>NC_035447.2:73331638-74531638 GCF_002127325.2 Helianthus annuus | reverse complement strand
TTTATCCACATGGAAGTGCCACTCATAATGATTTGAGCATTCCACCAGAACACTTGAAGAAGTTCTGGATATATAGTGACATGTGTTGATACAGCAAAGCCCAAAGGACTTCACATGATCATATTATACACAAACCTGCAGTCCTCCCATGCAGGTCCTTCCAAGTTAGATCTTAGCATGAGATTATGATTTTTGTGAAGGTTGAGAGGGAATTGGTTAGCTTTCATTGATTTTGGGCGACCCATTTGAAATAAGAAGTTTTCTGATGACAGGCTTTTGAAGAGATGATTTTGTTGTGAAGAATGTCTTTTTCAGGTTGTTAATATTTATAGATGAAAGTGATAGTTTCATATTAACATTAAAAAGGTTTTTCTTTTCATCTCTTCATTTAAGACGATATTTATTGTAGTGAATATGACAGTCTACCAAGCCCTTTGTGTGAGTAAGCATTCAATAGCTAGGCGGCTACTTTCATAGCTCCTAATCATTTTGGTGCTTATGTGTCTCTTAAACTCCTTATGACAAAATGACGTTGCATGAGTTGAAAATGTAAGATAAAATTTAAGTTTCTGAAAAGAAAAATTGTGACGGTTGATTTTTTTTCACATTTTCTGGAATTAATTTTATCTTCATGCATGTCACATTTCCCTTTTTTTAAATACAAAAAAAAAATTACACATTGCTATGAATTTACACACATGGGATATGAATAAGGATGCAACGTTGTTAGATGATCATAGTTCTCTTTGATGTTTAAACAAAGTTTCTTTTGTTGTATCAGAATTTCTGATGATTCCATCAGATTTTCTGCTATATTTTCAGATTTTCTGATAAATCATCATATTTCTTGATGATTTATCAGACCTTCTGATGTTCCATTTGCTTGATTGGTTTCTTTATCAGAACTTTGTTTAACTATTCTTTGTTTATCAGAATTTAAATTTGAATGATCATCAAGTTCGTTTTCAATTTGTGTCTTTTTGTTATCTGAAAAATTTTCATCTTTCAAATTTACCATGCCAAGTTTGCTGATTAAAAAATTGTGTCTCTTTTCATCAAGAGGTTTTGTAAAGATATCAACAATTTGGTTTTCAGTTGGTACAAAATACATTTCAATGTTACCTTTCTCCACATGATCTTCTATGAAGTGATATCTGACATCTATGTGTTTTGTTCTTGAGTGATGAATTGGATTTTCTGTTATGGCGATTGAACTCTTTGAATCACATAGAATTGGTATCCTTGTTAGATTTACTCCATAGTCCTTCTGTTGTGTTTGCATCCACAACACTTGTGAACAGCAACTTGCTGCTGCTACATATTCTGATTCTGCTGTTGATGTGGCAACACAGTTTTGCTTCTTGCTTGCCCAACATACCAATTTTTCTCCCAAAATCTGACAGGCACCAGATGTGCTTTTTCTGTCAATCTTGCACCCTGCATAATCTGCATCTGTGTATGCAATTAATTCAAGGTTTGTATCCTTTGGATACCAGAGACCAAGTTCTGATGTGCCTTTCAGATATTTAAAAACCCTTTTTACATCTTTTAGGTGGGATTCTTTAGGATCACATTGATATCTGGCCAGAAAACATGTTGCAAACATAATATCTGGTTTGCTTGCAGTTAAATATAGCAAAGATCCAATCATCCCCCTATAGGTTTTAATATCTACACTTATTCCATCTTTATCAGAATCTAATTTGTTCCCGGTTGCCATGGGAGTTTTTGAAACAGAGCAGTTTTCCAGTGAGTATTTTTGTAGAATTGCTTTCACATATTTTGATTGACTCAAAAATATTCCATCAATTCTTTGTTTAACTTGTAATCCTAAGAAAAATGTTAACTCACCCATCATACTCATTTCAAAGTGAATGGTCATCAATTTTCGAAACTTTTTACAAAATTTTTCATTTGTTGATCCAAATATAATGTCATCAACATATATCTGTACCAACAAAGTATGACCTTTGTGTGTTTTAAGAAAAAGTGTGGTGTCAATAGTACCTTTGGTAAACCCAGAATTGATTAAGAAGTTTGATAATGTTTCATACCAGGCTCTAGGAGCTTGCTTCAACCCATATAAGGCTTTGTTTAATCTATAAACATGATTTTGAAATTTTGGATCAACAAAGCCTTCTGGTTGTTGCACATAAACTTCTTCTTCAATTTTACCATTCAGGAAAGCTGATTTTACATCCATTTGATAAACTTTGAAATCCTTAGATGCAGCATAAGCAAGAAAAATTCTTATAGCTTCTAATCTAGCTACTGGTGCAAAAGTTTCATCATAATCAATACCTTCTTGTTGACAGTAACCTTTGACCACTAACCTTGCTTTGTTCCTAGTGATTATGCCATTCTCATTAGATTTATTTCTGTATACCCATTTTGAGCCTATGACAGATTTGTCTTTAGGATTGGGTACCAGATCCCATACCTTGCTCTTCTCGAATTGATCCAGCTCTTCTTGCATAGCTTGTATCCAGTCTGGGTCATTCAGAGCTTCATTGGCAAATTTGGGTTCTATTTTGCTCAAGAACCCAACATATGCACATTCATGTGCAGTTGCAGATCTTGTTCTCACACCATCAGCTGGATTGCCAATGATATCAGAATGAACATGCCCTTTGATCCATCTTAACCTGTTGTGAACAATTGTTGGTTCTGATGGATTTGAAGTTTCCCCCTGTTCAGTTGCCTCTGTTGGGTGTAATGCACCAGAATTTTGACTTTCTGATGTGCTATTCACTTGCTCTGCAGGGTTAGTACATGATATTTCTGATGATTTATATGTGAGAGATTTATCATGTTCTAGAAAATCTTCAGATATCATTTCAAAGAGATGCTCATAATTTTCTTGTTTGTCAGAAAAATTTATTTCTTTCATGTATTCATCAGAAACCTCAGTTTCTGATGAGTCATCAAATGAGACATATAAACTTTCTTTGATTATCCTTGTGTTAAGAATGAAGATTCTATAAGCTTTTGAGGACAAAGAATATCGAAGAAAAATACCTTTTTCTGCTTTTCTGTCAATTTTTTCAAGGCTTTCAAAATCATTGAAAACAAAGCATCTACAACCAAATGTGTGTAAAAATTTTACACTTGGAATTCTTCCATTTATAATGTTGTAAGGTGTTTTATTTAGCCTTTTGTTGATAAGGGTTCTGTTTTGAGTAAAACATGCATTTGCAATTGGTTCTGCCCAAAAGTGAGTGGGCATTTTGGCATAAACAAGCATTGTTCTGGCAGCTTCTACTAAGGTTCTATTTTTTCTTTCAACAACCCCATTTTGTTGAGGGGTTCTGGGAGCTGAAAAATCATGAGAGATTCCTTTGCTCACAAGAAAGCTCTCAATTTTTGAACTTTTAAATTCTGTCCCATTGTCTGATCTGATTCTTCTGACTGTTAATTTTAACAGGTTTTCAATTTTCTTGATAAAATTAATGATCAGATCAGGTGTTTCACTTTTCTTTCTCAAAAATTCAACCCATGTATATCTGGAAAAATCATCAACTATTACTAGTATATATTTCTTTCCAGAAAAACTTTCTGTACTTATGGGTCCACACAAATCCATGTGTAAAAGTTCCAAATTTTGTGTAATGGAAGATTCAGAAATTGATTTATGTGAGCTTCTTTTGGATTTTCCCATCTTACAAGCATCACAAATTTTATCCTTTTTAGAAGATATGAAAGGTAATCCTTTTACCAGACCCATACTTGCTAATTTGCTTAAATTTTTGAAATTTAAGTGAGCCAGTCTTTTGTGCCACAACCAACTACTTCCTTTGTTGATTTTTGAAAATAAACATAGTTTAGGATGTTCATTTTCTTCTTTGAAGTCAAAATAGTATATTGATTGTCTTATTCTTTTTCCACTTAAATATATTTTATTATCATCCATACCTATCAGCAAGCATTTTTCTGGTAAAAATGTTACCTGAAAACCTTTGTCACAAAATTGACCACAGCTCAGCAAATTATACTTTAAGCCTTCAACATAAGCTACTCTTTCAATGGTCAAACATCCATACCTGATACATCCGTATCCCATGATCCTTCCTTTCACTCCATTTCCAAAGTTTACTAATTTACCCAGCTTTGAAACAAGATTGCTGAGTAAGCTCCTGTCCCCAGTCATGTGCTTAGAGCTTCCTGAGTCGCAGTACAAGATCTGCTGCACATGATGGTCCTGAAATAGAATGGTTAGAGGGTTTTAGGTACCCAGGCATGCTTGGGTACTCTTTCTGATGATATTTTAATTTTATTATTTCTTCTTAGTGACCTTTCATCAGAATTTCTGTTATATGCTGAGCCATTAACAGAATTTTTCTTTTTCTTTTGGAGATGTTGTTGAACAAGCTTCAGTATGTCAACACACATACAAGAATTATCAGAAATTTCGGATATAGTTTCTTGTGATGGAATGATGGGATAATTTTGAAAAGATGAGTGAACTGTTTCTGGAGTTTTTACACACTTTTGATTGCATTCACTTCTTTTTGGTTCAAAGTTGGGCTTATCAAAGGAATATTCAGAACATGTTGATTTGCAAGTTTCAGAATCAGATTCTGATGTAAATTTATCAGAAATCTGTTGAGTTGCTTTTACAAAGACAGTGGGTTTGCTGTTACTTGTTCTTACATAACCCAAACCCTCTCCTTTGTTCTTTGGAGTGGACTCTATGAAATTTATGAATTCTTTTGCTTGTTGAAAACCTCTTACATTAATTTCTTTATCATTGATTTTCTTGTAAAAATCTCTTCTCTCATTTTCATAGAACTCGATTTTAGCTCTTTGATCTAAACTTTGTCCTATTAGTAATTGGTTTTCAAGAATAATTTTATTCAAGGTCCTTTCCAACTCATCATATTTTTTAACATCTGATTGATGTTTAACTTGCAGGTTTAAAAAATCTGACATGAGCTCATTTAGCTTGTGTTCAAGATCAAGATTATCTAAACTTACCTGTTGTCCTGAAGTTTCTGG
This sequence comes from Helianthus annuus, assembly GCF_002127325.2. Taxonomy (NCBI): domain Eukaryota; kingdom Viridiplantae; phylum Streptophyta; class Magnoliopsida; order Asterales; family Asteraceae; genus Helianthus; species Helianthus annuus. The sequence goes on along the minus strand of NC_035447.2, from coordinate 74,526,643 downwards.
TATGTCTTCAGAAAGTGCCATGAGACAGAAGTTGGCCATTTCTTCTTCTTCTCCTTCTTCTTCTTCTTCTTCTTCTTCTTCATCATCATCAGAAGAGTCATCAGATAGCCATGTATCTGCCCCAGCAATTAAGCTGACTTGCTGCTGCTGCTTCTTAGCTTCTTCAAGCTTTTTCTCATAGCAGGCAACATCTTTTAGCTTCTTGGTCTTGCACTCAGATGCATAATGACCTTTTTGCTTACACTTATAACACACCACCTCTGCCTTCCCTTTATCCTTAGATCTAACTTCTTCTTTAGATCTACCATCCATCCTCCCTCTATCACTCCTCTGGTATCTCTGACCTCCTCCCATCAGCCTCTGCTCAAATGTTTTGGTGAGCAGTGCTATTGCCTCAGCAAAAGCTGAAAAATCTGATGATGTATCAGAATTTTCATGATTCTGGCTGTTTGATGATTGAGGATCATTGGTTGGTGTTGGTCTTTGTGAGTTTGAGATTAGAGCTAAAGATCCCCCTCTTTGAATGGATTCTTCAAATATTTCTTCCTCTCTGGGGATCAAGATGCTGTATAAGTCATGAAGACTCATGTTTCCTAGTTCTAAGGTTGAGGATAAAGTCATGGTCAGACTTCTCCACTCTCTAGGTAAAGCATCAAGAAATTTCACGTTTCTTTCATCATTTGATTTAGTTATACCAAATTTCTTTAGCTCGTTTAAAAGTTTTGTGAACCTTTGATATGTATCATTTAATTTTTCATTTGGTAAACTTTTAGACCTCTCATATGAGGAAACATTATTTGTTCTTTTGTTTCTCTTCATCCTTTCTCCTCCTTCACAAAGATTTTCCAACTGATCCCATATTTCCTTGGCTGATGCACATGCATCAACTTGTGAAAATATGTCATTGGGGATGGCCATTATTAAGAGTGACTTAGCCCTTTCATCCCTAGCCACCAGTTCCTTGTCTTCCTCACTCCAAAGTATTTCACTTTTAGGAGCTTGGGAGGCAGGGATAGCAGGTAGTTGGTCAATTGCTGGAATTGCTGGTATTTCAGTCATTGGTATATGTGGACCCCTTTCAATGGATTGAACCAGAGCTCGGTCATGACCATTAAGGAAATTGACCATCCTGATTTTCCATTGGGGGTATTCCTCCCTGACCAGAGTCGGAGGTTTGGACATAGAACCAATGTTAAAAGCATTATTCCAGGATTGAAAGCTGGCCATATTTAGAAAAAAGAAGATGAGCAATTGATCGTTTGAAAATAATTTATTCAATCTGCTCTGATACCAATTGTTGGACCCAGTTTGGCCTCAACAACTTCTTTTTACGTAATATGGCAAGTGATTTCAGTATGTGTGAAAAAGATGTGCGGAAATGGAAATCAGACTTTCAAGAAACAAGACCTACAGAATTATCAAGTTTATATCACTTTGAAACAAAATAGTTTAACAAGGTGATTGTAAGATTATTATCTAATACAAATGAATCTTGAATTCTGTGGGTGAGAAGGGCAGTGGAGTTTGGGTGTTTGTATGTGAATGCAAAGCTTTAAACTCAATTATCTTCTGTCTCTCGAGCCTTCTATTTATAGAAGGTTGTGTACATGAATAAACAATTGTTTATTCATGCAATAAGTCCTGCATAAAGTAGCAATTTGACATATTCATTGAATCCAACGTTCAAGTTGCATTTGTAATCATGATAACCAATAATGTCATGCTTCGGTCATTGGTGGCAGGATAGAGTTGAGATTTTAGACAAGTGGGGTTTTTATCAGAATTTCTGATAAACCACTTCATCAGAAATTCTGGTGAACAAATCATCAGAAAGTCTGATGATCAGAATCGTAAGAAACTGATGATATTTCATCAGAAATATCATCAGATCCATCAGAAATGACCTTCTCTGATAATACAAATTAGCTTTTGATCAACTTGTGATTCTTTGAAGTAGATGCTTTGTATTTCAGTTGTCCCATCTGATTTTCTTTTTCTTGTTTGTCATGTTCAGGACTGTTATCTCTTCAGAGTTCCAGTTGATAGAGATTTTCTTCATTACTTACAAATAAAGTTTCCTAACAGAATGGCTAGTTATCAACAAAGGATGGTTGGAGCCTACAACAAGACTGTCAGGATCAGGAAGTTCCAAGTTGGTGATATGGTATTAAGGAAAGCATTTCAGAATACCACGAATCCTGCTGATGGCAAGTTGGTACCAAAGTGGGAAGGCCCCTATCTTATTGAAGCTGAGGCATGAAAGGGGGCATATCGATTGTTAACAATGGAAGAAGATTTGCTACCAAGGGCTTGGAATGCTGTTCACTTAAAAAGATACTTCATGTAATAAGGATCCAGGATCCTCAACTGTTTCAGTGTCCAATTTCCATAAAGGATCCTTAGAGGATAGATGATCCTCATTCTGGTAATGATCTAACTCCAATCTATTTAATTCTTTAATTATCTTATATACAAGGAGAAGGATCCTGCATCCTTCATCCTTCTTTCACTTTGTTCTGAGTTTTGCAGAAGGTTAACTGTTAGGGGAGGATTTTCCAATCCTAAGGATCACGGATCCTCAAGTACTGCCAGGATCATGGATCCTCAATTCTATTTGAATTAAGGATCCTCAGTAGGTGTTGAAGGATCAGGATTCAGGATCCTTATTGTTATCCTTGTACTAACGGTTGTCTTCATTATACGTGAGCTTGCTTTGCAGGAGTATGGGCATGGACTAACTCTTACCGATATTCTTGGGGAATATGCTCTCAATATTCCGCACGTGTCTGGCTTTGTGAACGTTATGGAGATGGTGGGGAGCTTGCACAATTAGCGGATAGTTAGTTATTTTGGTTATTTCTAATTTTACAAAGGGGATAACAAGCTTGAGTTAGAACACTTGGCTAATTTAGCAAACACACACACTCAAACAGCTCTCGGAAGTTTACTTGGCGATTTCATACACTTTTGTACTTTTGCACAATAGTGATCCTTGTAACAAGCTTGTTATCATCCCGAGTTGTAACATCTTTCTGTTTAATCTTAGTTGGTGATCGGTAGTTTCCATCACCCGAGGTTTTTTATGCCGGTGATCATCTCTTGATCAAGGGCTTTTTCCTCGTATAAATCGTTGTGTCACCTCCTTATTTGATTTGCAAGTTGTTCATACAATTGTTCATAGATTCAAGCATCATACCTCACAACAAAAGATTTGGTTGCATTATCCTTGCTTGATTTTTGACCAAAACAGTTTGGCGCCCACCGTGCGGCAATTGGTGCTTCATTCCTAAGAAGTTTTTGTTTTTGTGATCATTTTGGTTCATTATCTCCAAGCAGATGGCTTCTTCAGCAAAGAGCATTTCAAGTTCAATGCCGGCAGTCAGTTCTTCACAGGGCGTTCCGCCTCTACCTCCACCACCTTCTGGATCTTAAAAGAATGCTGAAAATGCTGCAAAGAGACCAAGCCCTATTTTTTCAAAACCACCAACTTCTTCTGTTTCTTCTAATCCTACTACTAGTGACCTTTTTACTTTGATTTTGCAGATGAAGGACCACATACAAGATCAGGATAAAACCAACGAAAGATCCTCAAGGAGATTGGTGATATCAAGAAACAGAAGAGATCAGTAGAGGATCATTCTCCATTGATGCCTAGGTCTCCGAATTTCGACACTCCATTCATAACCTCCCAGTATTCCGCAGCTCCGGATGTCCAATACTTGGGTGGATTAACAGGGATGCGTTAAGGATCGTCGGCAATGACTCAGGCTCTAGGATCCTACTTTTAACCATCAGGATGCTCTGTTCAGCATCAGGGATCCTTCTTCCAGCATCAGGGATCCTTCACCAGTTCAGGAGGGTACATGGGGACGCAGCCAGCTCAAGGATCCTCTTAGGTTCAAGGATCCTCTCAGGTTCAAGGATCCTCCTTTCAGCTTCAAGGATCCTTATCGCAGGTTTTTGGATCCATGGATTATCCTCCAAGACCCTCATTTCCAGCACATCAAGGATCCGACATCTCTCAGGATCAAGGATCCTTAAGAAGTATGTAACCTGGAAGTTCAGATGTTCATCAAGGAGACTTCATTCCAATGCAGACCATTGCTTCTTCTGGTCCTTCAATCATACCAGAATCCCGCCAATATGGATTCACATCTGCAATTCCAAACTTGAATCCTATGGGAGGTAACACTTTTAATAATTCTTATAACACTAACCATGGCTCTATGCAGGATACAGGTATCAATCAAGCTATGGCTAGGGAGTTACAGAAGCTGAAGGATTTGATATCCAGCGTTCCAGGGGTGGTTAAGCCCATCCCTGAAATTGCAGATGGGAGCCATAGGATATCTCGTTTTGCACCACCTATTTGTAATGCTGAGATACCCACAAGGTTCCAAATACCAACTATGAAGCTGTATGATTATTCAACGGATCCAGAAGAACATGTAGCTCAATATAGGGAAAGGATGGAGATCAACCCCATCCCGGAGAGGTTAAAAGAAGCATGTCTATGCAAGGGTTTCTGATCCACACTCACATGATCTGCTCTTAAATGGCTGCTAAGTCTTCCCCTTACTCTATTACTTCATTTGCTAATCTAGTTAACCTGTTTAATAGTCAATTCTCATGTAGTAGAAAATTTGAACGATTAACTAGTGATCTATATAGGGTAACACAAGGTTAAAATGAATCGCTTAGAGATTACATCAGTAAGTTTAGTAAAGAATCCTTAGACATTCCTAATTTGGATATTGCTACGGCTGTAGAAGCCTTTAAAATGGGTTTACTTAGGGATTCATTATTCTATGATGATCTTGTCATGACCCCTTGCAGGAATCTTGATGAAGTGAGAACCAGGGCCCTTAGATTCATCTGATTAGAGGATGATAAAAGGATCCAGGAAAGACTGACAGGATCCTCAAAACAGGAAAAGCAAGGATCCTATTTCAAGAACAAGTTCAAGTCCTACAACAAGCCTGATAACCAGAATGTGCATGCAGTAGAACAAGAAGAGGATGATGGGGATTATCCTCCAATTTCTGAGTACTGTTTTTCTGTTGATAACAATGAACTAATTCTTGCAATGCAGAATCTAGGTGAGAAAGCAAGATGGCCAAGGAAGAGTGACAAACCAGCCGCAACAAAAGACAAGTCCAAATGGTGTGCATATCATGAGGATTTCGGACATCTCACTGAAGAGTGTATTGCGCTTAGAAAAGAAATTGGTTACTTGTTAAGCAAGGGGCACTTGAAGGAACTTTTGGGAAGAAAAAAGTCATGGATCCAGGACCCTGAGAAGATCCCAGAAAGAGCTCCTGCCCCTCCGGCAGATGCACAAGTTATAAACTTCATACCGGGTGGATCAAACATTTGTGGTACTTCCTTTTCAGCAGCCAAGAGACATGCTAAGGAAACCAAGATGGATAATGGGGATAGACCCATTCGAAGCTCCACTGTTACCAAGGATAAAATCATAATTTTTGATGAGGATGACCGTGTTGATATCCAGGATCCTCATCATGATGGTCTTGTTATTACTTTGTTTATATCTAACCACTTTGTTCGCAGGATCCTGATAGATGGAGGAAGCTCAGTAAACATCATTCAGCTTGATGTCCTCAAGAAGATGAACATCCCTGAATCGGATATTGTACCAAGATCCTCAGTTCTTGTGGGATTCAGTGGAGAAACCAAGAACACATTGGGGGACATCAAACTCCCCATCTATATTGATGGACTTCATTCTTATCAAAAATTCTGTGTTATAGATTGCTTATCCTGTTGTAATGTTATCCTTGGCAGGCCATGGATACATGACATGAAGGCAGTCCCATTTACCTATCATCAATGCGTGAAGCTTCCTAGTCCATGGGGAGTGGTGAAGATTGAGAGTGATCAACAAGAAGCTAAGAATTGCTACACATCATCAATGAAACCAGCCTCAAGACCAAAGGAGCAATAGCAATTAAAGTATCCTTCAAGAGATGTCTTAGAGGCAAGAGAGCAGGATGTGAAAGAAATCCTTATGGATACTCATGATCCTGAATCAAAGATCTACATAGGATCAGGGATCCTTGGTAATATTGAAAAGGATTTGGTATCCTTCCTCAAGAGGAGAAAAACTACCTTTGACTGGAAGCATGAAGACATGACAGGTGTATCTATAGATATAATTACTCACAAACTTGGCATTGACAGGTCATTCAAGCCAATCCAACAAAAGAGAGGAAGTTTGCACCTGAAAGGAATGCTATTATCTAGGAAGAGGTAGACAAATTACTCCGAGCAAGTATGATTAGAGAGGTTAAGTATCCAAGATGGTTAGCCAATGTGGTTGTTGTTCAAAAGAAAAATGGAAAGTGGAGGGTATGTGTCGATTTCACTGATTTAAACAAGGCATGTCCTGTTTTGGTCAAAAATCACACAAGGATAATGCAGCCAAACTCTATGTAAACGGGGTATGATGCTTGGTTTATTGAAAAAGTAAAGGATCACTTCAGTATGAAATACGCAAGGACACAATGATTTATACGAGGAAAAAGCCCTTGATCAATGTATGATCTCCGGCATAAAAAACCTCGGGTGATGGCAACTACCGATCACCAAACTTCAATATAAGAAAAATGGTTACAACTTCGGATGATAATGAGCTGAGTACAAGGATCACTATAGTTTCGAGTGTCTAAGCGTGTGAGAATTGTGTTGTCCCCCCTTCCGAATGGGGAAGAGTGTTATATATACAAGTGTAGGTGACCTATTTTAGGTAAAAAGACTAATAATCAGCTCATTACCCCTTTAGAAATAAAAGTAAATCTAGCCTAAATTGTCGCCCTTAAATCATGCCAAGTTTCCATATCCTTTGCAACGTCTATCTCCGATTAAGCACATGCTATAATTGTAAAGACGCGTCCCTTGATCGTGATGCTAAGAGCGGATCCTGCTAGATGTTCCAGCAAAATATCATTTAATTTAATGAAGGTAACTGTTAGCATGAGGATCCTATAATGGTCCATGATCCTGATCCTGAAGTCCTGCTGAGGATCACTATCTGCAAAAGAAACAAGGATCACTGGTTAGGATCACATGTAAGGATCATATATCATAAAAATCCAGCCCTAACAATTGCCCCCAAAATATAAGGAGTTTATTGTAAATTAACGAGTTATATTTTGCTTTGATCTTATCTGCAACGGGCGACTCGGATAACTAGCCGTTAATCTCGAACTAGCCGTTGCAACCCTTACGTCATAGATGTGACAATCCTGCAGATCATCATTATAAATAGGAGATATAGTTAGGATCAATTTGCATTTAAATTTAAGAGCTACTCCCTTTATAATCTCGTCCGAAAGATCGATCAGGTATTCTTCTTCTTTTCTTTCCCTCTCTTACTCTGTTTTCCTTTCTCTTTCTATTCTTCTGCGAATATGTTGCTCCGGAACTCTCCTCACAAGGATCACCAGAGGAACAGCCCCTTGAAAGGTCAAGGGATTATTAAAGACTCTCCTACCGAGAGATGCTGCTTCACCGATGCTCATGTTGACAGGATCCGTCACTGTTTTCCGGCGGATGCTATCTTCAAGTCATTCACTTCCACCGCTTTAAGCGATTTTGTTTCCGACACCTGGGTGGCCTTTCCTGCAACTCCGTTTACCATAGGATATTCGTATCCTTTTCCATCCTTCACCCAATCCTTCTTTTCCTTGACCGGCATATCTTATATCCAAGCCATGCCGATGATCTGGAGGGTTCTGTATACCTTCGAGAGGATCATCGAGCAGGAGGGGATTGACTTAGGGATGGCAGAGCTGGCCGATCTTTATGATCTTACCACGTTTGGTTCCTATCGATATTTGCTGAAACGGAATGTCACACCCTGGCTTTGCGGAAGCGTGGTTAATTTGGTGTGACTTCTTAATACCATAGCTTAACCATAACAAGCTATATGAATTTAAAATCATGCAAAGTCATCCATTGAAAATAAAATTGTCAAACATTGTCTAAATGGGTAAACACCCAATAACCATTACTTGTCTTAAACAGTACAACTACTACCATAATGCAAACATAAATAAACATGGTTCAGGGGCTATGGCTTGTCCAGGAAAGAGCCATAAGCCTTGAACCCGGATGACTCTGAATCTAAATGCAGCGGGAAATCCTGCTAAACCGTGCCAGATCCTTAATTCCCTGAAATACATGTAAGTTGAAAAATCAACAATAATGTTGAGCGAGTTCATGCGAAAATGAGTAAATAAACCTTTATCTTTATCAAAAACCCTGGTATGTAGCAAATAAGGAAAAAAAGAGATCACCAACGGTTTGCAAGGCCATTGATATGTGTAAATGCAAGTAGGAAGGCTCAAACCTAGCAAATTTATGCGTCGGGAACAAAGTCATCCCAAGGTCCGTTCTGCTGGACCTGGGACTGGGCTCGCTACACCCAAATAGATCTACCGCTCCTGCCCCTCGGTCCTACCCTGAGGATTAATGACCTCAAGTTTCCGCCTACCCATTCACATGATCTAAGTAACCCTCCTTACGCTAACCATACCATGTATAACATATCCATAATCATTGTAACATGTATTTCACCCCCGCAGTTTATAAAACTGAAAACAGTTAAGAGAAAAGGGGGAACATGAACTCACAGTGAACGCGTCACAAAATCAAGCAATCCAATATCCAAGTGCTGTGCAACGACCTACATATGCTAATTCTATTAGACGGATGGCCGTGCTTTAGCTTCATAGTTTACATTTTTGGAAACAGTTAGACAACCGTTCCGTGTATATTTTTGATACGCATTCTCCTTCCCAAGGATGGGGGATTTAAATACATGTACACTTGTATCATTTTATTAAGTCCCACTTAATATATTTTATTTCTAATTTCAAGATATATTTATTTTTCTCAAAAATAAAATATTTCCTTTTCCACATAATATTTTCCCAAAATAATGTATTGACAACACACGCGCTTATGAATACTTCTGAATAAGGCGTAAGTTACGTTTTAACGATTAAGTGGTAATGATAATTACCGTTGTAACTTATATGTTTGCCGTGAAGGCGTTTGTATTATTTCGGGCTTGACAAAGTTAGTAAATATTATTTTTACTCTAAAAATAATATTTATACATTTTCACAAAATAATCATAAACAGTGAGGTGGCAAAATATATTTACCGATTATATACTTATCTCGTTTAGTTTTGTGAAAATCCCACCTCCGATTATTTATAAATAAAGTTGTGGCGAAATATATTTTTGAAAACATGTCAAAGTAGTCTAACACTTGTAAATAATTCTAAGTGTTAGATTTTTAGAAAATTTCGCCAGAGTTTCCCCTGTAACTGGAGGTGGCCACGCTTTCAAGCGTATCATTTTCTTTTACAAATCATCTCAACAATTTATCAAATCAACCGAATCAATTTTCAACACATCAAATAGAAGACTAGTATGTAAAACCGCGTTGTTTCATGAACTTGTAGTTTTTACAAAAACTACGGTGTAGATCTCGTTATTTTTAGTGGATCTATTCATAACATAGCTTAGTCTTGCAAAAACCTCGTTTTTGGAACAAATCACTTCTTACAACTTCCCGACAATTTTTGTAAACATTGTTATTTTGTCGGATCTTTTATTCTACAAGTGTTTCTACACTTGTAGTTTATAGAAATCGTATTTGTTAACACTTTATCCATTTTTATAAAAACATGATTTTCTCGACACCCGGTCCTACGAATATACCACCTGTACATACGTAGATCGGCTTGTTTTAAATACTATTTTTCATGTTAAAACACTTTTATACAAGTTCATGTTTCTCGTATGGTGGAGTTTCACCTTTTAACCCTTGAACCGCTGGCATCTAGTGCATGTCAAGATTCGGGATCTTAACAAAGTCGGGTTAAACGATGATAAGAGCCACCATATCATAGATCGGGTCATTTTAACCAACATATTCAAATACTACGACTTTTACACGCGTTTTGAGCTTTTATCCAACGATATTCACGTTTTAGTAAACTTTAAAGTTCCATTAAGCGGGTTACCGACATTCAACCGACAAATATCCTTTTAACCACTTTAGACATGACCAAAAATGAGTTTTAAACGTTATACCTCTAGCTCGGGGCTAGGGAAGAAACTAGTCGAAAACTGCGTGGATAATAGCAAACGGTAGAGGTCCTCCGCGTTCCGTTTGTTCCGAGCTCCGTTGTACGTAACCACCGACACTTGTATGGACTTGGAATTGCAAGACTTGAACTCGAAAGCGGGTGGGTGGTGGTGATAGTGTTCGGCCGAGAGGGAGAGCAAGGGAGGGAGAGAGAGTGAAGGTGAGGTGTGTGTGTGTTTAGGTGTGAGAGGTGAGGATATTTATAGAAAAAGTCGTCTCGATCTTCGCGTAATCTAATATAAAATAATAAAGGACGTACCCTCCCGGTCCCACTAGTTGGCCGATCCCATTGAGTTGTAATGGTACTCGGTTCGTTTTCAATCGTTCAGTTACGGTTCAGTTTGGTTAAGTGCGTTAAGTGCGAGGTCTAACCCCGTTAGTTGCTTTAGTGCATTAAAAGCGGGTGTTAGGGTAATCAGGGACCCTAACTGGCTCAGAAAAGTACCAATATTAATTTTGGCAATATTTTTATGTTCCGGGTATTGTCCGGTTGTTCGGTCGGATAGTAATCCGTTAAAGTGCTTAAGATATCCGTTAAGCGTCATAAATAATATTTTTAGCGACACAATTTATTCTGCAAAGTGTCGGGAATAATTCCTCATATTTTGGCACTTTATTAATTAGCTAGAAGCTAGTGTGTTGATAAAAGTGCTGTGTTCCGTGCTTAAAGTATGTTTCAGGCACATCCAAATCTCTATATCTTATTCCTAGAGACGTAATCATACAACCCTTGTATCCCTACACACACTATGGGTGTAGTAAAATAATTCTGGCTCATTCAGGCCTTTAGAGGCAGTGTTTGCCTGATGCTGGCTATATCAGCATGTTCACTGTGTATCCGTTTAGTGCTACTGTGCTTTTGTGCATCATGTTTGTCACTAAGGTTCAGCAATTAAGTAGTGTAGTGACAGGAATATCAAAGTGTGATGCAGATATGTACAAGTACCAACAATCAAGTAGCAGTTTATCAGCATACTCAGTAAAGCACAGTAATTAGGCAATAATTAATAATTAATTAAGTCGTACGGATACCTGGTTTTGAGAGGGTTGTCACACGGAAAGCTGGAGAGGATCACCCTGTTTTTAAGGTCACCAAAAATGATACCAACTGGAAGCGACGATTCTTCTTTATTAGGAGGGATACCATCCCTAATGGGGAGGATCTGCCCAAGGAGTGGGCTACTCATGGTAGGATAGAGGATCCTGGAAGGATCACCATCAGACTTGTTTCTTATGATGAAGATCACTAATGTTTCCTTTGTCTTTTGTGTTTTTTCAGCTATATCCGTTGCTCATCTCAAGTTAACCCCTGCTGCAAGAGAGAGAGTTTTAGCTTTCAAAAAGCTTGATCCTGAGACCAGAAGTTTTCAAGTCACCATCCAAGATTCACAAGAAGTATCCTCCGCATCTGCCACAATGTCAAGTAAGTATCCTTACCAAAAAGTAAGTTCTATGCAAGACTGTTAAATTAGTTAGGAAACTTATCTTGTTTTGATTGTGTAGGCGCTGGGAAATCTGCTAAGTCTGCCAAGTCTGCCTCCAAGTTCGGGATTGATGAACTTGCCAATGTCAAGTCTTCAAGAAAGAAGACTTCTGTTGCCAGTCCCTCTGCTTCGGCCCCTAAAGCACCTGTTAGGGGTAAGGGGAAGAAGAGAAAGACTTCTGAGGATCTCCAAGGATTTCCCCTGCTCCGCCAGCAGTTTCTTGATTATGTTAATGAAGTAAGGATCATTGCCCCTGTTTGCTATCCTACCTGAGTATCCTGTCTGTATATTCTGTTTCTTTGAGGATCACCTGGTCCTGATCTTACCTTTTTCCCTTTTTGCAGAAACTTGCTGAAGTAGAGACCTACCTAGGCCATGTCGAGGATTAGGAAAGCCAAATCGCCGACCTTCAACAAATGGGCGTATTGAAGGATCTTAAGATAGCTGATCTTGAGAAGGAGCTCCGGGCTACAAAGGATGAGGCTGCTCAATTGTTGATCAACATGGATGGCGAAAAGCAGGAGATCACCCAGGATGCCAAGGTCTCTGCCGCAATTGCTATGTATAAGATACAATTGCAGATGGCTGCGGAGGCTCAGGATCCTGCCTTCGACAAGAGCTCATGGGATGTGGAGGGTTGGAAGGCAAGGCTGGCGGAATTGGAGGACGATGATGAAGCTGAGGATATCCCTATGCTTGAAGGTGGGGATGCTGGCATGGATCAGGGTGGAGAAGCTGGTGGTGATGGAGCAGCGAAGGTTTAAGCTGCTGGATTGGGCGATGATGGATATTTCGAGACTAGGCCGGAGCCCAATTTTTTAGGTTTGGTAGTGGTTTTCATGGTTGTTGATGTTTGAAACAATTGATGGTCTGTACTTAAACAATAGTTTTTAGGGTTAAGGATCCTGGATCCTTTGGACAATAGGTAGGATCGCAAATGGTGGAGGGATCCTCTGTTTGGGGGATGAAGCCATTGTGATCCTGCCGCCTTTAATTTCCTGCACCTGCTAAGACCGCATAGACAATGGACACCCTTTGCCAACCCATGTGGACGGGCCACGTTTTGCTGGTAGAAATGTGGGTTGGCAATTTTGACAACTTTTTGAAAGGGTTTAAGATCCTTTTGTTAATAACATAACTTTAATCTTTCTGGCTTATCTCGTGTTGTTATCCTTTATTTGTCTTCTTATTTTCCAGTTTGTTTTAGAAACATATTTGTTAGAGTAACAAGAGTTGAGCAAACCATGTTTAATAAATTTAGGATATGATCCTAGATCAAATATCCTGACACTGAAAATTTTTGAAGCAATCAATTTCAAGGATGATAGGTTTAGTTGTCAAAGTGTAAGGGTTGTTTAGTATAATCAAAATAGTCAAGGATCATACCTGAGGATCCAAGTTAGGATCCTAACCTTTAATCAAGATAACCATAAGTGAAATTTTAACGGATAATAAGGATTAAGGATCCTTATTTGTTTAACTTCGAGAACCTGAAAAATGGAACATAACTTGGGACTAAGCCAATGTAAAAGATAAATTAATAGCTGGGGACATGCCCAAAGGATAACTGGGGACAAGCCCAAAGGATAACTGGGGACAAGCCCAAGGATCGTATGTAAACTGGAGTATGGCCCTTACTGGCGACTATCCAATCTTAGTGACATGAAAATGCCAAAACCTTAGCTAACGTGAAAACGTTAGAAACCTTATGAACGGATGTATGGTACGTCTACCATTATACGTAGGATCCTAGGTATAGCCAGTACGATGAGGTTGTCAGCCCCGGAAGTGGGTACTGGTCCCAAAGACGTGAACTATATCAGGATCATCGTGCGCTGCTGGCGGAAACTGGGGATAATCCCAAGGATAACTGGGGTTGAACCCAAGGATCTGCGGTGCTTTTGAAGATCTTTAACGATATGCTGAAGATACCTGAACTATCATAACTCAAATGGTTCGTGAGAAGAGGATGAAGGATACATGATCCTTATCCTTAGGTAAAAAGTAAGGAAATGTAATAGTTTTAAGATAAGGACATTACCAGAGTAAGGGTCACTGACATCACCGGGATCCTTCGAGGATACTTCAATGTAAGGATCACATTCGGTTCTTAGGAAACAGGTGGGGGTATTTCTCTTTCATTCGGTCTTCACGCTCCCAGGTGAATTCAGGACCATGTCTAGCATTCCAGCGAACTTTGACGAGCTTGACACTGCTCCGGCGGGTCTTGTTAACTTTCCAATCTGTGACCTCAACAGGTTCTTCAACGAAGTGGAGTGTGTCATCAATATGAATCTCGTCGGTAGGAATGGCAACGTTAACTTGAGTTGGACTTCTCTTTAGATTGGATACATGAAATGTATCGTGAACGTTATTCAGCTCGGCAGGTAGGTCCAACTTGTATGCTACTGTTCCAATTCTTTTCAAAACCTTGAAAGGACCAATGTAGCGTGGATTTAACTTCCCACGCTTCCCAAAGCGTGCTACACCCTTCCAGGGTGATACCTTCAACAAAACCATATCCCCAACCTCGAACTCTTGAGGTTTCCTTTTCAGATCTGCATAGGTCTTCTGGCGATCACGAGCCGCGCTAATGCGATCTCGGATTTGCGCGATCTTATCTGTAGTTTCCTGAACTACATCGGGACCTACCAATTGTCTATCACCTGCGTCAGACCAACAGAGCGGCGACCTGCACTTGCGCCCATATAAAGCTTCGAATGGCGCGGCACCAATACTGGTGTGGTAGCTGTTGTTGTATGAAAACTCAACCAGGGGTAAATGCTTATCCCAGCTACCGCCTAAATCCATCACACATGCTCTCAGCATGTCTTCCAATGTCTGAATCGTCCGCTCACTTTGGCCGTCGGTCTGTGGGTGAAACGCGGTGCTCATATTCAGATTCGAGCCAAAAGCTTCCTGGAAGGATTGCCATATCCTCGATACGAACCTTCCATCTCTATCAGAAATAATCGAGAGAGGTACTCCATGGCGAGTGACAATCTCTCTCATGTAAATTTCCGCCAATTTGCTTGTATGATCCTTTTCGCGGATAGGCAAGAAGTGTGCCGACTTCGTCAAGCGATCCACTATCACCCAGATAGTGTCATGGCCCTTAGGCGTTCTTGGCAACTTCGTAACAAAATCCATGGATATTTCTTCCCACTTCCATTGGGGAATTTTTGGTTGCTGCAGAAGTCCCGAAGGCTTCTGGTATTCCGCCTTAACCTTAGCGCAAGTCAAACATTGGCTCACATAAATAGCAACATCGCCTTTCATCCTAGGCCACCAATAATAATCCTTAAGATCTTGGTACATCTTATCCGCTCCCGGGTGGATAGAGTACCGTGATTTGTGAGCTTCATCAAAAATAACCTCTCTTAAATCACCAAACAAAGGAACCCAAATCCTTTTCTCAAAACATAACGTTCCTTCCTTGTTTGGAACCAATATCTTCTCCATCCCACGGAGATATTCTTTCTCAAGGTTTCCCTACTTGAGAGCTTCTTTTTGCGCTGCTCGAATGCGTGAGGAAAGATCGGTTTGGATAATCATTTCCATAGCCCTAACCCTTATGGGCTTGATTCTCTCCTTGCGACTTAGGGCATCGGCGACCACATTCGCCTTCCCTGGGTGATACTTGATCTCGCAGTCGTAATCGTTCAACAGCTCAACCCATCGCCTTTGCCTCATATTCAACTCCTTCTGATTGAATATATGCTGGAGGCTTTTGTGATCTGTAAAGATCGTACACTTCGTACCGTAAAGGTAGTGTCTCCAAATCTTCAAAGCAAAAACCACTGCGCCTAGCTCCAAATCATGCGTGGTATAGTTCTTTTCGTGCACTTTCAGTTGGCGTGATGCGTAGGCGATAACCTTTTGACGTTGCATCAACACACAACCCAATCCTTGACGCGAAGCGTCGCAGTATACCACAAAATCGTCGGTACCTTCCGGTAGAGCTAAGATTGGCGCGTTGCAAAGCTTATCCTTCAACAACTGAAATGCTTCATCCTGTTTGATTCCCCAATCAAACTTTTTATCCTTTTGCGTGAGGAGCGTCAATGGCTGAGCGATCTTTGAAAAATCCTCAATAAATCTTCGATAATAACCAGCCAAACCCAAGAATTGCCGGATCTCGGTTGGCGTCTTTGGCGCTTCCCAATTCTTGATCGCCTCGATCTTGGTTGGATCCACATGAATTCCACTTTCATTTACCACGTGCCCAAGGAATTGCACGTCTCTCAGCCAAAACTCACACTTAGAAAATTTGGCATACAACTGCTCCTTCTTTAGTAGCTCTAAGATAGCTCTGAGGTGTTGCTCGTGCTCTGCCTTCGACTTTGAGTAGATCAAGATGTCGTCGATGAACACAATCACGAACTTATCCAGATACGGCTTACAAACTCGGTTCATCAAATCCATGAACACTGCAGGTGCGTTTGTTAAACCAAACGGCATGACAAGGAACTCGTAGTGCCCATAACGAGTTCTGAAGGCTGTCTTCGGGATACTTTCCTCCTGTATCCGAAGCTGATGATATCCAGATCGAAGGTCGATCTTGGAGTAGAAACTTGAACCTTGAAGTTGGTCAAACAGATCATCAATCCTTGGCAAAGGATACCTATTCTTGATCGTCAGCTTGTTCAATTCTCTGTAGTCAATGCACATACGGAAACTACCATCCTTCTTCTTGACAAACAAAACTGGAGCTCCCCAAGGCGAGAAGCTTGGTCGAATATAACCCTTATCCAACAACTCTTGAAGTTGCGTTGATAGCTCTTGCATTTCAGACGGGGCAAGTCTATAAGGTGCCTTAGCCACAGGCGCGGCGCCCGGAACTAAGTCGATGTGAAATTCCACTTGCCTCTGAGGCGGCAAGCCAGGCAAGTCTTCTGGAAAGACTTCCGGATACTCCCTTACGACAGGGATGTCTTCGATCTTCGGCTCCGCGGCCATTTTATCCACAATGTGTGCTAGAAAAGCAACACACCCTTTCTTCAGACACTTGCTTGCTTTTAAACAGCTAATAATCCGCAACGGCGTCTCACGCTTCTCTCCATGAACAACAATGGTCTCACCATCGTCGGTTGGAATACGGATAATCTTCTCGCGACAAACAATCTCTGCTTGGTTATTCGCTAACCAATCCATCCCTACTACCACGTCGAAGCTTCCCAACTGGACTGGTAGTAGATCGAGAGCAAACTCGCGCTCTCCTAACTCGATTACGCAACCTCTAATCACTTCATTGGCTTCTACTAACTTCCCATTTGCTAGCTCGATCGAATAAGGAATATCTAACTTACTAGCGGCTAAACCAAGCATGTTCTTAAATTCTAGCGATACGAAGCTATAATCGGCACCAGTATCAAACAAAACAGACGCATAGCGTTGGTTTACAGGGAACGTACCAGTAACGACATTGGGATCCTGGCGCGCTTCCCTGGCCTCCATGTTGAAAACTCTTCCACGAGCTTGGTTCAATTCCGGGCAGTTCCTCTTGAAGTGCCCTTGATCTCCACAATTAAAACATCCGGGCCTCTGCCCGTTTCCACCATTGTTCCCAGCTTGGTGGTTTCCCTGGTTTCGGTTCACGGTGCCTGCTTGGTTAGCACGGTTTCCATCTCTACCCTGATTTCCTTGTGGGCGGTTTCCAGCACCACCACGGTTGTTTCTATTTCCAATTCCTCCCTGACCTCCCCGGCCAGCATTCGCCCAACAAGTCTCCTTCAGGTGGCCAACCTTTCCACATGCTTCACAAACTTTCAACCCACAACGACCGGAGTGATGTTTTTGACATGAGTTACACTTGGGCTGTGCACCCATGTATCCCCTGCTCTTCTTTCCACCACCAACTGAATCTTGAGCTGGTGCATTCGATTCTCCCTTCTTGACCACCGTCCCGGTGCTTTGCTTGAAACTCGAAAACTTCCGCTTGCTACCACCAGAGGACTCCACATGAGTCTCCTTTCTCTTGGGTTCAATCTCATCGAACTTGTTTAACCGAATCGCCTCTTCAGTGAGAGCCACACTGAGATCAATGGCCTCTGAGATGGTTGCGGGTTTGGAAGAAGTCACCATACTGATTATCTGAGGAGCCAATCCCCAGATGAAGCGCTCAACCCTTTTAAACTCTGGTGTGACCATATAAGGTACCACATGAGACAGATCGTGGAATCTCTGAACATATTCCGCTATCTTCGACCCTTCCATCTTTAAGTGCCAAAACTCGGTTTCAAGCTTTTGAATCTCCGCGCGAGAGCAGTACTTCTTCCGCATAAGCTCTTTCAATTCGGCCCAAGACAGGGCGTAGGCGGCAGCTTCGCCTAGAGTTTGCACTTGAAGGTTCCACCAAGATAGGGCTCCATCTAGAAACAGCCCTGAAATGTAAGTGACCTGCTGGTCGATCGCACATTTGCTCATACGGATGGTGGAATCAGTCTTCTCTGCCCAACGAACGAAGGCAACAGCACCACCCGTGCCGTCGAAGTTTGTGGGCTTACAATCCAGAAACTGCTTGAAGGTGCACCCATGAGGGGGATTCTGGTTGCCGTTGATGTTCGTGTTGCTTCCGCTTGGTCCTTCTTGCGAGGCAGCATACTGAGCAATCGCGGCAGCAATGACTTCTTGCAGTTCTTCAGGAGTAGTGGGCATCGGCTACGGTTGACGTCTTGGTGCCATTTTCTAAAGATGCGTACGTCGATTAGGCCATAGAAATCATACGTATATAGTAATAGTAATAGCATATAACATCTCATGTTATCAATATATCACACATAACATCCCATGTCCAACATCCCATGTCCAACATCCCATGTCCAATATCCCATGTCCCAATACAAAAATAATCAATCAAGTAAATCAGATGTGATGAGAATGCGGCGATTGCATATATATCAAGACCATAAGCATAGTAAGTGTGTTAGTACATCCATCAATCACATAGGGGTTACATCACCCCTGTACAAAATACATCATATCAGTGTTACATACAATAAATACATCACATGTATCAACAAAAATCTGTGTAGTCAAATGGTCTTCAAAAGCTGTGCATAACAATCGCGGCTGTCTCACCGGTGTCTACCCTGGTAACGTCGATGTGCTCTAGACGGGTGGTGGTGATGGAGGAGGATAGACAGGATAATGCAAGCGGCGAAAAAGAAGCCAGTCCTCCTCTAAGGCCTGCTGGGTGCGGATCACGGATGCAATCTGCTGCTCTAGGATCGAAAGTCGAGCAGCAATGTCAGGGGGAAAAGACCGAAACGGCTGAGCAGATGAGGATGACGGACCATGACATGAATAAGGAGGCATCTGAGCTCTCTCGAGCTCCTGCAAACGCTGAGAATGGGAATCATGCTGAAGAACGAATGACATCAATAGGTCCTCTAGGGTATGCCCCATATGAGGTGGATCAACGGGTAGCGAAGACCAGAAAGAAGGCTCGCTGACAGTGCCAAAAGGCATAACAGGAAAAGATGGAGTGGATGCTGAAACAGGAGATATCTGAGGCATGACAGGTAATGGCATCGGTACATGGCCAAATGGATGGGCGGAAGAGCCCTCTCCAGGCCCCGCTGGAGGTATGAATGAAGGAATCTGAAACGAGAACTCAGGATGGTGAGCATCAGTGCGGTGAGGAGGAAGCGGCGGAACATCCTCGTCAGCCGGTATCCAACCGTGCTGAGCCTCCTCGTCCGGGGGATCCATGTGCTCTGCAAACAGAGCATGCTCGGGCTCAATAGGTAAGGGATCAACAGGAGCTAAAACAGGATCAACGTGAGCAACAACAGGATCAATATGATCGACATGAGGGTCAACTGGAACGTCAGCGATCGGAGGGTCAACAAGAGGATCAACAACATGGTCAGCATCTAACAAAGGTATATCATCAACAGGAAAATCGCCAAGTGGCTGACCCGCCAAAATAGGATCAACAGGAACATCAGCATGCGCCAAACCATGCTCATGTGCGGGATCAAAAGCAGCGGCCTGCTCTGGAGCTACTGCAGGCTCGGGATCGACAAACGCCATATCGAAGTCAAAGTCCGGATCGATAGGATCAAAAGGGTCGGCGGGGTCAACGGGGTCCTCTACAGGCTGGTCCATATGAACGAACTCAATATCACGGTCTGGATCGAATCCAGGGGGAAATACAGGGTCAGAATCCTCGATATCGTCATGCTCAAAAACAAAGCTCGGCATAGGGGCGGCAGATGACGCCTGGTCAGGATCCGAGTCATGAACGAAAAGCTGCGTGCTCGCCACATGTGATGGAGCAGATGCCACAGACTCAAAGGAGTCTGGGGCTGGAGAATGAACAGGCGAGTCTCCGACAGGAGCACCGGCGATCATCAAAAGACCGCCAGCGGGCAAAAGAGCTGGGTCAGGAACCTCGTCCTCGTATAGCTCATCATCGAAAAGATCAATATCGCCACCGGCCTCGGCATCAAGCATAAGCTCATAAGCTGGGTAGGATGCAAGAGGAATCGGGGCGGGAATCACAGCGAGAGGAAGATCCGCAGCAGGACCACCAACGATGGGCTCATCAACGCCGTCAGGTAGTGCGAACGGCTGAAAGTCGTCGTCGTCTGTACTAGTATAATCCGAGGTGTGCACCTCGTGCTCTGATGACATAATCTCGTCTGACTCCATGGGTCGAGGTCCAGTAGTGTCCGAGTCTCCAGTACCTGAGGTGTCCATGAGTCTGTAATACAATCACAAGTATGCACAAATATCAGCAAATCAGGTAATCACACAAGGTACCACATAATAATCACATATTCCTCCTAGTCCCACTAGCCTCCCAGCCTCCCAGACTGTCCTTCCTAGTCCCACTAGCCAATTTTTCCCAGCCTCCCAGACTGACTCCCTAGTCCCACTAGCCAATTCTCCCAGCCTCCCAGACTGACTCCCTAGTCCCACTAGCCAATTCTCCCAGCCTCCCAGACTGACTCCCTAGTCCCACTAGACAACTACCTCGATCCATTAGATCGAGCCTCGGCCTCCCAGACCGAGCCTCAGCCTCCCAGACTGAGCCTAAAAATAATAAATAAAATATGCTCAACATTTGTTTATAAAAAGGTTTTGGATCTGGACTTAAGTGGTATGCAGTAAAAATGTTTTCGTGAGAGCCCTAGTGATCATAGTCTAGACTCGAGAAGGAATCCTAGTTCGCTATGATCAGAGCTCTGATACCAAGCTGTCACACCCTGGCTTTGCGGAAGCGTGGTTAATTTGGTGTGACTTCTTAATACCATAGCTTAACCATAACAAGCTATATGAATTTAAAATCATGCAAAGTCATCCATTGAAAATAAAATTGTCAAACATTGTCTAAATGGGTAAACACCCAATAACCATTACTTGTCTTAAACAGTACAACTACTACCATAATGCAAACATAAATAAACATGGTTCAGGGGCTATGGCTTGTCCAGGAAAGAGCCATAAGCCTTGAACCCGGATGACTCTGAATCTAAATGCAGCGGGAAATCCTGCTAAACCGTGCCAGATCCTTAATTCCCTGAAATACATGTAAGTTGAAAAATCAACAATAATGTTGAGCGAGTTCATGCGAAAATGAGTAAATAAACCTTTATCTTTATCAAAAACCCTGGTATGTAGCAAATAAGGAAAAAAAGAGATCACCAACGGTTTGCAAGGCCATTGATATGTGTAAATGCAAGTAGGAAGGCTCAAACCTAGCAAATTTATGCGTCGGGAACAAAGTCATCCCAAGGTCCGTTCTGCTGGACCTGGGACTGGGCTCGCTACACCCAAATAGATCTACCGCTCCTGCCCCTCGGTCCTACCCTGAGGATTAATGACCTCAAGTTTCCGCCTACCCATTCACATGATCTAAGTAACCCTCCTTACGCTAACCATACCATGTATAACATATCCATAATCATTGTAACATGTATTTCACCCCCGCAGTTTATAAAACTGAAAACAGTTAAGAGAAAAGGGGGAACATGAACTCACAGTGAACGCGTCACAAAATCAAGCAATCCAATATCCAAGTGCTGTGCAACGACCTACATATGCTAATTCTATTAGACGGATGGCCGTGCTTTAGCTTCATAGTTTACATTTTTGGAAACAGTTAGACAACCGTTCCGTGTATATTTTTGATACGCATTCTCCTTCCCAAGGATGGGGGATTTAAATACATGTACACTTGTATCATTTTATTAAGTCCCACTTAATATATTTTATTTCTAATTTCAAGATATATTTATTTTTCTCAAAAATAAAATATTTCCTTTTCCACATAATATTTTCCCAAAATAATGTATTGACAACACACGCGCTTATGAATACTTCTGAATAAGGCGTAAGTTACGTTTTAACGATTAAGTGGTAATGATAATTACCGTTGTAACTTATATGTTTGCCGTGAAGGCGTTTGTATTATTTCGGGCTTGACAAAGTTAGTAAATATTATTTTTACTCTAAAAATAATATTTATACATTTTCACAAAATAATCATAAACAGTGAGGTGGCAAAATATATTTACCGATTATATACTTATCTCGTTTAGTTTTGTGAAAATCCCACCTCCGATTATTTATAAATAAAGTTGTGGCGAAATATATTTTTGAAAACATGTCAAAGTAGTCTAACACTTGTAAATAATTCTAAGTGTTAGATTTTTAGAAAATTTCGCCAGAGTTTCCCCTGTAACTGGAGGTGGCCACGCTTTCAAGCGTATCATTTTCTTTTACAAATCATCTCAACAATTTATCAAATCAACCGAATCAATTTTCAACACATCAAATAGAAGACTAGTATGTAAAACCGCGTTGTTTCATGAACTTGTAGTTTTTACAAAAACTACGGTGTAGATCTCGTTATTTTTAGTGGATCTATTCATAACATAGCTTAGTCTTGCAAAAACCTCGTTTTTGGAACAAATCACTTCTTACAACTTCCCGACAATTTTTGTAAACATTGTTATTTTGTCGGATCTTTTATTCTACAAGTGTTTCTACACTTGTAGTTTATAGAAATCGTATTTGTTAACACTTTATCCATTTTTATAAAAACATGATTTTCTCGACACCCGGTCCTACGAATATACCACCTGTACATACGTAGATCGGCTTGTTTTAAATACTATTTTTCATGTTAAAACACTTTTATACAAGTTCATGTTTCTCGTATGGTGGAGTTTCACCTTTTAACCCTTGAACCGCTGGCATCTAGTGCATGTCAAGATTCGGGATCTTAACAAAGTCGGGTTAAACGATGATAAGAGCCACCATATCATAGATCGGGTCATTTTAACCAACATATTCAAATACTACGACTTTTACACGCGTTTTGAGCTTTTATCCAACGATATTCACGTTTTAGTAAACTTTAAAGTTCCATTAAGCGGGTTACCGACATTCAACCGACAAATATCCTTTTAACCACTTTAGACATGACCAAAAATGAGTTTTAAACGTTATACCTCTAGCTCGGGGCTAGGGAAGAAACTAGTCGAAAACTGCGTGGATAATAGCAAACGGTAGAGGTCCTCCGCGTTCCGTTTGTTCCGAGCTCCGTTGTACGTAACCACCGACACTTGTATGGACTTGGAATTGCAAGACTTGAACTCGAAAGCGGGTGGGTGGTGGTGATAGTGTTCGGCCGAGAGGGAGAGCAAGGGAGGGAGAGAGAGTGAAGGTGAGGTGTGTGTGTGTTTAGGTGTGAGAGGTGAGGATATTTATAGAAAAAGTCGTCTCGATCTTCGCGTAATCTAATATAAAATAATAAAGGACGTACCCTCCCGGTCCCACTAGTTGGCCGATCCCATTGAGTTGTAATGGTACTCGGTTCGTTTTCAATCGTTCAGTTACGGTTCAGTTTGGTTAAGTGCGTTAAGTGCGAGGTCTAACCCCGTTAGTTGCTTTAGTGCATTAAAAGCGGGTGTTAGGGTAATCAGGGACCCTAACTGGCTCAGAAAAGTACCAATATTAATTTTGGCAATATTTTTATGTTCCGGGTATTGTCCGGTTGTTCGGTCGGATAGTAATCCGTTAAAGTGCTTAAGATATCCGTTAAGCGTCATAAATAATATTTTTAGCGACACAATTTATTCTGCAAAGTGTCGGGAATAATTCCTCATATTTTGGCACTTTATTAATTAGCTAGAAGCTAGTGTGTTGATAAAAGTGCTGTGTTCCGTGCTTAAAGTATGTTTCAGGCACATCCAAATCTCTATATCTTATTCCTAGAGACGTAATCATACAACCCTTGTATCCCTACACACACTATGGGTGTAGTAAAATAATTCTGGCTCATTCAGGCCTTTAGAGGCAGTGTTTGCCTGATGCTGGCTATATCAGCATGTTCACTGTGTATCCGTTTAGTGCTACTGTGCTTTTGTGCATCATGTTTGTCACTAAGGTTCAGCAATTAAGTAGTGTAGTGACAGGAATATCAAAGTGTGATGCAGATATGTACAAGTACCAACAATCAAGTAGCAGTTTATCAGCATACTCAGTAAAGCACAGTAATTAGGCAATAATTAATAATTAATTAAGTCGTACGGATACCTGGTTTTGAGAGGGTTGTCACACGGAAAGCTGGAGAGGATCACCCTGTTTTTAAGGTCACCAAAAATGATACCAACTGGAAGCGACGATTCTTCTTTATTAGGAGGGATACCATCCCTAATGGGGAGGATCTGCCCAAGGAGTGGGCTACTCATGGTAGGATAGAGGATCCTGGAAGGATCACCATCAGACTTGTTTCTTATGATGAAGATCACTAATGTTTCCTTTGTCTTTTGTGTTTTTTCAGCTATATCCGTTGCTCATCTCAAGTTAACCCCTGCTGCAAGAGAGAGAGTTTTAGCTTTCAAAAAGCTTGATCCTGAGACCAGAAGTTTTCAAGTCACCATCCAAGATTCACAAGAAGTATCCTCCGCATCTGCCACAATGTCAAGTAAGTATCCTTACCAAAAAGTAAGTTCTATGCAAGACTGTTAAATTAGTTAGGAAACTTATCTTGTTTTGATTGTGTAGGCGCTGGGAAATCTGCTAAGTCTGCCAAGTCTGCCTCCAAGTTCGGGATTGATGAACTTGCCAATGTCAAGTCTTCAAGAAAGAAGACTTCTGTTGCCAGTCCCTCTGCTTCGGCCCCTAAAGCACCTGTTAGGGGTAAGGGGAAGAAGAGAAAGACTTCTGAGGATCTCCAAGGATTTCCCCTGCTCCGCCAGCAGTTTCTTGATTATGTTAATGAAGTAAGGATCATTGCCCCTGTTTGCTATCCTACCTGAGTATCCTGTCTGTATATTCTGTTTCTTTGAGGATCACCTGGTCCTGATCTTACCTTTTTCCCTTTTTGCAGAAACTTGCTGAAGTAGAGACCTACCTAGGCCATGTCGAGGATTAGGAAAGCCAAATCGCCGACCTTCAACAAATGGGCGTATTGAAGGATCTTAAGATAGCTGATCTTGAGAAGGAGCTCCGGGCTACAAAGGATGAGGCTGCTCAATTGTTGATCAACATGGATGGCGAAAAGCAGGAGATCACCCAGGATGCCAAGGTCTCTGCCGCAATTGCTATGTATAAGATACAATTGCAGATGGCTGCGGAGGCTCAGGATCCTGCCTTCGACAAGAGCTCATGGGATGTGGAGGGTTGGAAGGCAAGGCTGGCGGAATTGGAGGACGATGATGAAGCTGAGGATATCCCTATGCTTGAAGGTGGGGATGCTGGCATGGATCAGGGTGGAGAAGCTGGTGGTGATGGAGCAGCGAAGGTTTAAGCTGCTGGATTGGGCGATGATGGATATTTCGAGACTAGGCCGGAGCCCAATTTTTTAGGTTTGGTAGTGGTTTTCATGGTTGTTGATGTTTGAAACAATTGATGGTCTGTACTTAAACAATAGTTTTTAGGGTTAAGGATCCTGGATCCTTTGGACAATAGGTAGGATCGCAAATGGTGGAGGGATCCTCTGTTTGGGGGATGAAGCCATTGTGATCCTGCCGCCTTTAATTTCCTGCACCTGCTAAGACCGCATAGACAATGGACACCCTTTGCCAACCCATGTGGACGGGCCACGTTTTGCTGGTAGAAATGTGGGTTGGCAATTTTGACAACTTTTTGAAAGGGTTTAAGATCCTTTTGTTAATAACATAACTTTAATCTTTCTGGCTTATCTCGTGTTGTTATCCTTTATTTGTCTTCTTATTTTCCAGTTTGTTTTAGAAACATATTTGTTAGAGTAACAAGAGTTGAGCAAACCATGTTTAATAAATTTAGGATATGATCCTAGATCAAATATCCTGACACTGAAAATTTTTGAAGCAATCAATTTCAAGGATGATAGGTTTAGTTGTCAAAGTGTAAGGGTTGTTTAGTATAATCAAAATAGTCAAGGATCATACCTGAGGATCCAAGTTAGGATCCTAACCTTTAATCAAGATAACCATAAGTGAAATTTTAACGGATAATAAGGATTAAGGATCCTTATTTGTTTAACTTCGAGAACCTGAAAAATGGAACATAACTTGGGACTAAGCCAATGTAAAAGATAAATTAATAGCTGGGGACATGCCCAAAGGATAACTGGGGACAAGCCCAAAGGATAACTGGGGACAAGCCCAAGGATCGTATGTAAACTGGAGTATGGCCCTTACTGGCGACTATCCAATCTTAGTGACATGAAAATGCCAAAACCTTAGCTAACGTGAAAACGTTAGAAACCTTATGAACGGATGTATGGTACGTCTACCATTATACGTAGGATCCTAGGTATAGCCAGTACGATGAGGTTGTCAGCCCCGGAAGTGGGTACTGGTCCCAAAGACGTGAACTATATCAGGATCATCGTGCGCTGCTGGCGGAAACTGGGGATAATCCCAAGGATAACTGGGGTTGAACCCAAGGATCTGCGGTGCTTTTGAAGATCTTTAACGATATGCTGAAGATACCTGAACTATCATAACTCAAATGGTTCGTGAGAAGAGGATGAAGGATACATGATCCTTATCCTTAGGTAAAAAGTAAGGAAATGTAATAGTTTTAAGATAAGGACATTACCAGAGTAAGGGTCACTGACATCACCGGGATCCTTCGAGGATACTTCAATGTAAGGATCACATGCTTGAAGGATCATGTTCACATAAAGTATTTCTTTAAGTGAACAGCATTCCAGGCTCTTGGTAACAAATTTCCTTCCATGGTTAGCAATCTGTATGCCCCCTTTCCTGCTTCAGCTTCAATCAAGTAAGGGCCTTCCCACTTTGGTGCTAACTTCCCGTCAACAGGATTGATAGTGTTTTGGAATGCTTTTCTCAACACCATATCTCTGACTTGGAACTTCCTTATCCTAACTGTTAGGGCTGGATTTTTATTATAGGTGATCCTTACACGTGATCCTAACCAGTGATCCTTGTTTCTTTGGCAGACAGTGATCCTCAGCAGGACTTCAGGATCAGGATCATGGACCATCAAAGGATCCTCATGCTAACGGTCACCTTCACTTAATGCAATGTTATTTTGCAGGAATATCTAGCAGGATACGCTCTTAGCATCATGATCAAGGGACGCGTCTTCACAATTATGGCAGGAGCATAATCAGCGATAGACGTTGCACAGGATATGGAAACATGGCTTGATTTATGGGCGGCAATTTAGGCTAGATTGTCTTTTATTTCTAAAGGGGTAATGAGCTGATAATTAGTCCTTTTACCTAAAATAGGTCACCTACACTTGTATAAATACCACTCTCCATCATTTGGAAGGGGGCACACGACATACAACGCAACTCTCACACACTTAGACACTCGAAACAATAGTGATCCTTGTACTCAGCTCATTATCATCCAAAGTTGTAACTATATTTTTCTTATATTGAAGTTGGTGATCGGTAGTTGCCATCACCCGAGGTTTTTTATGCCGGAGATCATACATTGATCAAGGGCTTTTTCCTCGTATAAATCATTGTGTCTTTGCATCTTTATCACAGAAGTGATCCTTTACTTTCATAATTAACCAAGCATCATACCCCGTTTACATAAAGTTTGGTTACATTATCCTTGTGTGATTTTTGACCAAAACAGTTTGGCGCCCACCGTGGGGCAATTGGTGCTTCATTCATAAGAAAACCTCTTTGTTCGAAATCATTTCAAAGAATTACATGGCTTCATCATTGAAAAACATGTCCACGGCAATGTCTGCAGTCACCTCGTCCCAGAACATTCTGCCTCCACCACCGGCAGGGATCCCAGAAGAACGCTGAGAAGAGACAAACTCCTACCACTTCTAAAACTCCATCTCCTTCTGCTATGAATTCTTATATTCCCAGTACTAGTGATGTATTTACTTTGATTTTGCAGATGAATGATCGTATGCAGCGGCAGGATGAAACTAATGAAAGGATCCTCAGGGAAATTGGAGATCTCAAAAGACAGAAGAAAACGGCAGAGGATCATTCTCCATTAATGCCCAAATCCTTGAGCTTTGATACTCCAATGATTACTTCTCAGCCATTAGGAATTCCAGACGTGCAAATCATGGGAGAATCAAGAGGATTGCACCACGGATCGACAGCAATGACTCAGGCATTAGGCTCACACTTCCAGCCGTCAGGATCCTACCCCCAGCATTTAGGATCCTTCATGAATCCGGGAGCCTATCCGGGGGCACAGCAGTTTCAAGGATCCTACTTTGTTCCAGGATCATTCCAGGGCCAAGGATCCTCCGTTGTTCCAGGATCATCCCAGGTTCAAGGATCCTCCTTCGTTCCAGGATCATCCCAGACACCAGGATCCTTCCAGATACCAGGATCCCTAAAAAGTTTGCAAACAGGAAGTCTAGATGTCCATCAAGGGGACTTCATTCCAATGCAGACCATTGCTTCCACTGGTCCCTCCGTTGTTCCAGATCCCAGCAATATGGGTTCCCTAACTTGAACCCAATGGAAGGTAACACTTAAATAAATATTATAACTAGATTTGGATTCCCTCTGAAATTGTATGGGATAATGGCCTCCCAGATTGCAGATGGAAGCAGAACCATCTCAACTTTGGACAGTTGGGGAATCAAGAGATAACATCAACACCAGTCTCATCCACAAGCCAATGGTGAAGCAGAATCATCCAAAAGATCATCTATCAACAATCTGAAGAAGAACTAGGATCCAAGAAGGGGAAATGGGCAGGAGGAGTCAATCCTTATGTGCTATGGGCTGATAGAACACTCCTAAGAATCCTTGGTCCACCTTTCTCTTTAGTATTTGGGGCTGAAGCAGTGATCCCTACAGAAATTTGATCCTAACTAGCTAGAACAAGTACTCAATGATCCTGAAGAAAATTTACAATTCTAACTAGGATTTGGATACTATTGAAGAAATCAGGGATCTAACTAGGATAAGGATGGCAAGCTACCAACAAAGAATGGCTGGTGCCTACTTCAAAAATGACTGATTAAGGAAATTCAATTCGGAGATATGGTTTGAGAACAGGCATTTCAAAATACTAGCAATCCTGAGACGGGAAGAGGATGAAAAGAGGAAGGTCCTACTTGATTGATCCTGAAGCAGGAAAGGGGCATACAGGTTGCTAACCAAGAAGGAAACTTGTTGCCAAGAGAATGGAATGCTGTTGACTAAAGAAATATTCATGTGAACATGATCCTCCATGAACTGATCCTTGCAATGCAGAATCTTAAAGGATCCCAGGAAGAATGATAAACCATCCGGGACTCAAGTCAAAATGCTGTGCATACCTGAGGATTTCGGGCATCTAACTGAACTTGCATAGCCTAAGGAAAGGATCATGTATACCTTCTAAGCAAGGGGCATCTAAAAGAATTTGAGAAAAATGCATAGACTCAGGATCTTCAAATATCCTGAAAGGCTTCAAGCACCTCCGCAAATGCACAAGGATCCAACCCCAGATCATCCTTGGTACATCCCTCAGCGGCCAAAAGCATGCAAAAGATGATCCTGATATAGTTCACGTCTTTGGGACCAGTACCCACTTCCGGGGCTGACAACCTTCATCGTACTGGCTATATTTAGGATCCTACGTATAATGGTAGACGTACCATACATCCGTCCTATGGTTTCTAAACGTTTTCACGTTAGCTAAGGTTTTGAACATTTTCATGTCACTAAGTTGGATAGTCGCCAGAAGGGCCATACTCCAGTTTAATACGATCCTTTGGGCTTGTCCCCCAGTTATCCTTTGGGCTTGTCCCCAGTTATCTATGGCTTGTCCCCAGTGATCCTCCAGGATCATTCTCAGTTATCCTTTGGGCATGTCCCCAGCTACTAATTTATCTCTTACATTGGCTTAGATATGTCATCTTTCAGGGATTCTTCGAAGTGAAACAAGATAAGGATCCTTATCCTTATCATGAATTAACCTTTTACATGAAGTTATCCCGATTAAAGTGTTAGGATCCTAACTTGGATCCTCAGGTATGATCTTTAACTATTTTTAATTTCATTATTCATTTGAAAAACCTTTAGACCTTGACAACTGAACCTATGATCCTTAAAATAAACTTCCTTGAAAATTTTCGATTATAGGATATTTGATCCAGGATCATATCCTATATCTCTTGAACATGGTTTGCTTAATTATTGTTACAAATATATTTCTAAACAATTGGAAACCAAAAAGATAAACAAAGGATAACAACACAGGATAAGCCAGAAAGATTAAGGTTATATTATTAGCAAAAGGATCTTTAACCCTTGCAAAAAGTTGTCAAAATTGCCAACCCACGTTTCTACCAGCAAAACGTGGCCCGTCCACATGGGTTGGCAACGGGTGTCCATTGTCTATGCGGTCTTAGCATTGTGCAGGAAATTAAAAGCGGCAGGATCACAAAGGCTTCATCCCCCAAACAGAGGATCCCTCCACCTTTTGCAATCCTACCTACTGTTCAAAGGATCCAGGATCCTTAACCCTAAAAACTATTGTTCGAAGATTACAAACCATAATTGTTCACAAACCATCAACAACCACAAAAAACCATTACTAAACCTAAAAAAATTGGGCTCCGGCCTAGTCAACAATATCCATCATCGCCCAATCATGCAGCCTACTCCTACTCCATCACCACCAGCCTCTCCACCCTGATCCTTTTCAGCATCACCGCCTTCCAGCATGGGAATATCCTCAGCCTCATCCTCGTCCTCCAGGTCCGCCAGCCTTGCCTTCCAACCTTCAACGTCCCACGAGCTTTTGTCAAAGGTAGGATCCTGAGCCTCCTCAGCCATCTGAAGTTGTATCTTGTACATAGCAATTGCCGCGGAGACCTTGGCATCTTGGGTGATCTCCTGCTTCTCGTTATCCATATCGATCAACCTCTGAGCAGCCTCATCCTTTGTGGCCCGGAGTTCCTTCTCAAGATCTGCTATCTTGAGATCTTTAAGCACGCCCATTGTTGAAGGTCGGCAATCTGGCTCTCTTGATCCTCAACGTGGCCAAGATAGGTCTCGATCTCGGCAAGTTTCTGCAAAGAGGGAAATAAGGTAAGTTCAGAACCGGATGATCCTCAAAGAAACAGGATACACAAACAGGATATTCGAAACGGATAACCAACAGGGGCAGTGATCCTTACCTCATTCACGTAGTCAAGGAATTGCTGACGGAGGAGGGGAAATCCTTGGAGATATTCAGAGGTTTTCCTCTTTTTTCCCTTGCCCCGGATAGGTGCCTTGGGGGCTGAAACTGAAGGACTGGCAGTAGGAGCCTTCTTCCTCGAAGACTTGACGTTGGTGAGATCATCTATCCCAAATTTAGAAGCAGATTTGACAGACCTGGCAGACTTTCCAGCACCTACACAATCAAAAAACAAGATAAGTTGCTTTATTAATCAAACAATCCTACATATAATTTATTTTCTATAAGGATACTTACTTGACATAGTGGCAGATGCAGAGGATACTTCTTGAGAATCTTGGACGGTGACTTGGAAACTTCTGACTTCAGGATTAAGCTTTTTTAAAAGCTAGGACTCTCTCTTTTGCAGCAGGGCTTAATTTCAGATGAGCAATGGATATAGCTGCACAAGAGATAAAAAGAGATATTAGTGATCCTCATTATATGAGACAGGGCTGATAGTGATCCTTCGAGGATCCTCTATCCTACCATGAGTGGCCCATTCCTTGGGCAGATCCTTCCCATCTGGGATGGAATCCCTCCTAACAAAGAAAAAGCGACGCTTCCAGTTTGTATCGTTCTTAGTGACCTTGAGGACAGGATGATCCTCCACGGCTTTCCGTTTCAACAAATACCGGTGAGAACCAAATGTGGTGAGATCATAAAGATTAGCCAACTCCACCATCCCCAGATCAATCCCTTCCTGCTCGATGATCCTCTCGAAGGTATACAGAACCCTCCAGATCATCGGCATAGCTTGGATGTAAGAAATGCCGGTTAAGGAAAAGAAAGACTGGGTAAATTCTGGAAAAGGATATGAAAACCCTATGGTGAACGGGGTAGCAGGAAAAGCCACCCAAACATCTGAAACAAAGTCGCTTAAAGCTGTAGGAACGAAGGATTTGAAAACAGTATTCGCCGGAAAGCAATGACGAATTCTGTCTACGTGAACGTCAGTAAAGCAACATCGCTCCGTAGGGGAATCCTTGATAATCCCCTGGCCTTTTAGGGGACTATCCTTCTTGGAATCCTTGTGTGGAGAATTCCGGAGCAACATGTTTGTGACGGAACAGAAACAGAGACGGAGCAAAAAACAGAGCAAAGAGAATATAGAAAGGAAAGAGAGAAGAGGAGAATACCTGATCAATCTTCGGTGGAGAATATAAAGGGAGTATATCCTGAATTTAAATACAAACTGATCCTCACCCTATCTCCTATTTATAATCATGATCTGCAGGGATTGTCACATCTATGACGTAACGATCGCAACGGCTAGTTCGATATTAACGGCTAGTTATTCGGAGTTGCCAGTTGGAGATAAGATCAAAACAAAATACAACTCGTTAATTTACAATCAACTCCTTATATTTTGGGGCAATTGTTAGGGCTGGATTTTTATTATAGGTGATCCTTACACGTGATCCTAACCAGTGATCCTTGTTTCTTTGGCAGACAGTGATCCTCAGCAGGACTTCAGGATCAGGATCATGGACCATCAAAGGATCCTCATGCTAACGGTCACCTTCACTTAATGCAATGTTATTTTGCAGGAATATCTAGCAGGATACGCTCTTAGCATCATGATCAAGGGACGCGTCTTCACAATTATGGCAGGAGCATAATCAGAGATAGACGTTGCACAGGATATGGAAACATGGCTTGATTTATGGGCGGCAATTTAGGCTAGATTGTCTTTTATTTCTAAAGGGGTAATGAGCTGATAATTAGTCCTTTTACCTAAAATAGGTCACCTACACTTGTATAAATACCACTCTCCATCATTTGGAAGGGGGCACACGACATACAACGCAACTCTCACACACTTAGACACTCGAAACAATAGTGATCCTTGTACTCAGCTCATTATCATCCAAAGTTGTAACTATATTTTTCTTATATTGAAGTTGGTGATCGGTAGTTGCCATCACCCGAGGTTTTTTATGCCGGAGATCATACATTGATCAAGGGCTTTTTCCTCGTATAAATCATTGTGTCTTTGCATCTTTATCACAGAAGTGATCCTTTACTTTCATAATTAACCAAGCATCATACCCCGTTTACATAAAGTTTGGTTACATTATCCTTGTGTGATTTTTGACCAAAACACTAACATTTTTGTTGTAAGCACCAGCCATTCTTTGTTGGTAGCTTGCCATCCTTATCCTAGCCAGATCCCTGATTTCCTCAATAGTATCCAAATCCTGAGCCAGGATTGTAGCATTCTCTTCAGGATCACAAGCACTTGTTCCAGCAGTTGGGATCACCATCTCTGTTGGGATCACCGCTTCTGCCCCAAATACTAAAGAGAAAGGTGTTTGACCAGTGGCATTCTTGGGAGTTGTCCTATCAGCCCATAGCACATAAGGTAACTCCTCTGCCCATTTCCCCTTCTTGGATCCTAGCTTCTTCTTCAGATTGTTGATGATGATCTTGTTGGATGATTCTGCTTGACCATTGGCTTGTGGATGAACTGGTGTTGATGTTATCATCTTAATTCCCCAACTGTCACAAAAGTTAGTGGTTCTGCTTCCAATGAATTGGGAACCATTATCACATACAATTTCAGAGGGAATGCCAAATCTAGTTATAATGTTTCTTTTGATAAAGGATATAACTTCCTTTTCTCTGACTTGAGCAAAAGCTTCAGCTTCTATCCACTTAGAGAAGTAGTCGGTCATGGCGAGCATAAACACTTTTCCACCAGGTGCTTTAGGAAGCTTGCCAACTATATCCATCCCCCATCTCATGAATGGCCAAGAGGATGGTATTGGGTGTAAAAATTCAGCTGGCTGATGGAGGATATTGCTGTGTCTTTGACAAGG
Source organism: Helianthus annuus (assembly GCF_002127325.2). Taxonomy (NCBI): domain Eukaryota; kingdom Viridiplantae; phylum Streptophyta; class Magnoliopsida; order Asterales; family Asteraceae; genus Helianthus; species Helianthus annuus. Next base: position 74,492,531 of record NC_035447.2, on the reverse strand, counting down.
ATCACACTTTTTAGCATATTCTACAGCATCCCTTTTCATAGTTGGCCAGTAGTATCCTGTTCTAAGGATCCTTGAGAATAATGCTCTGCCCCCAGTGTGGTTTCCACAATCTCCCTCATGGAAGTTGTTAGGGCTGGATTTTTATGATATATGATCCTTACATGTGATCCTAACCAGTGATCCTTGTTTCTTTAGCAGATAGTGATCCTCAGCAGGACTTCAGGATCAGGATCATGGACCATTATAGGATCCTCATGCTAACAGTTACCTTCATTGAATTAAATGATATTTTGCAGGAACATCTAGCAGGATCCGCTCTTAGCATCACGATCAAGGGACGCGTCTTTACAATTATAGCATGTGCTTAATCGGAGATGGACGTTGCAAAGGATATGGAAACTTGGCATGATTTAAGGGCGACAATTTAGGCTAGATTTACTTTTATTTCTAAAGGGGTAATGAGCTGATTATTAGTCTTTTTACCTAAAATAGGTCACCTACACTTGTATATATAACACTCTTCCCCATTCGGAAGGGGGGACAACACAATTCTCACACGCTTAGACACTCGAAACTATAGTGATCCTTGTACTCAGCTCATTATCATCCGAAGTTGTAACCATTTTTCTTATATTGAAGTTTGGTGATCGGTAGTTGCCATCACCCGAGGTTTTTTATGCCGGAGATCATACATTGATCAAGGGCTTTTTCCTCGTATAAATCATTGTGTCCTTGCATATTTCATACTGAAGTGATCCTTTACTTTTTCAATAAACCAAGCATCATACCCCGTTTACATAGAGTTTGGTTGCATTATCCTTGTGTGATTTTTGACCAAAACAGTTTGGCGCCCACCGTAGGGCAATTGGTGCTTCATTTATAAGAAAACTTTCTGTTCGAAATCATTTCAAAGAATTACATGGCTTCATCATTGAAAAACACGTCCACGGCGATGTCTGCAATCACCTCGTCTCAGAACACTCTGCCTCCTCCACCGGCAGGATCCCAGAAGAATGCTGAGAAAAGACCAACTCCTACTAACTCTAAATCTCCATCTTCTTCTGCTATGAATTCTTATACTCCCAGTACTAGTGACGTATTTACTTTGATTTTGCAGATGAAGGATCGTATGCAGCGGCAGGATGAAACTAATGAAAGGATCCTCAGGGAAATTGGAGATCTCAAAAGACAAAAGAAAGCGGCAGAGGATCATTCCCCACTGATGCCCAAATCCTTGAGCTTTGATACTCCAATGATCACTTCTCAGCCATCGGGAGTCCCAGACGTGCAACTTATGGGAGAATCAAGAGGATTGCACCTCGGATCGGCAGCAATGACTCAGGCATCAGGCTCACACTTTCAGCCGGCAGGATCCTATCCCCAACATATGGGATCCTTCATGAATTCAGGAGCCTATCCGGGAGCACAACAGTTTTAAGGATCCTACTTTGTTCCAGGATCATCCCAGGGTCAAGGATCCTCCTTTGTTCCAGGATCATCCCAGGTTCAAGGATCCTTCTTTGTTCCAGGATCGTCCCAGGTTCAAGGATCCTCCTTCGTTCCAGGATCATCCCAGATACCAGGATCCTTCCAGATGCCCGGATCCCTAAAAAGTTTGCAAACAGGAAGTCTAGATGTCCATCAAGGGGACTTCATTCCAATGCAGACCATTGCTTCCACTGGTCCCTCCGTTATCCCAGAATCCCAGCAATATGGATTCACACCCAATGTTCCTAACTTGAACTCAATGGGAGGTAACACTTTAAATAATTATCTTACCACTAACCATGGATTCATGCAGGATACAGGTCTCAATCATGCTATGGCCAGGGAGTTGCAGAAGCTAAAAGATATGATCTCAAGCACTAGCTGACTTTGTGGCTGATTTCAGTAGTGATCTACAAAAGGAAGCAGAATTGGAAGTCCAGCAGCTGGATGAGACCAAGGATCCTTGGATACTACACACTGATGGATCCTCAAATGTCAAGGGCACAGGGCTCGGGATACTACTAAAATCGCCACAGGGGGACATAATACCCCACTCCATAGCTTGTGAGTTCCAAGCAACTAACAATGAGGCTGAATATGAAGCCTTAATTGCTGGCTTGCAAATTGCTAAGGATATGGGAGTGAAATATCTTAAAGTATATGTGGACTCATTATTGATCACCAATCACTTTAATGGATCCTATGCTGTTAAAGGAGAAAAACTAACCAAATATTTAGAGATAGTCAAGGAGTTGGCACTCTCTTTTGTCTCTTTCAGCTTAACACAGGTACCAAGGGAGGATAACACGGAAGCTGATGCATTGGCCAACCTAGGATCATCCTTAAAGATTACAGGATATATAAGTATCCCTATCATCCATATCCTGGCTCCTGCCATTGAAAATCAGGTGGCCATGGAAATAGAAGAGGATACTGCAGTGATCCCTAGTGAAGAAGCTCAATCTTATTCAGGATCATGGATCTCACCAATTATGAGATACTTGCAATACGGGGAGATTCCGATGGGAGAAAATCCTAGAGCTTTCAGGATTAAGGTATCTCAATTCACAATTTTGAAAAATGTATTATATAAGCGATCTCTTGCAGGACCATATTTAAGATGTATCGAGGATCCTGAAATTGAAGAAGTGTTGAGAGACTTCCATGAGGGAGATTGTGGAAACCACACTGGGGGCAGAGCATTATTCTCAAGGATCCTTAGAACAGGATACTACTGGCCAACTATGAAAAGGGATGCTGTAGAATATGCTAAGAAGTGTGATCCTTGTCAAAGACACAGCAATATCCTCCATCAGCCAGCTGAATTTTTACACCCAATACCATCCTCTTGGCCATTCATGAGATGGGGGATGGATATAGTTGGCAAGCTTCCTAAAGCACCTGGTGGAAAAGTGTTTATGCTCGCCATGACCGACTACTTCTCTAAGTGGATAGAAGCTGAAGCTTTTGCTCAAGTCAGAGAAAAGGAAGTTATATCCTTTATCAAAAGAAACATTATAACTAGATTTGGCATTCCCTCTGAAATTGTATGTGATAATGGTTCCCAATTCATTGGAAGCAGAACCACTAACTTTTGTGACAGTTGGGGAATTAAGATGATAACATCAACACCAGTTCATCCACAAGCCAATGGTCAAGCAGAATCATCCAACAAGATCATCATCAACAATCTGAAGAAGAAGCTAGGATCCAAGAAGGGGAAATGGGCAGAGGAGTTACCTTATGTGCTATGGGCTGATAGGACAACTCCCAAGAATGCCACTGGTCAAACACCTTTCTCTTTAGTATTTGGGGCAGAAGCAGTGATCCCAACAGAGATGGTGATCCCAACTGCTAGAACAAGTGCTCGTGATCCTGAAGAGAATGCTACGATCCTGGCTCAGGATTTGGATACTATTGAGGAAATCAGGGATCTGGCTAGGATAAGGATGACAAGCTACCAACAAAGAATGGCTGGTGCTTACAACAAAAATGTTAGGATAAGGAAGTTCCAAGTCGGAGATATGGTGTTGAGAAAAGCATTCCAAAACACTATCAATCCTGCTGACGGGAAGTTAGCACCAAAGTGGGAAGGCCCTTACTTGATTGAAGCTGTAGCAGGAAAGGGGGCATACAGATTGCTAACCATGGAAGGAAATTTGTTACCAAGAGCCTGGAATGCTGTTCACTTAAAGAAATACTTTATGTGAACATGATCCTTCAAGCATGTGATCCTTACATTGAAGTATCCTCGAAGGATCCCGATGATGTCAGTGACCCTTACTCTGGTAATGTCCTTATCTTAAAACTATTACATTTCCTTACTTTTTACCTAAGGATAAGGATCATGTATCCTTCATCCTCTTCTCACGAACCGTTTGAGTTATGATAGTTCAGGTATCTTCAGCATATCGTTAAAGATCTTCAAAGGCACCGCAGATCCTTGGGTTCAACCCCAGTTATCCTTGGGATTATCCCCAGTTTCCGCCAGCAGCGCACGATGATCCTGATATAGTTCACGTCTTTGGGACCAGTACCCACTTCCGGGGCTGACAACCTCATCGTACTGGCTATACCTAGGATCCTACGTATAATGGTAGACGTACCATACATCCGTTCATAAGGTTTCTAACATTTTCACGTTAGCTAAGGTTTTGGCATTTTCATGTCACTAAGATTGGATAGTCGCCAGTAAGGGCCATACTCCAGTTTACATACGATCCTTGGGCTTGTCCCCAGTTATCCTTTGGGCTTGTCCCCGGTTATCCTTTGGGCTTGTCCCCAGTGATCCTTTGGGCTTGTCCCCAGCTATTAATTTATCTTTTACATTGGCTTAGTCCCAAGTTATGTTCCATTTTTCAGGTTTTCGAAGTTAAACAAATAAGGATCCTTAATCCTTATTATCCGTTAAAATTTCACTTATGGTTATCTTGATTAAAGGTTAGGATCCTAACTTGGATCCTCAGGTATGATCCTTGACTATTTTGATTATACTAAACAACCCTTACACTTTGACAACTAAACCTATGATCCTTGAAATTGATTGCTTCAAAAATTTTCAGTGTCAGGATATTTGATCTAGGATCATATCCTAAATTTATTAAACATGGTTTGCTCAACTCTTGTTACTCTAACAAATATGTTTCTAAAACAAACTGGAAAATAAGAAGACAAATAAAGGATAACAACACGAGATAAGCCAGAAAGATTAAAGTTATATTATTAACAAAAGGATCTTAAACCCTTTCAAAAAGTTGTCAAAATTGCCAACCCACATTTCTACCAGCAAAACGTGGCCCGTCCACATGGGTTGGCAAAGGGTGTCCATTGTCTATGCGGTCTTAGCAGGTGCAGGAAATTAAAGGCGGCAGGATCACAATGGCTTCATCCCCCAAACAGAGGATCCCTCCACCACTTGCGATCCTACCTATTGTCCAAAGGATCCAGGATCCTTAACCCTAAAAACTATTGTTTAAGTACAGACCATCAATTGTTTCAAACATCAACAACCATGAAAACCACTACCAAACATAAAAAATTGGGCTCCGGCCTAGTCTAGAAATATCCATCATCGCCCAATCCAGCAGCTTAAACCTTCGCTGCTCCATCACCACCAGCTTCTCCACCCTGATCCATGCCAGCATCACCACCTTCAAGCATAGGGATATCCTCAGCTTCATCATCGTCCTCCAATTCCGCCAGCCTTGCCTTCCAACCCTCCACATCCCATGAGCTCTTGTCGAAGGAAGGATCCTGAGCCTCCGCAGCCATCTGCAATTGTATCTTATACATAGCAATTGCGGCAGAGACCTTGGCATCCTGGGTGATCTCCTGCTTTTCGCCATCCATGTTGATCAACATTTGAGCAGCCTCATCCTTTGTAGCCCGAAGCTCCTTCTCAAGATCAGCTATCTTAAGATCCTTCAACACCCCCATTTGTTGAAGGTCGGCGATTTGGCTTTCCTGATCCTCGACATGGCCTAGGTAGGTCTCTACTTCAGCAAGTTTCTGCAAAAAGGGAAAAAGGTAAGATCAGGACCAGGTGATCCTCAAAGAAACAGAATATACAGACAGGATACTCAGGTAGGATAGCAAACAGGGGCAATGATCCTTACTTCATTAACATAATCAAGAAACTGCTGGCGGAGCAGGGGAAATCCTTGGAGATCCTCAGAAGTCTTTCTCTTCTTCCCCTTACCCCTAACAGGTGCTTTAGGGGCCGAAGCAGAGGGACTGGCAACAGAAGTCTTCTTTCTTGAAGACTTGACATTGGCAAGTTCATCAATCCCGAACTTGGAGGCAGACTTGGCAGACTTAGCAGATTTCCCAGCGCCTACACAATCAAAACAAGATAAGTTTCCTAACTAATTTAACAGTATTGCATAGAACTTACTTTTTGGTAAGGATACTTACTTGACATTGTGGCAGATGCGGAGGATACTTCTTGTGAATCTTGGATGGTGACTTGAAAACTTCTGGTCTCAGGATCAAGCTTTTTGAAAGCTAAAACTCTCTCTCTTGCAGCAGGGGTTAACTTGAGATGAGCAACGGATATAGCTGAAAAAACACAAAAGACAAAGGAAACATTAGTGATCTTCATCATAAGAAACAAGTCTGATGGTGATCCTTCCAGGATCCTCTATCCTACCATGAGTAGCCCACTCCTTGGGCAGATCCTCCCCGTTAGGGATGGTATCCCTCCTAACAAAGAAGAATCGTCGCTTCCAGTTGGTATCATTTTTGGTGACCTTAAAAACAGGGTGATCCTCTCCAGCTTTCCGTTTCAGCAAATATCGATAGGAACCAAACGTGGTAAGATCATAAAGATCAGCCAGCTCTGCCATCCCTAAGTCAATCCCCTCCTGCTCGATGATCCTCTCGAAGGTATACAGAACCCTCCAGATCATCGGCATGGCTTGGATATAAGATATGCCGGTCAAGGAAAAGAAGGATTGGGTGAAGGATGGAAAAGGATACGAATATCCTATGGTAAACGGAGTTGCAGGAAAGGCCACCCAGGTGTCGGAAACAAAATCGCTTAAAGCGGTGGAAGTGAATGACTTGAAGATAGCATCCGCCGGAAAACAGTGACGGATCCTATCAACATGAGCATCGGTGAAGCAGCATCTCTCGGTAGGAGAGTCTTTAATAATCCCTTGACCTTTCAAGGGGCTGTTCCTCTGGTGATCCTTGTGAGGAGAGTTCCGGAGCAACATATTCGCGGAAGAATAGAAAGAGAAAGGAAAACAGAGTAAGAGAGGGAAAGAAAAGAAGAAGAATACCTGATCGATCTTTCGGACGAGATTATAAAGGGAGTAGCTCTTAAATTTAAATGCAAATTGATCCTAACTATATCTCCTATTTATAATGATGATCTGCAGGATTGTCACATCTATGACGTAAGGGTTGCAACGGCTAGTTCGAGATTAACGGCTAGTTATCCGAGTCGCCCGTTGCAGATAAGATCAAAGCAAAATATAACTCGTTAATTTACAATAAACTCCTTATATTTTGGGGGCAATTGTTAGGGCTAGATTTTTATGATATATGATCCTTACATGTGATCCTAACCAGTGATCCTTGTTTCTTTAGCAGATAGTGATCCTCAGCAGGACTTCAGGATCAGGATCATGGACCATTATAGGATCCTCATGCTAACAGTTACCTTCATTGAATTAAATGATATTTTGCAGGAACATCTAGCAGGATCCGCTCTTAGCATCACGATCAAGGGACGCGTCTTTACAATTATAGCATGTGCTTAATCGGAGATGGACGTTGCAAAGGATACGGAAACTTGGCATGATTTAAGGGCGACAATTTAGGCTAGATTTACCTTTATTTCTAAAGGGGTAATGAGCTGATTATTAGTCTTTTTACCTAAAATAGGTCACCTACACTTGTATATATAACACTCTTCCCCATTCGGAAGGGGGGACAACACAATTCTCACACGCTTAGACACTCGAAACTATAGTGATCCTTGTACTCAGCTCATTATCATCCGAAGTTGTAACCATTTTTCTTATATTGAAGTTTGGTGATCGGTAGTTGCCATCACCCGAGGTTTTTTATGCCGGAGATCATACATTGATTGTTAGGGCTGGATTTTTATTATAGGTGATCCTTACTCGTGATCCTAACCAGTGATCCTTGTTTCTTTGGCAGACAGTGATCCTCAGCCGGACTTCAGGATCAGGATCATGGGACATTATAGGATCCTCATACTAACGATCATCTTCGCTTAATGCAATGTTATTTTTGCAGGAATATCTAGCAGGATACGCTCTAAGCATCATGATCAAGGGACGCGTCTTCACAATTATGGCAAGAGCTTAATCGGAGACAGACGTTGCACAGGATATGGAAACATGGCTTGATTTATGGGCGGCAATTTAGGCTAGATTGTCTTTTATTTCTAAAGGGGTAATGAGCTGATAATTAGTCCTTTTACCTAAAATAGGTCACCTACACTTGTATAAATACCACTCTCCATCATTTGGAAGAGGAGACACGATATACAACGCAACTCTCACACACTTAGACACTCGAAACAATAGTGATCCTTGTACTCAGCTCATTATCATCCGAAGTTGTAACCATTTTTGTTCTTATATTGAAGTTTGGTGATCGGTAGTTGCCATCACCCGAGGTTCCTGAAATTGAAGAAGTGTTGAGAGACTTCCATGAGGGAGATTGTGGAAACCACACTGGGGGCAGAGCATTATTCTCAAGGATCCTTAGAACAGGATACTACTGGCCAACTATGAAAAGGGATGCTGTAGAATATGCTAAGAAGTGTGATCCTTGTCAAAGACACAACAATATCCTCCATCAGCCAGCTGAATTTTTACACCCAATACCATCCTCTTGGCCATTCATGAGATGGGGGATGGATATAGTTGGCAAGCTTCCTAAAGCACCTGGTGGAAAAGTGTTTATGCTCGCCATGACCGACTACTTCTCTAAGTGGATAGAAGCTGAAGCTTTTGCTCAAGTCAGAGAAAAGGAAGTTATATCCTTTATCAAAAGAAACATTATAACTAGATTTGGCATTCCCTCTGAAATTGTATGTGATAATGGTTCCCAATTCATTGGAAGCAGAACCACTAACTTTTGTGACAGTTGGGGAATTAAGATGATAACATCAACACCAGTTCATCCACAAGCCAATGGTCAAGCAGAATCATCCAACAAGATCATCATCAACAATCTGAAGAAGAAGCTAGGATCCAAGAAGGGGAAATGGGCAGAGGAGTTACCTTATGTGCTATGGGCTGATAGGACAACTCCCAAGAATGCCACTGGTCAAACACCTTTCTCTTTAGTATTTGGGGCAGAAGCAGTGATCCCAACAGAGATGGTGATCCCAACTGCTAGAACAAGTGCTCGTGATCCTGAAGAGAATGCTACGATCCTGGCTCAGGATTTGGATACTATTGAGGAAATCAGGGATCTGGCTAGGATAAGGATGACAAGCTACCAACAAAGAATGGCTGGTGCTTACAACAAAAATGTTAGGATAAGGAAGTTCCAAGTCGGAGATATGGTGTTGAGAAAAGCATTCCAAAACACTATCAATCCTGCTGACGGGAAGTTAGCACCAAAGTGGGAAGGCCCTTACTTGATTGAAGCTGTAGCAGGAAAGGGGGCATACAGATTGCTAACCATGGAAGGAAATTTGTTACCAAGAGCCTGGAATGCTGTTCACTTAAAGAAATACTTTATGTGAACATGATCCTTCAAGCATGTGATCCTTACATTGAAGTATCCTCGAAGGATCCCGATGATGTCAGTGACCCTTACTCTGGTAATGTCCTTATCTTAAAACTATTACATTTCCTTACTTTTTACCTAAGGATAAGGATCATGTATCCTTCATCCTCTTCTCACGAACCGTTTGAGTTATGATAGTTCAGGTATCTTCAGCATATCGTTAAAGATCTTCAAAGGCACCGCAGATCCTTGGGTTCAACCCCAGTTATCCTTGGGATTATCCCCAGTTTCCGCCAGCAGCGCACGATGATCCTGATATAGTTCACGTCTTTGGGACCAGTACCCACTTCCGGGGCTGACAACCTCATCGTACTGGCTATACCTAGGATCCTACGTATAATGGTAGACGTACCATACATCCGTTCATAAGGTTTCTAACATTTTCACGTTAGCTAAGGTTTTGGCATTTTCATGTCACTAAGATTGGATAGTCGCCAGTAAGGGCCATACTCCAGTTTACATACGATCCTTGGGCTTGTCCCCAGTTATCCTTTGGGCTTGTCCCCGGTTATCCTTTGGGCTTGTCCCCAGTGATCCTTTGGGCTTGTCCCCAGCTATTAATTTATCTTTTACATTGGCTTAGTCCCAAGTTATGTTCCATTTTTCAGGTTTTCGAAGTTAAACAAATAAGGATCCTTAATCCTTATTATCCGTTAAAATTTCACTTATGGTTATCTTGATTAAAGGTTAGGATCCTAACTTGGATCCTCAGGTATGATCCTTGACTATTTTGATTATACTAAACAACCCTTACACTTTGACAACTAAACCTATGATCCTTGAAATTGATTGCTTCAAAAATTTTCAGTGTCAGGATATTTGATCTAGGATCATATCCTAAATTTATTAAACATGGTTTGCTCAACTCTTGTTACTCTAACAAATATGTTTCTAAAACAAACTGGAAAATAAGAAGACAAATAAAGGATAACAACACGAGATAAGCCAGAAAGATTAAAGTTATATTATTAACAAAAGGATCTTAAACCCTTTCAAAAAGTTGTCAAAATTGCCAACCCACATTTCTACCAGCAAAACGTGGCCCGTCCACATGGGTTGGCAAAGGGTGTCCATTGTCTATGCGGTCTTAGCAGGTGCAGGAAATTAAAGGCGGCAGGATCACAATGGCTTCATCCCCCAAACAGAGGATCCCTCCACCACTTGCGATCCTACCTATTGTCCAAAGGATCCAGGATCCTTAACCCTAAAAACTATTGTTTAAGTACAGACCATCAATTGTTTCAAACATCAACAACCATGAAAACCACTACCAAACATAAAAAATTGGGCTCCGGCCTAGTCTAGAAATATCCATCATCGCCCAATCCAGCAGCTTAAACCTTCGCTGCTCCATCACCACCAGCTTCTCCACCCTGATCCATGCCAGCATCACCACCTTCAAGCATAGGGATATCCTCAGCTTCATCATCGTCCTCCAATTCCGCCAGCCTTGCCTTCCAACCCTCCACATCCCATGAGCTCTTGTCGAAGGAAGGATCCTGAGCCTCCGCAGCCATCTGCAATTGTATCTTATACATAGCAATTGCGGCAGAGACCTTGGCATCCTGGGTGATCTCCTGCTTTTCGCCATCCATGTTGATCAACATTTGAGCAGCCTCATCCTTTGTAGCCCGAAGCTCCTTCTCAAGATCAGCTATCTTAAGATCCTTCAACACCCCCATTTGTTGAAGGTCGGCGATTTGGCTTTCCTGATCCTCGACATGGCCTAGGTAGGTCTCTACTTCAGCAAGTTTCTGCAAAAAGGGAAAAAGGTAAGATCAGGACCAGGTGATCCTCAAAGAAACAGAATATACAGACAGGATACTCAGGTAGGATAGCAAACAGGGGCAATGATCCTTACTTCATTAACATAATCAAGAAACTGCTGGCGGAGCAGGGGAAATCCTTGGAGATCCTCAGAAGTCTTTCTCTTCTTCCCCTTACCCCTAACAGGTGCTTTAGGGGCCGAAGCAGAGGGACTGGCAACAGAAGTCTTCTTTCTTGAAGACTTGACATTGGCAAGTTCATCAATCCCGAACTTGGAGGCAGACTTGGCAGACTTAGCAGATTTCCCAGCGCCTACACAATCAAAACAAGATAAGTTTCCTAACTAATTTAACAGTATTGCATAGAACTTACTTTTTGGTAAGGATACTTACTTGACATTGTGGCAGATGCGGAGGATACTTCTTGTGAATCTTGGATGGTGACTTGAAAACTTCTGGTCTCAGGATCAAGCTTTTTGAAAGCTAAAACTCTCTCTCTTGCAGCAGGGGTTAACTTGAGATGAGCAACGGATATAGCTGAAAAAACACAAAAGACAAAGGAAACATTAGTGATCTTCATCATAAGAAACAAGTCTGATGGTGATCCTTCCAGGATCCTCTATCCTACCATGAGTAGCCCACTCCTTGGGCAGATCCTCCCCGTTAGGGATGGTATCCCTCCTAACAAAGAAGAATCGTCGCTTCCAGTTGGTATCATTTTTGGTGACCTTAAAAACAGGGTGATCCTCTCCAGCTTTCCGTTTCAGCAAATATCGATAGGAACCAAACGTGGTAAGATCATAAAGATCAGCCAGCTCTGCCATCCCTAAGTCAATCCCCTCCTGCTCGATGATCCTCTCGAAGGTATACAGAACCCTCCAGATCATCGGCATGGCTTGGATATAAGATATGCCGGTCAAGGAAAAGAAGGATTGGGTGAAGGATGGAAAAGGATACGAATATCCTATGGTAAACGGAGTTGCAGGAAAGGCCACCCAGGTGTCGGAAACAAAATCGCTTAAAGCGGTGGAAGTGAATGACTTGAAGATAGCATCCGCCGGAAAACAGTGACGGATCCTATCAACATGAGCATCGGTGAAGCAGCATCTCTCGGTAGGAGAGTCTTTAATAATCCCTTGACCTTTCAAGGGGCTGTTCCTCTGGTGATCCTTGTGAGGAGAGTTCCGGAGCAACATATTCGCGGAAGAATAGAAAGAGAAAGGAAAACAGAGTAAGAGAGGGAAAGAAAAGAAGAAGAATACCTGATCGATCTTTCGGACGAGATTATAAAGGGAGTAGCTCTTAAATTTAAATGCAAATTGATCCTAACTATATCTCCTTTTTATAATGATGATCTGCAGGATTGTCACATCTATGACGTAAGGGTTGCAACGGCTAGTTCGAGATTAACGGCTAGTTATCCGAGTCGCCCGTTGCAGATAAGATCAAAGCAAAATATAACTCGTTAATTTACAATAAACTCCTTATATTTTGGGGGCAATTGTTAGGGCTGGATTTTTATGATATATGATCCTTACATGTGATCCTAACCAGTGATCCTTGTTTCTTTAGCAGATAGTGATCCTCAGCAGGACTTCAGGATCAGGATCATGGACCATTATAGGATCCTCATGCTAACAGTTACCTTCATTGAATTAAATGATATTTTGCAGGAACATCTAGCAGGATCCGCTCTTAGCATCACGATCAAGGGACGCGTCTTTACAATTATAGCATGTGCTTAATCGGAGATGGACGTTGCAAAGGATATGGAAACTTGGCATGATTTAAGGGCGACAATTTAGGCTAGATTTACTTTTATTTCTAAAGGGGTAATGAGCTGATTATTAGTCTTTTTACCTAAAATAGGTCACCTACACTTGTATATATAACACTCTTCCCCATTCGGAAGGGGGGACAACACAATTCTCACACGCTTAGACACTCGAAACTATAGTGATCCTTGTTGTAATCATTTTTCTTATATTGAAGTTTGGTGATCGGTAGTTGCCATCACCCGAGGTTTTTTATGCCGGAGATCATACATTGATTGTTAGGGCTGGATTTTTATTATAGGTGATCCTTACTCGTGATCCTAACCAGTGATCCTTGTTTCTTTGGCAGACAGTGATCCTCAGCCGGACTTCAGGATCAGGATCATGGGACATTATAGGATCCTCATACTAACGATCATCTTCGCTTAATGCAATGTTATTTTTGCAGGAATATCTAGCAGGATACGCTCTAAGCATCATGATCAAGGGACGCGTCTTCACAATTATGGCAAGAGCTTAATCGGAGACAGACGTTGCACAGGATATGGAAACATGGCTTGATTTATGGGCGGCAATTTAGGCTAGATTGTCTTTTATTGCTAAAGGGGTAATGAGCTGATAATTAGTCCTTTTACCTAAAATAGGTCACCTACACTTGTATAAATACCACTCTCCATCATTTGGAAGAGGAGACACGATATACAACGCAACTCTCACACACTTAGACACTCGAAACAATAGTGATCCTTGTACTCAGCTCATTATCATCCGAAGTTGTAACCATTTTTGTTCTTATATTGAAGTTTGGTGATCGGTAGTTGCCATCACCCGAGGTTTTTTATGCCGGAGATCATATATTGATCAAGGGCTTTTTCCTCGTATAAATCATTGTGTCTTTGCATCTTTATCACAGAAGTGATCCTTTACTTTCATAATTAACCAAGCATCATACCCCGTTTACATAAAGTTTGGTTACATTATCCTTGTGTGATTTTTGACCAAAACAGTTTGGCGCCCACCGTGGGGCAATTGGTGCTTCATTCATAAGAAAATCTTTTGTTCGAAATCATTTCGAAGAGTTACATGGCTTCATCATTGAAAAACATGTCCACGACAATGTCTGCAGTCACCTCGTCCCAGAGCATTCTGCCTCCACCACCGGCAGGATCCCCGAAGAATGCTGAGAAGAGACAAACTCCTACTACTTCTAAATCTCCATCTCCTTCTGCTATGAATTCTTATATTCCCAGTACTAGTGATGTATTTACTTTGATTTTGCAGATGAAGGATCGTATGCAGCGGCAGGATGAAACTAATGAAAGGATCCTCAGGGAAATTGGAGATCTCAAAAGACAGAAGAAAACGGCAGAGGATCATTCTCCACTGATGCCCAAATCCTTGAGCTTTGATACTCCAATGATTACTTCTCAGCCATCAGAAATTCCAGACGTGCAAATCATGGGAGAATCAAGAGGATTGCACCACGGATCGACAGCAATGACTCAGGCATTAGGCTCACACTTCCAGCCGGCAGGATCCTACCCCCAGCATTTGGGATCCTTCATGAATCCGGGAGCCTATCCGGGGGCACAGCAGTTTCAAGGATCCTGCTTCGTTCCAGGATCATTCCAGGGCCAAGGATCCTCCTTTGTTCCAGGATCATCCCAGGTTCAAGGATCCTCCTTCGTTCCAGGATCGTCCCAGACACCAGGATCCTTCCAGATGCCAGGATCCCTAAAAAGTTTGCAAACAGGAAGTCTAGATGTCCATCAAGGGGACTTCATTCCAATGCAGACCATTGCTTCCACTGGTCCCTCCGTTGTCCCAGAATCCCAGCAATATGGATTCCCTAACTTGAACCCAATGGGAGGTAACACTTTAAATAATTATCCTACCACTAACCATGGATTCATGCAGGATACAGGTACCAATCATGCTATGGCCAGGGAGTTGCAGAAGCTAAAAGATATGATCTCAAGTGTTCCAGGGGTAGTCAAGCCTATCCCAGAGATTGCAGATGGAAGCCACAAGGTATCTCGCTTTGCACCACCAATTTGTGATGCAGAGGTACCCAAAAGGTTCCATATCCCTACTATGAAGCTGTATGATGGTACAACGGATCCAGAGGAACACATAGCACAATACAGGGAAAGGATGGAGATCAACCCTATCCCAGAAAAGTTGAAGGAAGCATGCCTATGTAAAGGATTTGGATCCACTCTTACTGGATCAGCTCTTAAATGGCTGCTAAGTCTTCCCCCCTACTCTATTACTTCATTTGCTAATTTAGTTAATTTATTCAATAACCAATTCTCTTGTAGCAGAAAATTTGAAAAATTAACTAGTGATTTGTACAGGATAACTCAAAATCATAATGAATCATTAAGGGATTATATCACTAAATTTAGTAAAGAATCCTTGGACATTCCCAACTTGGATATGGCTACGGCTGTTGAAGCCTTCAAAATGGGACTGCTTAAGGATTCATTATTCTATGATGATCTTGTTATGACACCATGCAGGAATCTAGATGAAGTAAGAACTCGAGCACTCAGGTTCATCCGGCTAGAGGATGACAAGAGGATCCAGGAGAGACAAGTAGGATCCTCAAAACAGGAGAAGCAAGGATCCTCCTTCAAGAACAACAAATTCAAATCCTACCATAGAAATGAGAACAAGAATGTGCATGCTGTTGACCAAGAAGAAGATGATGAAGATTATCCTCCAATCTCAGAATATTGTTTTTCCGTTAATAATCATGAACTGATCCTTGCAATGCAGAATCTAGGTGAAAAAGCTAGATGGCCCAGGAAGAATGATAAACCATCCGGGACTAAAGACAAGTCAAAATGGTGTGCATACCATGAGGATTTCGGGCATCTAACTGAAGATTGCATAGCCTTAAGAAAAGAAATTGGATATCTGTTAAGCAAGGGGCACCTAAAAGAATTGTTGGGAAGAAAAAAGCAAAGGACTCAGGATCCTGAAAGGATCCCTGAAAAGGCTCCAGCACCTCCGGCAAATGCACAAGTGGTCAACTTTACTGCCGGAGGATCAGACATCTGTGGTACATCCCTCTCGGCGGCCAAAAGGCATGCAAAGGAATCAAAAATGGATAATGGAGAAAGACCTATTAGAACATCAAGTGTCTCAGAAGGGAAGATGATAACGTTTGATGAGGATGATCGCATTAACATTCAGGATCCTCATCATGATAGTTTAGTTATTACTCTCTTTATCTCTAACCATTTTGTCCGCAGGATCCTTATCGATGGAGGAAGCTCAGTGAACATTATCCAGCTTGATGTTCTGAAAAAAATGGGTATCCCAGAATCAGACATCACACCAAGATCCTCTGTGCTTGTAGGGTTCAGTGGAGAAACAAAGAAAACTCTGGGGGACATCAAACTCCCAATCTACGTGGAAGGATTACATAATTATCAGAAATTTTGTGTTATTGACTGTTTATCTTGTTGCAATGTTATCCTTGGCAGGCCTTGGATACATGATATGAAAGCAGTCCCATCCACCTACCATCAATGTGTGAAGCTCCCTAGCCCATGGGGAATAATCAAGATCGACAGTGATCAGCAGGAGGCTAAGGATTGTTATACCTCATCCATGAAGCCAACCTCGAAGCCAAGGGAGCAATAGCAATTACAGTATCCTCCGAGGAATGTCTTGGAGGCAAGGGAACAAGATGTGGATGAAATCCTCTTGGATCCTAGTGATCCTGAATCAAAAATCTATATCGGATCAGGGATCCTTGGCAAGATGAAAGAAGATATGATATCCTTCCTCAAAAGAAGAAAATCTACCTTTGCATGGAAGCACGAAGATATGACAGGTATATCTAAGGATATCATAACTCATAAACTTGGCATTGACAGGTCTATAAAACCAATCCATCAAAAAAGGAGGAAGTTTGCACCAGAAAGGAATGCCATTATCCAAGAAGAAGTAGAGAGACTACTTCGAGCAGGTATGATCAGAGAGGTAAAATATCCAAAATGGTTAGCCAATGTGGTCGTTGTCCAAAAGAAAAATGGAAAGTGGAGGGTATGTGTCGATTTCACTGATTTGAATAAGGCATGTCCCAAGGATCCTTTCCCATTACCCCACATTGACTCCATGGTGGATGCAACAGCGGGGCATGAACTGTTGACCTTTATGGATGCATCATCTGGATTCCAACAAATTCAGATGGAACCATCTGACCAAGAGGATACAGCCTTTATGACCCCAACCGGTTTATATTGTTATATTGCCATGCCTTTTGGACTAAGAAATGCAGGTGCAACATATCAAAGGCTGGTAAATATGATGTTCAAAGATCAAATTGGAAAAACTATGGAGGTGTACATAGATGATATGGTGGTCAAGTCAAAGAAAGCTGAGGATCACCTAAGGGACTTGGAAGAAACATTCGATATCCTTGATAATTACAACATGAAACTCAATCCTTCAAAATGCCATTTTGGTGTTAAGGCAGGAAAGTTCCTAGGATACATGGTAACTCAGAGGGGCATTGAAGCAAGCCCGGAACAAATCAAAGCATTAGTAAATATCAAATCTCCTGCCAATGCCAAGGATGTTCAAAGACTGACAGGCAGGATAGCAGCTTTGAACAGGTTCATATCGAAATCCTCAGAAAAATGCAAAGAATTCTACGATATCCTAAGGAAGAATAAGAAGTTTGAATGGACTGAGAAGCATGAGAACGCTTTACAAGCCCTTAAAGAATATATGTCCTCAGCACCAGCATTAGCAAAACCGGAAAAAGGAGATGTGTTATCGTTATACCTGGCGGTATCCTCAACCGCTGTAAGTGCTGTCCTTGTCAAGGATCACGAAGGTACACAATATCCTATCTACTATGTAAGTAAAAGTCTACTTGATGCCGAATCCAGGTACTCACACCTCGAAAAACTTATTCTTGCATTAATCATGGCATCCACTAAGTTAAGGCATTATTTTGAAACTCATACTATTGTTGTTAAAACTAATTTTCCAATTAAGAATGTCCTCAGGAAACCGGAGATGTCAGGGAGAATGGCTAAGTGGGCAGTGAAGCTTAGTGCCCATGATATAAGACATGAACCAAGAACAGCCATTAAATCACAAGCCTTAGCCGACTTTGTGGCTGATTTCAGTAGTGATCTACAAAAAGAAGCAGAATTGGAGGTCCAGCAGCTGGATGAAACCAAGGATCCTTGGATATTACACACTGACGGATCCTCAAATGTCAAGGGCACAGGGCTCGGGATCCTACTAAAATCGCCACAGGGGGACATAATACCCCACTCCATAGCCTGTGAGTTCCAAGCAACTAACAATGAGGCTGAGTATGAAGCCTTGATTGCTGGCTTGCAAATTGCTAAGGATATGGGGGTAAAATATCTTAAAGTATATGTAGACTCATTATTGATCACCAATCACTTTAACGGATCCTATGCTGTTAAAGGTGAAAAACTAACCAAATATTTAGAAATAGTCAAAGAATTGGCACTCTCTTTTGTTTCTTTCAGCTTAACACAGGTACCAAGGGAGGATAACACGGAAGCTGATGCATTGGCCAACTTAGGATCATCCTTAAAAATTCCAGGAGACATAAGTATCCCTATCATCCATATCCTGGCTCCTGCTATTGAAAATCAAGTGGCCATGGAAATAGAAGAGGATACTGCAATAATCCCTAGTGAAGAAGCTCAATCTTATTCAGGATCATGGGTCTCACCAATCATGAAATACTTGCAAAACGGAGAGATTCCAATGGGAGAAAATCCTAGAGCTTTCCGGATCAAGGTATCTCAATTTACAATCTTAAATAATGTGCTATATAAACGATCCCTTGCAGGACCATACTTAAGATGTATTGAGGATCCTGAAATTGAAGAAGTGTTGAGAGACTTCCATGAAGGAGATTGTGGAAACCACACTGGGGGCAGGGCATTATTCTCAAGGATCCTTAGAACAGGATACTACTGGCCAACCATGAAAAGGGATGCTGTAGAATATGCTAGGAAATGGGATCCTTGTCAAAGACACAGCAATATCCTTCATCAACCAGCTGAACTGCTACACCCTATACCATCCTCTTGGCCATTCATGAGATGGGGAATGGATATAGTGGGCAAGCTTCCTAAAGCACCTGGTGGAAAAGTATTTATGCTTGCCATGACTGACTATTTTTCTAAGTGGATAGAAGCTGAAGCCTTCGTCCAAGTCAGAGAAAAGGAAGTCATATCCTTCATCAAAAGAAATATTATAAATAGATTTGGCATTCCCTCTGAAATTGTATGTGATAATGGCTCCCAATTCATTGGAAGCAGAACCACTAACTTTTGTGACAATTGGGGAATCAAGATGATAACATCAAAACCAGTTCATCCACAAGCCAATGGTCAAGCAGAATCATCCAACAAGATCATCATCAACAATCTGAAGAAGAAGCTAGGATCCAAGAAGGGGAAATGGGCAGAGGAGTTACCTTATGTGCTATGGGCTGATAGAACAACTCCCAAGAATGCCACTGGTCAAACACCTTTCTCTTTAGTATTTGGGGCAGAAGCAGTGATCCCAACAGAAATGGTGATCCCAACTGCTAGAACAAGTACTCGTGATCCTGAAGAAAATGCTACAATTCTAGCTCAGGATTTGGATACTATTGAAGAAACCAGGGATCTAGCTAGGATAAGGATGGCAAGCTACCAACAAAGAATGGCTGGTGCCTACAACAAAAATGTCAGATTAAGGAAATTCCAAGTCGGAGATATGGTGTTGAGAAAAGCATTTCAAAATACTATCAATCCTGCTGACGGGAAGTTAGCACCAAAATGGGAAGGTCCCTACTTGATTGAAGCTGAAGCAGGAAAGGGGGCATACAGGTTGCTAACCATGGAAGGAAACTTGTTGCCAAGAGCCTGGAATGCTGTTCACTTAAAGAAATATTTCATGTGAACATGATCCTCCATGCACGTGATCCTTACATTGAAGTATCCTTAAAGGATCCCGGTGATATCAGTGATCCTTACTCTGGTAATATGCTTATCCTAGAAACTATTGCATTTTCTTACCTTTTACCTAAGGATAAGGATCATGTATCCTTCATCCTCTACTCACGAAACATTTGAGTTATGATAAGTTCAGGTATCTTCAGCATATCGTCAAAGATCTTCAAAAGCACCGCGGATCCTTGGGTCCAACCCCAGTTATCCTTGGGATTATCCCCAGTTTCCGCCAGCAGCGCACGATGATCCTGATATAGTTCACGTCTTTGGGACGAGTACCCACTTCCGGGGCTGACAACCTCATCGTACTGGCTATATTTAGGATCCTACGTATAATGGTAGACGTACCATACATCCGTTCCTAAGGTTTCTAACGTTTTCACGTTAGCTAAGGTTTTGACATTTTCATGTCACTAAGTTTGGATAGTCGCCAGAAAGGGCCATACTCCAGTTTACATACGATCCTTTGGGCTTGTCCCCAGTTATCCTTTGGGCTTGTCCCCAGTGATCCTCCGGGATCATCCTCAGTTATCCTTTGGGCATGTCCCCAGCTACTAATTTATCTCTTACATTGGCTTAGTCCCAAGATATGTTCCATTTTTCAGGTTCTCGAAGTTAAACAAATAAGGATCCTTAATCCTTATCATCCATTAAAGTTTTACTTATGGTCATCCCGGTTAAAGGTTAGGATCCTAACTTGGATCCTCAGGTATGATCCTTAACTATTTTTAATTTCATTATTCATCTGAAAAACCTTTAGACCTTGACAACTGAACCTATGATCCTTAAAATAAACTTCCTTGAAAATTTTTGATTATAGGATATTTGATCCAGGATCATATCCTATATCTCTTGAACATGGTTTGCTTAACTATTGTTACAAATATATTTCTAAAACAATTGGAAACTAAAAACAAAGGATAACAACACAGGATAAGCCAGAAAGATTAAGGTTATATTATTAGCAAAAGGATCTTTAACCCTTGCAAAAAGTTGTCAAAATTGCCAACCCACGTTTCTACCAGCAAAACGTGGCCCGTCCACATGGGTTGGCAAAGGGTGTCCATTGTCTATGCAGTCTTAGCATTGTGCAGGGAATTAAAAGCGGCAGGATCACAAAGGCTTCATCCCCCAAACAGAGGATCCCTCCACCTTTTGTAATCCTACCTATTGTTCGAAGGATCCAGGATCCTCAACCCTAAAAACTATTGTTCGGAGATTACAGACCATAATTGTTTCAAATACCACAAACTACTATCAAAATTCAAAAAAACTGGGCTCCGGCTATGTCTAGAAGTTTCCATCATCACCCAATCTTGCAGCTCAAACCTTCGCTGCACCATCACCACCAGCTCCACTTGCCTCCCCCTGATCCTTACCAGCATCTCCACCTTCGAGCATAGGGATATCCTCAGCATCATCGTCATCCTCCAACTCTGCTAGCCTTGCTTTCCAGCCTTCAACATCCCATGTGCTCTTATCAAAGGAAGGATCCTGAGCCTCCGTAGCCATCTGCAGTTGTATCTTGTACATAGCTATCGCGGCAGAGACTTTAGCGTCCTGAGTAATGTCATGCTTCTCATAATCAAACTTGATCAATGCTTTGACAGCCTCATCCTTAACAGCCCGGATCTCCTTCTCAAGATCAGCGATCTTGAGATCCTTCAGCACACCCATCTGTTGAAGGTCGGCAATCTGGCGATCCTGATCTTCAACGTGGATAACATAAGATTCTATTTCAGTAAGTTTCTGCAAAAACAACAGGATATGACGTCAGACACGGGTGATCCTCAAAAACCATCAGGATAACCAACAGGGGCAGTGATCCTAACCTCGTTGACAGAATCAAGAAACTGTTGGCGAATTAGGGGAAATCCTTGAAGATCCTCAGAAACCTTCCTCTTCTTTCCCTTACCCCTAATGGGTAATTTAGGGGCTAAAGCAGAAGGACTAGCAACAGAAGTCTTCTTCTTCGAAGACTTGACGTTGGCAAGATCATCAATCCCAAACAAGGAGGCAGACTTGGCAGACTTAGCAGATTTCCCAGCACCTACACAATCAAAACAAGATAAGTCCCCTAACTTATTTAATATTTTTGCATAGAACTTACTTTTTGGTAAGGATACTTACTTGACATTGTGGCAGATGCGGAGGATACTTCTTGAGAATCTTGGATGGTGACTTGAAAACTTCTGATCTCAGGATCAAGCTTTTTAAAAGCTAACACTCTTTCTCTTGCAGCAGGGGTCAATTTTAGGTGAGCAACGAAAATAGCTGCACAAAAGACAAAGGAAAAAAGACATAAGTGATCTTCATCATATGAGACAAGACTGATAGTGATCCTTCGAGGATCCTCTACCCTACCATGAGTGGCCCACTCCTTGGGCAGATCATTCCCATTAGGGAGGGAATCCCTTCTCACAAAGAAGAAACGACGCTTCCAATTTGCGTCATTTTTGGTAACTTTCATAACAGGGTGATCCTCCCCGGCCTTCCGTTTCAACAAATATCGATGAGAACCAAACGTGGTAAGATCATAAAGCGCGGCCAGCTCTGCCATCCCTAAATCAATCCCCTCCTGCTCGATGATCCTCTCGAAGGTATACAAGACCCTCCAGATCATCGGCATAGCTTGGATATAAGATATGCCGGTCAGAGAAAAGAAAGATTGGGTGAAGGCCGGAAAAGGATACGAATATCCTATGGTAAATGGAGTTGCAGGAAAGATCACCCAGGTGTCTGAAACAAAGTCACTCAAAGCAGTGGATGTGAAGGATTTGAAAACAGCATCCGCCGGGAAACAATGACGAATCCTATCTACATGAGCATCGGTAAAGCAACATCTCTCCGTAGGAGAATCCTTAATGATCCCTTGGCTTTTCAGGGGACTGCTCTTCTCGTGATCCTTATGGGGAGAGTTTCGTAGCAACATTCTCACAGCAGAAAAACAGAGCAAGAGAAGGAAGAATGAAAAGAGAAGAAAAGAGAATACCTGATCGATCTTCGGCAGCGATTATAAAGGGAAGATATCTCGAATTTAAATGCAGAGTGATCCCAACCCTATCTCCTATTTATAATCATGATTTGCAGGGATTGTCACATCTATGACGTAATGATCGCAACGGCTAGTTCGATATTAACGGCTAGTTATTCGGAGTTGCCCGTTGGAGATAAGATCAAAACAAAATACAACTCGTTAATTTACAATCAACTCCTTATATTTTGGGGGCAATTGTTAGGGCTGGATTTTTATTATAGGTGATCCTTACACGTGATCCTAACCAGTGATCCTTGTTTCTTTGGCAGACAGTGATCCTCAGCCGGACTTCAGGATCAGGATCATGGGACATTATAGGATCCTCATACTAACGATCATCTTCGCTTAATGCAATGTTATTTTTGCAGGAATATCTAGCAGGATACGCTCTAAGCATCATGATCAAGGGACGCGTCTTCACAATTATGGCAAGAGCTTAATCGGAGACAGACGTTGCACAGGATATGGAAACATGGCTTGATTTATGGGCGGCAATTTAGGCTAGATTGTCTTTTATTTCTAAAGGGGTAATGAGCTGATAATTAGTCCTTTTACCTAAAATAGGTCACCTACACTTGTATAAATACCACTCTCCATCATTTGGAAGAGGAGACACGATATACAACGCAACTCTCACACACTTAGACACTCGAAACAATAGTGATCCTTGTACTCAGCTCATTATCATCCGAAGTTGTAACCATTTTTGTTCTTATATTGAAGTTTGGTGATCGGTAGTTGCCATCACCCGAGGTTTTTTATGCCGGAGATCATATATTGATCAAGGGCTTTTTCCTCGTATAAATCATTGTGTCTTTGCATCTTTATCACAGAAGTGATCCTTTACTTTCATAATTAACCAAGCATCATACCCCGTTTACATAAAGTTTGGTTACATTATCCTTGTGTGATTTTTGACCAAAACATTGATCAAGGGCTTTTTCCTCGTATAAATCATTGTGTCCTTGCATATTTCATACTGAAGTGATCCTTTACTTTTTCAATAAACCAAGCATCATACCCCGTTTACATAGAGTTTGGTTGCATTATCCTTGTGTGATTTTTGACCAAAACAGAAGTCTCTCAACACTTCTTCAATTTCAGGATCCTCGATACATCTTAAATATGGTCCTGCAAGAGATCGCTTATATAATACATTTTTCAAAATTGTGAATTGAGATACCTTAATCCTGAAAGCTCTAGGATTTTCTCCCATCGGAATCTCCCCGTATTGCAAGTATCTCATAGTTGGTGAGATCCATGATCCTGAATAAGATTGAGCTTCTTCACTAGGGATCACTGAAGTATCCTCTTCTATTTCCATGGCCACCTGATTTTCAATGGCAGGAGCCAGGATATGGATGATAGGGATACTTATATCTCCTGGAATCTTTAAGGATGATCCTAGGTTGGCCAATGCATCAGCTTCCGTGTTATCCTCCCTTGGTACCTGTGTTAAGCTGAAAGAGACAAAAGAGAGTGCCAACTCCTTGACTATCTCTAAATATTTGGTTAGTTTTTCTCCTTTAACAGCATAGGATCCATTAAAGTGATTGGTGATCAATAATGAGTCCACATATACTTTAAGATATTTCACTCCCATATCCTTAGCAATTTGCAAGCCAGCAATTAAGGCTTCATATTCAGCCTCATTGTTAGTTGCTTGGAACTCACAAGCTATGGAGTGGGGTATTATGTCCCCCTGTGGCGATTTTAGTAGTATCCCGAGCCCTGTGCCCATGACATTTGAGGATCCATCAGTGTGTAGTATCCAAGGATCCTTGGTCTCATCTAGCTTCTGGACTTCCAATTCTGCTTCCTTTTGTAGATCACTACTGAAATCAGCCACAAAGTCAGCTAGTGCTTGGGATTTGATGGCTGTTCTTGGCTCATATCTTATATCATGGGCACTAAGCTTTACTGCCCACTTAGCCATTCTTCCTGACATCTCTGGTTTCCTGAGGACATTCTTAATTGGAAAATTAGTTCTAACAACAATAGTATGGGTTTCAAAATAATGCCTTAACTTAGTTGATGCCATGATTAATGCAAGAATAAGTTTTTCGAGGTGTGAGTACCTGGATTCGGCATCAAGTAAACTCTTACTTACATAGTAGATAGGATATTGTGTACCTTCGTGATCCTTAACAAGGACAGCACTTACAGCGGTTGAGGATACCGCCAGATATAAGGATAACACATCTCCTTTTTCGGGTTTTGTTAATGCTGGTGCTGAGGACATATATTCTTTAAGGGCTTGTAAAGCATTCTCATGTTTCTCAGTCCATTCAAACTTCTTGTTTTTCCTTAGGATATCGTAAAATTCTTTACATTTTTCTGAGGATTTTGATATGAACCTGTTCAGAGCTGCTATCCTGCCTGTTAGCCTTTGCACATCCTTAGCATTGGTAGGGGACTTGATGTTCACTAGTGCTTTAATTTGCTCCGGACTTGCTTCAATGCCCCTCTGAGTTACCATATATCCTAGGAATTTACCTGCCTTAACACCAAAGTGGCATTTTGAAGGATTAAGCTTCATGTTATAATTATCAAGGATATCAAATGCTTCTTCCAAATCCCTAAGGTGATCCTCAGCTTTCTTTGATTTGACTACCATATCATCTATGTATACTTCCATAGTTTGTCCAATGTGATCCTTGAACATCATATTCACCAGCCTTTGATATGTTGCACCTGCATTTCTTAATCCAAAAGGCATGGCAATATAACAATACAAACCGGTTGGGGTCATAAAGGCTGTATCCTCTTGGTCAGATGGTTCCATCTGAATTTGTTGGAATCCAGATGATGCATCCATAAAGGTCAACAGTTCATGCCCCGCTGTTGCATCCACCATGGAGTCAATGTGGGGTAATGGGAAAGGATCCTTGGGACATGCCTTATTCAGATCAGTGAAATCGACACATACCCTCCACTTTCCGTTTTTCTTTTGGACAACGACCACATTGGCTAACCATTTTGGATATTTTACCTCTCTGATCATACCTGCTCGAAGTAGTCTCTCTACTTCTTCTTGGATAATGGCATTCCTTTCTGGTGCAAACTTCCTCCTTTTTTGATGGATTGGTTTGATAGACCTGTCAATGCCAAGTTTATGAGTTATGACATCCTTAGATATACCTGTCATATCTTCGTGCTTCCATGCAAAGATAGACTTTCTTCTTTTGAGGAAGGATATCATGTCTTCTTTCATCTTGCCAAGGATCCCTGATCCGATATAGATTTTTGATTCAGGATCACTAGGATCCAAGAGGATTTCGTCCACATCTTGTTCCCTTGCCTCCAAGACATTCCTCGGAGGATACTGTAATTGTTATTGCTCCCTTGGCTTCGAAGTTGGCTTCATGGATGAGGTATAACAATCCTTAGCCTCCTGCTGATCACTGTCGATCTTGATTATCCCCCATGGGCTAGGGAGTTTCACACATTGATGATAGGTGGATGGGACTGCTTTCATATCATGTATCCAGGGCCTGCCAAGGATAACATTGCAACAAGATAAACAGTCAATAACACAAAATTTTTGATAATTATGTAATCCTTCCACGTAGATTGGGAGTTTGATGTCCCCCAGAGTTTTCTTCGTTTCTCCACTGAATCCTACAAGCACGGAGGATCTTGGTGTGATTTCTGATTCTGGGATACCCATTTTCTTCAGAACATCAAGCTGGATAATGTTCACTGAGCTTCCTCCGTCGATAAGGATCCTGCGGACAAAATGGTTAGAGATAAAGAGAGTAATAACTAAACTATCATGATGAGGATCCTGGATGTTAATGCGATTATTCTCATCAAACGTTATCGTCTTTCCTTCCGAGACACTTGATGTTCGAATAGGTCTCTCTCCATTATCCATTTTTGCTTCCTTTGCATGCCTTTTGGCCGCCGAGAAGGATGTACCACAGATGTCTGATCCTCCGGAAATAAAGTTGATCACTTGTGCATTCGCCGGAGGGGCTGGAGCCTTTTCAGGGATCCTTTCAGGATCCTGAGTCCTTTGCTTTTTTCTTCCCAACAATTCTTTTAGATGCCCCTTGCTTAACAGATATCCAATTTCTTTTCTTAAAGCTATGCATTCTTCAGTTAGATGTCCGAAATCCTCATGGTATGCACACCATTTTGACTTGTCTTTAGTCCCGGATGGTTTATCATTCTTCCTGGGCCACCTAGCTTTTTCTCCTAGATTCTGCATTGCAAGGATTAGTTCATGATTATCAACGGAAAAACAATATTCTGAGATTGGAGGATAATCTTCATCATCCTCTTCTTGGTCAACAGCATGCACATTCTGGTTGTCATTTCTATGGTAGGATTTGAATTTATTGTTCTTGAAGGAGGATCCTTGCTTCTCCTGTTTTGAGGATCCTACTTGTCTCTCCTGGATCCTCTTGTCATCCTCTAGCCGGATGAACCTGAGTGCCCGAGTTCTTACTTCATCTAGATTCCTGCATGGTGTCATAACAAGATCATCATAGAATAATGAATCCTTAAGCAGTCCCATTTTGAAGGCTTCAATAGCCGTAGCCATATCCAAGTTGGGAATGTCCAAGGATTCTTTACTAAATTTAGTTATATAATCCCTTAATGATTCATTATGACTTTGAGTTACCCTATATAAATCACTAGTTAATCTTTCAAATTTTCTACTACAAGAGAATTGGTTATTGAATAAATTAACTAAATTAGCAAATGAAGTAATAGAGTAAGGGGGAAGACTTAGCAGCCATTTAAGAGCTGATCCAGTAAGAGTGGATCCAAATCCTTTACATAGGCATGCTTCCTTTAACTTTTCCGGGATTGGATTGATCTCCATCCTCTCCCTGTATTGTGCTATGTGCTCCTCAGGATCCGTTGTACCATCATACAGCTTCATAGTAGGGATATGGAACCTTTTGGGTACCTCTGCATCACAAATCGGTGGTGCAAAACGAGACACCTTATGGCTTCCATCTGCAATCTCCGGGATAGGCTTGACTACCCCTGGAACACTTGAGATCATATTTTTTAGCTTCTGCAACTCCCTGGCCATAGCATGATTGACACCTGTATCCTGCATGAATCCATGGTTAGTGGTAAGATAATTATTTAAAGTGTTACCTCCCATTGAGTTCAAGTTAGGAACATTGGGTGTGAATCCATATTGCTGGGATTCTGGGATAACGGAGGGACCAGCGGAAGCAATGGTCTGCATTGGAATGAAGTCCCCTTGATGGACATCTAGACTTCCTGTTTGCAAACTTTTTAGGGATCCTGGCATCTGGAAGGATCCTGGTATCTGGGATGATCCTGGAACGAAGGAGGATCCTTGAACCTGGGACGATCCTGGAACAAAGAAGGATCTTTGAACCTGGGATGATCCTGGAACAAAGGAGGATCCTTGACCCTGGGATGATCCTGGAACAAAGTAGGATCCTTGAAACTGCTGTGCTCCTGGATAGGCTCCTGAGTTCATGAAGGATCCCATATGCTGGGGATAGGATCCTGCCGGCTGAAAGTGTGAGCCTGATGCCTGAGTCATTGCTGCCGATCCGAGGTGCAATCCTCTTGATTCTCCCATAAGTTGCACGTCAGGGACTCCCGATGGCTGAGAAGTGATCATTGGAGTATCAAAGCTCAAGGATTTGGGCATCAGTGGGGAATGATCCTCTGCCGCTTTCTTTTGTCTTTTGAGATCTCCAATTTCCCTGAGGATCCTTTCATTAGTTTCATCCTGCCGCTGCATACGATCCTTCATCTGCAAAATCAAAGTAAATACGTCACTTGTCACACCCCGGCCGCGTGTAACATGCAACCGCGGCGGAAACGCCGGGGAGTGTCGTGGACAGAATTAATTGTTATACAACCATGGAAATTAAAGTTACATTTTTATTTATTGACAAGAGTGTTCCATTGTTTCAAAACAGGAAAATACGAAGTTTATAACATGATTAAACTAGTCTAGCTTCGTTTTTAGTCTCTAAGGCACAGGTCCGCCCTAGTGTCATGATCATCATCCTATGGAATAGCTCCTGAAAACACATGTGAAAGTAGGTACGTCAGCATAAAAATGCCTGTGAGATACATAGTTTTTGTGAAAATGGGATTCATGACTTGTGTTTAAAGAATGTTTAATAACAGTCAGTCATGAACCTTGTAATTTGTCTTGCTTTGTAAACCATTTGAAAAACGATAACATCAAAGGATATGTATAAATAAGTGCAAGGTTAAATGAATAACCAAGTAAAATGAGTTGAATAAGATAAGTAGTTTGTGAAAATATTGTCTTGTGAAGAATATGTTATTTATGTAAAATGCAATGTGTCTAAACTGAAATGACTTAGATAACGCCACGATATGTAATATTATACAAACATTTATATATAGGAAGTACCAGCGGCGTATCCACCATGTTTGTGTCATATTACATACGCCACGTTACTTAAATCATTTACCCAAACCAATCCACCATGTAAATTGTTCATGTGTAAACCAAATGTCAAGTGTTATTGTAATTAGGGCTGTTCACGAGCCGAGCCGAACCGAGCGGACCTTTGCTTGTGCTTGGCTCGTTTGCAAACCGAACCGAGCGGAGCGGCTCATTTAAAACCGAGCCTTAAATCAATCGAGCATTTTTCGAGCAATAAAAATTCCGAGCGAGCGTCGAGCGAAACTCGAGCGATTTGGACAACCGTGTCACCCGATTTAAATTTGCTAAGAGAGATAGTGACAATGTTGGGTCTCATGTTTTTATGTCTTTAAAAATATACACATTTAATGGCACAATAGTTTTTCTTATTAGTAACAATGTTGTGGCCGACGAGGCGATGATCATATTGCACGAACAATTACGTTGAGAGCAGCAGACGATCGACTTAGGGTAATGACATGAAACATTGAGGCGATGAACAAACTATCTTTTATCGGTTTAGGGTTTAGCTTTTAGTTTTAATATTAATTTTTTATTGGCGTGGTTGGGCTAGTATGTATAGATATAGTTGTGAGTTTGTATATAGTTGACCAAAATCTAATAGAGTGGTACATATAAAACTATAAATTTAATTTATATTTAAGTATATATGTATGTGTAAGTGTGTGTATATATATAGGTGTGTGTATTATGTATAATTTATATTTGTGTATATATATATGTGTGTATATACATGTTTATATATGTATGTGTATAGGTATATGTATATGTATACTAATTAAAATAATAATTCGAGCCGAACCGAGCCGAGCGGACCTTTGCTCATGCTTGGCTCGTTTACAAACCGAACCAAGCAGAGCGGCTCGTTTACAACCGAGCGTCAAATCGAACGAGCATTTTCCGAGCAGTTTCCGAACGAGCGTCGAGCGAGCGGCGAGCGACGAGCGATTTGAACGGCCCTAATTGTAATCCATGTCAAGTGTTTATGTTCAAGTGTAAACCACCAAATGTATATGTCAATGTCGACGTGTTTATGTTCAATGTAAATCATGTAATGTGTAATCCCAAAATGTATCATGTATGGTAAGCGAAATGTATCAACTTAAACCATATGCACAAAACAAGTCGTTGAAGTAAAACGTGGTTTAAGTCAGCGTTATGTTCTGCGGGAAATGCATGCTCTATTGAAATTAACATTTATGTGGTATTGTAAACTATGCATACATCCAAGCCTTGAGACTGCGGCGATAAACCCTTAAACAAATTAAAGGTTTATCTAAGTTATGTATATCGAATTCGGTCATTCCTTCCAGTCCTATCAAACCCAAGACTTCAGGAATGGGAGTTGTCAATTCCTATGGTACCACTACCTACTAACGAACGGCGTAGCTAGTGTTAATGAATGTATTGTCCCATGTTAAACAAACCAAATGTCATAACAAAATGGAGGCATGTGCCCATATGCTGAGTAAACATATGCAGCAGAAATGTTTATGTAAATCAATGTGTCCATATGCTGAGTAAACATATGCAACAGAAATGTTCATGTAAATCAATGTGTCCATATGCTGAGTAAACATATGCAACAGAAATGTTCATGTAAATCAATGTGTCCATATGCTGAGTAAACATATGCAACAGAAAATGTAATGTAAATCAATGTACTAAGTACGCACACAATGGGCATACATAGCATGAAATGTAATGAAATCATGTACTATAATGTACTAACAACATAGCAGGCATATGATGTGAAAACATGGAAAACATGAAAGTAACAGATAGGCACATGTGTTTCACCCCAAAACAGTTTGGAAAACAGTAAAAGAGGGGTTCAATGTACTCACCTGAGGTTGCTTTGTTGTTCTTGTGAAATAACCAGGTAATGCGGGAGGTCACGGAATATCAACGTCACCTAATAGGTAGCTATGTTATTATACCGGACCAAATCGGAAGATCGGATAGTACGCGGGTTCGTAAACCAAACGAGTATGGAGACTCGTGTAATATGGTTTAACAAAGCCTACATACTAAAATGAAACTTAACCTAAGTGCTTACGGTCCATCACGACCCGTTTTGGTAGCTTATGCCACCTTACGCGTCGTTCGCGTAGAACGCGTCTGGAACGCCTAACATCATGACCACAAGGTATAACCTCGGAAGGTTATAGCTATGGTCACCTAATGTGTTTGGTCAGGTCCTAATGACCGACCAAATGGGTCGGGTTCGAAAGCATAAGCGATGGTTTAGATCGCTTACCTTACGACCCTATATAAGCACTAAACTAAAAGTGACGAGCTAAGCATGTTAGAACATGCTTAACTAAGTTTGAAAACAGGTTTGACATCAAAACAAACAGCTTTGATGCCCACGAGTAGTTTGGTTACAAAACATGCAAGAATGCACATTTTGGTCGAAACTACGACTCGTCACTGAGCCTAGATAACGTGGTGATCAGTAGGTATGGTCACTATGGACCATAACCATCGTGATCACGCTCACGTTATGAAGTTCCATGAACTTCGCATCGACCATAGGCTGGTCAATGCAGAAAGTCAACAAAACGTTGACTTTCGGACTCGAAAAGCGAATAAAAGAGCGAAAGAAGACTT
Organism: Helianthus annuus; assembly: GCF_002127325.2. Classification (NCBI taxonomy): domain Eukaryota; kingdom Viridiplantae; phylum Streptophyta; class Magnoliopsida; order Asterales; family Asteraceae; genus Helianthus; species Helianthus annuus. The sequence goes on along the minus strand of NC_035447.2, from coordinate 74,460,639 downwards.
ACGGAGGGTCCCCGAGTGCAAATCAAGACCAAATAGCTCAGGTATGAAACAATGGTTTCAACTTAGAGCTTCAAGATCTGATTTTTGTGATTTTTACAACAAAGGGGGGGTATTTATAGGAAAGGTGGAACCGTTAGGATCGTTTTATCGTATATCGTGCCTTGATCTCGTGCGTACATGTGTCCAGGGGTTAGATTCAGTGAACTTGACCCTTGGCCCTTCATTTGGGTGAAAAGGCATCGCCCTTTGATCGAACGAAAGGCCAGATTCTGCATTAAATGCAAAATCTTCTGTCAGACATGTTCACGCGGCCCGCCTCATGTTTTGGGCAATCCTTACGCGGGCCGCCTGGCCCCTCTGATCTGCACCACTTGCAGAATTTACATATTCAGCCCCTGTTGCGTTTTTAAGCTATTTCCAGCCCCTTTAAGACCTGTAAAGTCATCTTTAAGGCCCTAAAATGATGCCTAAACATTGTGGACATGAAACATGCCCAAAAATATGTCGGATGTCGGTTCGTTTGGCCGTACGATCGCGATGTTCGCTTAATTACGACGGAATGCGCATAAGCGTGAAAGACGATCCAAATGACGCGACGAATGGATTTTTCTCATGCCAAACACTAAGGCATAATATAAGGATGCTTACATAAATTTTTGGATGTCCGGATGTATTCAGAACGTAAGTTATGCGCGAAAGTGCAAACTTGTGCACTTTTTGACACTTTTAGTCCCTGAATGACCCAAAAGTTTGTTTTAGCATACCAAACCTCTCAAAGCCTATTTCTAAGCTATGTAAAGGATATTTATGGTATGTTTAACTTATGGACATGTTCCGGAATGTTCGTTACAGTTCAAATTGGCATACTTTCGCAGTTTGTCAAGTTTAGTCCCTGTAAGTGAATTAACTTGTTTTTGCTATACCAAAGCCTTCAAAACTTATTTCTAAGTTATGTAAAGGTTATTTAAGGTATGTTGAGTATATGTTGATGTTCCGGAGTATTTGTCGCATTAAACTGAGTACGTTTACGCACCAGTTTGCGTATAATGCTCCAGAAAGCGATGTAGAGTTTGAAATTGAACGAAAGTCAAAACACGAAAAATGTAAAACACAATGAAACAAACATTGGGATCAAATAACATTATTTTATTGATAATTGAACTGTTCATGATGATTACAGGCACAAATGTTACAGTCTCCCCTACTTGTGGAAATTTCGTCCCGAAATTTATTTAGAGGAAACTGATTGAAAAAGATGCGAATATTTTGCTTTCATTTGATCTTCACGTTCCCAAGTAAACTCGGGTCCACGCTTAGATTCCCAACGAACCTTGACCAAAGGAATGCGCTTGCGTTTAAGCCACTTGACTTCACGTTCCATGATTTCCACTGGTTTCTCGACAAACTTCAGAGTTTTATCAACACGAATTTCGTCAAGCGGTATGTGGAGGTTCTCATCAGCTAAATACCTCTTGAGATTGGACACGTGAAAAGTTGGATGAACATTTCCAAGTTCAGGAGGTAACTCAAGTCTGTAGGCTACCTTGCCGATTCTTTCGACGATCTTAAATGGTCCAACGTATCTAGGTGCAAGTTTTCCTTTCTTTCCGAATCTGATCACACCTTTCCAAGGTGAGACCTTAAGTAATACACGATCACCGACTTGAAAATCCAAGGGTTTGTGTTTTAGGTCCGCGTAACTCTTCTGACGGCTTCTAGCTGTCTGAAGGTTATCACGTACTTTCTTTACCTTTTCTGTTGTCTCTAAAATGAGGGCAGGTCCAGTAAGCTGAGCCTCGCCGATCTCATTCCAGCAGACTGGTGAACGACATTTTCGACCATAGAGAGCCTCGAAAGGAGCCATGTTGATGCTGGAGTGATAACTGTTGTTGTAGGAGAATTCAATCAATGGAAGATGTGAATCCCAACTACCACCAAAGTCTATCACACAAGCTCTAAGCATATCCTCCAGTGTCTGGATTGTTCTTTCAGATTGACCATCCGTTTGCGGATGATAAGCTGTGCTCAGATTAAGTTGAGACCCCATAGCAGATTGCATGGTTCTCCAAAAATGAGAAGTGAAACGAGCATCTCTGTCAGAAATGATGCTCAAAGGAACACCATGTCTAGCTACAATTTCATCCACGTAAATTCGAGCAAGTTTGTCAGCCGAATAATCCTCACGGATTGGCAAGAAATGTGCTGACTTGGTAAGACGATCAACGACTACCCAGATGGCATCGTGACCTTTCTTTGTGCGCGGGAGTTTAGTAATGAGATCCATAGTAATGTTTTCCCATTTCCAAACTGGGATCTCTGGTTGCTCCAATAATCCGGAAGGACGCTGATGTTCAGCCTTAACCTTGAGACAAGTAAGGCATTTGGATACGTATAAGGCAATGTCTTTCTTCATACCAGGCCACCAATACTGAATACGAAGATCCTTATACATCTTATCTGAGCCAGGATGAATGGAATAACGAGACTTATGGGCTTCATCCATAAGCAAGGTACGAAGATCATCTTGGCTTGGGACCCACAAACGGTCCATGAAATAGTACGATCCATTGTCTTTCAATTCAAGAGCAGGTGTTATGTGATAAGGGAATTCCTTATCCATTAAACCTTGTGAAACACAAGCTTGTTGAGCCTGAGAAATACGTGCTTGGATGTCGGTTTGAATAACAGATTGGACACGAACACAATGAAGCTTAGTATGTTCCTTGCGACTCAATGCATCGGCTACAACATTCGCCTTACCAGGATGGTAGCGAATCTCGCAGTCGTAGTCGTTTAGAAGTTCAACCCAACGTCTTTGCCTCATGTTGAGTTCCTTTTGATTAAAGATATGTTGAAGACTTTTGTGGTCCGTGAAAACCACACATTTTGTACCGTACAAATAGTGTCTCCAAATTTTGAGAGCGAAGACAACTGCACCCAACTCCAGATCATGAGTGGTGTAGTTTTTCTCATGTATCTTCAACTGTCTTGATGCGTATGCTATGACTTTGTTTCTTTGCATCAGGACGCAGCCAAGACCTAATTTAGATGCATCGCAATAAACGACGAAATCATCATTACCCTCGGGCAAAGTTAGGACAGGTGCGTCGCAAAGCTTTTGTTTCAAAGTCTGAAACGCTTCCTCTTGTTTGACTCCCCAATCAAATGGCTTGTTCTTCTGAGTTAGAGCAGTTAGAGGAACTGCAATCTTTGAGAAATTTTCTATGAAGCGGCGGTAATAACCCGCTAGGCCAAGAAAAGAACGAACTTCAGTAGGAGTAGTAGGTGTATCCCAATCCTTAATCGCACTGATCTTGGAGGGATCTACATGAATACCTTGTTCGTTGACAATATGTCCTAAGAATTGAACCTCTTTAAGCCAGAATTCACACTTGGAGAATTTGGCGAAAAGTTGTTCTTTCTTTAGGAGTTCCAAAGTAAGACGGAGATGTTGCTCATGATCAGCTCGCGTCTTAGAATATATCAAGATGTCATCAATAAAAACAATGATGAACTTATCCAAGTAAGGTTTGCAGACCCTATTCATTAAGTCCATGAAAACAGCAGGAGCATTAGTCAAACCGAATGGCATGACTGTGAACTCGTAATGTCCATAACGAGTACGGAACGCTGTCTTGGGAATGTCTTCTTCATGTACACGAAGCTGATGATATCCAGATCGTAGATCAATCTTTGAAAAGTAAGATGCGCCTTGTAATTGATCGAAGAGATCATCAATGCGAGGTAGGGGATATCGATTTTTGATGGTAAGCTTGTTAAGCTCACGATAATCGATACACATCCTAAAAGATCCATCCTTCTTCTTTACAAAGAGAACGGGAGCACCCCAAGGTGAAAAGCTAGGACGGATAAAACCTTTGTCGGAGAGTTCCTGCAGCTGTTTAGACAACTCTTGCATCTCGGACGGTGCAAGACGATATGGAGCTCTGGCAACGGGATGTGCACCAGGTACGAGATCAATACGGAACTCGACTTGGCGTGCTGGAGGTAGACCAGGTAAGTCTTCAGGGAATACTTCAGAATAATCCTGAACGACAGGAATATCTGAAATAGACTTACCCTTGCCTTTATTTGCTGTAACATGCGCTAAGAAAGCCACATAGTGCTTTCGCAGATACTTCCGTGCTTTAAAACAAGACATAAGTTTGAGACCACCGGCAGGCTTCTCACCACGAACCTGTAGGATCTCGCCTGTAGACAGCGGCACACGAACAATCTTCTCAGAACAAACTATCTCTGCGCGATGTTTAGATAACCAATCCATTCCCACAATAACATCGAAGCTTCCAAGTTGCATTGGCGTGAGGTTAATAGGAAAAATATGGTCGTTAAGGTTCAACTGGCAGTTGCGCAGAACAGAATTTAAAACAATGGGTTCACCACTGGCAACCTCTACTGTCAAAGGTTTACCTAGTTTCGTTCTAGACACGCGAAGCATTGTCTCAAAAGACAATGACACAAAGCTCTTGTCGGCACCCGAATCAAAAAGAACAGATGCTGGCTGATTATTAATAAAGAACGTACCGTTCACCACCTCGTTGTCTGCTTGTGCTTCTTGTGCATTCATGTTAAAGACTCGACCTCGAGCCGGCACCGGATTCTGGTTTGCATTCGGGTTCTGGTTGACTAGTCTTGGACACCGATTTCTGTAGTGGGTTAGATCCCCACAATTATAACATGCACCTGGTGGGTAGTTTGGTCGTGCAGCCTGACCCTGTTGTTGAGCAACCTGTTGAGCAGGGTTCTGGACTGCGTGATTCTGAGCAAACCGACAAACATCGGCAAGATGACCCGATTTCCCACAGTTAGTACAGAAACGGCACTGATATTGTGGCTGGTGGTGACTGTTGCATCGATTGCACAAAGGTGCACTTCCTGAGTAGGGTTTCTTTGCTGGAGGCTGGTTGGGAGCTGCCTGGTTTGCTTGGGCAGTCACAGCAAAATTTTGGGAAGCCTTACGCTTCCTTGACCCCTTTGAGGAACCAGAGTCCTTTCCCTTCTTGTTCTGACCTTTCTTACTGTCCTCCTTATCTGCCGACTGCTTCTTGCCCTTGTCACCCTTCCTATGTAATTTATTCTTTCGAATCTGCGACTTAGTCAGTGTCGCTGATAACTCGATTGCCTGACGGAGTGTGGTAGGGTTGCTACCAGTAAGGATATCTTGTACTGAGTCAGGTAGGCCGTCGATGTATCTTTCAATGGCCTTATCGAGTGGGGTAACCATAGTCGGGCAAAGAAGACTCAGCTCCTCAAACCTATCTGTATAAGCCCTGTGCTCGCCACTATCTTGCTTCAACACATCAAATTCTTTCTCCAACGCTCGTTGTTCATGACGAGGACAAAACTCCCTCATCATAAGAGCTCTCAGTTGAGCCCATGTCTGAGCTAGAGCAACTTCTGCACCTTGATCTCTCATAACCCCATTCCACCATGTAAGAGCCCTCTTCTGAAACACGCTTGAAGAAAACTCGACTTTGCGATTGTCAGGACACTGCACATGACGGAAAGTGTTCTCGATGCTCTCGAACCACTGAAGAAGCCCAGTTGCTCCTTCAGAACCACTAAACTTGAGTGGCTTAGCCTGGTTAAAATCCTTGTATTTGCATGTACCATTGTTGTTGTTGGCCTGGTTCCATTGAGCAAAGAGATTCGGAAATTGAGCAGCCATCTGCTGCGCAATAATCTCCGCCAGCTCGGCAGTAGCTATCTGGTTGTCGCGTCGAGGAGGCATTCTAGAAGAGAAAAACATGAAATGAAACGAGTGAGATGATTGGATGAAGAGAATGAGATGAAGCAAAAGCAATCAAAAACAAAGATGGCGGTTATGCATCGCAAAGCAAATAAGCGACGTGAAATGTCTAGTCAAAGTAAATGGGTCAGGATTAGTGTATCGCGAAGACATGCTCGCCTATAAGTGAACACTCACCCCAAGAGTTCCCAGGTAAGAGTGACTGGTCCGATTATGTGGATTTGTACGAACACTCTAGCCTTAGACAGAAAACTCAGGGTACAGGCATTCACCCTTCCAGTTCGCACGTGTTCACACTATTAACCCAACACTTTGACGGGATTTTTGAAAATCCAAAGGGGTTCAAAACCTTATAATAGAGGGTTCAAAACCTAGTAATCAATCATCCTAGAACAGATGATTAATTTTCAAAGCGGATTCGGAACCGAAGTTCCCGTTGTGGTTATCACCTAAGGATAGGTGATGTGCATGTTTTAAACTCTAAACACAAGATAACTTGTGTTAGGGTCCTAAAGTTATAGTCTAGGTCAAAGCATTACTAATAACCTAGTTCCCTATAACCATTGGCTCTGATACCAACTCTTCTGTCACACCCCGGCCGCGTGTAACATGCAACCGCGGCGGAAACGCCGGGGAGTGTCGTGGACAGAATTAATTGTTATACAACCATGGAAATTAAAGTTACATTTTTATTTATTGACAAGAGTGTTCCATTGTTTCAAAACAGGAAAATACGAAGTTTATAACATGATTAAACTAGTCTAGCTTCGTTTTTAGTCTCTAAGGCACAGGTCCGCCCTAGTGTCATGATCATCATCCTATGGAATAGCTCCTGAAAACACATGTGAAAGTAGGTACGTCAGCATAAAAATGCCTGTGAGATACATAGTTTTTGTGAAAATGGGATTCATGACTTGTGTTTAAAGAATGTTTAATAACAGTTAGTCATGAACCTTGTAATTTGTCTTGCTTTGTAAACCATTTGAAAAACGATAACATCAAAGGATATGTATAAATAAGTGCAAGGTTAAATGAATAACCAAGTAAAATGAGTTGAATAAGATAAGTAGTTTGTGAAAATATTGTCTTGTGAAGGATATGTTATTTATGTAAAATGCAATGTGTCTAAACTGAAATGACTTAGATAACGCCACGATATGTAATATTATACAAACATTTATATATAGGAAGTACCAGCGGCGTATCCACCATGTTTGTGTCATATTACATACGCCACGTTACTTAAATCATTTACCCAAACCAATCCACCATGTAAATTGTTCATGTGTAAACCAAATGTCAAGTGTTATTGTAATCCATGTCAAGTGTTTATGTTCAAGTGTAAACCACCAAATGTATATGTCAATGTCGACGTGTTTATGTTCAATGTAAATCATGTAATGTGTAATCCCAAAATGTATCATGTATGGTAAGCGAAATGTATCAACTTAAACCATATGCACAAAACAAGTCGTTGAAGTAAAACGTGGTTTAAGTCAGCGTTATGTTCTGCGGGAAATGCATGCTCTATTGATATTAACATTTATGTGGTATTGTAAACTATGCATACATCCAAGCCTTGAGACTGCGGCGATAAACCCTTAAACAAATTAAAGGTTTATCTAAGTTATGTATATCGAATTCGGTCATTCCTTCCAGTCCTATCAAACCCAGGACTACAGGAATGGGAGTTGTCAATTCCTATGGTACCACTACCTACTAACGAACGGCGTAGCTAGTGTTAATGAATGTATTGTCCCATGTTAAACAAACCAAATGTCATAACAAAATGGAGGCATGTGCCCATATGCTGAGTAAACATATGCAGCAGAAATGTTTATGTAAATCAATGTGTCCATATGCTGAGTAAACATATGCAACAGAAATGTTCATGTAAATCAATGTGTCCATATGCTGAGTAAACATATGCAACAGAAATGTTCATGTAAATCAATGTGTCCATATGCTGAGTAAACATATGCAACAGAAAATGTAATGTAAATCAATGTACTAAGTACGCACACAATGGGCATACTTAGCATGAAATGTAATGAAATCATGTATTATAATGTACTAACAACATAGCAGGCATATGATGTGAAAACATGGAAAACATGAAAGTAACAGATAGGCACATGTGTTTCACCCCAAAACAGTTTGGAAAACAGTAAAAGAGGGGTTCAATGTACTCACCTGAGGTTGCTTTGTTGTTCTTGTGAAATAACCAGGTAATGCGGGAGGTCACGGAATATCAACGGCACCTAATAGGTAGCTATGTTAATATACCGGACCAAATCGGAAGATCGGATAGTACGCGGGTTCGTAAACCAAACGAGTATGGAGACTCGTGTAATATGGTTTAACAAAGCCTACATACTAAAATGAAACTTAACCTAAGTGCTTACGGTCCATCACGACCCGTTTAGGTAGCTTATGCCACCTTACGCGTCGTTCGCGTAGAACGCGTCTGGAACGCCTAACATCGTGACCACAAGGTATAACCTCGGAAGGTTATAGCTATGGTCACCTAATGTGTTTGGTCAGGTCCTAATGACCGACCAAATGGGTCGGGTTCGAAAGCATAAGCGATGGTTTAGATCGCTTACCTTACGACCCTATATAAGCACTAAACTAAAAGTGACGAGCTAAGCATGTTAGAACATGCTTAACTAAGTTTGAAAACAGGTTTGACATCAAAACAAACGGCTTTGATGCCCACGAGTAGTTTGGTTACAAAACATGCAAGAATGCACATTTTGGCCGAAACTACGACTCGTCACTGAGCCTAGATAACGTGGTGATCAGTAGGTATGGTCACTATGGACCATAACCATCGTGATCACGCTCACGTTATGAAGTTCCATGAACTTCGCATCGACCATAGGCTGGTCAATGCAGAAAGTCAACAAAACGTTGACTTTCGGACTCGAAAAGCGAATAAAAGAGCGAAAGAAGACTTACGGAGGGTCCCCGAGTGCAAATCAAGACCAAATAGCTCAGGTATGAAACAATGGTTTCAACTTAGAGCTTCAAGATCTGATTTTTGTGATTTTTACAACAAAGGGGGGGGGGGTATTTATAGGAAAGGTGGAACCGTTAGGATCGTTTTATCGTATATCGTGCCTTGATCTCGTGCGTACATGTGTCCAGGGGTTAGATTCAGTGAACTTGACCCTTGGCCCTTCATTTGGGTGAAAAGGCATCGCCCTTTGATCGAACGAAAGGCCAGATTCTGCATTAAATGCAAAATCTTCTGTCAGACATGTTCACGCGGCCCGCCTCATGTTTTGGGCAATCCTTACGCGGGCCGCCTGGCCCCTCTGATCTGCACCACTTGCAGAATTTACATATTCAGCCCCTGTTGCGTTTTTAAGCTATTTCCAGCCCCTTTAAGACCTGTAAAGTCATCTTTAAGGCCCTAAAATGATGCCTAAACATTGTGGACATGAAACATGCCCAAAAATATGTCGGATGTCGGTTCGTTTGGCCGTACGATCGCGATGTTCGCTTAATTACGACGGAATGCGCATAAGCGTGAAAGACGATCCAAATGACGCGACGAATGGATTTTTCTCATGCCAAACACTAAGGCATAATATAAGGATGCTTACATAAATTTTTGGATGTCCGGATGTATTCAGAACGTAAGTTATGCGCGAAAGTGCAAACTTGTGCACTTTTTGACACTTTTAGTCCCTGAATGACCCAAAAGTTTGTTTTAGCATACCAAACCTCTCAAAGCCTATTTCTAAGCTATGTAAAGGATATTTATGGTATGTTTAACTTATGGACATGTTCCGGAATGTTCGTTACAGTTCAAATTGGCATACTTTCGCAGTTTGTCAAGTTTAGTCCCTGTAAGTGAATTAACTTGTTTTTGCTATACCAAAGCCTTCAAAACTTATTTCTAAGTTATGTAAAGGTTATTTAAGGTATGTTGAGTATATGTTGATGTTCCGGAGTATTTGTCGCATTAAACTGAGTACGTTTACGCACCAGTTTGCGTATAATGCTCCAGAAAGCGATGTAGAGTTTGAAATTGAACGAAAGTCAAAACACGAAAAATGTAAAACACAATGAAACAAACATTGGGATCAAATAACATTATTTTATTGATAATTGAACTGTTCATGATGATTACAGGCACAAATGTTACATCACTAGTACTGGGAGTATAAGAATTCATAGCAGAAGAAGATGGAGGTTTAGAGTTAGTAGGAGTTGGTCTCTTCTCAGCATTCTTCTGGGATCCTGCCGGTGGAGGGGGCAGAGTGTTCTGAGACGAGGTGATTGCAGACATCGCCGTGGACGTGTTTTTCAATGATGAAGCCATGTAATTCTTTGAAATGATTTCGAACAGAAAGTTTTCTTATAAATGAAGCACCAATGGCCCCACGGTGGGCGCCAAACTGTTTTGGTCAAAAATCACACAAGGATAATGCAACCAAACTCTATGTAAACGGGGTATGATGCTTGGTTTATTGAAAAAGTAAAGGATCACTTCAGTATGAAATATGCAAGGACACAATGATTTATACGAGGAAAACGCCCTTGATCAATGTATGATCTCCGGCATAAAAAACCTCGGGTGATGGCAACTACCGATCACCAAACTTCAATATAAGAAAAATGGTTACAACTTCGGATGATAATGAGCTGAGTACAAGGATTACTATAGTTTCGAGTGTCTAAGCGTGTGAGAATTGTGTTGTCCCCCCTTCCGAATGGGGAAGAGTGTTATATATACAAGTGTAGGTGACCTATTTTAGGTAAAAAGACTAATAATCAGCTCATTACCCCTTTAGAAATAAAAGTAAATCTAGCCTAAATTGTCGCCCTTAAATCATGCCAAGTTTCCATATCCTTTGCAACGTCCATCTCCGATTAAGCACATGCTATAATTGTAAAGACGCGTCCCTTGATCGTGATGCTAAGAGCGGATCCTGCTAGATGTTCCTGCAAAATATCATTTAATTCAATGAAGGTAACTGTTAGCATGAGGATCCTATAATGGTCCATGATCCTGATCCTGAAGTCCTGCTGAGGATCACTATCTGCTAAAGAAACAAGGATCACTGGTTAGGATCACATGTAAGGATCATATATCATAAAAATCCAGCCCTAACATGTCCCAAGGATCCTTTCCCATTACCCCACATTGACTCCATGGTGGATGCTACCGCGGGTCATGAATTGTTGACTTTTATGGATGCTTCATCTGGATTTCAACAAATTCAGATGGAACCATCTGATCAAGAGGATACAGCTTTTATGACCCCAACTGGTATATATTGTTATATTGCTATGCCATTTGGACTAAGAAATGCAGGTGCTACTTATCAAAGGCTAGTCAATATGATGTTCAAGGAACAAATTGGACACACTATGGAAGTCTATATAGATGACATGGTGGTTAAGTCTTAGAAAGCTGAGGATCACCTTAGAGACTTGGAGGAAGCATTCAATATCCTTGATAAATTTAATATGAAACTAAATCCTTCCAAGTGTCACTTTGGTGTTAAAGCAGGTAAATTCCTAGGCTACGTGGTGACAAAAAGAGGCATTGAAGCAAGTCCAGAGCAAATTAAGGCTATTGTGAATATTAAATCTCCTGGCAATGCCAAGGATGTGCAAAGGTTGACAGGCAGGATCGCAGCCTTGAACAGGTTCATATCCAAGTCATCAGAAAAATGTAAGGAATTCTATGACATTTTGAGAAAGAACAAGAAATTTGATTGGACTGAAAAGCATGAAAATGCTCTCAAAGCTCTTAAGGATTACCTATCCTCAGCTCCTGCCTTGATGAAACCAGAAAAACGGGATATATTATCCTTATATTTGGCGGTATCCTCCAAAGCAGTAAGTGCAGTCCTTGTTAAGGATCACGAAGGTACACAACATCCTGTTTATTATGTAAGTAAGAGTTTGCTTGATGCTGAATCCAGGTATTCACATTTAGAGAAACTTATTCTTGCTTTAATTATGGCATCTACTAAATTAAGACATTATTCTGAAACTCATGCCATTATTGTTAAGACTAATTTTCCAATTAAGAATGTTCTCAGGAAACCTGAATTCTCAGGAAGAATGGCTAAATGGGTAGTGAAGCTTAGTGTTTATGATATAAGATATGAACCAATGACTGCCATTAAATCTGTCACACCCCCAAAATCCACATGCAGAGTACTACCGCTTGGAGGCGTGACTGACCAGGATCCGGCCACCAATTATACTGAGTGATTTAATTAATAACATAAGTAATATTCACCAACCACAGGGTTAGCAAATATCATAATCAAAGTTCAGAAGTTTTAAGTTCAATTAGTAGTTTAGGTAAGTAGCGGAAGCATAGACAAAACAGTTTAAAACAAAGTTCATAGTTCAAGTTTATTTAGAACCCAACGCATGGGTTAGACGACCCCTACACATCCCCAAGCTGCAAGCTCCTGAGTCACTAGGTACCTGCAAAGCATGCAGCAGGGTATCAACTTAATGTTGGTGAGTTCACGAGGTGTCAAGTTTTAACTTTTAGAAAGAAAACATGAGTTGTTTAGATAAAGAATTTATAATCACGTCATGGGGTGCTACCCCATATGAAAGCTTACTAAACTGGCGTTACCGAAACTGTTGACGAAAAGATGTTGTGCCCCGAGTCAATGACTATCATCATTGACCAAGATGCAAGGTCTACTAGTTTACGCCCGATCCCCCCGGTCACGGTGTGAGGTTGTCAAACCTAATAGCGCTATCAACTAATAACCCGTTCGCCCCCGGCGATTAATCGGTACTGTAAGCAGGGACTTAATATGATAGAGTTTTGTTTAGTTTTGCCAATTGTGATTTATAAATAATATCCAAACGTATCTCCCCCGGAGATAGTGATTTAAAAGTACCCATTTGTATTTTTCCCCCGTAAATATTAGTTTGGAAGTATTCTTCCCAAAGATGTCAGTTTGTCTGTGTCCCTCCCTGGGACGCATGCTTTTAGTGTGTGAACTCACCTTGGGTTGCTCGGCAGATTAGTTTACTTGGTCAAGTATGCTGGTCACCACGTCCTAATATGGTTACCAGTATGGGTCAGGCTCAGATACAAGTAATCACGTATACCCTACACGTATCTAACACATAGTATTCAGATTACACTACCACTCATAAGGTTGGGCTTATCTTAGCAGTTTAGGTAGTAACAATTAACACGTAACATGTATGTCAATCAGGGTTATTGGGCCTGCCTTAACATACTAGCAATTCATGCAGAAATCAAATAATACTTAGCCCAGGCGAGAAGCAGTCCATCAAACCAAACTGGCCCAATAACAACATGGCCCAATCATAAAAGTAGACAGCCCAGTCGAGACAAGGTGGTCTCGACTCGAGAACACACGGTCTCGAGTCGCAACCAAGAGGTCTCGAGTTGTGAATGGCTGGTCTTGAGTGGTGCAGGCATGAGTCGAAATCTCAGAGGTCTCGAGTTCACTCTCGAGTCGAGATCACGAGATCTCGAGTCGAGATCTTGCTGGTCTCGAGTCCTTGATGTCTGCTGCTTGGTCTCGAGTTGCCACTTTGATGGTCTCGAGTCGCAATCGAGGGTCTCGACTCGTTTGTCTGATGTAGATATCCTTCTAGAACCACTGATGTACTATCCAATGAAATTGCATGTTCATGAAATTGAGTACTATCCAACCAGAATGCACAAACATGTTTTCTTGTCTAAATTCTAATTAAAACAAATCAAACATCACATTTTCAAATATTCATGTCATATTCAAATAGTTCATGATATCATATTCAACACATATTCATCTAGTTCATCATTAGGGTTTTCATCCTAAACAAACATGTTCATTTAAACCGATTTATACTAGCATAATACACCTAGTTTAATGTGTTATCAATCATCATCATCCAAACACATCCGAGAACATGATAGCACCCTATTCATACATATTCTTCTACTTACTCATATGTCAAGCTAGCATGATAATCATTAAATCACTCTATTCTTCCTAACCATAACATTATTTAGAAATCAAGCATCTATATTATTTAACCATTTTTAACTCACTAAATCATACAAAATCATGCAAAGAGACCTCTAAACTAAGCATGTACCTCATTAATCAAGCACACATAACACCTGGTGCACAATAAAACACTAACCGGTTAGATTCCGAAGTGTGAGGGTATGAAGGACCGATGAGTGGGCTTCCAAATGAGATTACAACCAATCCGAGCACTCCCTTATTGTTGCCGGTTTGATCCGAGAGGGGTGGAGTGTTGAGGTTTAGGGTTTTTAGAGAGAGAGAGAGTGAGAGTGGAGGAGAGTGTGTGGGAGTAAGTGTGAGGGAATGTTTGCAAATGGTGAAAAGTGGCAAGGTTGGCCACCCTCATGGGTTGTATGGCCCAACCGATGTGGGTTACTCGAGACCGAGTAGTCTCGAGTCGTGTCCTTGGGGTCTCGGCTCATATATATATATATATATATATATATATATATATATATATATATATATATATATATATATATATATATATATACATATACATATACATATAATTTAATACAAGTATTATATAGCACACCAAGGTAATTCACAAATTTCCATTTAATAATATATGTACACAAAATTTCAATACAAGATAGTTGCTCGGGAAAACCCGGAGTGTCACATTATCCCTAAGTTTTAAGAACTTTCGTCCCGAAAGTTAAGGCAGCCACTGTCAAGCTAGTATAAGTGAACGTTTCAACGGGGTGTCACATCATCCCCGCGTTAGTTTGGAATTTCGTCCTCAAATTCGGTTGTAGCTTCAGTGCTGGGGGTTTCATTTGGGAACAACTAGGGATACTTGCACTTCATCTGGTCTTCCCGCTCCCAGGTAAACTCTGGGCCACGTCGCGAGTTCCAACGAACTCGCACGAGAGGTATCTGGCTACATTTGAGGGTTTTGACCTCTCGATCCGTGATCTCAATCGGTTCCTCAATGAAGTGTAGCTGTTCGTCAAAAGTGAGTTCCTTGAAGGGATGATGAGTGTCTCATCTAACAGACACTTCTTCAGATTAGACACGTGAAAGACGTTGTGTACCGCGCTTAGTTCTTCCGGCAGGTTCAATCTATAAGCTACCTTACCGATCTTCTCGGTAATCTCGAACGGCCCAACATATCGCGGATTCAGCTTGCCCCGTTTACCAAAACGAACCACACCCTTCCAGGGTGAGACTTTGAGTAGAACCCGGTCCCCGACTTGGAATTCTAGCGGTTTCCTACGCTTATCAGCGTAACTTTTCTGACGGTCACGAGCTGCCGCCATGCGTTGTCCGATCTGGGCAATCCTTTCCGTTGTGTCTACCACCAGTTCTGGGCCTGGGATCTGGCTGTCACTAACTTTCGCCCAGCAAAGAGGTGATCGGCATTTACGACCGTACAATGCCTCAAAGGGTGCTGCCTGAATGCTGGTGTGGTAGCTGTTATTATACGAGAATTCCACCAGCGGTAGGTGCTTCTCCCAACTCTTGCCAAAATTGATCACACATGCTCTAAGCATGTCTTCTATTGTTTGGATGGTGCGTTCAGACTGCCCACCCGTTTGTGGATGATAAGCGGTGCTCATATCCAAACGTGAGCCAAAGGATTTGTGCATAGCTTGCCATAACTCAGAAGTAAAACGTGCGTCTCGATCGGAAATAATGGAGGTTGGCACTTCGTGCCTCGAAACCACTTCCTTTAAGTAAACGTCTGCTAAGGTAGAAAACTTGTCTGTTTCTTTAATAGCTAAAAAGTGTGCAGACTTAGTTAATCGATCTACTATCACCCAGATAGTGTCATTTCCGCGTTGAGTTCTAGGCAGGCCAGTAACGAAATCCATGGAAATTTGCTCCCATTTCCATTTCGGGATCTCTGGTTGTTGGAGTAGGCCCGCTGGTTTCTGGTACTCAGTCTTGACTCTCGCACAAGTCAAACATTTGCTGACATATGTTGCTATGTGGGCTTTCATGCCAGGCCACCAATATGTAGTCTCTTAGTCGTGGTACATCTTATCCGAACCAGGATGCACTGAGTAACGGGACTTATGGGATTCGTTCATCACAAGTTCACGTAGATCTCCATAGAGTGGAACCCAAATGCGCCCTGTCACATAGTAAGCGCCGTCTTCCTTTTGTTCCAAACGTTTCCTCGATCCCCGCAGGGACTCAGCCCTGATGTTCTCTGGTTTCAATGCTTCGACCTGAGCACCTCGTATCTGAGTAGGGAGGTTAAACTGGATGGTAAGATGTAGCGCTCGCACGTGCTTGGGTGTAGTGTCCTTTCGGTTGAGGGCGTCTGCCACGACATTGGCTTTGCCCGGATGGTACTTGATTGCGCATTCGTAATCATTCAAGAGTTCGACCCATCGACGTTGTCACGTGTTTAATTCCTTTTGCTTGAAGATATGCTCGAGACTCCTGTGATCGGTGTAAATGGTGCACCTGGTACCGTACAGGTAATGTCTCCATATCTTAAGAGCAAAAACCACTGCTCCCAATTCCAAGTCGTGCGTAGTGTAGTTCCTTTCGTGAGTCTTAACTTGCCGAGAAGCGTAAGCAATAACTTTCTCGCGTTGCATTAACACGCAACCGAGCCCATGAATAGACGCATCGCAGTAAACTACAAAGTCGTCGGTACCTTCAGGTAACGAGAGAATAGGAGCACTACAGAGGTTATCTTTTTGCTTCTGAAAAGCAGACTCCTGAGCTTTATTCCATTTGTAAGCAATACCCTTCTGAGTGGGAGTCGTGAGGGGTTGAGTAATCTTCGAAAATCCCTTAATGAATCTGCGATAGTATCCTGCCAATCCCAAGAATTGGCGGACTTCGGTCGGAGTCTTAGGCGTAGGTCAATTCTTTATAGAGTCGATCTTAGCTGGATCGACAAGAATTCCGTCCTTATTGACCACGTGCCCAAGGAAGTGGACTTCTTGAAGCCAGAAGTCACATTTCGAGAATTTGGCGTACAGTTGCTCATTGGGAAGGAGTTCGAGAATAAGACACAGGTGTTGTTCATGCTCCCCTTGACTTTTCGAGTAGATCAGGATAATGTGTGAGGCCTCGTTATTTCTACCATTTGCTAACTCAATGGTATGCTTAGTACTTAATATAGTAGGCGTACGCTTAAGCTTCTTACTAATACGTAGGGATACATAACTAGCATCGGCTCCAGAATCAAACAATACAAAAACACAATGATCATCGAGTAAGAACTTACCCGCCACGACGTTGGGGTCATTCCTTGCTTCTCCAGCCCCAATGACAAAAGCCCTTCCTCTTGCACCATTCCCAGCAATGTTGTTGTTTTGATTGTGGTTCCCAGCGCCCTGATTGTTGCCGTTCTGATTCAGCTGGGGGCAATTCCTCTTAATGTGTCCCTCAGCTCCACACTGGAAACAACCCTTGACATTCCCATGATGTTGCTGCTGCTGTTGTTGGTTCTGCCCTGCGGGATGTGGACTCCTACAGTCCTTGGCCTCATGCCCCTTCTTGTTATATCGTTGACACTGACTTTTCCCATAAGGCCCACTGTGGTGTCGGTTACACTTGTTGCACTTGGGGTGGTTCCCTCGATAGCCACCCTGTTGCTGAGGGCCCTTGTTGTTTTCAGTTTTCCTTTGCTGAGATGGGACCTGAGTGGGATTAGCATCCTTGTTTTGGTTTCCTTCCCACTTGCGCTTGTTATCACCAGAAGTTCCAGCAGTAGCACTGATCCTTTTGGGCAACTTGCCCTGTTCCACAGCCTGATCAGTGAGTTTGTGAGCAAGACGGACGACTGGTTGAATGGTATTGAGGTTAGCTGAGGTCACATGGCTCCGGATTTCTGGGGCCAAACCCTTGATGTACAATTCGATCCTTCGATACATAGGTTGAGACATGTTTGGGCAAAGAGCAGCATAGTCGTTGGACTGTTTGGTGTAGGCCTCGATCTCTGATCCAACCATCTTGAGCTCAAAGTACTCATTTTCGAGTTTGTGGATGTCATCCCTGTGACAGTACTCTTCCTGGATCATGTTCTTGAAATCTTCCCATGCAGTAGCATTGGCAGTTTCCAAACCAAGCATTTGAATCTGCGCTTTCCACCATGAAAGCGCGTTTCCTTCAAGTGTACCAGTAGCAAACTTCACCCAATTAGCAGGGGGACACTCGCAGACAGCGAAAACAGCTTCGGTCTTCTCAATCCAGTGCAGAAGACCTATGGCACCCTCAGTGCCATTAAAAGGGAGAGGCTTGCAATCCATGAAGGTTTTGAAAGTACAAACACGTGGTTGCGCAGGCGCATGCTGACCTGTTGTGAGAAGCGAAGCGAATAGGTTTAGGGGTGAAAAGACGATGCGGCGGTAGGATCTAAACATCCTAAAATAACGAGTTTACCTCTAGGGTGAGCTGCGAAAGCCGCAGCCACCGTGTTAAGCAGGTTAGTGAATTGAGCCTGAGTCATGTTAATGTTTCCCCTTCCGCGTCCACTCATTGCCTTCATAATCAGAAAACATAGTATGAGTGTGATGTCGTAATGTAGCAAGAATGAGATAGAAGAGGGAGGTGTATCTATCTAACTAGTCACACTAGTACGTATAGTAGAGCATAAATATAAAATAAGCAAGCAAGTAAGCACCAGTCCGAGCTATGAGTTCTAGTACGTTGAGTCTTGCAGTTGGAGTGTAGTGTCGTCACGAGTCACGGGTTATAGTCCGGTTTTTCTCAAAAAGACTTTCTTTTTAAAACCGAGTTCTCTATAACCAATGGCTCTAATACCAATCTGTCACACCCCCAAAATCCACATGCAGAGTACTACCGCTTGGAGGCGTGACTGACTAGGATCCAGCCACCAATTATACTGAGTGATTTAATTAATAACATAAGTAATATTCACCAACCACAGGGTTAGCAAATATCATAATCAAAGTTCAGAAGTTTTAAGTTCAATTAGTAGTTTAGGTAAGTAGCGGAAGCATAGAAAAAACAGTTTAAAACAAAGTTCATAGTTCAAGTTTATTTAGAACCCAACGCATGGGTTAGACGGCCCCTACACATCCCCAAGCTGCAAGCTCCTGAGTCACTAGGTACATGCAAAGCATGCAGTAGGGTATCAACATAATGTTGGCGAGTTCACGAGGTGTCAAGTTTTAAATTTTCGAAAGAAAACATGAGTTGTTTAGATAAAGCATTTATAATCACGTCATGGGGTGCTACCCCATATGAAAGCTTACTAAACTGGCGTTACCGAAACTGTTAACGAAAAGATGTTGTGCCCCGAGTCAATGTCTATCATCATTGACCAAGATGCAAGGTATACTAGTTCACGCCCGATCCCCCCGGTCACGGTGTGAGGTTGTCAAACCTAATAGCGCTATCAACTAATAACCCGTTCGCCCCCGACGATTAATCGGTACTGTAAGCAGGGACTTAATATGATAGAGTTTTGTTTAGTTTTGCTAGTTGTGATTTATAAATAATATCCAAACGTATCTCCCCGGAGATAGTGATTTAAAAGTACCCATTCGTATTTTTCCCCCGGAAATATTAGTTTGGAAGTATTCTTCCCGAAGATGTCAATTTGGCTGTGTCCCTCCCTGGGACGCATGCTTTTAGTGTGTGAACTCACCTTGGGTTGCTCAGCAGATTAGTTTACTTGGTCAAGTATGCTGGTCACCACGTCCTAATATGGTTACCAGTGTGGGTCAGGCTCGGATACAAGTAACCACGTATACCCTACACGTATGTAACACATAGTATTCAGATTACACTACCACTCATAAGGTTGGGCTTATCTTAGCAGTTTAGGTAGTAACAATTAACACGTAACATGTATGTCAATCAGGGTTATTGGGCCTGCCTTAACATGCTAGCAATTCATGCAGAAATCAAATAATACTTAGCCCAGGCGAGAAGCAGTCCATCAAACCAAAATGGCCCAATAACAACATGGCCCAATCATAAAAGTAGGCAGCCCAGTCGAGACAAGGTGGTCTCGACTCTAGAAAACGCGGTCTCGAGTCGCAACCAAGAGGTCTCGAGTTGTGAATGGCTGGTCTCGAGTGGTGCAGGCATGAGTCGAAATCTCAGAGGTCTCGAGTTCACTCTCGAGTCGAGATCACGAGATCTCGAGTCGAGATCTTGCTGGTCTCGAGTCCTTGATGTCTGCTGCTTGGTCTCGAGTTGCCACTTTGATGGTCTCGAGTCGCAATCGAGGGTCTCGACTCGTTTGTCTGATGTAGATATCCTTCTAGAACCACTGATGTACTATCCAATGAAATTGCATGTTCATGAAATTGATTACTATCCAACCAGAATGCACAAACATGTTTTCTTGTCTAAATTCTAATTAAAACAGATCAAACATCACATTTTCAAATATTCATGTCATATTCAAATAGTTCATGATATAATATTCAACACATATTCATCTAGTTCATCATTAGGGTTTTCATCCTAAACAAACATGTTCATTTAAACCGATTTATACTAGCATAATACACCTAGTTTAATGTATTATCAATCATCATCATCCAAACACATCCGAGAACATGATAGCACCCTATTCATACATATTCTTCAACTTATTCATATGTCAAGCTAGCATGATAATCAATAAATCACTCTATTCTTCCTAACCATAACATTATTTAGAAATCAAGCATCTACATTATTTAACCATTTTTAACTCACTAAATCATACAAAATCATGCAAAGAGACCTCTAAACTAAGCATGTATCTCATTCATCAAGCACACACAACACCTAGTGCACAATAAAACACTAACCGGTTAGATTCCGAAGTGTGAGGGTATGACGGATCGATGAATGGGCTTCCAAATGAGATTACAAGCAATCCGAGCACTCCCTTATGGTTGCCAGTTTGATCCGAGAGGAGTGGAGTGTTGTGTTGAGGTTTAGGGTTTTTAGAGAGAGAGAGAGAGAGTGAGAGTGGAGGAGAGTGTGTGGGAGTAAGTGTGAGGAAATGTTTGAAAATGCTGAAAAGTGGCAAGGTTGGCCATCCTCATGGGTTTTATACCCGTTCCGAGTCGGTGCACCCTTGTGGGTTTCCGAGTGGGCTTCTCGGGTGTATGGCCCAACCGATGTGGGTTACTCGAGACCGAGCGGTCTCGAGTCGTGTCCTTGGGGTCTCGGCTCACATATATATATATATATATATATATATATATATATATATATATATATATATATATATATATATATATATATATATATATATATATATATATATACATATATATATATATATATACATATACATATAATTTAATACAAGGATCATATAGCGCACCAAGGTAATTCACAAAATTTCAATACAACATAGTTGCTTGGGAAAACCCGGAGTGTCACAAAATCCCAAGCCTTAGCTGACTTTGTGGCAGATTTCAGTAGTAACTTGCAAAGGGAAGCTGAGTTAGAAGTCCAACAGCTAGAGGAAACTAAGGATCATTGGATACTCTTCACTGATGGAGCTTCTAATGTCAAAGGAACTGGGCTTGGAATACTACTAAAATCGCCACAGGGGGACATAATACCCCACTCCATAGCTTGTGATTTTCAAACTACTAACAATGAGGCTGAATATGAAGCCTTGATAGCTCGTTTGCAAATTGCCAAGCATATGAGGATCAGGTATCTTGAGGTACATGTAGATTCATTGTTAATTACTAGTCACTTTAATGGATCCTATGCTGTTAAAGGTGAAAAGCTAATCAAATATTTAGAGATAGTCAAAGAATTGGCACTCTCTTTTGTTTCCTTTAGTTTGACACAGGTACCCAGAGAAGAGAATGCAGAAGTTGATGCATTGGCCAATCTAGGATCATCTTAGAAGATTCCAGAGGATATCAAGATCCCTATTATCCATATCCTAACCCCTGCTATTGAGGATCATGTAGCTATGGAGATAGGAGAGGATTCCGCAATTATCCCTAGTGATGATACAAAATCTCATTCAGGATCATGGATCCTTCCAATCATTAGATATATCTAACATGGAGAAATTCCCACAGGAGAAAACCCCAGGGCTTTCAAAATTAAGGTATCTCAGTTTACAATATTGAATAACATGTTATATAAACGATCTCTTGCGGGACCATATCTAAGATGCATTGAGGATCCTGAAATCCAAGAAGTCCTAAAGGATTTTCATGAAGGAAATTATGGAAACCACACTGGGGGCAGGGCATTATTCTCAAGGATCCTGAGGACAGGATACTATTGGCGTACTATGAAGAAGGATGCTGTGGATTATGCCAAAAAGTGTGATCCATGTCAGAGACATAGTAAGATCCTTCACCAACCAGCAGAGCTTTTGCATTCTATATCCTCTTCTTGGCTATTTATGAGATGGGGAATGGATATAGTTGATAAACTTCCCAAGGCACCTGGTGGAAAAGTGTTCATGCTTGCCATGACTGATTACTTCTCCAAGTGGATAGAGGCTGAAGCCTTTGCTCAAGTCAGAGAAAAGGAAGTGATATCCTTTATTAAAAGAAATACTATTACTAGATTTGGTATCCCATCTGAAATTGTTTGTGATAACGGAGCCCAATTTATTGGGAGTAGAACTACTAACATTTGTGACAGCTGGGGGATTAAGATGATAACATCAACACCAGTCCACCCACAAGCTAATGGTCAAGCAGAATCATCTAATAAGATCATCATCAACAATTTAAAGAAGAAGCTTGGATCCAAGAAAGGAAAATAGGCAGAAGAGCTACCTTATGTACTATGGGCTGATAGGAAAACTCCCAAGAATGCCATTGGTCAAACTCCATTTTCTTTGTTATTTGGAGCAGAATCAGTGACCCCTACAGAAATGGTGGTTCCTATTGCAAGAACAAGCATCCGTGATCCTGAAGGAAATGCTGAAAACTTGGTTCAAGACTTGGATACTATAGAAGAGCTCAGGGATTTGGCAAGGATAAGGATGGCTAGTTATCAACAATGGATGGCTGGAGCCTACAATAAGAATGTCAGGATCAGGAAATTCCAAGTTGGTGATATGGTGTTGAGGAAAGCATTTCAGAATACCACCAATCCTGTTGATGGAAAATTGGCACCAAAGTGGGAAGGCCCTTATTTGATTGAAGATGAAACAGGAAAGGGGGCATATCGATTGCTAACAATGGAAGGTGATTTGCTACCAAGAGCATGGAATGTTGTCCACTTGAAGAAATATTTCATGTAGTAAGGATCCAGGATCCTCAACCATTTTCATGATCGATATCCTCAAAGGATCCTTACAGGATGGAGGATCCTCATTTTGGTAATGATCTAATCTCAAACTATTTCATTCGTTAATTATCCTATATACATGGAGAAGGATCCTGGATCCTTTATCCTCTTTTCACCTGATTCTGAGTTTTGCAGAAGGTTCATGTATCCTTAATAAAGAATTGAGTATCCACTGAAGTCTCCAGTTATTTGGGCTTGACCCCAGTTATTTGGGCTTGACCCCAGCTTTTTGGGTCTGTCCCCAGCATCGCCAGTAGCGCACGATGATCCTGGTACAGTTCATGGTAATGGGTCCAGTACTCGCTTTAGGGGCTGATAATTTCATTGTACTGGCTGTATCCGGGATCCTACGTATAATGGTAGACGTACCATACTGTGACAACTCGAGTTTCCAAGATTCTACTTTCGCATTTATTGCACGTTCATTGTTTGTTTAGTGGTTTATTTGCACGATTGGTTTGCTATGAAATTGTATACGTTTTGATATAGTAAAGTGTATTATGTTTGTGCATGGTTATGTGTTAAGTGTTGTCAAAGGTATGAACTTGGTGGTGAAACTGTGAAGTTGTTTGAGATGGTGTACTATTGTAAAATATGATATTTAGGGATGAGTAGTGTAATTAGTGAAACTCTAATCATTCTTAACCCTAATCCCTTTTCACTAATCATCACCCAAGAAACTAAACACGTACTTTCACTTTCTTTGGTTCTCTCTGGCAATCATCACCATCATCATTGGCACAAGATATTCATCAGTCTTGATTTCCTCTCTTTCTCTAGAATCAACTCAAGGTAATTGCTTAATCATTGTTATTGTTAATCGTTGGTGGATTGATTCATACTAAACCCTAGTTCTTCATATGCTATTCTTTGTTTAATTGATTCTGATTTATTGTGAAAGGATGTTGATTATTGTGTAATCATTGCCTGATGATTAAGATACAAGAATTGTAGACTGATTGTTTGATAATTGGATTACTGTAGTAATGAAATTAGGGTTTTGATCGTATGAATGTATGACTGTAACTGTTGCTTTGATTATGTGAATTGGTCTTGGAAATTACGTATGTTGATAGTCCGTGGATTAGGTCAGGGCTTTGTGAAGTCACAAAGGTCAGAGTTTTGGTTAATATGTTTGTCAGAGCTTTATTATGTATGATATTCCGAACTTTATTAACATATGCATGTGTCCGACCTTTAATAAACGTGTTTAGTCTGAACTTCTCACAAGACACATAGGTCCGATGTTTTTTTGATGTGTTTGTCCGAACTTTGTGACTTTGATGGTGTCCGACTTTTATATACATGTGTGATAGAGGTCCGAATATCTTGAAGCCTTTATGTCCGAGTTTTGTATTATTCATGCTATGTCCGACTTTCACATAAGGACATTGAGTCCGAATTTTTAAGGCATCAAGCACATAGGGTCCGAGTTTTGGGAGATGAGCTCCTGTCCGACTTTTTGATGAAGGCTTAGAATAGTCCGACTTTTTAAGCATAGGGGGAGATCCGACTTTTGAATGTAGGGATGTCCGAATTTTATGTAAGATAAGGGAGGTCCGAATACTTAAATGATATGCTTGTCCGATATTTTTAAGTGAAATGCACATGTCCGAACTTTTATCATGGGACATGTAATGTCCGAGTTCTTTTTTTTAAATGTACGCGCCTTGTCTGAATTTCTTGTCATGTTCTAGTCCGAGCTTTGATTACTTGATGTTCATGTCTGAGTTTTATGCTTTACAGTATGAATTTCTTGACTGGTTAAGTGCATAACCTTGTATGAAGAATAACATGCTATTGTATGCTTCTGTATATAATTGCATGCTACTGTTCATTTCTGTGTATAACTGTATGTTATTGTAGATTACTGGATACCGTATACGTGAACAATCTATCTCATGCTACTCAGTACACAATTATCACACGA
The DNA here is from genome assembly GCF_002127325.2 of Helianthus annuus. Taxonomy (NCBI): domain Eukaryota; kingdom Viridiplantae; phylum Streptophyta; class Magnoliopsida; order Asterales; family Asteraceae; genus Helianthus; species Helianthus annuus. The sequence goes on along the minus strand of NC_035447.2, from coordinate 74,435,675 downwards.
ATCACATTTAATTGGATACCAAGGACTTGTAAACCCTAATTGAATGCAAACACTTATCTCGGATTTATGTGCAATGTACGTTAGGTTGTGTGTAACAGACTTAAACACTAATTAACCCTAGAAGCAATAACATACCGAGCAAACCAAGGTGAGTTCACACTCTTTACCAAGGCATGGGATTCCCGGGGATAGGGAATGGGTTGAATGATGGAATTGAACAATTACACGTACCTACACGGTTACTAGACTATCTACCATGGTCCTCGGGTTAAGCAGGACACTTACGTAAAACCTACGTAAACAGGAATATGCTACTGTCTTCCGGAGTCAGGAAGGACACTTACGTAAAACCTACGTAAACAATAACATGCTACTGTCTTCCGGAGTCAGGAAGGACACTTACGTAAAACCTACGTAAACCCCACGCGTACCACTGTCCTCGGGTACAGAAGGACACTTATGTAAAACCTATGTAAAGCTTGTACGTCCTACTGTTCTCGGTTGTGAAGAACACTTATGGTTACGAATAGTCTAGTGGATATACAACATGGGAAGCCCCCACCAATAGAACGTACTATCGGCCCAATAGAGCCACATGTTACAAACGAACATACTATTACGCATTTACTTTCTGTGAACTCGCTCAACTAGTTGTTGATCCTCTGTTACATGCCTTGCAGGTCGTTAGATACATGGAGCTTGCACAGGGAGGAGCTGGTCGTTGTGAGCTTGAATCGTGGATGTTTCATTAAACACTTTATGACATTTCATACTTATTTATGTTGGGTTTTATTTATGCGCTTCCGCTAAATAGTGATAACATACTTATGTTTTGAACACCTTTCATATTGGTGATTGAATGGCATTTACTTTTACTTATTAATTACATGTTCAATATGATTGGTGGCTTGATCCTGGTCAGTCACGCTCCCAAGCGGTGATACTCCGCAGGTGGATTTTGGGGGTGTGACAGATTGGTATCAGAGCCATTGGTTATAGAGAACTTGGTTTTAATAAGGGAAAAACGTTTTTATTAAAACCAGACTGTAACCAGAACAGTGCTCTCAACGATCCACAACGACGCTTCGCTCCACGTGCAAGACTCAACATCCTAGGTAATAAGGTTTATGTTTATTGCCTACATGCTAGAATTGCATAGAACTTTGCTCGTAGTATGCTTAAATTACATTGCTCACTATTTGTTATTGCTTGAGAATACTTGTGTGCTTATACTCTTCTGTCATCGCACTATTCGCGAACCTTTCTCACTTATATTGCCTTTGATGTGAAGATCAATGGCCGGACGAATGAACTTGACGCAAGCCCAGTTGACGGCTCTTATCAATGAACAAGTTGCTGCGGCACTTGCAGCTGCAAGCGCAGGAGGTATACCCTGCAGTCGTAACTCATCCTAGGATCTTTAGATCCTACGTTCCTAAACCAACTCTTATGTTTAACCTCATTCTGTTCTTACACATTAGGTCAACCCGCTCAGCAACCTGTATGTACTTTCAAGAACTTCATGGACTGTCGTCCAAGCACATTCAGTGGCACGGAGGGGGCGGTTGGACTCCTCCACTGGTTTGAAAAGCTCGAGTCTGTGTTCGAGATGTGTGAATGCCCTGAGGCTCGCAGGGTGAAGTACGCCACTGGCACACTTGAAGGAATTGCGCTAACTTGGTGGAACGCGCAAGTTCAGATTTTAGGGTTGGCAGCTGCTAACGCCACCCCTTGGAATGATTTCAAGGAACTGATCAAAAGGGAATACTGCCCTCGGGAAGACATTCATAAGCTGGAAGATGAGCTTTACCACTTGAAAATGACTGGGTCAGAGATTGAAGCTTATACTAAAAGGTCGAACGAGCTGGCCGTGCTGTGTCCAACTATGGTGGACCCTCCAATCAAGCGCATTGAGTTGTATCTCAAAGGTTTGGCGCCAGAAATTCAGAGCCATGTGACATCGGCTAATCTTGACAACATCCAGGCTATTCAACGCCTTGCGCATCGCCTCACAGATCAGGCAGTGGATCAAAACAGGCTGCCTAAACGTATCAGCGCTACTGCTACCGCTACCACTGCTACTACACTTGCTACTCCCAGTGACTGTTTTGGTCAAAAATCACACAAGGATAATGCAAACAAACTGTATGTAAATGGGGTATGACGCTTGGTTTCTAGAAAAAGTAAAGGATCACTTCAGTAAGAAATATGCAAAGACACAATGATTTATACGAGGAAAAAGCCCTTGATCAATGTATGATCTCCGGCATAAAAAACCTCGGGTGATGGCAACTACCGATCACCAACTTCAATATATCAAAATATGGTTACAACTTCGGATGATAATGAGCTGAGTACAAGGATCACTATCGTAATGTGTGTCTAATCGTGTGAGAATTGTGTTGTGTGTTCTTCCGAATGGGGAAGAGTGTTATATATACAAGTGTAGGTGACCTATTTTAGGTAAAAAGACTAACAATCAGCTCATTACCCCTTTAGAAATAAAAGTAAATCTAGCCTAAATTGTCGCCCTTAAATCATGCCAAGTTTCCATATCCTTTGCAACGTCCATCTCCGATTAAGCACATGCTATAATTGTAAAGACGCGTCCCTTGATTATGATGCTAAGAGCGGATCCTGCTAGTCATTCCTGCAAAACAACATTAAAGTTAACGAAAGCAACTGTTAGCATGAGGATCCTATGATGGTCCGTGATCCTGATCATGGAACTCTGCTGAGGATCACTATCTACCAAAGAAACAAGGATCACTGGTTAGGATCACACGTGAGGATCATGTATTGTAAAAATCCAGCCCTAACAATTGCCCCCAAAATATAAGGAGTTTATTGTAAATTAACGAGTTATATTTTGCTTTGATCTTATCTGCAACGAACGACTCGGATAACTAGCCGTTAATCTCGAACTAGCCGTTGCAACCTTTACGTCACTGAGGTGACATCCCTGCAAATCATGATTATAAATAGGAGATAGGGTAAGGATCAATCTGCATTTAAATTCAAGATATACTCCCTTTATAATCTCAACCGAAGATCGATCAGGTATTCTCTTCTTTTCTTTCTTCCTTCTCTTGCTCTGTTTTTCTGCTCCTCTGTTTTCATTCTGCTGTAAGTATGTTGCTCCGAAATTCTCCTTACAAGGATCACAAGAAGAGCAGTCCCCTAAAAAGCCAAGGGATCATTAAAGACTCTCCCACGGAGAGATGCTGCTTCACCGACGCTCATGTTGATAGGATCTGTCATTGTTTTCCGGCGGATGCTATCTTCAAGTCATTCACTTCCACCGCTTTAAGCGATTTTGTTTCCGACACTTGGGTGGCCTTTCCTGCAACTCCGTTTACCATAGGATATTCGTATCCTTTTCCAGCCTTCACCCAATCCTTCTTTTCCTTGACCGGCATGTCTTATATCCAAGCCATGCCGATGATCTGGAGGGTTCTGTATACCCTTGAGAGGATCATCGAGCAAGAAGGGATTGACTTAGGGATGACGGAGCTGGCTGAGCTATATGATCTTACCACGTTTGGTTCCTGTCGATACTTGTTGAAACGGAAGGCTGGGGAGGATCACCCTGTTCTTAAGGTCACCAAGAATGATACCAACTGGAAGCGACGATTCTTCTTTGTTAGGAGGGATACCATCCCTAACGGGAAGGATCTGCCCAAGGAGTGGGCTACTCATGGTAGGATAGAGGATCCTGGAAGGATCACCATCAGACTTGTCTCTTATGATGAGGATCACTAATGTCTTTTTTGTCCTTTGTGCAACTATCTCCATTGCTCATCTCAAGTTAACCCCTGCTGCAAGAGAGAGGGTTCTAGCTTTCAAGAAGCTTGATCCTGAGACCAGAAGTTTTCAAGTCACCGTCCAAGATTCACAAGAAGTATCCTCCGCATCTGCCACTATGTCAAGTAAGTATCCTTATTAAAAAGTAAGTCATATGTAAGACTGTTTAGTTAGTAAGGGAACTTATCTTGTTTTGATGGTGTAGGCGTTGGGAAATCTGCTAAGTCTGCCTCCAAGTTCGGGATTGATGAACTTGCCAATGTCAAGTCTTCAAGAAAGAAGACTTCTGTTGCCAGTCCCTCTGCTTCGGCCCCTAAAGCACCTGTTAGGGGTAAGGGGAAGAAGAGAAAGACTTCTGAGGATCTCCAAGGATTTCCCCTGCTCCGCCAGCAGTTCCTTGACTATGTCAATGAGGTAAGGATCATTGCCCATGTTGGTTATCCTTCTTGAATATCCTGCTTGTGTATTTTGCCTGTATATCCTGCTTCTTTGAGGATCACCTGGTCCTGAACTTACCTTTTTTCTCTTCTGCAGAAACTTGCTGAGATTGAGACTTACCTTGGCCATGTCGAGGATCAGGAAAGCCAAATCGCCGACCTCCAATAAATGGGCGTGTTAAAGGATCTCAAGATAGCGGATCTTGAGAAGGAACTCCGGGCTACTAAGGATGAGGCTGCTCAAATGCTGATCAACATGGATGGCGAGAAGCAGGAGATCACCCAGGACGCCAAGGTCTCTGCCGCAATTGCTATGTACAAGATACAACTACGGATGGCTGCGGAGGCTCAGGATTCTGCCTTTGACAAAAGCTCATGGGACGTGGAGGGTTGGAAGGCGAGATTGGCAGAGCTGGAGGATGAGGACGAAGCTGAGGAGATCCCAATGCTGGAGGGCGGTGATGCTGACAAGGATCAGGGTGGAGAAGCTGGTGGTGATGGAGCAGCAAAGGTGTGAGCTGCTGGATTGGGCGATGATGGATATTTCGAGACTAGGCCGGAGCCCAATTTTTTTAAGTTTGGTAGTGGTTTGTTTGTGGTTGTGATGTTTTGAAACAATGATGGTCTGTACTTTGAACAATAGTTTTTAGGGTTAAGAATCCTGGATCCTTTGAACAATAGGTAGGATCGCAAATGGTGGAGGGATCCTCTGTTTGGGGGATGAAGCCTTTGTGATCCTGCCGTCTTTAATTTCCTGCACCTGTTAAGACCGCATAGACAATGGACACCCTTTGCCAACCCATGTGGACGGGCCACGTTTTGCTGGTAGAAATGTGGGTTGGCAATTTTGACAACTTTTTTGAAAGGGTTTAAGATCCTTCTGTTAATAATATAACTTTAATCTTTCTGGCTTATCTCGTGTTGTTATCCTTTATTTATCTTCTTATTTTCCAGTTTGTTTTAGAAACATATTTGTTAGAGTAACAAGAGTTGAGCAAACCATGTTTAATAAATTTAGGATATGATCCTAGATCAAATATCCTGACACTGAAAATTTTTGAAGCAATCAATTTCAAGGACCATAGGTTTAGTTGTCAAAGTGTAAGGGTTGTTTAGTGTAATCAAAATAGTCAAGGATCATACCTGAGGATCCAAGTTAGGATCCTAACCTTTAATCAAGATAACCATAAGTGAAATTTTAACGGATAATAAGGATTAAGGATCCTTATTTGTTTAACTTCGAGAACCTGAAAAATGGAACATAACTTGGGACTAAGCCAATGTAAAAGATAAGTTAATAGCTGGGGACGTGCCCAAAGGATAACTGGGGACAAGCCCAAAGGATTACTGGGGACATGCCCAAAGGATAACTGGGGACAAACCCAAAGGATAACTGGGGACAAGCCCAAGGATTACTGGGGACAAGCCCAAAGGATCGTATGTAAACTGGAGTATGGCCCTTACTGGCGACTATCCAAACTTAGTGACATGAAAATGTCAAAACCTTAGCTAACGTGAAAACGTTAGAAACCTTAGGAACTGATGTATGGTACGTCTACCATTATACGTAGGATCCTAGGTATAGCCAGTACGATGAGGTTGTCAGCCCCGGAAGTGGGTACTGGTCCCAAAGACGTGAACTATATCAGGATCATCATGCGCTGCTGGCGGAAACTGGGGATAATCCCAAGGATAACTGGGGTTGAACCCAAGGATCTGCGTTGCTTTTGAAGATCTTTGTCACACCCCCAAAATCCACCTGCGGAGTATCACCGCTTGGGAGCGTGACATGACCAGGACCAAGCCACCAATTATATCAAACATAGTATATAATAATAACCATAGACATAATTGATGTTCAAAACCAAACATTGTATATGTAGCGGAAGCATTTAAGTAAAACCCAAACATAAATGTTAACGTATGAAATATCATAAGTGTTTAATAAGCATTCATGAATCCTTGTCCACAACGACCCGCTCCTCCTTGTGCAAGCTCCATAAAGTACCTAAGGTCCTGCAAGGCATGTAGCAAATAATCAACAAACTAGTTGAGCGAGTTCACAGAAAGTAAGTTCGTATTAATAATGCGTATGTTCATCTAGTGGGAGCTTCCCATACAAGTATATACTATTGGTGAGGGATTCTCACATTTATCCTTAACAATGGGGGATTCCCATTATGGTACTTACTAGACTATTCACAACCATGTGTTCTTCTTAAACCGAGAACAGGAGTACGTACTAGGTCACGCAGGATTTACGTGAGTGCCCTTCCCCGAGGACAGTGGTACGTGTGGGGTTTACGTAGGATTTACGTAAGTGTCCTTCCGACCCGGAAGACAGTAGTGGTTATTAATTTACGTAGGATTTACGTAAGTGTCCTCCCGACCCGGGAGACAATGGTAGATACTAATTTACGTAGGTTTTACGTAAGTGTCCTGACTATCATGAGGACGATGGTCTATAGTCTAGTGAATGCGTAAGTACGAGTAATCATTCCATATTAAACATTCCAACCCAATTCCCAACCCGGGAATCCCATGCCTTGGCTGTGTGAACTCACCTTGGTTTGCTCGGCAGATACACAATAAAAGGTTCTTGAACTAAAATGGTCAACCTCGTCCTAACAGGGTTACCACACGAGTCAGGTTTTGACTAAAGTAATGCACGTACGTATCACATCAGTTAACAGATAACGTGCATGTAATAATCATGGCAAACATGTAACATAGTTAACGAGCATAACATAACCTATTCCAGCTTATGAAAATAGAAATTGGTCCAATATTAGTTTAAGTGATTCAACTACATGTGCGGCCCAATTATAACCCATAAGTGGGCTTGTACGGTCCGGCCTGTGTTGTGCGATCGGACAACCCAGCCCAACAAACCATCCGGCCCAACTGTTAGACAAAACGTGTGACTTGTGCGATCCGGCAGCCTTGTGCGACTGGGCCAGCTTGTACGATCCGTTAACATTGTGCGACTGGGTACTTGGGCTGTCCGGCCCAAATCAGTTCATGCATTCAGGATTGGGATTGGGCGTAAGGTCCTTGTGCGATCAAGAACACCTTGTGCGACCAGGTGCCCTTGTGCGATGAGAAGGCTTGTGTGGTTGGACCAGCATGTGCGACCAGATCAGTTGTGCGATCGGGCCAGCTTGTACGTGTGGGCATCTTGTGCGAACAAGATGCCTTGTGCGATCAGTAACCAAATTCCGTGATTCATGCTATAGTTACAACAACTAACAATTTCCAAGTTTTACACAATCAATCCCCAATTAATCGGTTTCCATGTTTATCACATCAATTAACACAATCCCCAAAACAGTTAACCCAAATACCGATCAAACATGGCAATTTCATCAAGAACTCTTATGAACCCTAATCCCATCAACATGAACGACATTCAAACATTTGAACATATAGTCTAATTTCTTGTTCTAGATCCCTAATCATCAACAACAGCCGATCCAATCCTTATCATGCAATAGCCGATTAATACAATTACACAACCGATTAACAAGCATGCGATTTACAATGATCTGAACAACATTTAACAACTTATATTCAACTGATTACTTGCAAGTCATCAACACATAGATCATATATTCATCAAATCAACATCCCTAATCGTTCTAGTCTAAGCATGAGATCATGTAATCTTCAATAACAAAACAATACAAACACTAACCGGTTGAATTGAAACAAAGGGAAGGTGAGCCGAAGAGAAAACGAGATCCTTGGTCCGAATTGTGGTTGTTCGCCGTCGGGTTCTAAGCAAGCCGAAAGAGAGAGAGAAAAGTCTAGGGTTCTTGTGTGTGTTTTCTTGTGTTTGCTAGTTGTGAGAAACAAACCCACCACTTGGGTGTTTGTACGAATAAAAGGGGTGGGCCGGCCCTTGCTTGGGCTGCCCTTGGGCCGTGTGCGAGTGAAGTAGCCCAACATGGGCTTGTGCGATTGTTGTGTATGTGTGTTGTGCGGTCGGGTCATAACCATACATAAATACATATAATATACACATAATATATGCAATGCACATAACACAACATTCATTCAATTATATAATCAAGTTCACATAAGTACGTAACATCGTAACATTCATTAACTCAAAGTGTCATATAGGTACGTAACGTTACATCAAAGTGAGTCTAAAGTTCGAGTTGTCACATTATCCCCAACTAATTGGAAATTTCGTCCCGAAATTTGGTATGCACTCACTGAGGAAGCTAGGTAAACTGTATTGTTCACTGATTTTCCTGGGGTGTCACATCCTCCCCCCGTTGATCTGGAATTTCGTCCCGAAATTCCGAAGTAGTAGCTTCAGCCTCAGCAGTGGTTGTACTGTTCGCGAACAATTGGGGGTACTTTTCTGTCATCCTGTCTTCGCGTTCCCAGGTGTACTCTGGGCCACGATTGGAGTTCCAACGTACTCGAACAAGAGGGATTCTCTTGTTTTTGAGGACCTTTACATCCCGGTCCGTGATTTCGACTGGTTCCTCGACGAACTGCAACCGCTCGTCGATAGTGAGTTCTTCGAAAGGAATGATGAGGGTTTCATCTGATAGGCACTTCTTTAGGTTTGATACATGAAAGACATTGTGAACTGCCCCGAGTTCAGCTGGTAGGTTCAGCTTGTAGGCTACTTTGCTTATCTTCTCAATGATTTCGAACGGTCCGACGTACCGCGGATTTAGTTTGCCCCGTTTGCCAAAACGAACCACACCCTTCCAGGGTGAGACTTTTAGTAAAACCCGGTCCCCGACCTGAAATTCCAATGGCTTTCTACGCTTGTCCGCGTAGGCTTTCTGACGGTCGCGTGCTGCCGCCATGCGTTGTCGTATCTGTGCTATCTTTTCTATGGCGTCCACTACAATCTCTGGACCCGTAATCTGACTATCCCCCACCTCTGCCGAACAGAGAGGTGACCGGCATTTACGTCCGTACAATGCCTCGAATGGAGCGGCTTGGATGCTGGTGTGATAACTATTATTATATGAGAACTCCACCAAAGGGAGATGTTTTTCCCAGCCGTTGCCGAAATCAATAACACACGCCCGAAGCATGTCTTCAAGGGTTTGAATCGTTCGCTCAGACTGCCCATCCGTCTGAGGATGATATGCTGTGCTCATGTCTAACCGTGAGCCGAAAGATTTGTGCATCGCTTGCCACAGTTCTGACGTGAATCGTGCATCGCGATCCGAAATGATGGATGTGGGCACCCCGTGCCTCGAAACAACTTCCTTAAGATAGACGTCTGCGAGAGTGGAGAACTTATCCGTTTCCTTTATAGGTAGGAAGTGTGCAGACTTGGTGAGTCGATCCACGATCACCCATATGGTATCATTCCCCCGCTGGGATCTAGGTAGGCCTGTAACAAAATCCATGGAAATTTCTTCCCATTTCCATTGAGGTATCTTAGGCTGCTGAAGTAGACCCGCTGGTTTCTGGTATTCGACCTTGACTCTCGCACAGGTCAAACATTTGCCAACATAAGTGGCAATGTGGGCCTTCATGCTAGGCCACCAATAAGTAGTTTTGATGTCGTGGTACATTTTGTCCGACCCTGGGTGTACCGGGTAACGAGACTTGTGAGCTTCGTCCATCACAAGTTCGCGTAGACTGCCATAAAGTGGGACCCAAATACGCCCCGTTACATAGTAGGCGCCGTCTGCCTTCTATTCTAACCGCTGTCGTGAGCCGCGTAGGGCTTCAGCCTTGACGTTTTCTGGTTTCAATGCTTCTACCTGAGCATCTCGTATCTGTGCAGGAAGGTTAGACTGAATTGTAAGCTGTAGCGCTCGCACGCGCCGAGGTAAAGTGTCTTTCCGACTGAGGGCATCAGCCACAACGTTGGCCTTGCCTGGATGTACTTGATAGCGCATTCGTAATCGTTCAGTAACTCGACCCATCGCCGTTGACGCATATTCAAATCCTTCTGCTTAAGGATATGCTCGAGACTCCTGTGATCGATGTATATCGTGCACCTGGTACCGTACAGGTAGTGTCGCCATATCTTAAGCGCGAAAACAACAGCTCCCAACTCTAAATCGTGCGTCGTGTAGTTCCGTTCATGAATCTTAAGTTGGCGTGAAGCGTAAGCAATAACCTTGTCGCGCTGCATTAACACACATCCAAGTCCCCGAATGGATGCATCACAATAAACCACGAAGTCATCTGTGCCCTCTGGCAAAGAGAGGATAGGTGCACTGCAAAGCCTATCCTTTAGGCGCTGAAAAGCAGTCTCCTGGGGATCTCCCCAACGGTAGGTGACACCCTTCTGTGTCAGTAGCGTAAGCGGCTGAGCAATCTTTGAGAAATCCTTGATAAACCGTCTGTAGTAACCCGCCAAACCCAAGAATTGGCGTATTTCCGTTGGCGTTCGTGGTGCAGGCCAGCTCCTGATCGAGTCTACCTTGGATGGATCAACATGGATCCCAACCTTGTTCACTACGTGGCCTAGAAAGTGGACTTCACGAAGCCAGAAGTCGCATTTCGAAAACTTAGCGTATAGCTGTTCTTTCCGAAGGAGTTCCAAAATAAGGCATAGATGCTGCTCGTGTTCCTCCTGACTCTTGGAGTAGATCAGAATGTCGTCGATGAAGACAATGACGAACTTGTCTAGATAGGGTTTGCACACCCTGTTCATAAGGTCCATAAATACGGCAGGCGCGTTCGTTAATCCGAACGGCATGACAAGAAACTCGTAGTGGCCGTAACGAGTTCTGAATGCAGTTTTGGAGACGTCCTCCTCCCGGACTCTCAGCTGATGATAACCAGACCTCAAGTCTATCTTCGAATAGTAGCACGACCCTTGCAACTGGTCGAGTAAGTCGTCTATGCGTGGAAGAGGATAACGGTTCTTCACCGTCACCTTGTTGAGTTCACGGTAGTCGATGCACATTCTGAACGTACCGTCTTTCTTCTTCACGAATAGTACTGGAGCTCCCCATGGCGAAGAGCTTGGACGAATGAAGCCCTTTTCTAAGAGCTCTTGTAGCTGCTTTGACAGTTCCTCCAATTCTGATGGAGCTAGACGATATGGTGCGCGAGCTATGGGTGCTGCTCCAGGAGCGAGCTCGATTTGAAATTCGACCTGACGGTGAGGCGGTAAGCCAGGTAAGTCTTCAGGAAACACCTGAGGGTAGTCATGTACAATTGGAATATCCTCCAATTTCTTTTCCTTTGCTGATGCGTCAGTAACGAGTGCCAAGATTGCGGTGTGACCCATCCGCAAACATTTCTGAGCCTTCAAGAAAGAGATGATGCCAACCACAGCACCACTCTTGTCGCCTTGGACTTCGAGAGGTTCTTGACCAGAACGTGGAATGCGAATAATCTTCTCACTGCATAAGATCTCTGCCTGATGTTGGGACAACCAATCCATCCCAATCACAACGTCGAAACTACCCAAAACTATGGGAATGAGATCGATAGAGAAAGCTTGACCAGCTAGGATAAGATTACAACCCTGAACTACGTGCGTGGCTTCTAGACTTTTACCGTTAGCTAACTCTACTACATGTTTAGTGGGTAAAAGTGTTGGTGCACGTTTTAGCAGTTGACACATTTTCACAGACATATAGCTTGTATCCGCACCCGAATCAAACAAAACAGTAACGTAAATATTTTCGAGGAGAAACTTACCCATAACCACATTGGGATCGTTCACTGCGTCACCTCGACCTAGCACAAAAGCGCGTCCCCTAGCCTCGTTGCCATTATTGTTGTTGTTCCCACCGTTGTTGTTCCCGTTGCCCTGGTTATTGTTGTTGCGATTCTGGTTCAACTGAGGGCAGTCGCGTTTGAAATGACCTTCAGCCCCACACTGGAAACATCCCCGGTTTCCACGCTGTGGCTGCTGCTGCTGCTACTGTGGGTTCTGTGGAGCTGGTTGTTGCGGTTGCTGGTTCTGGTTTGCAGGCCGTGGGCTCCTACAGTCTTTGGTCTCGTGACCCATCTTGAGGCACCTTTGACAACGGCCCTTGTTGCACTGGCCGCTGTGATATCTGTTGCAGTTGTGACACTTGGGGTGAAAACCTTGATACCTTCTCTGTCTATGACCACCAGAGGATTGCTGACTAGGACTCTGGTAGTGGTCAGTCTTTTGCTGCTGAGCTTGAGGTTGAACGGATGCTGAACCTTTGCTAGAATCCCCATCCCACTTTCTTTTGTTGTCACTGGGTGTAGTGGGAGTAGCGGCTGAATTGGTAGCACTGATGCGTTTGGGCAACTTGTTTTGATCCACCGCCTGATCCGTGAGGCGATGAGCAAGATGCTGAATGTCTTGGATGTTATCGAGGTTAGCCGACGTAACATGGCTCTGAATTTCTGAGGCTAGACCCTTGAGGTACAACTCGATGCGCTTGATCGGAGGGTCTACCATGGTAGGACACAAAATAGCCAGTTCGTTCGATCGCTTCGTGTATGCTTCTATCTCTGACCCCGTCATCTTCAAATGATAAAACTCATTTTCCAGCTTGTGAATGTCGTCACGCGTGCAGTACTCACGCTTGATGAGTTCCTTGAAATCGTTCCATGGGGTGGCGTTAGCAGCTGCCAACCCGAGAATCTGAACTTGGGCGTTCCACCAAGTTAGTGCTATTCCTTCTAACGTGCCAGTGGCGTATTTCACCCTGCGAGCCTCAGGGCATTCACACATTTCGAAAACTGACTCGAGCTTCTCAAACCAGTGGAGGAGTCCCACTGCCCCCTCTGTGCCGCTGAAGGTACTTGGACGACAGTCCATGAAGTTCTTAAAAGTGCAAACTTGCTGCGCTGGTTGACCTATTGTGTACGAATAGGGCAAAGTTTAAATGCAAGGGCTAGTTTAGGAATGTAGGATCTAAAGATCCTAGCGTAAGTTATGACTACAGGATATACTACCTGCTTGAGCAGCTGTAAGTGCCGCAGCAACTTGAGCTTGAACGAGAGCCTCTAGCTGGGCTTGAGTCATGTTGATTCGTCCAGACATGATCTTCATAGTAAAAGTAACGTAAGTGAGAGTGGTTCGCGAGTAGGGCGATGACAGAAAAGCGTAAGCACGTAGGTGTTCTCATATAATAAAGTCATGTGTATCTAAGCGTAATGCGAGCAAAGTTCTAAGCAGTTCTAGCATACAGGCAATAAACATAAACCTTATTACCTAGGATGTCGAGTCTTGCACGTGGAGCGAAGCGTCGTTGTGGATCGTTGAGAGCACTGTTCTGGTTATAGTCTGGTTTTAATAAGAACGTTTTCCCATATTAAAACCAAGTTCTCTATAACCAATGGCTCTGATACCAATCTGTCACACCCCCAAAATCCACCTGCGGAGTATCACCGCTTGGGAGCGTGACATGACCAGGACCAAGCCACCAATTATATCAAACATAGTATATAATAATAACCATAGACATAATTGATGTTCAAAACCAAACATTGTATATGTAGCGGAAGCATTTAAGTAAAACCCAAACGTAAATGTTAACGTATGAAATATCATAAGTGTTTAATAAGCATTCATGAATCCTTGTCCACAACGACCCGCTCCTCCTTGTGCAAGCTCCATAAAGTACCTAAGGTCCTGCAAGGCATGTAGCAAATAATCAACAAACTAGTTGAGCGAGTTCACAGAAAGTAAGTTCGTATTAATAATGCGTATGTTCATCTAGTGGGGGCATCCCATACAAGTATATACTATTGGTGAGGGATTCTCACATTTATCCTTAACAATGGGGGATTCCCATTATGGTACTTACTAGACTATTCACAACCATGTGTTCTTCTTAAACCGAGAACAGGAGTACGTACTAGGTCACGCAGGATTTACGTGAGTGCCCTTCCCCGAGGACAGTGGTACGCGTGGGGTTTACGTAGGATTTACGTAAGTGTCCTTCCGACCCGGAAGACAGTAGTGGTTATTAATTTACGTAGGATTTACGTAAGTGTCCTCCCGACCCGGGAGACAATGGTAGATACTAATTTACGTAGGTTTTACGTAAGTGTCCTGACTATCATGAGGACGATGGTCTATAGTCTAGTGAATGCGTAAGTACGAGTAATCATTCCATATTAAACATTCCAACCCAATTCCCAACCCGGGAATCCCATGCCTTGGCTGTGTGAACTCACCTTGGTTTGCTCGGCAGATACACAATAAAAGGTTCTTGAACTAAAATGGTCAACCTCGTCCTAACAGGGTTACCACACGAGTCAGGTTTTGACTAAAGTAATGCACGTACGTATCACATCAGTTAACAGATAACGTGCATGTAATAATCATGGCAAACATGTAACATAGTTAACGAGCATAACATAACCTATTCCAGCTTATGAAAATAGAAATTGGTCCAATATTAGTTTAAGTGATTCAACTACATGTGCGGCCCAATTATAACCCATAAGTGGGCTTGTACGGTCCGGCCTGTGTTGTGCGATCGGACAACCCAGCCCAACAAACCATCCGGCCCAACTGTTAGACAAAACGTGTGACTTGTGCGATCCGGCAGCCTTGTGCGACTGGGCCAGCTTGTACGATCCGTTAACATTGTGCGACTGGGTACTTGGGCTGTCCGGCCCAAATCAGTTCATGCGTTCAGGATTGGGATTGGGAGTAAGGTCCTTGTGCGATCAAGAACACCTTGTGCGACCAGATGCCCTTGTGCGATGAGAAGGCTTGTGTGGTTGGACCAGCATGTGCGACCAGATCAGTTGTGCGATCGGGCCAGCTTGTACGTGTGGGCATCTTGTGTGAACAAGATGCCTTGTGCGATCAGTAACCAAATTCCGTGATTCATGCTATAGTTACAACAACTAACAATTTCCAAGTTTTACACAATCAATCCCCAATTAATCGGTTTCCATGTTTATCACATCAATTAACACAATCCCCAAAACAGTTAACCCAAATACCGATCAAACATGGCAATTTCATCAAGAACTCTTATGAACCCTAATCCCATCAACATGAACGACATTCAAACATTTGAACATATAGTCTAATTTCGTGTTCTAGATCCCTAATCATCAACCACAGCCGATCCAATCCTTATCATGCAATAGCCGATTAATACAATTACACAACCGATTAACAAGCATGCGATTTACAATGATCTGAACAACATTTAACAACTTATATTCAACTGATTACTTGCAAGTCATCAACATATAGATCATATATTCATCAAATCAACAACCCTAATCGTTCTAGTCTAAGCATGAGATCATGTAATCTTCAATAACAAAACAATACAAACACTAACCGGTTGAATTGAAACAAAGGGAAGGTGAGCCGAAGAGAAAACGAGATCCTTGGTCCGAATTGTGGTTGTTCGCCGTCGGGTTCTAAGCAAGCCGAAAGAGAGAGAGAAAAGTCTAGGGTTCTTGTGTGTGTTTTCTTGTGTTTGCTAGTTGTGAGAAACAAACCCACCACTTGGGTGTTTGTACGAATAAAAGGGGTGGGCCGGCCCTTGCTTGGGCTGCCCTTGGGCCGTGTGCGAGTGAAGTAGCCCAACATGGGCTTGTGCGATTGTTGTGTATGTGTGTTGTGCGGTCGGGTCATAACCATACATAAATACATATAATATACACATAATATACGTAATGCACATAACACAACATTCATTCAATTATATAATCAAGTTCACATAAGTACGTAACATCGTAACATTCATTAACTCAAAGTGTCATATAGGTACGTAACGTTACATCAAAGTGAGTCTAAAGTTCGAGTTGTCACAATCTTTGACGATATGCTGTAGATACCTAAACTATCATAACTCAAATGGTTCGTGAGAAGAGGATGAAGGATACAGGATCCTTATCCTTTGGTAAAAAGTAAGGAAATGTAATCGTTTTAAGATAAGGACATTACCAGAGTAAGGATCACTGACATCATCGGGATCCTTCGAGGATACTTCAATGTAAGGATCACATGCTTGAAGGATCATGTTCACATAAAGTACTTTTTTAAGTGAACAACATTCCAGGCTCTTGGTAACAAATTTCCTTCCATGGTTAGCAATCTGTATGCCCCCTTTCCTGCTTCAGCTTCAATCAACTAAGGACCTTCCCACTTTGGTGCTAACTTCCCGTCAGCAGGATTGATAGTGTTTTGGAATGCTTTTCTCAACACCATATCTCCGACTTGGAACTTCCTTATCCTAACATTTTTGTTGTAAGCACCAGCCATTCTTTGTTGGTAGCTTGCCATCCTTATCCTAGCCAGATCCCTGATTTCCTCAATAGTATCCAAATCCTGAGCCAGGATTGTAGCATTCTCTTCAGGATCACGAGCACTTGTTCTAGCAGTTGGGATCACCATCTCTGTTGGGATCACTGCTTCTGCCCCAAATACTAAAGAGAAAGGTGTTTGACCAGTGGCATTTTTGGGAGTTGTCCTATCAGCCCATAGCACATAAGGTAACTCCTCTGCCCATTTTCCCTTCTTGGATCCTAGCTTCTTCTTCAGATTGTTGATGATGATCTTGTTGGATGATTCTGCTTGGCCATTGGCTTGTGGGTGAACTGGTGTTGATGTTATCATCTTAATTCCCCAACTGTCACAAAAGTTAGTGGTTCTGCTTCCAATGAATTGGGGACCATTATCACATACAATTTCAGAGGGAATGCCAAATCTAGTTATAATGTTTCTTTTGATAAAGGATATAACTTCTTTTTCTCTGACTTGAGCAAAGGCTTCAGCTTCTATCCACTTAGAGAAGTAGTCAGTCATGGCAAGCATAAATACTTTTCCACCAGGTGCTTTAGGGAGCTTGCCAACTATATCCATCCCCCATCTCATGAATGGCCAAGAGGATGGTATAGGATGTAGCAATTCAGCTGGTTGATGAAGGATATTGCTGTGTCTTTGACAAGGATCGCATTTCCTAGCATATTCTACAGCATCTCTTTTCATGGTTGGCCAGTAGTATCCTGTTCTAAGGATCCTTAAGAATAATGCTCTGCCCCCAGTGTGGTTTCCACAATCTCCTTCATGGAAGTCTCTCAACACTTCTTCGATTTCAGGATCCTCGATACATCTTAAATATGGTCCTGCAAGAGATCGTTTATATAGCACATTATTTAAGATTGTGAATTGAGATACCTTAATCCTGAAAGCTCTAGGATTTTCTCCCCTCGGAATCTCCCCGTATTGCAAGTATCTCATAATTGGTGAGATCCATGATCCTGAATAAGATTGAGCTTCTTCACTAGGGATCACTGCAGTATCCTCTTCTATTTCCATGGCCACCTGATTTTCAATGGCAGGAGCCAGGATATGGATGATAGGGATACTTATATCTTCTGGAATCTTTAAAGATGATCCTAGGTTGGCCAATGCATCAGCTTCCGTGTTATCCTCCCTTGGTACCTGTGTTAAGCTGAAAGAGACAAAAGAGAGTGCCAATTCCTTGACTATCTCTAAATATTTGGTTAGTTTTTCTCCTTTAACAGCATAGGATCCATTAAAGTGATTGGTGATTAATAATGAGTCCACATATACTTTAAGATATTTCACCCCCATATCCTTAGCAATTTGCAGGCCAGCAATTAAGGCTTCATATTCAGCCTCATTGTTAGTTGCTTGGAACTCACAGGCTATGGAGTGGGGTATTATGTCCCCCTGTGGCGATTTTAGTAGTATCCCGAGCCCTGTGCCCTTGACATTTGAGGATCCATCAGTGTGTAGTATCCAAGGATCCTTGGTCTCATCCAGCTGCTGGACCTCCAGTTCTGCTTCTTTTTGTAGATCACTACTGAAATCAGCCACAAAGTCAGCTAGTGCTTGGGATTTAATGGCTGTTCTTGGCTCATATCTTATATCATGGGCACTAAGCTTTACTGCCCACTTAGCCATTCTTCCTGACATCTCTGGTTTCCTGAGGACATTCTTAATTGGAAAGTTAGTTCTAACAATGATAGTATGGGTTTCAAAATAATGCCTTAACTTAGTTGATGCCATGATTAATGCAAGAATAAGTTTTTCGAGGTGTGAGTACCTGGATTCGGCATCAAGCAAACTCTTACTTACATAGTAGATAGGATATTGTGTACCTTCATGATCCTTAACAAGGACAACACTTACAGCGGTTGAGGATACCGCCAAATATAAGGATAACACATCTCCTTTTTCGGGCTTTGTTAATGCTGGTACTGAGGACATATATTCTTTAAGGGCTTGTAAAGCATTCTCATGTTTCACAGTCCATTCAAACTTCTTGTTCTTCCTTAGGATATCGTAAAATTCTTTACATTTTTCTGAGGATTTTGATATGAACCTGTTCAGAGCTGCTATCCTGCCTGTTAGCCTTTGCACATCCTTAGCATTGGCAGGGGATTTGATATTCACCAGTGCTTTAATTTGCTCCGGACTTGCTTCAATGCCCCTCTGAGTTACCATATATCCTAGGAATTTACCTGCCTTAACACCAAAGTGGCATTTTGAAGGATTAAGCTTCATGTTATAATTATCAAGGATATCAAATGCTTCTTCCAAATCCCTTAGGTGATCCTCAGCTTTCTTTGATTTGACTACCATATCATCTATGTATACTTCCATAGTTTGTCCAATTTGATCTTTGAACATCATATTCACCAGCCTTTGATATGTTGCACCTGCATTTCTTAATCCAAAAGGCATGGCAATATAACAATACAAACCTGTTGGGGTCATAAAGGCTGTATCCTCTTGGTCAGATGGTTCCATCTGAATTTGTTGGAATCCAGATGATGCATCCATAAAGGTCAACAGTTCATGCCCCGCTGTTGCATCCACCATGGAGTCAATGTGGGGTAACGGGAAAGGATCCTTGGGACATGCCTTATTCAGATCAGTGAAATCGACACATACCCTCCACTTTCCGTTTTTCTTTTGGACAACGACCACATTGGCTAACCATTTTGGATATTTTACCTCTCTGATCATACCTGCTCGAAGTAGTCTCTCTACTTCTTCTTGGATAATGGCATTCCTTTCTGGTGCAAACTTCCTCCTTTTTTGATGGATTGGTTTGATAGACCTGTCAATGCCAAGTTTATGAGTTATGATATCCTTAGATATACCTGTCATATCTTCGTGCTTCCATGCAAAGGTAGACTTTCTTCTTTTGAGGAAGGATATCATGTCTTCTTTCATCTTGCCAAGGATCCCTGATCCGATATAGATTTTTGATTCAGGATCATTAGGATCCAAGAGGATTTCGTCCACATCTTGTTCCCTTGCCTCCAAGACATTCCTCGGAGGATACTGTAATTGCTATTGCTCCCTAGGCTTCGAGGTTGGCTTCATGGATGAGGTATAACAATCCTTAGCCTCTTGCTGATCACTGTCGATCTTGATTATCCCCCATGGGCTAGGGAGTTTCACACATTGATGATAGGTGGATGGGACTGCTTTCATATCATGTATCCAAGGCCTGCCAAGGATAACATTGCAACAAGATAAACAGTCAATAACACAAAATTTTGATAATTATGTAATCCTTCCACGTAGATTGGGAGTTTGATGTCCCCCAGAGTTTTCTTCGTTTCTCCACTGAATCCTACAAGCACGGAGGATCTTGGTGTGATGTCTGATTCTGGGATACCCATTTTCTTCAGAACATCAAGCTGGATAATGTTCACTGAGCTTCCTCCGTCGATAAGGATCCTGCGGACAAAATGGTTAGAGATAAAGAGAGTAATAACTAAACTATCATGATGAGGATCCTGGATGTCAATGCGATCATTCTCATCAAACGTTATCGTCTTTCCTTCCGAGACACTTGATGTTCGAATAGGTCTCTCTCCATTATCCATTTTTGCTTCCTTTGCATGCCTTTTGGCTGCCGAGAAGGATGTACCACAGATGTCTGATCCTCCGGAAATAAAGTTGATCACTTGTGCATTCGCCGGAGGGGCTGGAGCCTTTTCAGGGATCCTCTCAGGATCCTGAGTCCTTTGCTTTTTTCTTCCCAACAATTCTTTTAGATGCCCCTTGCTTAACAGATATCCAATTTCTTTTCTTAAAGCTATGCATTCTTCAGTTAGGTGCCCGAAATCCTCATGGTATGCACACCATTTTGACTTGTCTTTAGTCCCGGATGGTTTATCATTTTTCCTGGGCCACCTAGCTTTTTCTCCTAGATTCTGCATTGCAAGGATTAGTTCATGATTATCAACGGAAAAACAATATTCTGAGATTGGAGGATAATCTTCATCATCCTCTTCTTGGTGAACAGCATGCACATTCTGGTTGTCACTTCTATGGTAGGATTTGAATTTATTGTTCTTGAAGGAGGATCCTTGCTTCTCCTGTTTTGAGGATCCTACTTGTCTCTCCTGGATCCTCTTGTCATCCTCTAGCCGGATGAACCTGAGTGCCCGAGTTCTTACTTCATCTAGATTCCTGCATGGTGTCATAACAAGATCATCATAGAATAATGAATCCTTAAGCAGTCCCATTTTGAAGGCTTCAACAGCCGTAGCCATATCCAAGTTGGGAATGTCCAAGGATTCTTTACTGAATTTAGTTATATAATCCCTTAATGATTCATTATGACTTTGAGTTACCCTGTATAAATCACTAGTTAATCTTTCAAATTTTCTACTACAAGAGAATTGGTTATTGAATAAATTAACTAAATTAGCAAATGAAGTAATAGAGTAAGGGGGAAGACTTAGCAGCCATTTAAGAGCTGATCCAGTAAGAGTGGATCCAAATCCTTTACATAGGCATGCTTCCTTTAGCTTTTCCGGGATTGGATTGATCTCCATCCTTTCCCTGTATTGTGCTATGTGCTCCTCAGGATCCGTTGTACCATCATACAGCTTCATAGTAGGGATATGGAACCTTTTGGGTACCTCTGCATCACAAATTGGTGGTGCAAAGCGAGATACCTTATGGCTTCCATCTGCAATCTCTGGGATAGGCTTGACTACCCCTGGAACACTTGAGATCATATCTTTTAGCTTCTGCAACTCCCTGGCCATAGCATGATTGATACCTGTATCCTGCATGAATCCATGGTTAGTGGTAAGATAATTATTTAAAGTGTTACCTCCCATTGAGTTCAAGTTAGTGAATCCATATTGCTGGGATTCTGGGATAACTGAGGGACAAGTGGAAGCAATGGTCTGCATTGGAATGAAGTCCCCTTGATGGACATCTAGACTTCCTGTTTGCAAACTTTTTAGGGATCCTGGCATCTGGAAGGATCCTGGTATCTGGAAGGATCCTGGAACGAAGGAGGATCCTTGAACCTGGGATGATCCTGGAACAAAGGAGGATCCTTGACCCTGGGATGATCCTGGAACAAAGTAGGATCCTTGAAACTGCTGTGCTCCTGGATAGGCTTCCGAATTCATGAAGGATCCCATATGCTGGGGATAGGATCCTGCCGGCTGAAAGTGTGAGCCTGATGCCTGAGTCATTGCTGTCGATCCGAGGTGCAATCCTCTTGATTCTCCCATAACTTGCACGTCTGGAATTCCCGATGGCTGAGAAGTGATCATTGGAGTATCAAAGCTCAAGGATTTGGGCATCAGTGGGGAATGATCCTCTGCCGTTTTCTTTTGTCTTTTGAGATCTCCAATTTCCCTGAGGATCCTTTCATTAGTTTCATCCTGCCGCTGCATACGATCCTTCATCTGCAAAATCAAAGTAAATACGTCACTAGTACTGGGAGTATAAGAATTCATAGCAGAAGAAGATGGAGGTTTAGAGTTAGTAGGAGTTGGTCTCTTCTCAGCATTCTTCTGGGATCCTGCCGGTGGAGGAGGCAGAGTGTTCTGAGACGAGTTGACTGCAGACATCGCCGTGGACGTGTTTTTCAATGATGAAGCCATGTAATTCTTTGAGATGATTTCGAACAAAAAGTTTTCTTATGAATGAAGCACCAATTGCCCCACGGTGGGCGCCAAACTGTTTTGGTCAAAAATCACACAAGGATAATGCAACCAAACTTTATGTAAATGGGGTATGATGCTTGGTTTGTAGAAAAAGTAAAGGATCACTTGAGTAAGAAGTATGCAAAGACACAATGATTTATACGAGGAAAAAGCCCTTGATCAATGTATGATCTCCGGCATAAAAAACCTCGGGTGATGGCAACTACCGATCACCAACTTCAATATATCAAAATATGGTTACAACTTCGGATGATAATGAGCTGAGTACAAGGATCACTATCGTAATGTGTGTCTAAGCGTGTGAGAATTGTGTTGTGTGTTCTTCCGAATGGGGAAGAGTGTTATATATACAAGTGTAGGTGACCTATTTTAGGTAAAAAGACTAACAATCAGCTCATTACCCCTTTAGAAATAAAAGTAAATCTAGCCTAAATTGTCGCCCTTAAATCATGCCAAGTTTCCATATCCTTTGCAACGTCCATCTCCGATTAAGCACATGCTATAATTGTAAAGACGCGTCCCTTGATTATGATGCTAAGAGCGGATCCTGCTAGTCATTCCTGCAAAACAACATTAAAGTTAACGAAAGCAACTGTTAGCATGAGGATCCTATGATGGTCCGTGATCCTGATCCTGGAACTCTGCTGAGGATCACTATTTGCCAAAGAAACAAGGATCACTGGTTAGGATCACACGTGAGGATCATGTATTGTAAAAATCCAGCCCTAACAGTGACAACAAGAGAAAATGGGATGGGGATTCCAGCAAGGGATCAGCTTCAGTTCAGTCTCAGGTTCAGCAGCGAAAGACTGACAGTTATCAGAGCCCTAGTCAGCACTCTTCAGGCAGTCACAGGCAGGGTGGTTATCGAGGGAACCTCCCAAAGTGCAACAACTGCAACAGACACCACAGTGGCCAGTGTAACAAGGGTCGCTGTCAAAGATGCCTCAAGATGGGTCATGAGGCCAAGGATTGTAGAAGCCCTCTACCTGCGAATCAGAATCAGCAGCAACCACCAGCACAGCAGAATCAGCAACAGGGCAACAGGGGATGTTTTCATTGTGGTGCAGAAGGTCACTTCAAAAGGCACTGTCCTCAGCTAAACAGGAACCAGAACAACAACAATAACAACAATCAGGGAAATGGCAACAACAACAACAACGGTGGGAACAACAACGGCAACGAAGCAAGGGGTCGTGCATTTGTGTTGGGGCAGGGTGATGCCAGAAATGATCCCAACGTAGTCATGGGTAAGTTTCTTCTTGACGACTTTTATGTTACTGTATTGTTTGATTCGAGTGCGGATACAAGTTACGTGTCATTGAAAGTTAGCCAAATGTTAAAACGTGCATCAACTCCCCTAAACACCAAACATGTTGTAGAGTTAGCTAATGGTAAAAGTCTAGTAGCATCACACATAGTTCAGGGTTGTAATCTTATCCTCGCTGGTCAGACTTTCTCCATCGACCTCATTCCTATAGTTCTGGGTAGTTTTGACATCGTCATGGATTGGTTGTCCAAGCAGCAAGCAGAGATCTTATGTAAGGAGAAGATCATTCGTATTCCTCGTTCGGGTAAAGAACCTCTCGAAGTTCAAGGCGACAAGAGTGGTGCTGTGGTTGTCATCATCTCTTTCTTGAAGGCTCAGAAATGTTTACGAAAGGGTCATACGCCTATCTTGGCACTAGTTACTGATGCAGCTTCGAAAGAGAAAAGAATAGAGGATATTCCAGTTGTACGCGAATTTCCTCAAGTGTTTCCTGAAAATTTACCTGGTCTACCGCCTCATCGCCAGGTCGAGTTTCAAGTCGAGCTAGCTCCAGGAGCAGCACCTATAGCTCGCGTACCGTATCGTTTAGCTCCAACTGAACTGGAAGAACTGTCTAAGGAACTACAAGAGCTCTTGGATAAGGGCTTCATCCGTCCAAGCTCTTCGCCTTGGGGAGCTCCAGTATTATTCGTGAAAAAGAAGGATGGCACTTTCAGGATGTGCATAGACTACCGCGAACTGAACAAGGTCACAGTGAAGAACCGTTATCCTCTTCCACGCATTGACGATTTATTCGACCAGTTGCAAGGGTCGAGCTACTACTCCAAGATTGATCTAAGGTCCGGTTATCATCAGCTGAGAGTCCGCGAGGAGGACATCTCCAAGACAGCATTCAGAACTCGCTATGGTCATTACGAGTTTCTAGTCATGCCATTCGGGCTTACGAACGCGCCTGCAGTATTCATGGATCTTATGAACAGGGTGTGCAAACCCTATCTCGACAAGTTCGTCATTGTCTTCATCGACGACATTCTGATCTAATCCAAGAGTCAGGAGGAACACGAGCAGCACTTACGACTTATCTTGGAACTTCTTCGAAAGGAACAACTGTACGCCAAGTTTTCTAAATGCGACTTCTGGCTTCGTGAAGTCCACTTCTTAGGCCATGTGGTGAACAGGGATGGGATTCATGTCGATCCATCCAAGGTAGATTCGATCAGGAACTGGCCTGCACCGCGTATGCCAACAGAAATACGCCAATTTTTGGGTTTGGCAGGGTACTACAGACGATTCATCAAAGACTTCTCCAAGATCGCACAGCCGCTTACGATGCTGACATAGAAAGGTGTTACCTATCGTTGGGGTAATACACAAGAAACTGCTTTTCAGTACCTGAAGGATAGACTATGCAGCGCACCTATTCTTTCATTGCCAGAGGGCACGGATGATTTTGTGGTCTATTGTGACGCATCGATACAGGGGCTTGGTTGTGTATTGATGCAGCGGGATAAAGTTATTGCCTACGCTTCACGGCAACTCAAAGTTCATGAACGGAATTACACGACGCACGATTTAGAGCTGGGAGCTGTTGTTTTCGCGCTTAAGATATGGCGACACTACCTGTACGGTACCAAGTGCACTATTTACACCGATCACAGGAGTCTCGAGCATATCTTCAAGCAGAAGGAATTGAACATGCGTCAACGGCGATGGGTCGAGTTACTTAATGATTACGAATGTGCCATCAAGTACCACCCAGGCAAGGCCAATGTTGTGGCAGACGCACTTAGTCGAAAGGATACCTTACCTAGGCGTGTACGAGCTTTACAGCTCACTATTCAGTCTGATCTTCCTGCACAGATACGAGATGCTCAGGTGGAAGCATTGAAACCAGAAAACGTCAGGGCTGAAGCCTTACGTGGTTCAAGGCAACGATTAGAACAAAGGGAAGATGGCGCATACTATGTAACAGGACGTATTTGGGTCCCACTTTATGGCGGTTTACGAGAACTTGTGATGGATGAAGCTCATAAGTCTCGCTACTCGGTACATCCAGGTTCGGATAAAATGTATCATGATATCAGAACTACATACTGGTGGCCTAGCATGAAGGCCCACATAGCAACTTACGTTGGCAAGTGTTTGACTTGTGCGAGAGTCAAGACAGAGTACCAAAAACCCTCAGGCCTACTCCAGCAACCCAAGATACCACAGTGGAAATGGGAAGAAATTTCCATGGATTTTGTTACGGGTCTGCCTAGATCACAGCGCGGGAATAATACCATTTGGGTGATCGTAGATCGACTCACAAAGTCTGCTCATTTCTTGGCTATCAAAGAAATGGACAAGTTCTCTACGTTAGCAGACATCTACTTGAAAGAAGTTGTTTCGAGGCACGGAGTGCCAACCTCCATTATTTCGGATCGGGATGCACGATTCACTTCAGAACTATGGTAAGCAATGCACAAAGCTTTTGGCTCTCGATTAGACATGAGCACAGCTTACCATCCTCAGACAGATGGGCAGTCTGAGCGCACAATTCAAACCCTAGAAGACATGCTTCGGGCGTGTGTTATCGATTTCGGCAACAGCTGGGAAAAGCATCTCCCGTTAGTGGAGTTTTCGTACAATAACAGTTACCATACCAGCATACAAGCCGCTCCATTCGAGGCATTGTACGGACATAAATGCCGGTCACCTCTCTGTTGGGCAGAGGTGGGGGATAGTCAGATTACAGGTCCAGAAATGGTAGTTGATGCTACTGAACGAATTGCACAGATACGACAACGCATGGCGGCAGCTCGTGATCGCCAGAAAAGCTACGCTGATCAACGCAGAAAACCGCTCGAGTTCCAAGTTGGGGATCGAGTGCTACTCAAAGTCTCACCCTGGAAGGGTGTGGTTCGTTTTGGTAAACGAGGCAAGCTCAATCCTCGGTATGTTGGACCGTTCGAAATCACTGAAAGAATAGGCAAAGTAGCCTACAGACTAAACCTACCAGCTGAACTCGGTGCAGTTCACAACGTATTCCACGTGTCGAATCTGAAGAAGTGTCTGTCAGATGAGACCCTCATAGTTCCTTTTAAGGAACTTACGATCGACGAGCGGTTGCAGTTCGTCGAGGAACCAGTTGAAATCACGGACCGGGATGTCAAGGTCCTCAAGAACACTAGAATACCTCTTGTACGAGTTCGTTGGAACTCCCGTCGTGGCCCAGAGTACACCTGGGAACGAGAAGATCAAATGGAACAAAAGTATCCCCAGTTATTCGAAAACCGTGCAACCACTACTAAGGCTGAAGCTACTACTGCAGAATTTCAGGACGAAATTCTAAATCAACAGGGGGATGACGTGACACCCCGGGAAAACCAGTAAATGATATAACTTACCTAGCTTCCTCAGTAACCGCATGCTAAATTTCAGGACGAAATTTCTTTCAAGTTGGGGATAATGTGACAACTCGAGTTTCCAAGATTCTACTTTCGCATTTATTGCACGTTCATTGTTTGTTTAGTGGTTTATTTGCACGATTGGTTTGCTATGAAATTGTATACGTTTTGATATAGTAAAGTGTATTATGTTTGTGCATGGTTATGTGTTGAGTGTTGTCAAAGGTATGAACTTGGTGGTGAAACTGTGAAGTTGTTTGAGATGGTGTACTATTGTAAAATATGATATTTAGGGATGAGTAGTGTAATTAGTGAAACTCTAATCATTCTTAACCCTAATCCCTTTTCACTAATCATCACCCAAGAAACTAAACACGTACTTTCACTTTCTTTGGTTCTCTCTGGCAATCATCACCATCATCATTGGCACAAGATATTCATCAGTCTTGATTTCCTCTCTTTCTCTAGAATCAACTCAAGGTAATTGCTTAATCATTGTTATTGTTAATCATTGGTGGATTGATTCATACTAAACCCTAGTTCTTCATATGCTATTCTTTGTTTAATTGATTCTGATTTATTGTGAAAGGATGTTGATTATTGTGTAATCATTGCCTGATGATTAATGTTAGGGCTGGATTTTTATGACCTATGATCCTTACTTGGTATCCTAACATGTGATCCTTGTTTCTTTGGCAGATAGTGATCCTCAGAAGAGCTCCAGAATCAGGATCATGGATCATCCTAAGGATCCTCATACTAACGATTGTTCTCTTTGGATTTAATGTTGTTTTGCAGGATTTACAAGTTGGACCTGGTCTTAGCAACGTAAACAAGGAATCTGTCACGCTAATCTCGCACATGCATAATCAAAGATGGACGTTATGAAGAATATGGAAACTCAGCACAATTCAAGGGCGATTATTTAGGCTAAATTTACTTCTATTTCTAAAGGGGTAACGAGCTAGTAGTTAGGTGATTTGCCTAAAATAGAACCACACACACTTGTATAAATAGCACTCTTGAACATTCGGAAGACACAACACATTTCTCACACGCTCTAGCATACGATACTATAGTGATCCTTGTACCTAGCTCGTTACCATCCGAAGTTGTAAACATTATTTGTTATATTGAAGTTTAGTGATCGGTAGTTTCCATCACCCGAGGTTTTTTATGCCGGAGATCATTCATTGATCAAGGGCTTTTTCCTCGTATAAATCCTTGTGTCACTTGTGCATTTTACATTTGAGTGATCCTTCACTTTGTTCATCATACCAAGCATCATTCCCCGTTTACATAAAGTTTGGTTGCATTATCTTTAAGTGATTTTTGACCAAAACAGTTTGGCGCCCACCGTGGGGCCATTGGTGCTTCATTCATAAGAAAGTTTTTCTGTTGGTGATCATTCCGGAAGTGTTGCATGGCTTCATCGTTGAAGAATACTTCCACAACGATGTCTGCAGTCAATTCATTTAATGGCATTCCACCTTTGCCTCCACCACCAGCTGGATCTCAGTGCTAGTGATATATTTACTTTGATTTTGCAGATGAGGGATCGTATGCAGCAGCAGGATGAAACTAATGACAGGATCCTCAAGGAAATCGGAGATCTCAAAAGGCAAAAGAAAACGGCAGAGGATCATTCCCCACTAATGCCCAAATCTTTGAATTTTGATACTCCGGTGATTACTTCTCAGCCATCAGAGGTCCCAGACGTTCAACACATGTGTGGATCAAGAGGAGCGCATTTCGGCCCAGCAGTAGTGACTCAGGCATCAGGATCATATTTCCATCCGGCAGGATCCTATACTCAGCATATGGGATCCTTCATGAACTCAGGATCCTCCTTCGTTCCAGGATTATCACGGGTTCAAGGATCCTCCTTCGTTCCAGGATTATCCCAGGTTCAAGGATCCTCCTTAGTTCCAGGATCGTCCCATATTCAAGGATCCCTTCAGATGCCAGGATCCTTGAAGAATTTGCAAACAGGAAGTCCAGATGTCCATCAAGGAGATTTTATTCCAATGCAGTCCATTGCTTCCACTGGTCCATCAATCATCCCAGAATCCCAGCAATATGGATTCACATCCAATGTTCCTAACCTGAACCCGATGGGAGGTAACACTTTTAATAATTCTCCTACCACTAACCACGGATTCATGCAGGATACAGGTATCAATCAGGCTATGGCCAGAGAACTACAAAAACTGAAGGATATGATATCAAGTGTTCCAGGGGTAGTCAAACCTATCCCGGAGATTGCAGATGGAAGCCATAAGGTATCTCGTTTTGCACCACCAATTTGTGATGCTGAGATACCCAAAAGATTCCATATCCCTACTATGAAGCTGTATGATGGTACAACGGATCCTGAGGAACACATAGCACTATACAGGGAAAGGATGGAGATCAATCCAATTCCAGAAAGATTAAAGGAAGCATGCCTGTGCAAGGGATTTGGATCCACTCTTACTGGATCAGCTCTTAAGTGGCTGCTAAGTCTTCCTCCTTACTCTATTACTTCGTTTGCTAATTTAGTTAACTTATTCAATAATCAATTTTCTTGTAGCAGAAAATTTGAACGATTGACCAGTGATTTATATAGGATAACTCAGGGTCATAATGAATCATTAAGGGATTATATAACCAAATTTAGTAAAGAATCCTTGGATATTCCTAACTTGGATGTGGCCACAGCTGTTGAGGCCTTCAAGATGGGATTGCTTAAGGATTCATTGTTCTATGATGATCTTGTTATGACACCGTGCAGGAACCTAGACGAAGTAAGAACTCGGGCACTCAGGTTCATCCGGCTAGAGGATGACAAGAGGATCCAGGAGAGACAAGCAGGATCCTCAAAACAAGAAAAGCAAGGATCCTCTTTCAAAAGCAACAAATTCAAATCCTATAACAGAACTGACAATCAGAACGTGCATACTGTTGACCAAGAAGAGGATGATGAGGATTATCCTCCGATTTCTGAATATTGCTTTTCCGTTGATAATCATGAACTGATCCTTGCAATGCAGAATCTAGGGGAAAAAGCCAGATGGCCCAGAAAAAATGACAAACCAGCCGGAACTAAAGACAAATCAAAGTGGTGTGCATACCACGAGGATTTTGGGCATTTAACCGAAGAATGCATCGCATTAAGAAAGGAAATTGGATATCTGCTAAGCAAGGGGCATCTAAAAGAATTGTTGGGAAGAAAAAAGCAAAGGACTCAGGATCCTGAAAGGATCCCTGAGAAAGCTCCAGCTCCTCCGGCAGATGCACAAGTGATCAACTTTATTTCTGGAGGATCAGACATCTGTGGTACATCCTTCTCAGCAGCTAAAAGGCATGCAAAGGAAGCTAAAATGGATAACGGAAAAGACCTATTCGAAAATCGAGTGTCTCGGAAGGAAAAATCATAACCTTTGATGAGGATGATAGAATTAACATCAAGGATCCTCATCATGATAGTTTAGTTATTACTCTTTTTATTTCTAACCATTTTGTCCGCATGATCCTTATTGACGGAGGAAGCTCAGTAAACATTATCCAGCTTGATGTTCTGAAGAAGATGGGTATCCCGGAATCAGATATCACACCAAGATCCTCCGTGCTTGTAGGATTTAGTGGCGAAACCAAGAAAACCCTGGGGGACATCAAACTCCCAATTTACGTGGAAGGATTACATAATTATCAGAAATTTTGTGTTATTGATTGTTTGTCTTGTTGTAATGTTATCCTTGGCAGGCCCTGGATACACGATATGAAGGCAGTCCCATCCACCTACCATCAATGTGTGAAGCTCCCTAGCCCATGGGGAATAATCAAGATCGATAGTGATCAACAGGAGGCTAAGGATTGTTACACCTCATCAATGAAACCAGCCTCTAAATCGAGGGAGCAATAGCAATTAAAGTATCCTCCAAGGGGTGTCTTGGAGGCAAGAGAGCAGGATGTGGACGAAATCCTCTTGGATCCTGATGATCCTGAATCTAAAATCTACATCAGATCAGGGATCCTTGATAAAATGAAAGAAGACATAGTATCCTTCCTCAAAAGAAGAAAATCTACCTTTGCATGGAAACATGAGGATATGACAGGTATATCTAAGGATATTATCACTCATAAACTTGGCATTGACAGGTCGGTTAAACCTATCCATCAAAAAAGGAGGAAGTTTACACTAGAAAGAAATGCCATTATCCAGGAAGAGGTAGAAAGATTACTACGAGCAGGTATGATCAGAGAAGTGAAGTATCCAAAATGGCTGGCCAATGTGGTTGTTGTTCAAAAGAAAAATGGAAAGTGGAGGGTATGTGTCGATTTCACTGATTTGAATAAGGCATGTCCCAAGGATCCTTTCCCATTACCCCACATTGACTCCATGGTGGATGCAACGGCGGGTCATGAACTGTTAACCTTTATGGATGCATCATCTGGATTCCAACAAATTCAAATGGAACCATCTGACCAAGAGGATACGACCTTTATGACCCCAACCGGTTTATATTGTTATATTGCTATGCCTTTTGGATTGAGAAATGCAGGTGCAACATATCAAAGGCTGGTGAATATGATGTTCAAAGATCAAATTGGACAAACCATGGAAGTGTACATAGACGATATGGTGGTGAAATCCAAAAAAGCTGAGGATCACCTAAGGGACTTGGAGGAAGCATTTGATATCCTTGATAATTATAACATGAAGCTTAATCCTTCAAAATGTCACTTTGGTGTTAAAGCAGGTAAATTCTTAGGATATATGGTAACCCAGAGGGGCATTGAAGCAAGCCCAGAACAAATCAAAGCATTGGTGAATATCAAATCCCCTGCCAACGCTAAGGATGTGCAAAGACTAACAGGCAGGATAGCAGCTTTAAACAGATTTATATCCAAATCCTCAGAAAAGTGTAAAGAATTCTATGATATCCTAAGAAAGAACAAGAAATTCGAATGGACTGAAAAGCATGAGAATGCTTTACAAGCCCTAAAAGAATACATGTCCTAAGCACCAGCATTGATGAAACCAGAAAAAGGAGATGTGTTATCCTTATACCTGGCGGTATCCTCAAAAGCAGTAAGTGCAGTCCTTGTTAAGGATCATGAAGGTACACAATATCCTGTCTATTATGTAAGTAAGAGTTTACTTGATGCTGAATCCAGGTACTCACACCTTGAAAAACTTATTCTTGCACTGATTATGGCATCTACTAAACTAAGACATTATTTTGAAACCCATGTTATTGTTGTTAGAATTAATTTTCCAATTAAGAATGTCCTCAGGAAACCAGAGATGTCCGGCAGAATGGCTAAGTGGGCAGTAAAGCTTAGTGCCCATGAAATAAGATATGAGCCTAGAACAGCCATCAAATCCCAAGCATTAGCAGACTTTGTGGCTGATTTCAGTAGTGATTTACAAAAGGAAGCCGAATTGGAAGTCCAGCAGCTGGATGAAACCAAGGATCCTTGGATACTACATACTGACGGATCCTCAAATGTTAAAGGCACGGGGCTTGGTATACTACTTAAATCGCCACAGGGGGACATAATACCCCATTCCATAGCTTGTGAGTTCCAAGCCACTAATAATGAGGCTGAATATGAAGCCTTAATTGCTGGCTTACAAATTGCTAAGCATATGGGGATCAGGTATCTTGAGGTATACGTGGATTCATTGTTAATCACTAATCACTTTAATGGATCCTATGCTATTAAAGGTGAAAAACTAACCAAAAATTTAGAGATAGTCAAAGAATTGGCACTCTCCTTTGTTTCCTTCAGTTTGACACAGGTACCAAGGGAGGAAAATACAGAAGCTGATGCATTGGCCAATCTAGGATCATCCTTGAAGATCCCAGAGGATATAAGTATCCCCATCATCCATATCCTGGCTCCTGCTATTGAAAATCAGGTGGCCATGGAAATAGAAGAGGATACTGTAATGACTCCTAATGAGGATACTCAATCTTATTCAGGATCATGGATCTTACCAATCATGAGATACTTACAACACGGGGAGATTCCTATGGGAGAAAATCCTAGGGCTTTCAGGATTAAGGTATCTCAATTCACAATCTTAAATAATGTGCTATATAAGCGATCTCTTGCAGGACCATATTTAAGATGTATCGAGGATCCTGAAGTTCAAGAAGTGTTAAAAGACTTCCATGAAAGAGATTGTGGAAACCACACTGGGGGCAGGGCATTGTTCTCAAGGATCTTAAGGACAGGATACTACTGGCCAACTATGAAAAGGGATGCTGTGGAGTATGCTAAGAAGTGTGATCCTTGTCAAAGACACAACAATATCCTTCATCAGCCGGCTGAATTTCTACATCCTATACCATCCTCTTGGCCATTCATGAGATGGGGATGGATATAGTTGGCAAGCTCCCTAAGGCACCTGGTGGAAAAGTATTCATGCTTGCTATGACTGACTACTTCTCCAAGTGGATAGAGGCTGAAGCTTTTGCCCAAGTCAGAGAGAAGGAAGTTATATCCTTTATTAAGAGAAACATTATAACTAGATTTGGCATTCCTTCTGAAATTGTATGTGATAATGGTTCCCAATTTATTGGGAGCAGGACTACTAACTTTTGTGACATTTGGGGGATTAAGATGATAACATCAACACCAGTCCACCCACAAGCTAATGGTCAAGCAGAATCATCCAACAAGATCATCATCAAGAAGAAACTTGGATCCAAGAAGGGGAAATGGGCAGAGGAATTGCCTTATGTGCTTTGGGCTGATAGGACAACTCCCAAGAATGCTACTGGTCAAACACCCTTCTCTTTGGTGTTTGGGGCAGAATCAGTGATCCCAACAGAAATGGTGGTTCCAACTGCTAGAACAAGTACCCGTGATCCTGAGGAAAATGATGCAAACCTGGCTCAAGACTTGGATACTATTGAAGAAATCAGGGATCTGGCTAGGATAAGGATGGCCAGCTACCAACAAAGAATGGCTGGTGCTTACAACAAAAATGTCAGGATAAGGAAATTCCAAGTTGGGGATATGGTATTGAGAAAAGCATTCCAAAATACCACCAATCCTGCTCATGGAAAATTGGCACCAAAATGGGAAGGCCCTTATTTGATTGAAGCCGAAGCAGGAAAGGGGGCATATAGATTGCTTACCATGGAAGGTAATCTGTTACCAAGAGCCTGGAATGCTGTCCACTTGAAAAAATATTTCATGTGAAGGATACATTGGAAGTATCCTTCAAGGATCCCTGAAGCATCAATGATCCTTACTCTGGTAATGTCCTAAGCTTGAACTCTTATTTACATATCTTCTTATTTAAGGATAAGGATCATGTATCCTTCATCCTTCTCTCACGAGATTTTGAGTTCTGATAAGTCCAGGTATCCTTAGCATAATGTCGACAATCTTCAGAAGCAACTCAGATCCTTGGGTTCAACCCCAGTTATTTGGGCTTGTCCCCAGTTTTCGCCTATAGCGCACGATGATCCTGGTATAGTTCACGTCTTTGGGACCAGTACCCGCTTTAGGGGCTGATAACCCCATCGTACTGGCTATACCTAGGATCCTACGTATAATGGTAGACGTACCATACATCCGTTCCTAAGGTTTCTAACGTTTTCACGTTAGCTAAGGTTTTGGCATTTTCATGTCACTAAGTTTGGATAGTCGCCAGTGAGGGCCATACTCCAGTTTACACACGATCTTTGGGCTTGTCCCCAGTTATCCTTTGGGCTTGTCCCCAGTGATCCTTTGGGCTTGTCCCTAGTTATCCTTTGGGCATGTCCCCAGTTACTAACTTATCTTTTATATTGGCTTAGTCCCAAGTTATGTTCTATTTTTCAGGTTTTCAAAGTTAAACAATTAAGGATCCTTAATCCTTATTATCCATTAAAGTTTTACTTATGGTTATCCTGATTAAAGGATAGGATCCTAACTTGGATTCTCAGGTATGATCCTTAACTGTTTTGAATACATTCATTATTTCGACTAACCCTTAGACCTTGACAACTGAACCTATGATCCTTAAAATAAATTACTTTTTGGAAAGTTTTCAACTATAGGATACTTGATCCTGGATCGTATCCTAAACTTCTTAAACATAATTTGGTTAAACTTTTATCACTCAGACAAACATGTATCAAAACAATTGGAAATTAAAAGGATAACAATACGAGATAAGCCAAAAAGATTAGAGTTATTTTATTAACAAAGGTTTAAAACCCTTCAAAGTTGTCAAAATTGCCAACCCACGTTTCTACCAGCAAAACGTGGCCCGTCCACATGGGTTGGCAAAGGGTGTCCATTGTTTGTGCGGTCATAGCATGCAGGAAATTAAAAGGCGGCAAGATCACAATGGCTTCATCCCCCAAACAGAGGATCCCTCCACCATTTGTAATCCTACCTATTGTTCACAGGATCCTGGATCCTCAACCCTAAACTATTGTTCAAATACAGACCATAATTGTTTTAAAACATCACAACCACCAAACAAAAAATTGGGCTCCGGCTATGTCTAGAAGTTTCCTTCATCGCCCAATCCTGCAGCTCAATCCTTCGCTGCACCGTCACCACCAGCTCCACTTGCCTCACCAGCATGATCCTTGCCAGCCTCACCACCCTCAAGCATCGGGATCTCTTCAGCTTCTTCATCATCCTCCAACTCTGCCAGCCTCGCCTTCCAACCCTCTACATCCCATGTGCTCTTGTCGAAGGCAGGATCCTGAGCCTCCATAGCCATCTGCAGCTGGATCTTATACATGGTTATTGCAGCAGAGACCTTGGCATCCTGGGTGATCTCATGCTTCTCATAGTCAAAGTTGATCAGCATCTTGGCAGCATCATCCTTGGTGGCCCGGAGCTCCTTCTGAAGGTCAGCTATCTTAAGATCCTTCAGCACACCCATTTGTTGAAGGTCAGCAATTTGGCGGTCTTGATCCTCGACATGGCCAACATACGTCTCTATCTCAGCAAATTTCTGCAAGGAAGACAAGGCATAACATCAGAAACAAGTAATCCTCAAACACCAAAGGATACACAAACAGGGGCAGTGATCCTTACCTCGTTGACGTAATCCAGGAACTGTTGGCGGAGCAGGGGCAGACCTTGGAGATCCTCGGCTTCAGAGGCCTTCCTCTTCTTTCCTTTACCCCTGATAGGTGCTTTAGGGGCTGAAGCAGTTGGGCTAACAGCAGGAGTCTTCTTCCTTGAGGATTTGACATTTGTAAGATCATCAATGCCAAACTTTGAAGCAGACTTAGAGGATTTCCCAGCATCTACACAACCAAAATAAGATAAGTATTCTAATTAAACTTGAAAATCCTACACAGAATTACTTTTTAAATGAGGATACTTACTTGACATTGTGACAGAGGCAGAGGATACTACTTGAGAATCCTGGGTGGCAACCTGGAAAGTTCTTGTCTCCGGATCAAGCTTCTTAAAGGCCAAGAGTCTCTCCTTTGCAGCAGGAGTCAACCTAAGATGAGCAACGGATATAGCTGCACAATAAACAAGAAAATGTTAGTGATCCTTATCCTAAGGAACAAGTTCTATGATGATCCTTCCAGGATCCTCTATCCTACCATGGGTAGCCCACTCCATGGGCAAATCCTTCCCATTAGGGATGGAATCTCTCCTAACAAAAAAGAATCGTCGCTTCCAGTTCGTGTCATTTTTGGTCACTTTGAAAACAGGGTGATCCTCTCCAGCTTTTCACTTGAACAAATATCGGTGGGATCCAAAAGTTGTGAGATCATACATCTCACCCAACTCCGCCATACCGAGGTCAATACCCTCTTGCTCAATGATCCTTTCAAGGGTGTATAACACCCTCCAGATCATCGGCATAGCCTGGATATAGCAGATGCCGGTAAGGGAGAAAAAAGATTGGGTGAATTGAGGAAAAGGATACGAATATCCTATCAAGAAAGGGGTGACCGGGAAAGCTACCCAAGTCTCAGAGATGAAATCGCTCAAAGTGGTAGGACTAAAAGACTTGAAAAGGGTTTCCGCCGGGAAACAACGACGGATTTTATCGATTTGAGGGTCGGTGAAGCAACCTCTCGGAGGGGGAATCTTTGATGATCCCTTGACCCTTTAAGGGGCTGTTTTTCT
This sequence comes from Helianthus annuus, assembly GCF_002127325.2. Taxonomy (NCBI): domain Eukaryota; kingdom Viridiplantae; phylum Streptophyta; class Magnoliopsida; order Asterales; family Asteraceae; genus Helianthus; species Helianthus annuus. Next base: position 74,398,806 of record NC_035447.2, on the reverse strand, counting down.
TAGGATCCTTGCAGGGGGAGTTCTGGAGCAACATCTTTTACAGAAGAATAGAAGAAGAAGAAAAACAGAGCAAGAGAGAAGAAGATGAAAAGGAGAATACCTGGTTGATCTTCTGAATACGGTTATAAAGGGAGTTGCTTTGAATTTAAATGCATTCGATCCTATCCCTATTTCTATTTATAATCATGATTGTGCAGGGCTGTCACCTCCATGACGTCAGACCATAACGGATAGTTCCACCTTAACGGCTATATATCCGTTGAGTTAGTTAGAGATAAGATTCAGCAAAATATTACTCGTTTATATTACATAAATACTCCTTATATTTTGGGGGCAATTGTTAGGGCTAGATTTTTATGACCTATGATCCTTACTTGGTATCCTAACATGTGATCCTTGTTTCTTTGGCAGATAGTGATCCTCAGAAGAGCTCTAGAATCAGGATCATGGATTATCCTAAGGATCCTCATACTAACGATTGTTCTCTTTGGATTTAATGTTGTTTTGCAGGATTTACAAGTTGGACCTGGTCTTAGCAACGTAAACAAGGAATTTGTCACGCTAATCTCGCACATGCATAATCAAAGATGGACGTTATGAAGAATATGGAAACTCAGCACAATTCAAGGGCGATTATTTAGGCTAAATTTACTTCTATTTCTAAAGGGGTAACGAGCTAGTAGTTAGGTGATTTGCCTAAAATAGAACCACACACACTTGTATAAATAGCACTCTTGAACATTCGGAAGACACAACACATTTCTCACACGCTCTAGCATACGATACTATAGTGATCCTTGTACCTAGCTCGTTACCATCCGAAGTTGTAAACATTATTTGTTATATTGAAGTTTGGTGATCGGTAGTTTCCATCACCTGAGGTTTTTTATGCCGGAGATCATTCATTGATCAAGGGCTTTTTCCTTGTATAAATCCTTGTGTCACTTGTGCATTTTACATTTGAGTGATCCTTCACTTTGTTCATCATACCAAGCATCATTCCCCGTTTACATAAAGTTTGGTTGCATTATCTTTAAGTGATTTTTGACCAAAACAATTAAGATACAAGAATTGTAGACTGATTGTTTGATAATTGGATTACTGTAGTAATGAAATTAGGGTTTTGATCGTATGAATGTATGAATGTAACTGTTGCTTTGATTCTGTGAATTGGTCTTGGAAATTACGTATGTTGATAGTCCGTGGATTAGGTCAGGGCTTTGTGAAGTCACAAAGGTCAGAGTTTTGGTTAATATGTTTGTCAGAGCTTTATTATGTATGATATTCCGAACTTTATTAACATATGCATGTGTCCGACCTTTAATAAACTTGTTTAGTCCGAACTTCTCACAAGACACATAGGTCCGATGTTTTTTTGATGTGTTTGTCCAAACTTTGTGACTTTGATGGTGTCCGACTTTTATATACATGTGTGATAGAGGTCCGAATATCTTGAAGCCTTTATGTCCGAGTTTTGTATTATTCATGCTATGTCCGACTTTCACATAAGGACATTGAGTCCGAATTTTTAAGGCATCAAGCACATAGGGTCCGAGTTTTGGGAGATGAGCTCTTGTCCGACTTTTTGATGAAGGTTTAGCATAGTCCGACTTTTTAAGCATAGGGGGAGATCCGACTTTTGAATGTAGGGATGTCCGAATTTTATGTAAGATAAGGGAGGTCCGAATACTTAAATGATATGCTTGTCCAATATTTTTAAGTGAAATGCACATGTCCGAACTTTTATCATGGGACATGTAATGTCCGAGTTCTTTTTTTTAAATGTACGCGCCTTGTCCGAATTTCTTGTGATGTTCTAGTCCGAGCTTTGATTACTTGATGTTCATGTCTGAGTTTTATGCTTTACAGTACGAATTTCTTGACTGGTTAAGTGCATAACCTTGTATGAAGAATAACATGCTATTGTATATAATTGCATGCTACTATTCATATCTATGTATAACTGTATGTTATTGTAGATTACTGGATACCGTATACATGAACAATCTATCTCATGCTACTCAGTACACAATTATCACACGAATCACATTTAATTGGATACCAAGGACTTGTAAACCCTAATTGAATGCAAACACTTATCTCGGATTTATGTGCAATGTACGTTAGGTTGTGTGTAACGGACTTAAACACTAATTAACCCTAGAAGCAATAACATACCGAGCAAACCAAGGTGAGTTCACACTCTTTACCAAGGCATGGGATTCCCGGGGATAGGGAATGGGTTGAATGATGGAATTGAACAATTACGCGTACCTACACGGTTACTAGACTATCTACCATGGTCCTCGGGTTAAGCAGGACACTTACGTAAAACCTACGTAAACAGGAATATGCTACTGTCTTCCGGAGTCAGGAAGGACACTTACGTAAAACCTACATAAACAATAACATGCTACTGTCTTCCGGAGTCAGGAAGGACACTTACGTAAAACCTACGTAAACCCCACGCGTACCACTGTCCTCGGGTACAGAAGGACCCTTACGTAAAACCTACGTAAAGCTTGTACGTACTACTATTCTCGGTTGTGAAGAACACTTATGGTTACGAATAGTCTAGTGGATATACAACATGGGAAGCCCCCACCAATAGAACGTACTATCGGCCCAGTAGAGCCACATGTTACAAACGAACATACTATTACGCATTTACTTTCAGTGAACTCGCTCAACTAGTTGTTGATCCTCTGTTACATGCCTTGTAGGTCGTTAGATACATGGAGCTTGCACAGGGAGGAGCTGGTCGTTGTGGGCTTGAATCGTGGATGTTTCATTAAAAACTTTATGACATTTCATACTTATTTATGTTGGGTTTTATTTATACGCTTCCGCTAAACAGTGATAACATACTTATGTTTTGAACACCTTTCATATTGGTGATTGAATGGCATTTACTTTTACTTATTAATTACATGTTCAATATGATTGGTGGCTTGATCTTGGTCAGTCACGCTCCCAAGCGGTGATACTCCGCAGGTGGATTTTGAGGTTGTGACACATACATCTATTCCTAAGGTTTCTAACGTTTTCACGTTAGCTAAGGTTTTGGCATTTTCATGTCACTAAGTTTGGCTAGTCGCCAGTGAGGGCCATACTCCAGTTTACACAAAATCCTTTGGGCTTGTCCCCAGTTTTTTGGGCTTGTCTCCAGTTTTTTGGGCTTGTCCCCAGTTTTTTGGGCTTATCCCCAGGTTTTTTTGGGCTTGTCCCCAGTTTTTTGGGCTTGTCCCCAGTATATTAGGCTTGTCCCCAGAATTGTTGGGCTTGTCCCTGTTTTGGGCAAAAATCAAGCAATGATAATGCAACCAAACTTTCTGTTGTGAGGTGTGATGCTTGAATCAATGAACAATATTAAGGATCACTCTTGAAATGTAATGAACAAGTGACACATAGATTTATACGAGGAAAAAGCTCTTGATCAATAAATGATCTCCGGCATAAAAAACCTCGGGTGATGGAAACTACCGATCACCAACTCAAATTAAACAAGAAATATATTACAACTTTGGATGATAGCGAGCTAGTTACAAGGATCACTATAGTGTAGCGTGTATAAAAGTGTGTAATCGCCAAGTGAATGGTTACGAGCTGGTGAGAGCAGTTACTAGTGTGTGTTTAGCCAAAATTAGCCAAGTGTTTCTATCTTAGCTCGCTACCCCATTTAAAAATAGAAAATATCTAAGCTAACAAACATTCCGCAATTCATGCAAGTCTCCCACGAACTCCATAACGTCCATATTGGCCAAGCACATGCGGAATAAACATGGAATATGCTCCAGGAATATCGCCAAGACCAAGTCCAAACTCGTACTCCTGCAAAACAACATCACATTCAAAGTAGACAATCGTTAGAATAAGGATCCGTACTATGATCCATGATCCTGGTCCTGCAACACTTCTGAGGATCACTAGCTGAGACAGAAGCAAGGATCACTAAACCCAACAGTAACTGAGGATCACTGATCATTGGTAAATCCACCCCTAACAATTGCCCCCAAAATATAAGGAGTAATATTGTAAATAACGAGTTATATTTTGTCGTCCTTATCTGCAACGAATTATCCCGAAAACTAGCCGTTACCAGCGGACTAGCCGTTGAGATCCTGACGTCACTGAGGTGACTATCCTGCAAAATCATCATTATAAATTGAAGTTAGAGATAAAGGATAGAGTGCATTTAAATTCGAGCGTTTCCTCTTTAAATCCTCATCAGAAGACTTATTCAGGTACTCCTCTCTCCTTTCTCTCTTCATCTTCTTGCTCTGTTTTTCTTTCTTCACCATCATCACAATAAAAATGATGCTCCGATCCTCACTGGCTAAGGATCACAAGAAGGACAGCCCTCTGAAAAGCCAAGGAATTATTAAAGATTCCACAAAAGAACGCTGCTGCTTCTCCGACCCGCAGATTGACAGAATTCGCCATTGCTTCCCGGCAAATACCGTTTTCAAATCGTTTGATCCCACCGTTCTAAGCGATTACTCTTCTGAAACATGGATAGCTTTTCCGGTCACCCCATTCACCATAGGATACACCTACCCTTTTCCAGATTTCACCCAATCCTTCTTTTCTCTAACTGGCATCTCTTTCATCCAAGCGATGCCTATGGTCTGGAGGGTTTTGATCACCCTTGAAAGGATCATAGAGCAGCAGGGTATCGATCTGGGAATGTCGGAGTTTTCCGAGATGTATGACCTTGTTAGCCACGGGTACCACCGGTATTTACTCAAGCATAAGCCTGGTGAAGAACACCCCATCTTTAAAGCCACTAAAAACGACACCACTGGAAACGGCGATTCTTTTTTCATCAGAAGGGATTCCATCCCTAATGGAAAGGATCTGCCTAGAAAGTGGACCACTCATGGTAGGATAGAGGATCCTTAGAAGGATCACCAGATGGGTTTACTTCTGACCAGGATCACTAACATGTTTTCATTCTTTTGTGCAGCGATTTCTGTCTTACATCTCTTTAAATCACCTGCAACAAGAGAAAGACTTCTTGCTTTCCGAAGACTTGATCCTGCGATAAGATCATTCAAAGCAAACACCCAGGATTCTCAAGAGGTATCCTCAGGTTCTGTTACCATGTCAAGTAAGTATCCGTGTCTATATGTGATTAAATGGTTAAATAAAAGTAAAATAAGGATACTTATCTGTTTTGAATGTGTAGGTGCCGGAAAATCTACCAAATCTGCCTCCAAATTCAGTGTTATTGACCTTGACACTGTGCGATCCTCCAAGAAGAAGCCTACTGCCAGCCCAACTGTCAAGCACCCACTAAAGGCAGAGGTGGCAAGAAAAGGAAGACCTATGAAACTAAGAATCTACAAGGCTTGCCTCTGTTCCGTCACCAGTTCCTTTAGTACTTTAACGAGGTAAGGATCACTAACTTAGCTTAGGTATCCTGCTCACTTGAGGATCACGTGATCCTGATCTTTGCACCATCTTCTTTGCAGAAATTTGCTGAGATTGAAGACTACGTTGGAAACGTTGAAGAAACTGAGCAAAAGTACTCTGATCTCCAACAAGTTGCAGTGCTCAAGGATCACAAGATTGCATAATTATCAAAAATTTTGAAGGATTACATAATTATCAAAAATTTTATGTTATTGACTGTTTATCTTGTTGTAATGTTATCCTTAGCAGGCCCTGGATACACGATATGAAGGCAGTCCCATCCACCTACCATCAATGTGTCAAGCTCCCTAGCCCTTGGGGAATAGTCAAGATCGATAGTGATCAGCAGGAGGCCAAGGATTGTTATACTTCATCAATGAAACCAGCCTCGAAATCAAGGGAGCAATAGCAACTAAAGTATCCTCCAAGGGATGTCTTGGAGGCAAGAGAGCAGGATGTGGTAGAAATCCTCATGGATCCTGATGATCCTGAGTCCAAAATCTATATCGGGTCAGGGATCCTTGGCAAAATGAAAGAGGACCTTGTATCCTTCCTCAAAAGAAGAAAGTCTACCTTTGCATGGAAACATGAGGATATGACAGGCATATCTAAGGATATTATCACTCATAAACTTGGCATTGACAGGTCATTCAAACCAATCCATCAAAAAAGGAGGAAATTTGCACCAGAAAGAAATGCCATTATCCAGGAAGAGGTAGAGAGATTGCTACGAGCAGGTATGATTAGAGAAGTGAAGTATCCAAGATGGCTGGCCAATGTGGTTGTTGTTCAAAAGAAAAATGGAAAGTGGAGGGTATGTGTCGATTTCACTGATTTAAATAAGGCATGTCCCAATGATCCTTTCCCATTACCCCACATTGACTCCATGGTGGATGCAACGGCGGGTCATGAACTGTTGACTTTTATGGATGCTTCATCTGGATTCCAACAAATTCAGATGGAACCATCTGACCAAGAGGATACGGCTTTTATGACCCCAACCGGTTTATATTGTTATATTGCTATGCCGTTTGGATTAAGGAATGCAGGTGCAACATATCAAAGGCTGGTGAATATGATGTTCAAGGATCAGATTGGACAGACTATGGAAGTGTACATAGATGATATGGTGGTGAAATCCATAAAAGCTGAGGATCACCTAAGAGACTTGGAGGAAGCATTTGATATCCTTGACAAATATAACATGAAGCTTAATCCTTCAAAATGTCACTTTGGTGTTAAAGCAGGTAAATTCTTAGGATATATGGTAACCAAGAGGGGCATTGAAGCAAGCCCGGAACAAATCAAAGCATTGGTGAATATCAAATCTCCTGCCAACGCTAAGGATGTGCAAAGGCTAACAGGCAGGATAGCAGCTTTAAACAGATTTATATCCAAATCCTCTAAGAAGTGTAAAGAATTCTGTGATATCCTAAGGAAGAACAAGAGATTTGAGTGGACTGAGAAGCATGAGAGTGCTTTACGAGCCCTCAAAGAATACCTATCCTCAGCTCCAGCATTGATGAAACCAGAAAAAGGAGATGTGTTATCCTTATATCTTGCGGTATCCTCAAAAGCAGTAAGTGCAGTCCTTGTTAAGGATCATGAAGGTACACAATATCCTGTCTATTATGTAAGTAAGAGTTTACTTGATGCTGAATCCAGGTATTCACACCTTGAAAAACTTATTCTTGCATTAATTATGGCATCTACTAAGTTAAGACATTATTTTGAAACTCATGTTATTGTTGTTAAAACCAATTTTCCAATTAAGAATGTCCTCAGGAAACCAGAGATGTCTGGAAGGATGGCTAAGTGGGCAGTAAAGCTTAGTGCCTATGATATAAGATATGAGCCTAGAACAGCCATCAAATCCCAAGCATTAGCAGACTTTGTGGCTGATTTCAGTAGTGATTTACAAAAGGAAGCCGAATTGGAAGTCCAGCAGCTGGAAGAGACCAAGGATCCTTGGATACTACATACTGATGGATCCTCAAATGTCAAAGGCACGGGGCTTGGTATACTACTAAAATCGCCACAGGGGGACATAATACCCCACTCCATAGCTTGTGAGTTCCAAGCCACTAACAATGAGGCTGAATACGAAGCCTTGATTGTTGGTTTGCAAATTGCTAAGCATATGGGGATCAGGTATCTTGAGGTATACGTGGATTCGTTGTTAATCACTAATCACTTTAATGGATCCTATGCTGTTAAAGGTGAAAAACTAACTAAATATTTAGAGATAGTCAAAGAATTGGCATTCTCCTTTGTTTTCTTTAGTTTGACACAGGTACCAAGGGAAGAAAATACAGAAGCTGATGCATTGGCTAATCTAGGATCATCTTTGAAGATCTCAGATGATATAAGTATCCCCATTATCCATATCCTGGCTCCTGCTATTGAAAATCAAGTGGCCATGGAAATAGAAGAGGATTCTACAATGATCCATAGTGAGGATACTCAATCTTGTTCAGGATCATGGATCTCACCAATCATGAGATACTTACAACACGGAGAGATCCCTATGGGAGAAAACCCCAGGGCTTTCAGAATTAAGGTATCTCAATTCACAATCTTAAATAATATGTTGTATAAGCAATCTCTTGCAGGGCCATATTTAAGATGTATCGAGGATCCTGAAGTTCAAGAAGTTTTAAAAGACTTCCATGAAGGAGATTGTGGAAACCACACTGGGGGCAGGGCATTGTTCTCGACGATCTTAAGGATAGGATACTACTGGCCAACTATGAAAAGGGATGCTGTGGAGTATGCTAAGAAGTGTGATCCTTGTTAGAGACACAGCAATATCCTTCATCAGCCGGCTGAATTTCTACATCCTATACCCTCCTCTTGGCCATTTATGAGATGGGGGATGGATATAGTTGGTAAGCTCCCTAAGGCACCTGGTGGGAAAGTGTTCATGCTTGCTATGACTGATTACTTCTCCAAATGGATAGAGGCTGAAGCTTTTGGGCAAGTCAGAGAGAAGGAAGTTATATCCTTTATTAAGAGAAATATTATAACTAGATTTTGGCATTCCTTCTGAAATTATATGTGATAATGGTTCCCAATTCATTGGGGGCAGAACTACTAACTTTTGTGACACCTGAGGGATTAAGATGATAACATCAACACCAGTCCACCCACAAGCTAATGGTCAAGCAGAATCATCCAACAAGATCATCATCAACAATTTCAAGAAGAAACTTGGATCCAAGAAGGGGAAATGGGCAGAAGAATTACCTTATGTGCTTTGGGCTGATAGGACAACCCCCAAGAATGCTACTGGTCAAACACCATTCTCTTTGGTGTTTGGGCAGAATCGGTGATCCCAACAGAAATGGTGGTTCCAACTGCTAGAACAAGTACCCGTGATCCTGAGGAAAATGATGAGAACCTGGCTCAAGACTTGGATACTATTGAGGAAATCAGGGATTTGGCTAGAATAAGGATGGCTAGCTATCAACAAAGAATGGCTGGTGCTTACAACAAAAATGTCAGGATAAGGAAGTTTCAAGTTGGGGATATGGTATTGAGGAAAGCATTCCAGAATACCACCAACCCTGCTGATGGAAAATTGGCACCAAAATGGGAAGGCCCTTATTTGATTGAAGCTGAAGCAGGAAAGGGGGCATATAGATTGTTAACCATGGAAGGTGATTTGCTACCAAGAGCCTGGAATGCTGTCCACTTGAAGAAATATTTCATGTGAGCAGGATCCTCCTGGCACATATGATCCTTACATTAGAGGTATCCTTGAAGGATCCTTGAGGTGTCAATGATCCTTACTCTGGTAATATCCTAATCTTGAACTATTTCATTTTCTTGTTTTCTTTTATAAGGATAAGGATCATGTATCCTTTATCCTCTTCTCACAAGATTTTGAGTTTTGAAAGTCCAGGTATCCTTAGCATAATGTCGACTATCTACGGAAGCAATTCAGATCCTTGGGTTTAACCCCAGTTATTTGGGCTTGACCCCAGTTTCGCCTGTAGCGCACGATGATCCTGGTATAGTTCAAGTCTTTGGGACCAGTACTCGCTTTAGGGGCTGATAATTCCATCGTACGTATAATGGTAGACGTACCATACATCCGTTCCTAAGGTTTCTAACGTTTTCACATTAGCTAAGGTTTTGGCATTATCATGTCACTAAGTTTGGATAGTCACCAGTAAGGGCCATACTCCAGTTTACATACGATCCTTGGGCTTATCCCCAGTTATCCTTGGGCTTGTCCCCAGTTATCCTTGGGCTTGTCCCTAGTTATCCTTGGGCTTGTCCCCAGTTATCTTTGGGCTTGTCCCCAGTTATCCTTGGGCTTGTCCCCAGTTACTAACTCTTATCTTATATTGGCTTAGTCCCAAGTTATGCTCTATTTCAGGTTCTTGAAGTTAAACAACTAAGGATCCTTGATCCTTATCTCTCCCTAAGGTTTGTCTTATAGTTATCCTGATTATAGTTAGGATCCTAACTGGGATCCTCAGGTATGATCCTTAACTATTTTTTATCTTATTCATTGTTTATCTGAATAACCCTTATACTTTGACAACTAAACTTATGATCATTACAACATATACTACTTTTTGGGATTTTTTCGACTATAGGATATTTGATCATGGATCATATCCTAAATGTTTTCAATCTAAGTTATTCAAAGTAGCTTATTTGATAAGTATACATCACGACAATTAAAAAATTTAAAGATGACAACACAGGATAAGCGACAAAAGTTAAGATCTTATTTATTAAACATAAAGACTAACCCTTCAAAGGTTGTCAAAATTACCTACCCCAAGCATCTACCAGCAATATGTGGCCCGTCCGCTGGGGTAGGTAAAGGGTGTCCATGATAATAGGTTTCAAGTTGTGCAGGAAATTAAAGGCGGCAGGATCACAATGGTTTCATCCCCCAAACAGAGGATCCCTCCACCATATGCAATCCTACCTATTGTCTGAAGGATCCTTGATCCTTAAACCTAAAACTATTGTTTAAGATTACAAACCATAATTGTTCAACAAACAACCACCAAACAAACAAACAAACAAAAATTAGGCTCCGGCTAAGTCTCGAAATTTCCATCATTGCCCAATCCTGCAGCCTAGACCTTCGCTGCATCCTCACCACCAGCTCCACTTGCCTCACCGCCCTGATCCTTGCCACTGCCTCCAGCCTCAAGCGTCAAGATCTCCTCAGCCTCTTCATCGTCCTCCAGTTCAGCCAGCCTTGCTTTCCAGCCCTCCACATCCCAGGTGCTCTTGTCAAAAGCAGGATCCTGAGCTTCCATGGCCATTTGCAGCTGGATCTTGTACATTGCTATGGCGGCAGAAACCTTAGCATCCTGGGTGATCTCGTGCTTCTCATAGTCAAAGTTGATCAGCATCTTGGCAGCATCATTCTTGATGGCCTGGAGCTCCTTCTGAAGATCGGCTATCTTGAGGTCTTTCAGCACAGCAACTTGTTGAAGATCAGCGATCTTGCTATCCTGATCCTCAACGTGGCCAACATAGGTTTCTATTTCAGCAAATTTCTGCAAGGAAGACAAAGGGATAACGTCAGAACCAAGTGATCCTCAGAACAAGTAGGATATATAAGCTGGGACAGTGATCCTTACCTCATTAAAGTACTCCAGGAACTGTTGGCGGATCAAAGGAAGGCCTTGCAGATCCTCAGCCTCAGAGGTCTTTCTCTTCTTGCCTCCCTTTCCTTTGAGGGGTGCTTTAGGGACCGAAGCAGTTTGGCTAGCAGCAGGAGTCTTCTTCTTAGAGGATCTGACGTTAGTGAGATCAGTGATGCTGAACTTCGAGGCAGATTTGGTGGATTTTCCAGCACCTACACAACCAAAACAAGATAAGTATCTTAATTTTATATGACTCTCATTATATAATTACTCTTTAAATAAGGATACTTACTTGACATTGTGACAGAACCAGAGGATACTTCCTGAGAATCTTGGGTGGTAATCTTGAAAGTTCTTATTTCAGGATCAAGCGTCTTGAAGGCCAAGAGTCTCTCTTTTGCAGCAGGAGTCAACCTAAGGTGTGAAACGGAGATAGCTGCACAACAAGAAAACAAAAGAATGTCAGTGATCCTTATACTAAAGGATAAGTTCTACGGTGATCCTTCCCAGGATCCTCTATCCTACTATGGGTAGCCCACTTCTTGGGTAAATGCTTCCCATCAGGGATGGTATCCCTTCTCACAAAAAAGAACCGCCGCTTCCAGTTAGTATCATTCTTGGTAGCCTTGAAGATCGGATGCTCTTCCCCAGGTCTACGTTTGAACAGATAGCGATGGGAACCAAAGGTGGTGAGCTCATACAGTTCTCCCAACTCAGCCATGCCTAAATCTATCCCCTCTTGCTCGATGATCCTCTCAAGGGTGTATAAAACCCTCCAGATCATCGGCATGGCCTGGATGTAAGGCATACCGGTTACGGAAAAGAAGGATTGGGTGAAAGCTGGAAAGGGATACGTGTAACCTATGGCAAACGGGGTCACAGGGAAGGCAACCCATGAATCGGAGGTGTGATCGCTCAGGGCAGAAGGGTCATAGGGTTTGAACACAGTATTTGCAGGAAAACAGCACCGAATCCTGTCAATTTGAGGATCACTGAAAATACAGCGTTCTTTAGTAGAGTCTGTAATGATCCCTTGACTCTTGAAGGGGCCTTCCTTCTGAAGATCCTTGGCAGGGGAATTCCGGAGCAACATTTTTGAACGGAATAGATAAGAGAAGAAAAACAGAGCAAGCAAGAAGATGAAGGGGAGAGTACCTGTTTGATCCTCCGAACGCGGTTATAAAGGGAGAAGTTCTTGATTTTAAATGCAAATGATCCTATCCCTATCTCTATTTATAATCATGATTTGTGCAGGGCTGTCACCTCCGTGACGTCAGGATTGCAACGGATAGTTCATTTACAACGGCTATATATCCGTTAAGTTAGTTACGGATAAGATCAGCAAAATATAACTCGTCAACGTTACACAATTACTCCTTATATTTTGGGGGCAATTGTTAGGGCAGGATTTTTAATGACCTGTGATCCTTACATGATGTCCTAACAGTGATCCTTAATTCTGCGGCAGATAGTGATCCTCAGAAGAGCTTCAGGATCAGGATCATGGATCATCCTAAGGATCCTCATACTAACGATTGTTCTCTTTAATTTCATGTTGTTTTGCAGGAGTTACAAGTTGGACCTGGTCTTGGCAACGTTATTAAGGAATCTTCCACGCTAATTTCGCACATGCATAACCGAAAATGGACGTTGTGGAGAATATGGAAGCTTGGCACAAATTACGGACAGTTTGTTAGGCTAAATTTACTTCTATTTTTAAAAGGGGTAACGAGCTAGTAGTTAGGAGACTTGCCTAATTTCGGCTACACACACTTATGTAACTGCACTCTCGAGCATTTGGCAGAGGACGACACATTTCTTACACACTCTAGCATATTACACCATAGTGATCCTTGTACCTAGCTCGTTACTATCCGAAGTTGTAAACATCAGTTATCTAATTTGAACTTGGTGATCGGTAGTTTCCATCACCCGAGGTTTTTTATGCCGGAGATCATTCATTGATCAAGGGCTTTTTCCTCGTACAAATCCTTGTGTCACTTGTGCAATTTACATTTAAGTGATCCTTATCATTGTTCATCATTTCAAGCATCATTCCCCATAACAGAGAGTTTGGTTGCATTATCCTTGTGTGATTTTTGACCAAAACAATCACGAATACTTGTTCTTGCAGTTGGAACCACCATCTCTGTAGGGATCACTGATTCTGCCCCAAATACCAAAGAAAATGGAGTTTGTCCAGTAGCATTCTTGGGAGTTGTCCTATCAGCCCACAACACATAAGGTAGTTCTTCTGCCCATTTCCCCTTCTTGGATCCAAGTTTCTTTTTCAAATTGTTGATGATGATCTTGTTAGATGATTCTGCCTGGCCATTAGCTTGTGGGTGGATTGGTGTTGATGTTATCATCTTAATCCCCCAGCTGTCACAAAAGTTAGTAGTTCTATTTCCAATAAATTGGGATCCATTATCACATACAATTTCAGAAGGGATACCAAATCTAGTAATAATGTTTCTTTTAATGAAGGTATAACTTCCTTTTCTCTGACTTGAGCAAAGGCTTCAGCCTCTATCCACTTGGAGAAGTAATCAGTCATAGCAAGCATGAATACTTTTCCACCAGGTGCCTTAGGAAGTTTACCAACTATATCCATTCCTCATCTCATAAAAGGCCAAGAAGAGGATATAGGATGCAAAAGCTCTGCTGGTTGGTGAAGGATATTACTATGTCTTTGACAAGAATCACACTTCTTGGCATATTCCACAGCATCCTTCTTCATAGTATGCCAATAGTATCCTGTCCTCAGGATCCTCGAGAATAATGCTCTGCCCCCAGTGTGGTTTCCACAATCTTGATTTTGAAAGCTCTGGGGTTTTCTCCTGTAGGGATCTCTCCATGTTGTATGTATCTCATGATTGGGAGGATCCATGATCCTGAATGAGACTGAGTATCATTACTAGGAATGATTGCAGAATCCTCTCCTATCTCCATAGCTGCATGATCCTCGATAGCAGGGGTCAGGATATGGATAACAGGGATTCTTATATCCTCCGAGATCTTCAAGGATGATCCTAAATTAGCCAGTGCATCAGCCTCTGCATTTTCTTCCCTTGGTACCTGTGTCAAACTAAAGGATACAAAAGAGAGTGCCAATTCTTTGACTATCTCTAAGTATTTTATTAGCTTTTCACCTTTAGCAGCATAGGATCCACTAAAGTGATTAGTGATTAATAATGAATCTACATGTACCTCAAGATACCTGATCCTCATATGCTTAGCAATTTGCAAACCAGCTATCAAGGCTTCATATTCAGCCTCATTATTAGTAGTTTGGAATTCACAAGCTATAGAGTGGGGTATTATGTCCCCCTGTGGCGATTTTAGTAGTATTCCAAGCCCTTTTCCTTTGACATTAGAGGCTCCATTAGTGTAGAGTATCTAAGGATCCTTAGTTTCCTCTTGCTGTTGGACTTCTAATTCAGCTTCTTTTTGCAAGTCACTACTGAAATCTGCCACAAAGTCAGCTAAGGCCTAGGATTTAATTGCTGTTCTAGGCTAATATCTTATATCATAAGCACTGAGCTTCACTGCCCACTTAGCCATCCTTCCTGACATTTCAGGTTTCCTGAGAACATTCTTGATTGGAAAATTAGTTTTAACAATAATGGCATGAGTTTCAAAATAATGTCTTAATTTAGTGGATGCCATAATCAAAGCAAGGATGAGTTTTTCTAAATGTGAATACCTGGATTCAGCATCAAGCAAACTCTTACTTACATAATAAACAGGATGTTGTGTACCTTGATGATCCTTAACAAGGACTGCACTTACTGCTTTTGAGGATACCGCTAAGTATAAGGATAATATATCCTCTTTTTCTGGTTTCATCAAGGCGGGGGCTGAGGACAGGTAATCCTTAAGATCTTTAAGGGCACTTTCATGCTTCTCAGTCCATTCAAATTTCTTATTTTTCCTCAGGATGTCATAGAATTCCTTGCACTTTTCTGAGAATTTGGATATGAATCTGTTCAAGGCCGCAATCCTGCCTGTCAATCTTTGCACATCCTTAGCATTGGAAGGAGATTTGATATTCACAATAGCCTTGATTTGCTCTGGACTTGCTTCAATGCCCCTCTTTGTCACCATATATCCTAGGAATTTGCCTGCTTTAACACCAAAATGACACTTGGAAGGATTTAGTTTCATATCGAATTTATCAAGGATATTAAATGCTTCCTCCAAGTCTTTAAGGTGATCCTCAGCTTTCTTGGATTTAACCACCATGTCGTCTATATAGACTTCCATAGTGTGTCCAATTTGTTCCTTGAACATCATGTTGACTAGCCTTTGGTAAGTAGCACCTGCATTTCTTAGTCCAAATGGCATAGCAATATAACAATATATACCAGTTGGGGTCATAAAGGCTGTATCCTCTTGATCAAATGGTTCCATCTGAATTTGTTGAAATCCAGAGGAAGCATCCATAAAAGTTAACAGTTCATGACCCGCGGTAGCATCCACCATGGAGTCAATGTGGGGTAATGGGAAAGGATACTTGGAACATGCCTTGTTTAAATCAGTAAAGTCGACACATACCCTCCACTTTCCATTTTTCTTTTGAACAACAACCACATTGGCTAACCATCTTGGATACTTAACTTCCCTTATCATACCTGCTCGGAGTAGTTTATCTACCTCTTCCTGGATAATAGCATTCCTTTCAGGGGCAAACTTCCTCCTTTTTTGATGAATTGGCTTGATTGACCTGTCAGTGCCGAGTTTATGAGTGATTACATCCTTAGATATACCTGTCATATCCTCATGTTTCCAAGCAAAGGTGGTCTTTCTTCTTTTAAGGAAGGATAGCAGCTCCTGTTCAATGTCGCTAAGGATCCCTGATCCTATGAAGATCTTGGATTCAGGATCCTCAGGATCCATGAGGATCTCTTTTACATCCTGTTCTCTGGCCTCCAAGACATCCCTTGGAGGATACTTTAATTGCTATTGCTTTGTAGGCTTGGAGGCTGATTTCATTGATGAAGTGTAGCAATTCTTAGCCTCTTGCTGATCACTCTCAATTTTTATCACTCCCCACGGACTAGGAAGCTTTACACACTGATGACAGGTGGATGGGACTGCCTTCATGTGATGTATCCAAGACCTGCCAAGGATAACGTTACAACAGGATAAGCAATCTATAACACAAAATTTTTTAAAAGAATGTAATCCTTCAATATAGATTGGGAGTTTGATGTCCCCCATAGTATTCTTGGTCTCCCCACTGAATCCCACAAGCACTGAGGATCTTGGTATAATGTCGGATTCAGGAATATTCATCTTTTTAAGGACTTCAAGCTGGATGATGTTCACAGAGCTTCCTCCATCTACAAGGATCCTGCGAACAAAATGGTTAGAAATAAAAAGAGTAATAACGAGACCATCATGATGAGGATCCTGGATGTCAACACAATCATCCTCATCAAAAGTTATGACTTTGCCCTTGGTAACACTGGATGTTCAAACAGGTCTGTCTCCATTATCCATCTTGGTTTCCTTAGCATGTCTTTTGGCTGTTGAGAAGGAGGTACCACAAATGTCTGAGCCTCCAGATATGAAATTTATAACTTGTGCATCTGCTGGAGGAGCTGGAGCTTTTTCAGGGATCCTTTCAGGATCCTGGGTTCTCGACTTCTTTCGTCCCAATAGTTCCTTTAAGGGCCCCTTGCTTAACAAGTAACCAACTTCCTTTCTTAGTGCGATACATTCTTCAGTGAGATGCCCAAAATCCTCGTGATAAGCACACCACTTGGATTTATCCTTTGTAGCAGCTGGTTTATCACTTTTTCTTGGCCATCTTGCTTTTTCACCTAGATCCTGCATCGCAAGAATCAGTTCATTGTTATCAATAGAAAAACAGTATTCAGAGATTGGAGGATAATCCTCATCATCCTCTTCCTGTTCCACTGCATGCACGTTCTGGTTATCAGATTTATTGTAGGATTTGAACTTGTTGCTCTTGAAAGAGGATCCTTGCTTTTCCTGTTTTGAGGATCCTGCAATTCTTTCCTGGGTCCTTTTGTCATCCTCTAACCGGATGAACCTCAGGGCCCTGGTTCTCACTTCATCGAGATTCCTGCAAGGTGTCATAACAAGATCATCATAGAATAATGAATCCCTAAGCAATCTCATTTTAAAGGCTTCTACAGCCGTAGCTATATCCAAGTTAGGGATGTCTAAGGATTCTTTACTAAACTTAGTGATGTAATCTCTAAGTGATTCATTTTGACCCTGTGTTATCCTATACAAATCACTAGTTAATCGTTCAAACTTTCTACTACAAGAAAATTGATTATTAAACAAGTTAACTAGATTAGCAAATGAAGTAATAGAGTAGGGGGAAGACTTAGCAGCCATTTAAGAGCTGATCCTGTGAGGGTGGATCCAAATCCCTTGCATAGACACGCTTCCTTTAACCTTTCTGGGATAGGGTTAATCTCCATCCTTTCCCTGTATTGAGCTATATGTTCTTCAAGGTCTGTGGAGCCATCATATAACTTCATGCTTGGTATCTAGAACCTCTTGGGTATCTCAGCATCACATATAGGTGGTGCAAAACGAGATATCTTATGGCTCCCATCTGCAATTTCAGGGATAGGCTTAACTACCCCTAGAACACTGGATATCATATCCTTGAGCTTTTGTAGCTCCCTAGCCATAGCTTGATTGATACCTGTACCCTGCATAAGGCCATGGTTAGTGGTATAAGAATTATTGAAGGTGTTACCTCCCATTGGATTCGAACTTGGAATCCCGGATGTAAATCCATATGGTCGAGATTCTGGTATGATTGAAGGACCAGAATGTGACAACCCGAACTTTCAAGATCTGTATCTCTTTGCCACGTGACCCTGTTTCTTGTATTCCTCTTTCACATTCCGTATGATGATAAAAATAAGTAAACGCTAGTGACGGTATTATAATTATTAAATGTTTAATACACTCGGGTATATGTCTTTAATTGGGCCAACCAAACTTGTGACAACATTAGGATTAGGCAGCCGCCCCCTTTGGTCCACATAAATCTCGGTATTATTTGTTGGGCTTGAGCCCATTATCGGCCAAGTAGGAAGAATCGCCAATCATGTGATATTAAGGTGCACGCAACATCAATATTCATTATATCATAATCAGAAACTTAACCCTACCTTCCCTAAGATTCCTTACGGCAGTAGACCCTACCCTCCTCCATAATTTACATACGGTAGTGGAGACCCCCCCCCCCTCCACCGAGGCATCACAAGTTAGTCAAGCTCTCTGGTTAGTAAATTCATATTCATGTTTTTTTTTATTTCGTAATGATGTGATCTAGGTAGTGGCATACTTTCTTGTATTAGTAGGATACGTGTAAAACAAGATCATGAAGTACGGCTTCCCTTATGTATGAATAATGGATATTACAAAACTGTTTTTGTGATGTACTTGTTAAGGTGTGTATGTTAATTAATATGCATATGTTAAAGAATTCGATGGGATGATGATCATGCTGTATAATACTATGTTTGCGTGACTTTGTTTTATATGTATAGGAAACTAATGAAGGTGGTGCATAGTGTTAGCATGTGAAAAGTGAACATAAGTCAGTATATTAATCACAAACTTCTGAAATCTTGCATGCAAAACATTAATATTAATGGTCGGCCAAATTGTTCATGTCCTTGTAAAGTTGTCAGTAGGCATGTGTTGGTTATGTGTGTAAATTGTAAATATCTTACATATATATTTAGGAATAGATATAATCTAGTGCTCTCATTAGTCAAGGATAGGATTGCATGTGATTTAGTTAATGTTTATTTGATCCATGCCATGTGAGTCCATGTGTTTATTTGGTCCAATCATGTGTAACACAACAACAGTTTGGCGGCCCAATGAAGTAACATGAATTGATTCAAGTGCCAAGATTAAAAGTAACCGACCCATTAACTTATGGTCCAATCGGGTAGGCTATAAGTGGAGTAGTCCATGTGATGACTATGAACTGATAAGTGCCGAATTAACTGTCATGATTTGTATCATGTTACATGTGTTGCTGGTATGCTAATGGTGTAATGTGTGCATCGGGTATGTAATTTAAAAGTTTACGAAACTGATTTGTTATTGGTAACCACATCAGGATTTGGTTGATTAATATGAAACAAGTAACTAGTCATACCGAGCAAACCAAGGTGAGTTCACACTCTTACTAAGGCATGGGATTCCCGGGGTAGGGAATGGGATTGATTGAATTGATTGTACTTACATGGTTATGGGAATTACGTACTACTGACCTCGTTTGGGAAAGGTCATTTACAAATACTGCTAGACTAGTGATACATGGGGAAGCCCCCACTACTCTTCGCACACATGCCTGTAATGGCCGCGATACTGATACTGATCTTCGCACACATGCCTGGAATGGCCGCGATACTGATACTGTTCTTCGCACACGTGCCTGGTATGGCCGCGATACTTATACTAATCTTCGCACACATGCCTGGAGGGCCGCGATACAAATAAAACTAGTCTACAATACACGGGAAACCCCCACTAATCTTCGCACACATGCCTGGAGGGCCGCGATGTAATTAATAACGATACATGGGTTACTAAACAAACAAACGATTTATGAAACGAACATTATTACTAAACAACCCACTGTGAACTCGCTCAACTAGTTTGTTGACTCGTTGTTACATGCCTTGCAGGTCGTTAGGTACACTTGGAGCTTGCACAGGGAGGCGCGGTCGTTGTGGACATGGATCGTGGATACTCTGTTAAACATTTATGACACTTCTTACTTATTACTTATGTTGGGCTTTTACTTAAATGCTTCCGCTAAACATTGAAACTATACTTATGCTTTGAACACCTTTCATATGGATTGGTTTGGTTAAATTACATTTACTTTTATTATTTAAGTTATTCTATATGATTGGTGGCTTGATCCTGGTCATGTCACGCCTCTAAGCGGTGGTACTCCGCGTGTGGATTTTGGGGGTGTGACAGATTGGTATCAGAGCCATTGGTTATAGTGAACTAGGTTTTAATAAAGGGAAAAAGTTTTTGTTAAAACCAGACTATAACCTGTACAGTGCTCAACGATCCACAACGACGCTTCGCTCCACGTGCAAGACTCAATACTTTAGGTAATGTGATTTAAGTTGTTATTGCCTACCTGCTAGGGTACTTTTGCATGATGTGTTGTCTATGGTATAATTATTAGAACAGTAGCACGTTGCCTGTTATCCCTACTGCACCCCATGTGGCACACAAACGTTTAACGACTTGACAAGAGGTGGTCAAACCCCTTTCTAATTGCTCGTCACCCTACTACGACTGTTTATGCGTTCTATCTATTTGTACGCTTATCTCGACATGACGTCGCCACTTGACCCTCCGTACATTCGGCTTGTACGCCAACAACCACATAGACCACAACCGGCTCAAAAGAACTTGGGTTTAGGAGAACTACACCCACGCATCCTGTTGACGAACCTTATCATCTCCACTGGTCGTCTATACCAGAAACGAAGCAGCCACAATTACACGCGTACGTCGTTTTGCAAACTAGCAACCCTACCAACCAGATTCTGTTTTGGACAAGTGATATACCTTTGTGACCGTGATGCAACGAACTTCCCTTTTTGTGCCATGCCGCCATGTACCACTACTAGAAATTGCTTCTAGACAGCAGGTTAACTTGAAATTTTCGATTTATCGATGGACCCTGTTTACACATGAGCACAGCTTATCACCCACAGACGGATGGGCAGACTGAACGCACCATCCAGACCCTATAAGACATGCTTCAAGCATGTGTTATCGACTTTGGTAATGGCTGGGAAAGACATCTGCCTTAAGTGGAGTTTTCATACAGCAATCGTTACCACACCAGCATCAAGGCTACTCCGTTCGAAGCTTTGTACGGACGGAAATGCCGATCACCCTTATGCTGGGCAGAAGTAGGCGACAGCCAAATTACTGGCTCATAACTCGTTCTCGACACAACGAAAAAGATTACCCAAATCCGATAATGAATGGCGGCAACTCGTAACCATCAGAAAAGCTACGCTGATAAACGTAGGAAACCGCTTGAATTCTAGGTTGGGGATCGAGTGCTACTTAAAGTCTCACCTTGGAAAGGTGTGGTTCTCTTTGGCAAATGGGGCAAGCTTAATCCGCATTATGTCGAACCTTTCGAAATCACTAAATCTGCATGGGGAGCTCAGTGGTGTTCACAACGTCTTTCACCTGTCGAATCTGAAGAAGTGTCTGTCAGATGAGACCTTCATCGTTCCTTTCAAGGAACTCACTATCGACGGCCAGTTGCGCTTCGTCGAGGAACCGGTGGAAATTATGGATCGGGAAATCAAGACTCTTAAACGCACTAGAATACCTGTTGTTCGAGTTTGTTAGAACTCCCGTCGTGGCCCAGAGTTCACCTGGGAACGAGAAGACCAAATGAAACACAAGTATCCCCAGTTGTTCGGGAAAAGTGCAACCACTACTGAGGCTGAAGCTACTGCGGAATTTCGGGACGAAATTCCAAACCAACGGGGGGATGATGTGACACCCCAAGAAAACCAGGAAAACCACGCAACCTAACTAGCTTCCTCAGTAACCACGTGCTAAATTTCGGGACGAAATTTCTTTCAAGTTGGGGATGATGTGACAACCCGAACTTTCAAGATCTGTAACTCTTTGCCACGTGACCCTGTTTCTTGTATTCCTCTTTCACATTCCGTACGATGATAAAAATAAGTAAACGCTAGTGACAGTATTATAATTATTAAATGTTTAATACACTCGGGTATATGTCTTTAATTGGGCCAACCAAACTTGTGACAACATTAGGATTAGGCAGCCGCCCCCTTTGGTCCACATAAATCTCGGTATTATTTGTTGGGCTTGAGCCCATTATCGGCCAAGTAGGAAGAACCGCCAATCATGTGATATTAAGGTGCACGCAACATCAATATTCATTATATCATAATCAAAAACTTAACCCTACCTTCCCTAAGATTCCTTACGGCAGTAGACCCTACCCTCCTCCATAATTTACATACGGTAGTGGAGACCCCCCCCCCCTCCACCGAGGCATCACAAGTTAGTCAAGCTCTCCGGTTAGTAAATTCATATTCATGTTTTTTTTATTTCGTAATGATGTGATCTAGGTAGTGGCATACTTTCTTGTATTAGTAGGATACGTGTAAAACAAGATCATGAAGTACGGCTTCCCTTATGTATGAATAATGGATATTACAAAACTATTTTTATGATGTACTTGTTAAGGTGTGTATGTTAATTAATATGCGTATGTTAAAGAATTCGATGGGATGATGATCGTGTTGTATAATACTATGTTTGCGTGACTTTGTTTTATATGTATAGGAAACTAATGAAGGTGGTGTATAGTGTTAGCATGTGAAAAGTGAACATAAGTCAGTATACCGAGCAAACCAAGGTGAGTTCACACTCTTACTAAGGCATGGGATTCCCGGGGTAGGGAATGGGATTGATTGAATTGATTGTACTTACATGGTTATGGGAATTACGTACTACTGACCTCGTTTGGGAAAGGTCATTTACAAATACTGCTAGACTAGTGATACATGGGGAAGCCCCCACTACTCTTCGCACACATGCCTGTAATGGCCGCGATACTGATACTGATCTTCGCACACATGCCTGGAATGGCCGCGATACTGATACTCTTCTTCGCACATATGCCTGGTATGGCCGCGATACTTATACTAATCTTCGCACACATGCCTGGAGGGCCGCGATACAAATAAAACTAGTCTACAATACACGGGAAACCCCCACTAATCTTCGCACACATGCCGGGAGGGCCGCGATGTAGTTAATAACGATACATGGGTTACTAAACAAACAAACTATTTATGAAACGAACATTATTACTAAACAACCCACTGTGAACTCGCTCAACTAGTTTGTTGACTCGTTGTTACATGCCTTGCAGGTCGTTAGGTACACTTGGAGCTTGCACAGGGAGGCGCGGTCGTTGTGGACATGGATCGTGGATACTCTGTTAAACATTTATGACACTTCTTACATATTACTTATGTTGGGCTTTTACTTAAATGCTTCTGCTAAACATTGAAACTATACTTATGCTTTGAACACCTTTCATATGGATTGGTTTGGTTAAATTACATTTACTTTTATTATTTACGTTGTTCTATATGATTGGTGGCTTGATCCTAATCATGTCACGCCTCTAAGCGGTGGTACTCCGCGTGTGGATTTTGGGGGTGTGACAGAGAAGAAGCAATGGTTTGCATTGGGATGAAATCTCTTTGATAGACATCAGAACTTCCAGGTTGCAAACTTCTTAAGGATCCTAGATCCTGCGGAGCATTGGATCCTTGATGCATTGTGGATGGGGGTCTTGGATGTCACGACCCCCGACCCCATCCTAGCCGGAATCGGAAGCCGCGAGCAGTCTAGTGGTACCGGTGATTATTTTGAAAAACATTGCAGCGGAAATTTCATCAGGACCGTGAGTTAGGAAAATATCAGAGTTTAGAAACACCGGATTTTATTTAAATAGATGGAATAAATTCCATGTCTTACAAAGGTAGCTTTTAATAAAAACAATATTTCTTAATTTGATTTAATTAATAAAATAAGCCACTTCTTGAAGTCTTTCAGTGTCGGATCCACTCCTTGCTTCAATCTACTGTAATTACCTGAAACGCGTTTTAAAAAGGTTTTGTCAGCGGGAAATACTGAGTGAATCATTCTATTTACTAAAAACGACACATTTGTTATAATTCACAGTATTAAGATCTTTTACACATGTTTCTGATATCAACCAACTACCCACAGTATTTGTCACTCGACCGGATCTGTGACAGTGGTCATATCACCATTGGCGGCCCCAATGAATGACGTATCACTTAATTTTAGGTTCGCCCACCTAATCGTGATAAAAACTGTAGTAATGTGCACAATACCCCACATACTGGCTGTAATTTGGTGATTACATAAACTTAATCACTGTAATTATAACTTTGGAAAATAATTTGGAGTATGGTAAAACAGTTGATAAAAAGAAGAATGACTCACAATCAGCATGCAGGATTGAGTTAACAAACTTCTTGATTCTATTTCTTCCGATAATTAAGCATGCACTTTATTATTCTGGATCTTCTGATGATTTCATAGTTTGTTTGATTGTAAGGGTGTAGTTGGGAGTATTCTTGGTAATTAAATACATAGTTTAACAGAATGGAATACGTATTGGTGTAAAACCCAAATCAAACCTTAACGGTAGTCATGAGATTCGAACCTTAACGAATTTCACAAAAACCGGGTTAATGATCAATACAGCTTTTACGATAACTCACGAGATCAAATTCTCACAACGAACGACAAAGTGTGTTACTTAAACATTCATCGAATTAACGACGAACGACAAAGTATAACCCTAATATGGGCGGCACTTAAACATCCATTGGATATATTGATCGGTCGGAAAATGAATCGTAATAGCGATTGAGTGATTATTGGTTAGAACGCCAACGTATAGAGAGAAGAAGAAAAGAAATGAGCAAAGAAAAATGAATCCTAAGCTTCTTATTTATAGCAAGCAAGCAAGCAAGCACCTCAAATAATCTTCTGATCGATGTGGGATAGATTTGACGTGCCTACCTACCTGCTTGACATGCTAGCTAGCTTGCTTATATATATTAATTCAGCTGCTTCACTCGTTTTTCTCGTATAACTTTTAAAATATGACGTTTTATAAAACGACGAATATGTCTTTAGAACGAGCATATTTTTATCTACGTTTTAACCTAAGTTTCATTAAAAACGGAGTAAGGTAAAAAAAAATAATATATTTAATTATTAATATTAAACGTTCTCATACGACCCCATATATATCTATTTTTAATAAACCTTACTTAGCTTAATTAATCTTGTTAGCTTAATTAATATTGATTAACTGATTAATTACTCATACTAAACTTAATTAATAAATTAATTAATCTACTCAGCTAACTTAACTGCTAAGTTTGATATACTAGTTTAACAGCTTACTGATTATGAGTTCTAATTTCTAGACACAAGAACTCGTATTAGTGTATTAACTCAATTCAACTTTAACGATAATCACGAGTTAAACCCTCACAACGATTTACAAGTGCAATACTTAATAATTCAGCGGATTCACAACGAATGACAGAGTATAGCCCGAGTTTGGACAGCACTTTGAGCAGCACTCAGACAATCGTTGGATAGTTATAATCGATCGGATAAAGTATCGTACCAGTGATTAGAGTTATTACCCCAATAACGGGCAGAGTTTAGGGATTTAGAGGGTAAAATCCCGAGCTATAAAAGCTTGACGGAAAGAAAAGAATTGAACAGCGATTGAGTTAATACCCTGATTGCTGCAGCGTTTCGAGGTGTGTGGTTGAGTAGTAGAAGAAGTATAACTCGACGTCAATTTGGAATTTGAGCGTCGTTTTTGTGCCCAGAAGCAAGTCCCGAAGCCTGCTATTTATACACGAATTTGCTCCTACTTACGGACCGTAAGCCATATCCCTTACGGTCCGTAAGGGACACCTATTTTTCATAAGTCGGCCACAGTTGGGACTAGGCCTGCTGAGTCAATAGTTTTGGCAAATAGAATTTAAACAACGATTTATTAAGATAATCGTAAACTAGGTTTTGCCCCCCTTGAGTTTTAGGGGCCCTGATCCTGATTCCGATTGCTCTGAAAATTTTAGGGTTATGCAGAATCACTTGGGTGTCTTACTTAGGGTTTCCTTATTGGATAATTATCATACTAAGTATTAATTTTAGTGAGAGTTGTTACATCCTCCCCACCTTAATAAAAATCTCGTCCTCGAGATTTGGACTATGATATTTTCTTTAGGTTTCTTCTTTTAATTAAGAAAAATAATGTATCGTGGAATGGAATCAAAAGATATTTTGAGGGGTATGAACATTTAAAAATAAAAATGATTTATAGAAACAATTGGATTTAATATTCAAATGAACTTACTTTAATCAATTGTGGGAGATTCCGATTCGATAAATATCTATTTGTGAATGGGAGTATGGAAAATGATTTGTTAATGATTATCCGAAAATCAATATTGTTTACTTAAATGGTACTTGACAATAGAATTTAGTGTATCGTATTTTGAGTATATAATTGCATCAAGAATATGACAAATCAAACGAATGGCGTATGAATAGGGTTTATTATTAGCACAGGCTACAAATGTATATGGATACTGCAAGGTATTGTTATGATAAATTTACCGTTTTTCGAAATTAACTGAGAGTTTCAAGGAAGCGAATCTAGATATTTCAAAAGATGAAATGTTTAAACGAATGAGATGAAATGGTATAGTTTTTTCAAGGTGATTGGGTTCAAGCCAAAAGATATATGATCTATAGATTCTTAAAATGAATGTGAAGAACTTTTTGGAATTAGTAAAATTCTTTGTCAGAAGAAAACTTACCTTGATTGGTACCTAAGGAAGACTTAAGATTGACCGGTTAAAAATGAAATGAAAACATGAAAATGATTCGTCAAATATTGAATTATGATATGAGAAAATCAATGTGCTGCGATGGGTGATTTGTAAGAATACATGAAAAGACAATAAAGTTAGAGTATTTTTGTCTTAATACACAATTGTATTCAGATGATTTTAATCAAAATGTTTGATTTAAAGATAGGTGATATTTTGATTTACTAAATACCTTTTCCTTTTATGTTATCATAAAGTAGAATAATAAATAAATATAGATAGGTTTAAAATATCAAAACCCGTAATAATAATGATATATGTTTTATAAATAGGTTTACCCAGTATCGTAGAACTCATGATTATTATTTTTAAAATCAAGTATGTTTACTATAAGATTAGGGTATTTTAAATCATAAAAGTAGAATAATAAATGTTTATTTTAATATCGAGTATACTTAAATATTGGCTTGCGTAAATGACATTTGATATTTTAATATGTACATATTATAAAAGAATATTTCTATAAGTATTTAATAGTTGTGAAATATTAACCAAGATAAAAATTTATTTATAACATGTCTTGTTTATGAATATTTAGACGATTATTTAGATAATTTTATTCGTCCCTTTATTTGTTTTATGAAAATATGTTTTCTCTTTACAGTACGAAGTATATATATATATTTCTATATATAGAAAATATTTTTACATATAATTAAATTTATTAAATAATTATGATGACTTAATTTATATATATTAAATAGTTATTATCATGGTTGGATATTGGTTAGTGCTGCCTTGTTTAAGCATAGGTGGCCAGTCCATGCCTAACTAAGGCTAGGCTACCCAATACCTGTCCTTGACAATAATCTTTAAAAATAATATTAACACCATTATTATTAATATTTTATTACAACTATTAATTAAAAATAATAATAATAATAATAATAATAATAATAATAATTAGTCATAAATGTAAACGAGATTAGCGCAATCTTCAAATTTGTGAAAAAGTCACTACAAGGTGATTGTGATGTAAAGAAAATGATTTAATGAAGTTGAAGACCAACAAGCATGTTATAATTCAAGAGAATTGAAGTGCTTGTTGGGATTATTTTGAATATGATGGCTTCAATTCATCATATGGGACCTATGTTTTGTGAGCAAGTTAACTGATTTTGAATAAAACGAGTTTTAATAAGAAAGTTCAAACATGATCACAAAGAAACCATGTATCCCCTTCAAAAGAAAATCGAGTTTTTCAATAAATTCATTGATTCGATATTAAAGAGTCATTGCTTTGTAAAAACGCGGTTTACAATGCAAAGATCAAGTATAGCGGAACGATATTTGAACTTTTGATAAAACAACAAATTGAAATGATGCCTTCCTAGGGTCTTATAACTCAAATGAACCACATGCGCAACAAATAGTGCATGTGTATCGTGTGGATTTACCAAGAAACGAAATGGATCAATATTTGCTATTATGAAAGAATTCTTTATGGTATGATGACCATTAAAAGAACACGAAAGTCAACTTATTATAGGCAGAAGTCAGAATTGCAACGAAAGAAATATAAGAACTTCTTATCTGGAAATTCGTGTGATAACTATTTGTTAAATGACATTATCAGAGAATGTCGAATGAAGTGAAATGAAATCGGGGATTTGCAAAAATATATAACTTCTTTTGTAGTGTTAATAATTATGACTTAGGTTAGACTATGCACCGATGTTTGTGAAATATTGTTCCAACGTACCTCAGCGATATTTTGATCGTTTGTAAGATCATGTGGCAAAGTGCCGGTTTTTTTGATTTAGGAGTTCTTTTACTGATGGAATTAGTGTTGGTATCATCGTGCCTAATTTATATTTTTCAAAGATCTTGCCTTTGGAAGTCGTGTGTGATAAACTTCGACATCTGTGGATGTATAATTTAAGTTTCATGTGTTTTCTTGTGCATTAGCACAACTTTACCGGCTTCTTACTGGCGTTAGTAGTTTATGGTAACGTATTGGAAATTCTTATATTTTTGATGGTGTCCTAACTTAATGGGTTTCCAGTATTATTTTGTTGCACGAGTTACGAGGTAGATGATCAAACGAAAGAATGTTTGACATCAAAATTAAAGATATATGCGAGAGATTCCTGATAAAGAAATCTATATACATATGCTTGTGCTTTATTCTTAATTGACTTTTGGAATTCCTTATAGATATACATATCTATATTATATATTTCACATGTTGTAATATACATACCTTTCATAGGGTTAAATGTATATAATAGATTCATATTTCCAAAAAAACCAGTCAGATATTTGGTCATGATACTATTTAGGGAAATCTTGTTACTGGTTTGACATACCATTTATCCCGTCTTATACGGTTCGCGCCGGAGCGGTAATTTCAGTATATCCGGACAAGCTGGAGAGTCTGCTACTCTATACCCAGTTTTGCCGGAGAAAATTTCCTATTTCCCATAAACAGTATCTTTTCAAAAAGTGCCTCTTTTTTATTAGGGCTTTTATCCAGAATCAAGGAAATTTGTATTTCCATAATATATCTTTATTCTTGACCAAGTAATACCAATAAACAAGAATAAATAGCAATTAAATGCTATTGCCTGCTAGTCGTTATTCTTATTGAATACCAATTATACTTATTTATACTTATATAAGTAATTTTATCTTGAAGATTATATTAAGACAAAATTCTTAAGTTCGAGTCTAAATATCATTCAGAGTGCTATCAGATAATATTAAGTTTCTAATTCTCCGTTTAAACTTAGGTATTATTATAACACCTATTTGCGTAAACAAGTGGCTTAGCTTATACTAAGGCATCTTTTCTTATGTACAAATCTAAATGCTATCAGATGTGCTACCAGTTAAGTTAATAGCAATCTCCTAAGTCTTTTATTTAAGCTTAAGTAGTGTTATCACAACACTTATAGGCTTAAAGCAGTGGCTTAGCTCTGATACCACCTTTACTGTCACGACCCCCGACCCCATCCTAGCCGGAATCGGAAGCCGCGAGCAGTCCAGTGGTACCGGTGATTATTTTGAAAAACATTGCAGCGGAAATTTCATCAGGACCGTGAGTTAGGAAAATATCAGAGTTTAGAAACACCGGATTTTATTTAAATAGATGGAATAAATTCCATGTCTTACAAAGGTAGCTTTTAATAAAAACAATATTTCTTAATTTGATTTAATTAATAAAATAAGCCACTTCTTGAAGTCTTTCAGTGTCGGATCCACTCCTTGCTTCAATCTACTGTAATTACCTGAAACGCGTTTTAAAAAGGTTTTGTCAGCGGGAAATACTGAGTGAATCATTCTATTTACTAAAAACGACACATTTGTTATAATTCACAGTATTAAGATCTTTTACACATGTTTTTGATATCAACCAACTACCCACAGTATTTGTCACTCGACCGGATCTGTGACAGTGGTCATATCACCATTGGCTGCCCCAATGAATGACGTATCACTTAATTTTAGGTTCGCCCACCTAATCGTGATAAAAACTGTAGTAATGTGCACAATACCCCACATACTGGCTGTAATTTGGTGATTACATAAACTTAATCACTGTAATTATAACTTTGGAAAATAATTTGGAGTATGGTAAAACAGTTGATAAAAAGAAGAATGACTCACAATCAGCATGCAGGATTGAGTTAACAAACTTCTTGATTCTATTTCTTCCGATAATTAAGCATGCACTTTATTATTCTGGATCTTCTGATGATTTCATAGTTTGTTTGATTGTAAGGGTGTAGTTGGGAGTATTCTTGGTAATTAAATACATAGTTTAACAGAATGGAATACGTATTGGTGTAAAACCCAAATTAAACCTTAACGGTAGTCATGAGATTCGAACCTTAACGAATTTCACAAAAACCGGGTTAATGATCAATACAGCTTTTACGATAACTCACGAGATCAAATTCTCACAACGAACGACAAAGTGCGATACTTAAACATTCATCGAATTAACGACGAACGACAAAGTGCGATACTTAAACATTCATCGAATTAACGATGAACGACAAAGTATAACCCTAATATGGGCGGCACTTAAACATCCATTGGATATATTGATCGGTCGGAAAATGAATCGTAATAGCGATTGAGTGATTATTGGTTAGAACACCAACGTATAGAGAGAAGAAGAAAAGAAATGAGCAAAGAAAAATGAATCCTAAGCTTCTTATTTATAGCAAGCAAGCAAGCATCTCAAATAATCTTCTGATCGATGTGGGATAGATTTGACGTGCCTACCTACCTGCTTGACATGCTAGCTAGCTTGCTTATATATATTAATTCAGCTGCTTCACTCGTTTTTCTCGTATAACTTTTAAAATATGACGTATTATAAAACGACGAATATGTCTTTAGAACGAGCATATTTTTATCTACGTTTTAACCTAAGTTTCATTAAAAACGGAGTAAGGTAAAAAAAATAATATATTTAATTATTAATATTAAACGTTCTCATACGACCCCATATATATCTATTTTTAATAAACCTTACTTAGCTTAATTAATCTTGTTAGCTTAATTAATATTGATTAACTGATTAATTACTCATACTAAACTTAATTAATAAATTAATTAATCTACTCAGCTAACTTAACTGCTAAGTTTGATATACTAGTTTAACAGCTTACTGATTATGAGTTCTAATTTCTAGACACAAGAACTCGTATTAGTGTATTAACTCAATTCAACTTTAACGATAATCACGAGTTAAACCCTCACAACGATTTACAAGTGCAATACTTAATAATTCAGCGGATTCACAACGAATGACAGAGTATAGCCCGAGTTTGGACAGCACTTTGAGCAGCACTCAGACAATCGTTGGATAGTTATAATCGATCGGATAAAGTATCGTACCAGTGATTAGAGTTATTACCCCAATAACGGGCAGAGTTTAGGGATTTAGAGGGTAAAATCCCGAGCTATAAAAGCTTGACGGAAAGAAAAGAATTGAACAGCGATTGAGTTAATACCCTGATTGCTGCAGCGTTTCGAGGTGTGTGGTTGAGTAGTAGGAGAAGTATAACTCGACGTCAATTTGGAATTTGAGCGTCGTTTTTGTGCCCAGAAGCAAGTCCCGAAGCCTGCTATTTATACATGAATTTGCTCCTGCTTACGGACCGTAAGCCATATCCCTTACGGTCCGTAAGGGACACCTATTTTTCATAAGTCGGCCACAGTTGGGACTAGGCCTGCTGAGTCAACAGTTTTGGCAAATAGAATTTAAACAACGATTTATTAAGATAATCGTAAACTAGGTTTTGCCCCCCTTGAGTTTTAGGGGCCCTGATCCTGATTCCGATTGCTCTGAAAATTTTAGGGTTTATGCAGAATCACTTGGGTGTCTTACTTAGGGTTTCCTTATTGGATAATTATCATACTAAGTATTAATTTTAGTGAGAGTTGTTACATTGGAGGATAATCGATGGATCCGAAAACCTGTGAGGATCCTTGAGGCCGAAAGGAGGATCCTGGAACTTGAAAGGATCCTTGAACCTGAGAGGATCCTTGAACCTGGGAGAATCCTTGAACCTGGGAGGATCCTTGAACCTGGGAGGATCCTTGAACCTGGGAGGATCCTTGAATCTGCTGCGTCCCCATGTACCCTCCTAAGCTTACAAAGGATCCTGCTGGTTGGAAATAGGATCCTAAAGCCTGAGACGCTGCTGAGGATCAGTGCACTTCTCTTGTTCCACCCATGTATTGGACATCCGAAGCTGCAGAATGCTGAGAAGTTATAACCGGAGTGTCAAAATACAGTGATCTAGGCATCAATGGAGAATGATCCTCCACTGATCTCTTCTGTTTCTTGATTTCACCAATCTCCCTGAGGATCTTTTCATTGGTCTTGTCCTGCTCTTGTATGTGATCCCTCATCTGCAAAATCAAAGTAAAAAGGTCACCAGTGGTAGGATTAGAAGAAACAGAAGAAGTTGGTGGTTTTGAGAAAATAGGAGTTGGTCTCTTTTCAGCATTCTTCTGGAATCCAGAAGATGGTGGAGGCAAAGGTGGAACGCCCTGTGTAGAACTTATTGCCGGCATTGCACTTGAAGTATTCTTCACTGAAGAAGCCATCTGCTTGGTTGTAACGAACCGGAATGATCACAAAAACAAGAATTCTTTAGGAATGAAGCACCAATTGCCCCACGGTGGGCGCCAAACTATTTTAGGCAAAAATCAAGCAATGATAATGCAACCAAACTTTCTGTTGTGAGGTGTGATGCTTGAATCAATGAACAATATTAAGGATCACTCTTGAAATGTAATGAACAAGTGACACAAAGATTTATACGAGGAAAAAGCCCTTGATCAATGAATGATCTCCGGCATAAAAAAACCTCAGGTGATGGAAACTACCGATCACCAACTCAAATTAAACAAGAAATGTATTACAACTTTGGATGATAGCGAGCTAGTTACAAGGATCACTATAGTGTAGCATGTATAAAAGTGTGTAATCGCCAAGTGAATGGTTACGAGCTGGTGAGAGCAGTTACTAGTGTGTGTTTAGCCAAAATTAGCCAAGTGTTTCTATCTTAGCTCGCTACCCCATTTAAAAATAGAAAATATCTAAGCTAACAAACATTCCGCAATTCATGTAAGTCTCCCACGAACTCCATAACGTCCATATTGGCCAAACACGTGCGGAATAAACATGGAATATGCTCCAGGAATATCGCCAAGACCAAGTCCAAGCTCGTACTCCTGCAAAACAACATCACATTCAAAGTAGACAATCGTTAGAATAAGGATCCTTACTATGATCCATGATCCTGGTCCTGCAACACTTCTGAGGATCACTAGCTGAGACAGAAGCAAGGATCACTAAACCCAACAGTAACTGAGGATCACTGATCATTGGTAAATCCACCCCTAACAGTCCCCAGTTGCTAACTCTTCTCTTATATTGGCTTAGTCCCAAGTTCTGTTTCATTTTAGGTCTTTGAAGTTAAACAGCTAAGGATCCTTGATCCTAACCTTTCACTAAGGTTTGTTTTTTGGTTATCCTAATTGTAAAAATTAAAGGTTTAGGATCCTAACTTGGATTCTCAGGTATGATCCTTAATTACTTTAATTTTATCCTTTATTTATCTAAGTGACCCTTAACCATTGACAACAGAACACATGATCCTTGAACTGTACAACTTTATTGAATTTATCGATTATAGGATATTTAATCCTTGATCATATCCTAAAACTTGTTGATATGATCTATTAAACTTTTCTTCTTTATTTAATAAATTCAAACAAAGTGTATAATAGCAACTGAAAGGTAAAGTGTATACAAATATAACAACACATGATAAGCCAAAAGATTAAAGTTTTATTTATTCACAAAATGTTAAACCCTTAAAGGTTGTCAAAATTGCCAATCCAAGTTTCTACCTGCAATACGTGGCCCGTCCACTTGGGTTGGCAAAGGGTGTCCATTGTTAGCAGGTCTTAAAAGTGCAGGAAATAAAAGATGGCAGGATAACAAGTGGTTTCATCCCACAAACAGAGGATCCCTCCACCACCTATTATCCTACCTATTGTTCAAAGGATCCATGATCCTCAACCCTAATAGCTATTGTTTAGTTATTACAGACCATCATTGTTTAAAACATTACAACCGAAAAACTTTCAAATCCTAAAAAAAAGGGCTCCGGCCGCATCTAGAAATATCCATCATCGCCCATTTCTGCAGCTCACACCTTGGCTGCATCACCACCAGCATCATCACCGCCAACTTGATCCTTCCCGCTGCCACTTGTCTCAATCGCCAAGACCTCAGTAGCCTCCTCCTCATCGTCTAGCTCAGCCAGCTTCGCCTTCCAGCCCTCCTGGTCCCAAGTGGTCCTGTCGAAGTCAGGATCCTCAGCCTCCCTGGCCATTTGCAGCTTGATCTTGTACATGGGGATGGCGGCAGAAATTTTAGCATCCTCCAACAGCTAATGCTTCTCATGATCAGCATTTATCTGGGCCATGACCACCTACTTCTTTGCAAGATTGAGGTCTTTCTCGAGGGAGGAGATGGTTTGATCCTTGGCTAAGAAGATCTTTTGGAACTCCAGATGCTTCTGCTCAGCCTCTTCGACATATGCATCAAAGAGCATCTGGATCTCAGCGAATTTCTGCAAAAAAGACAAGGTAAAGTTCAAGATCCTTGATCCTCAAGTGGGCAGGATAATCAAGCAGAATCAGTGATCCTTACATCAGCAAAGTATTCTTCAAACTGGTGGCGGATGAGAGGCAAGCCTTCCAGATCCTCAACCTCGGTGGCCTTCCTTTTCTTTCCTCTCTTACCCTTGGAGGTAGTGGGCTTTGGCATTGGAACAATGGGGCTAGCAGCAGCTTTCTTCTTCCCAGAACGAGCTGTGACAATGTCAAGATCACTGACACTGAAGCGAGTGGCCGAGCTTGAGGATTTTCCAGCACCTACCAATCCAAAACAACATATAAGTATTCTTGTTTTATTTTCATTTAAACATTTAATTATATACAAACTCGGATACTTACTTCACATTGTGACTGAGCCTGAGGATACTTCTTGAGAATCCTTGGTGTTTGCTTGGAATGATCTTGCTGCAGGATCAAGATTCCAGAAAGCGGTGATCCTTTCTTTGGTTGCAGGTGATGGAATGATGTGACAGACAGAGATAGCTGCAAAATAAAAAAAAAAGGGGTCAGTTACCCTCACAAGAATTGGGTTATCCTATGATCCTTCTATGAGGATCCTCTATCCTACCATGAATGGTCCACTTTAAGGGGAGATCTTTCCCATCAGCGATAGAGTCCCTCCTAACAAAGAAGAACCGCATCTTCTAGTTGGTATCTTTTTGGTGGTTTTGAGGATTGGATGAGGTTCACCAGGTTTATGTTTGAAAAGGTAGCGGTGTGAACCATGGCTCACAAGGTTATACAATTCAGCCAATTCTGACATCCCCAACTCTATACCTTCCTGCTCAATAATTCTCTCCAGGGTATATAAAACCCTCCACATCATTGGCATGGCTTGAATGTAGCACATGCCGGTGAGAGAAAAGAAGGATTCGATGAAAGCAGGGAAGGGATAGGAGTATCCTATCAGGAATGGAGTGGCCGGAAAAGCAGCCCAGGTTTCAGAAATAAAATCGCTCTTGGCGGTAGGGTCGAAAGGTTTAATGACAGTGTTCGCCGGAAAGCAATGACGAATCCTGTCGATCTCAGGATCAGTAAAGCAGCATCGTTCCTTCGGAGAATCCTTGATAATTCCTTGGCTCTTTAGAGGGCTATCTTTTTGGTGATCCTTAGCCGGTGAGTATCTTAAAGTCATCTTAGCCATGGATGATGGTAAAGAAAGAAGGAACAAAGTAAGAAGGTGAAGAGAGAAAGGAGAGAGAAGTACCTACTTGATCTTCGAATGAGGATTTAAAGGGAGTATTGCTCGAATTTAAATGCACATTAGTCCTTATCTCCAACCTATATATAATGATGATTCTGCAGGGATGTCGCTTCAATGACGTATAATCTGCAACGGCTAGTTAGATTGTAACGGCTATATGTCCATTAGTTAGTTGTACATAAGATCAAGAAAATATAACTCGCTAATTTACACTTTACTCCTTATATTTTGGGGGCAATTGTTAGGGGAGGATTTTCCAATCCTAAGGATCACGGATCCTCAAGTACTGCCAGGATCATGGATCCTCAATTCTATTTGAATTAAGGATCCTCAGTAGTTGTTGCAGGATCAGGATTCAGGATCCTTATTGTTATCCTTGTACTAACGATTGTCTTCATTATACATGAGCTTGCTTTGCAGGAGTATGGGCATGGACTACCTCTTACCGATATTCTTGGGGAATATGCTCTCAATATTCCGCACGTGTCTGGCTTTGTGAACGTTATGGAGATTGTGGGGAGCTTGCACAATTAGCGGATAGTTAGTTATTTTGGTTATTTCTAATTTTAAAAAGGGGATAACAAGCTTGAGTTACAACACTTGGCTAATTTAGCAAACACACACACTCAAACAGCTCTCGGCAGTTTACTTGGCGATTTCATACACTTTTATACTTTTGCACAATAGTGATCCTTGTAACAAGCTTGTTATCATCCCGAGTTGTAACATCTTTCTGTTTAATCTTAGTTGGTGATCGGTAGTTTCCATCACCCGAGGTTTTTTATGCCGGAGATCATCTCTTGATCAAAGGCTTTTTCCTCATATAAATCTTTGTGTCACCTCTTTATTTGATTTGCAAGTTGTTCATACAATTGTTCATAGATTCAAGCATCATACCTCACAACAAAAGATTTGGTTGCATTATCCTTGCTTGGTTTTTGACCAAAACATTAACATATCCTTAACAAAGGATTGAGTATCCACAGAAGTCTCCAGTTATTTGGGCTTGACCCCAGTTATTTGTGTTTGACCCAAGTTTTTTGGGCTTGACCCCAGTTATTTGGGCTTGACCCCAGTTTTTTGGGCCTGTCACCAGTATCGCCAGTAGCGCACGATGATCCTGGGGCAGTTCATGGCAATGGGACCAGTACTCGCTTTAGGGGCTGGCAATTTCATTGTACTGGCTGTATTCAGGATCCTACGTATAATGGTAGACGTACCATACATCCGTTCTTAAGGTTTCTAACATTTTCACGTTAGCTAAGGTTTTGGCATTTTCGTGTCATTAAGTTTGGATAGTCGCCAGTGAGGGCCATACTCCAGTTTACACAAGAACTTTTGGGCTTGTCCCCAGTTTTTTGGGCTTGTCCCTAGTTTATTGGGCTTGTCCCCAGAATTGTTGGGCTTGTCCCCAGTTGCTAACTCTTCTCTTATATTGGCTTAGTCCCAAGTTATGTTCTATTTCAAGTTTTTGAAGTTAAACAACTAAGGATCCTTGATCCTAACCTTTAATTAAGGTTTGTCTTTTGGTTATCCCGATTGTAAATGTTAAAGGTTTAGGATCCTAACTTGGATTCTCAGGTATGATCCTTAATTACTTTGATTTTATTCTTTATTTATATAAGTGACCCTTATCCTTTGACAACAGGATACATGATCCTTGAACTATACTACTTTTTTGAATTTATCGATTATAGGATATTTGATCCTTGATCATATCCTGAACTTTTTGACATGATTTGTTAAACTTTCATTATTTACTTATGAATTCAAACAAGGTATATCACAACAGTTGAAAAAATAAAGCATTCACAAAAATAACAACACAGGAAATAGCCGAAAGATTAAAGTTTTATTTATTCACCAAAAGTTAAACCCTTAAAAGGTAGTCAAAATTGCCAACCCAAGTTTCTACCAGCAAAACGTGGCCTGTCCACTTGGGTTGGCAAAGGGTGTCCATATTAACGAGGTCTTAGTGCAGGAAATAAAAGTGGCATGATAACAAGTGGTTTCATCCCCCAAACAGAGGATCCATCCACCACCCATTATCCGACCTATTGTCCAAGGATCCATGATCCACAACCCTAAAAACTATTGTTTAAGTACAAACCAGCATTGTTTAGAAAACATCACAACCAAAAAAAACTGTAAAACCATAAAAAAATGGGCTCCGGCCGCGTCTAGATAAATCCATCATCGCCCATTTCTGCAGCTCACACCTTCGCTGCATCACCACCGCCTTCAGCATCAGCACCACCAGCCTGATCCTTAGCCCCGCTACCACTTGCCTTAATCGCCAAGACCTCTGTAGCCTCCTCCTCGTCATCCAGCTCAGCCAGCTTAGCCTTACAGCCCTCCTAGTCCCAAGTGGTCCTGTCAAAGTCAGGATCCTCGGCCTCCTGGGCCTTCTGCAGCTTGATCTTGTACATAGTGATGGCAGCAGAGACTTTAGCATCCTCCATCACCTCAAGCTTCTCATGATCAGCATTGATCTGGGCCATGACCACTTGCTTCTTTGCCAAGTTGAGCTCCCTTTCAAGAGAAGAGATGGTCTCGTCCTTAGCTAGGAAGATCTTTTGGAACTCCAGATGCTTCTGCTCAGCCTCTTCAACATATGCATCAAAGAGCATCTAGATCTCAGCAAATTTCTGCAAAAAAGACAAGGTAAAGTTCAGGATCCATTATCCTCAAATGGGCAGGATAACCAGTCAGGATTGAGGATCCTTACATCAGAAAAAGTATTCTTCAAACTGGTGGCGGATGAGGGGCAGGCCTTCCAGGTTGTCAGCCTCAGTGGTCTTCCTCTTCTTTCCTCCTTTGCCCTTGGAGAAGGCAGGCTTAGGCATTGGAACGCTTGGGCTAGCAGCATATTTCTTCTTTCAGGATCGGGCAGTGACAGTGTCAAGATCACTAACACTTAAGCGGGTGGCTGACCTTGAAGATTTTCCAGCACCTACAAAGGACAAATAACATATAAGTATCCTTAATCCTCATTTATTTACTCATATATAAAAATAAACACTTACTTGACATTGTGACTGAACCGGAGGATACTTCTTGTGAATCCTTTGTGTTTGCTTGAAATGATCTTACTGAAGGATCAAGGCTCCAGAAAGCAGCAATCCTTTCTTTTGTTGCAGGTGACTGAATGATATGAGAGACTGAAATAGATGCATAGAAAACAGAAAAGGATCAGTTATCCTCAGTGGAAACAAAGTTGTCCTATGATCCTTCTATAAGGATCCTATGTCCTACCATGGGTGGTCCACTCTATGGGGAGATCTTTCCCATTCGGGATAGAGTCCCTCCTAACAAAGAAGAAACGCTTCTTCCAGTTGGTATCGTTTTTTGTGGTCTTGAGGATTGGGTGAGGATCACCAGGTTTGTGTTTGAGCAAATAGCGGTGTGATCCATGGCTCACAAGGTTGTACAGTTCAGCCAATTCCGACATTCCCAGCTCTATGCCTTCCTGCTCAATGATGTTCTCTAGGGTATATAAAACCCTCCACATCATTGGCATGGCCTGAGTATAGCACATGCCATTGAGGGAAAAGAAGGATTGGGTTAAGGTAGGGAAAGGATAAGAGAATCGTATTAAAAGTGGGGTAGCCGGAAAAGCGACCCAGGTGCTCGAAATAGAATCACTTTTTGCAGAAGAGTCAAAAAGCTTGAAGACGGTATTCGCCGGAAAACAGTGGCGAATCCGGTCAATCTGTGGATCGGTGAAGCAGCAGAGTTCCTTCGAAGGATTTTGCAGAATCCCTTGGCTTTTCAGGGGACTGTCTTTTTGGTGATCCTTGGCAGGAGAGGATCGCAGCTTCATTGTAGTCTTAAAGTTTTGACGGAAAAGAAAAACAGGGGAAGAAAATGAATAGAGAAGGGAAAGAGCAATACCTGATCAATCTTCGAATGAGGATTTAAAGGAAGTAATGCACGAATTTAAATGCATATCGATCCTTATCCCTAACCTATTTATAATCATGATTCTGCAGGATGTTGCTTCAATGACGCAAGCTGTGTAACGGCTAGTTTGATCCTAACGGCTATAATTCTGTTTGACAGTTTGTTGCAGATAATATCAAAGAAAAATATGACTCGTTAATTTACATTTTACTACTCATATTTTGGGGGCAATTGTTAGGGTTGTTTTGCAGGAGTAAACATGTTGGACTTGGTTGTGACAACTCGACCTTTCGGCTTTAAATGCACGTTGACTTTGACCATTGACTTTGACTGTTTGACTTGTTTGAATTGCAACCATACATGTTATGTTAAAATGAAACGTGATACGATTGTGCACTTATGTGATTTATTGTTGTTGTGTATATAGCATGGATCGATATAAAACCCTTAAACTCATTTGCCATCAAACCAGCTCGACGAATCAGAGTTTTGATTCGCCAACAAGGACTCGACGAAACACAAGTGTGTTTCGCCAAACCTAACCTTGACGAAATAGATTAGATTCGCTGGCCCATCTGATTCGCCAAGCCCAACATAGGCCCAACCCTTGTACGTGATTTATATTAATTTAGGAGGTGCACATAAATCGGTTACAAAAAGAAAACTCAAACAAGAAACCCTACTCCTCCTCCTATTGGCGACGGCAGGCCCCACTCCCTCCACCTCTCTCAAGAATTTCATCAGTTTCCTTGTGTTCGGTTAGTAATGTCTCGATTGTTTTTTTTTATGTCTAGTGCAACAATGTGAATGATGATTACTTTGTGATGACACCCATTTGATTTATAATTGCATGTGTAATTGTTAGTAACATGAGATCCCCCATGTGAGTGTTGTCAGGATATGTTAGTCAAGATTCTCTTGTAAATTGTTTGTATATATATGCCGCCGATTTGTGTGATAATGTTTGTTATGGATTTGATAATTCACATGGGTGGATATTTTGGTCCAATAAAATCTTGAGATGATATGTATAAGTCAAACGACGGCTAGTGTATATGTATTTGGGGTGCACACATTCCATGAAAAGTAAATCACTAGCATGAGCCATGTGATTGTATGGGGTAATGCACATGAAATGGCGGCTAGTAATGTACCTAGGCTTCAAGATCATTTGTCAGTAGGTTGCAAAAGGGGTCATGTGGCTTTGGGCGGCCAAGGGCTCCTATTGGTGGGATAGGGCGGCTAAAAAGGGGTTATTGGCCACTTTATTGGCCCAATAAGGCTAGAGAACCGAATTGGGTGGGTGTCGGCTAGTCCCTCATGTGAGCATCTCTAAGTCATTTGACTTATATAATTTTCGGTCCTATAGCATTTGGCGGTGGTTACTCATGTCGGCCACTTGAGTCTAGTAACATGATTATTTAACAGTTTTGGCTTTGACGAAACAACAGTGTGTTTCGCCAAAGGGGATCTTGACGAATCAGAAAGTGTCTCGCCAAGGATGCTTGACGAAATAGAAAATGTGATTCGCCAAGGGTGTTAACGAAATAGAAATCGGATTAGTCAAAGGGTAGTTGACGAAACACAATGTGTTTCGTCAACCTGTGTTTCGCCAAAAATACTTGTTTCGCCAACTTAGTTATTTTTGCACAGTAACATGATTTAACCCTGTTAAAAGTTAACGGGATTATTTAACTGCTGTTAAGTGTTGTACATAACTTATGTGATAACGACTACATGCTGGTACTTGTATGATTACCTATACGTGCTCAACTTGGGTATAAACTGATTGTGTATACGTGCATACTCTAGGACGTGACTGATTTATTTGAGCACATACTTAGCATACCAAGCAAACCCAAGGTGAGTTCACACAGCCAAGGCATGGGTTCCCGGGTGGGGAATGGGATTTGATAGATTGCTATGCACACTCAGATGGTAGAACTTAACGGATACGAACCTACTAGACTAGTAACACTCATTGAACTGATCTTCGCACACCTGCCACGGGTTGGCCGCGATACTATGACATCTTCGCACACCTGCCTTTGGAAGGCCGCGAACTAAACTTACTAACCTTCGCACACCTGCCTGGGAGGCCGCGATACAAATAAACCTAGTCTAGAATGCTTGGGATGAACATCCCCTAATATCTTCGCACACCTGCCTGGGAGGCCGCGATGGAAATATGATACATGATATAAACGAACGAACTTACTATTATTCATACCATATTATTACTGAACTGTTAACTGTGAACTCGCTCAACTAGTTGTTGACTCTCTGCTGCATGCCTTGCAGGACCTTAGGTACTTATGGAGCTTGCACTGGGGAAGCGGGTCGTTGTGGGCAAGGATCGTGGTTTCTACGTTGAACTATTATGACATTTAAAACTATTAACTAGTGTTGGATTATTTACTATGCTTCCGCTACACTTTGAAACTATGGTTATGTTTTGAACACCTATCGTATTGGATGTATGGTTTACATTTATTTTACTTGATATTAATTACATGTTCAATATGATTGGTGGCTTGATCCTGGTCAGTCACGCTCCCAAGCGGTGGTATTCCGCGTGTGGATTTTGGGGGTGTGACAGATTGGTATCAGAGCCATTGGTTATAGAGAACTTGGTTTTAATATGGGAAAACGTTTTTATTAAAACCAGACTATAACCAGAACAGTGCTCTCAACGATCCACAACGACGCTTCGCTCCACGTGCAAGACTCAACATCCTAGGTAATAAGGGTTATGTTTATTGCCTACATGCTAGAATTGCATAGAACTTTGCTCGTAGTATGCTTACATTACTTTGCTCACTACTTGTTACTGCTTGAGAACACCTATGTGCCTACACTTTTCTGTCATCGCACTACTCACGAACCATTCATACTTATGCTACCTTTACTGCTCGATCATGTCTGGACGTGTTACCATGACTCAAGCCCGGTTGACGGCTCTCATTAACGAACAAGTTTCTACGGCGCTTGCAGCCGCACAAGCAGGAGGTATAACCTGCTATTCCAGACCTATTCTAGGATGTTAGATCCTACTCTCGTGACCCAACTCTCGCACCTAACCATGACCTATCTTCCTCGCGCAACGGGTCAGAACACACATCAACCTGTCTGCACATTCAAGAACTTCATGGACTGTCGTCCAAGCACATTCAGTGGCACAGAAGGAGCAGTGGGACTACTCCATTAGTTTGGAAAGATCGAGTCAGTATTCGAGATGTGTGAATGCCCTGAGGCACGCAGGGTCAAGTACGCCACTGGCACGTTGGAAGGAATCGCGCTAACCTGGTGGAACGCGCAAGTTCAGATATTAGGGCTGGCAGCTGCTCACGCCACCCCAGGAACGAATTCAAAGAACGCATTAAAAGTGAATACTACGCACGTGATGACATTCACAAGTTGGAAGTGGAGCTTTACCATTTGAAAATGGCGGGGTCAGAAATTGAAGCTTATACGAAACGGTCAAACGAACTGGCCAACTTATGTCCAACCATGGTGGACCCTCCAAGCAAGCGTATCGAATTGTACCTCAAGGGTCTAGCCTCAGAGATTCAGAGCCATGCTAAATCGGCTAACCTCGACAATATCCAAGACATTCGGCGTCTTGCTCATCGCCTCACGGATCAGGCAGTGGAACAGAACGGGCTGCCTAGTTGTATCAGCGTTATTACTACCGCTACCACTTCTGCTACTCCCGCTACTCCTAGTGACAACAAGCGGGAATGGGATGGGCATTCCAGCAAGGATTCCGCTACCGTTCAGTCTCAAGCACAGCAGCAGCGAAAGAATAGTGATCACCAGAGCCCGGGTCAGTCAACTTCTGGTGGTCAGGGGCAGGTTGGATATCGGGGAATTCACCCACTGTGTATCAAATGCAACAGACACCACAGTGGTTAGTGCAATGAGGGACGTTGGCAGAGGTGTCTCAAAATGGGCCATGAAG
This sequence comes from Helianthus annuus, assembly GCF_002127325.2. Taxonomy (NCBI): domain Eukaryota; kingdom Viridiplantae; phylum Streptophyta; class Magnoliopsida; order Asterales; family Asteraceae; genus Helianthus; species Helianthus annuus. The sequence goes on along the minus strand of NC_035447.2, from coordinate 74,354,976 downwards.
CTAAGGATTCAGGAGCCCACGGCCTGCAAATCGGAATCGCCAGCAGCAACAGCAAGCAGAAATCCTATGCAAAGAAAAGATTGTTTGCGTTCCTCGTTCTGGTCAAGAACCTCTCCAAGTTCAGGGCGACAAGAGTGGTGCCGTGGTTGGCATCATCTCTTTCTTAAAGGCGCAGAAATGGTTACGAAAGGGGCATACTGCCATTCTGGCACTTGTCACTGACGCATCAGCAAAGGAAAAGAAGCTGGAGGATATTCCAGTTGTACGTGACTTCCCTCAGGTGTTTCCTGAAGATTTACCCGGTTTACCTCCTCATCGCCAAGTCGAATTCCAGGTTGAGTTAGCTCCTGGAGCAGCACCTATAGCTCGCGCACCGTATCGTTTAGCTCCAACCGAACTGGAAGAACTGTCAAAGCAACTACAAGAGCTCTTGGAAAAGGGTTTTATTCGTCCAAGCTCATCGCCTTGGGGAGCTCCAGTACTTTTCGTGAAAAAGAAAGATGGCACTTTCAGGATGCGCATCGATTACCGTGAACTGAACAAGGTGACGGTGAAGAACCGTTATCCTCTTCCGCGCATCGACGACTTATTCGACCAGTTGCAAGGGTCGAGTTACTACTCCAAGATAGACTTGAGGTCAGGGTATCATCAGCTGAGAGTCCGGGATGGGGACGTCTCTAAAACCGCTTTCAGAACTCGCTACGGTCACTACGAGTTTCTTGTCATGCCATTTAGGTTAACAAACGTGCCTGCTGTATTTATGGATCTGATGAACAGGGTGTGCAAACCGTACTTAGACAAGTTTGTGATTGTCTTCATCGACGACATTTTGATTTACTCCAAGAGCCAAGAGGAGCACGAGCAGCACCTGCGATTGATTTTGGAACTCCTTCGAAAGGAGCAATTGTACGCCAAGTTTTCAAAATGTGACTTCTGGCTTCGTGAAGTCCACTTCTTAGGCCATGTGGTTAACAAGGATGGGATTCATGTCGATCCATCCAAGGTAGATTCGATCAGGAACTGGCCTGCACCGCGTACACCGATAGAAATACGCCAATTCTTGGGTTTGGCGGGTCACTACAGACGATTTATCAAAGACTTTTCAAAGATTGCTCAGCCGCTTACGCTACTGACACAGAGGGGTGTCACCTATCGCTGGGGAGAGTCCCAGGAAACCGCTTTTCAGTACTTAAAGGATAGACTTTGCAGTGCACCTATCCTCTCATTGCCAGAGGGCACGGAAGATTTTGTAGTATATTGTGACGCATCGATACAGGGGCTTGGTTGCGTATTGATGCAGCGGGATAAAGTCATTGCCTACGCTTCGCGACAACTCAAGATTCACGAACGGAATTACACGACGCATGATTTAGAGCTGGGAGCTGTTGTTTTCGCGCTTAAGATATGGCGAAACTACCTGTACGGTACCAGGTGCACGATTTACACCGATCACAGGAGTCTCGAGCATATCCTTAAGCAGAAGGATTTGAACATGCGTCAACGAAGATGGGTTGAACTACTGAACGACTACGAATGCGCCATCAGGTATCATCCTGGCAAAGCCAATGTTGTGGCTGATGCCCTCAGCCGGAAAGACACTTTACCTCGGCGCGTGCGAGCACTACAGCTTACGATTCAGTCTAGTCTACCTGCACAGATACGGGATGCTCAGGTGGAAGCATTGAAAACCAGAAAACGTAAAGGCTGAAGCTTTATGTGGTTCGAGGCAACAAATGGAACAAAAGGAAGACGGCGCCTACTATGTAACGGGGCGTATTTGGGTCCCACTTTATGGCGGTCTACGCGAACTTGTAATGGATGAAGCTCACAAGTCTCGCTATTCGGTACATCCAGGGTCGGATAAAATGTACCACGACATCAAAACAACATATTGGTGGCCTAGCATGAAGGCCCACATCGCTACTTACGTCGGCAAGTGTTTGACCTGTGCGAGAGTCAAGGTTGAATATCAGAAGCCCGCAGGTCTACTACAACAGCCCAGGATACCACAGTGGAAATGGGAAGAAATTTCCATGGACTTCGTTACAGGCTTACCTAGATCCCAGCGTGGGAACGATACGATATGGGTGATCGTGGATCGACTCACCAAGTCTGCACACTTCCTAGCGATAAAGGAAACGGATAAGTTCTCCACTCTCGCAGACATCTACCTCAAAGAAGTTGTTTCGAGGCACGGGGTGCCCATCTCCATCATCTCGGATCGCGATGCACGATTCACGTCAGAGCTATGGCAAGCAATGCATAAATCCTTCGGCTAATGGATAGACATGAGCACAGCTTATCACCCTCAGACGGATGGACAGTCTGAGCGAACGATCCAAACTCTTGAAGACATGCTCCGGGCATGTGTTATCGATTTCGGCAACGGCTGGGAAAAGCATCTCCCTTTAGTGGAGTTCTCATACAATAACAGTTATCACACCAGCATTCAAGCCGCTCCATTCGAGGCATTGTACGGGCGTAAATGCCGGTCACCTCTCTGTTGGGCAGAGGTGGGGGATAGTCAGATTACGGGTCCAGAGATTGTAGTGGACGCCACGGAAAAGATTGCACAGATACGACAACGCATGGCGGCAGCACGCGACCGTCAGAAAGCCTACGCGGATAAGCGTAAGAAGCCACTGGAATTTCAGGTCGGGGACCGGGTATTACTTAAAGTCTCACCCTGGAAGGGTGGGGTACGTTTTGGCAAACGGGGTAAACTAAATCCGGGATATGTCGGACCATTCGAGATCATAGAAAGAATAGGCCCAGTAGCCTACCGATTGAACCTACCAGCTGAACTCGGGGCAATTCACAATGTCTTTCACGTATCGAACTTAAAGAAGTGCCTATCAGATGAAACTCTTATCATTCCTTTCAAAGAACTCACTATCGACGAGCGGTTGCAGTTCGTTGAGGAACCAGTTGAAATCACGGACCGGGATGTTAAGGTCCTCAAAAACAAGAGAATCCCTCTTGTTCGAGTTCGTTGGAACTCCCGTCGTGGCCCAGAGTACACCTGGGAGCGCGAAGACCAGATGACAGAAAAGTATCCCCAGTTATTCGGAACCAATACAACCACTGCTGAGGCTGAAGCTACTACCACGGAATTTCGGGACGAAATTCCAGACCAACGGGGGAAGGATGTGACACCCCAGGAAAACCAGTGAACGATGCAACCTATCTAGCTTCCTCAGTAAGTACGTACCAAATTTCGGGACGAAATTTCTTTTAAGTTGGGGATAATGTGACAACTCGACCTTTCGGCTTTAAATGCACGTTGACTTTGACCATTGACTTTGACTGTTTGACTTGTTTGAATTGCAACCATACATGTTATTTTAAAATGAAACGTGATACGATTGTGCACTTATGTGATTTATTGTTGTTGTGTATATAGCATGGATCGATATAAAACCCTTAAACTCATTTGCCATCAAACCAGCTCGACGAATCAGAGTTTTGATTCGCCAACAAGGACTCGACGAAACACAAGTGTGTTTCGCCAAACCTAACCTTGACGAAATAGATTAGATTCGCTGGCCCATCTGATTCGCCAAGCCCAACATAGGCCCAACCCTTGTACGTGATTTATATTAATTTAGGAGGTGCACATAAATCGGTTACAAAAAGAAAACTCAAACAAGAAACCCTACTCCTCCTCCTATTGGCGACGGCAGGCCCCACTCCCTCCACCTCTCTTAAGAATTTCATCAGTTTCCTTGTGTTCGGTTAGTAATGTCTCGATTGTTTTTTTTTTATGTCTAGTGCAACAATGTGAATGATGATTACTTTGTGATGACACCCATTTGATTTATAATTGCATGTGTAATTGTTAGTAACATGAGATCCCCCATGTGAGTGTTGTCAGGATATGTTAGTCAAGATTCTCTTGTAAATTGTTTGTATATATATGCCGCCGATTTGTGTGATAATGTTTGTTATGGATTTGATAATTCACATGGGTGGATATTTTGGTCCAATAAAATCTTGAGATGATATGTATAAGTCAAACGACGGCTAGTATATATGTATTTGGGGTGCACACATTCCATGAAAAGTAAATCACTAGCATGAGCCATGTGATTGTATGGGGTAATGCACATGAAATGGCGGCTAGTAATGTACCTAGGCTTCAAGATCATTTGTCAGTAGGTTGCAAAAGGGGTCATGTGGCTTTGGGCGGCCAAGGGCTCCTATTGGTGGGATAGGGCGGCTAAAAAGGGGTTATTGGCCACTTTATTGGCCCAATAAGGCTAGAGAACCGAATTGGGTGGGTGTCGGCTAGTCCCTCATGTGAGCATCTCTAAGTCATTTGACTTATATAATTTTCGGTCCTATAGCATTTGGCGGTGGTTACTCATGTCGGCCACTTGAGTCTAGTAACATGATTATTTAACAGTTTTGGCTTTGACGAAACAACAGTGTGTTTCGCCAAAGGGGATCTTGACGAATCAGAAAGTGTCTCGCCAAGGATGCTTGATGAAATAGAAAATGTGATTCGCCAAGGGTGTTAACGAAATAGAAATCGGATTAGTCAAAGGGTAGTTGACGAAACACAATGTGTTTCGTCAACCTGTGTTTCGCCAAAAATACTTGTTTCGCCAACTTAGTTATTTTTGCACAGTAACATGATTTAACCCTGTTAAAAGTTAACGGGATTATTTAACTGCTGTTAAGTGTTGTACATAACTTATGTGATAACGACTACATGCTGGTACTTGTATGATTACCTATACGTGCTCAACTTGGGTATAAACTGATTGTGTATACGTGCATACTCTAGGACGTGACTGATTTATTTGAGCACATACTTAGCATACCAAGCAAACCCAAGGTGAGTTCACACAGCCAAGGCATGGGTTCCCGGGTGGGGAATGGGATTTGATAGATTGCTATGCACACTCAGATGGTAGAACTTAACGGATACGAACCTACTAGACTAGTAACACTCATTGAACTGATCTTCGCACACCTGCCACGGGTTGGCCGCGATACTATGACATCTTCGCACACCTGCCTTTGGAAGGCCGCGAACTAAACTTACTAACCTTCGCACACCTGCCTGGGAGGCCGCGATACAAATAAACCTAGTCTAGAATGCTTGGGATGAACATCCCCTAATATCTTCGCACACCTGCCTGGGAGGCCGCGATGGAAATATGATACATGATATAAACGAACGAACTTACTATTATTCATACCATATTATTACTGAACTGTTAACTGTGAACTCGCTCAACTAGTTGTTGACTCTCTGCTGCATGCCTTGCAGGACCTTAGGTACTTATGGAGCTTGCACTGGGGAAGCGGGTCGTTGTGGGCAAGGATCGTGGTTTCTACGTTGAACTATTATGACATTTAAAACTATTAACTAGTGTTGGATTATTTACTATGCTTCCGCTACACTTTGAAACTATGGTTATGTTTTGAACACCTATCGTATTGGATGTATGGTTTACATTTATTTTACTTGATATTAATTACATGTTCAATATGATTGGTGGCTTGATCCTGGTCAGTCACGCTCCCAAGCGGTGGTATTCCGCGTGTGGATTTTGGGGGTGTGACATTGGTCTTGCCGACATTCATGGAGAATATGCTCTGAAGATTCCACACGTGCATAGCTTGGTGACCGTTTTGGAGGTCGTGGGTGGCTTCCACATTTAGCGGAGAGTTAGTTATGTGGTTTATTTCTAATTTTAAAAGGGGATAACAAAGCTTGAATTAGAACAAGTTAGCTAATATACACACACTTGCAAGCTCTCGACAATACATTGGCGATTTCATACACTTTTGCACACTAATGATCCTTGTAACAAGCTTGTTATCATCCCGAGTTGTAACAATCATTTGTTTTATTGTAGTTGGTGATCGGTAGTTTCTATCACCCGAGGTTTTTTATGCCGGAGATCAACTCTTGATCAAGGGGTTTTCCTCGTATAAATCCTTGTGTCACTTATTCATTTTACTTGCAAGTTGATCATACAATTGTTCATTGAATCAAGCATCACACCTCACAACAAAAGATTTGGTTGCATTATCCTAGCTTGATTTTTGACCAAAACAAAACTTATTTGATCAATAGGGACTAAAAGCGTCAAAAAGTGCATAAGTTTGCATTTTCGCGGATATCTTACGTTCTGAATATATCCGGACATTCAAAAATTTATGTAATCATTAAAATATTTTATTTTAGTGATTGGCAGGATAAAATTCCATTCGTCGCTTAATTTGGATCGTTTTCGCGTTCGTTATGACTTCTGTCGTAATTAACCGAATAACGCAACCGTACGACCAAACGAATCGACATACGAGATGTTTTTTTAGCATATTTTAAGTTCCCTATACTTTAACATCATTTTAGAGCTTTGAAATGAGGTTAACGGGGCTTAAAAGTGTCAAATATGCATCAAAATACAAGTTTCTGGGCTGCATGGACTAAATGTGACAATCTGCCAAACTTATTATATGGGCCGCGTAAGATGAGACTATATGCTACGCGGGGCGCGACAGCCTGTCAGACAGAAACATTGAATCTGGCTTTCCAGCCTGTTTTTGATGGTTTTAGCAGCTGATTTGGGATACTTTGGGCTAGTTTTGATGGTTTTTACATGTCCCCATGGTTTCTAATACCATGTGCCCACATGGATGGCCAAGATCGAACCCTCTTTTGCAAGAAACGATCCTAACGGTTTACCAAAAACTATAAATACCGAAGCCCCCTTTCATTTTTCTACACCCTTGATCTGATTAATGCTCTAAGTTGAAGCCTTTGCTTCATACCTGAGTGTTAAAGATCAAGTTCTCCCTAGCTTGGACCCTTTGTAAGCTTCTTTTGTTCTTTTATTGCTTTTCGGGCGTGAAAGTCAAACAGTGTTTTACCTTCTGCTTTGACCAGCCTTTGGTCAACACACAGTTCGTTTGAACTTTGCAACGTGAGCGTAATCACGATGGTTATAGTCCCGTGTGACTATTCCTAATGATTACCACGTTGATTAGGCGTAGTGACGAGTCCTAGTTTCGGTCAAAATGCGTATTTATGCGTATTTTGTAACCAAACTACTCTTGGTATCAAAACACTTTGTTTTGGTATCAAAACCTGTTTTCTAACTTAGTTAAACATGTTCCAACATGTTTAGCTCGTCACTTTTAGTTTAGTGCTTGTATGAGAGTCGTAAGTCAAGCGGTCTAAACCACCGCTTAGACTTTCGAACTCGACCCATTTGGTCGATCTTTAGGATCCGACCAAGCATGATTAGTGAGCATTGTTGTATAGGGAATAACCTTCCGATGTTATACCTTATGGTCACCTAGTTTAAGTAGTTGTATGATAGGTAGTTTATATGCCTTAGGAAAATGACCAAAATGCCCTTTTCATGCATAATTGGATTTTAAGCATATGTAACCTAAACTTTTGTCACTTAACTAATTATATTTAAACATGTTTAGGCATATAATAGTTGTCATAGGACTAGTTAGACGTCTCGAACGCGTTTTATGCGAACGACGCGTTAAAATAGCGTAAGCTACCTTAATGGGTCGTAATGGGTCGTAAGCACTTAGGATAGGTTTCGATTTAGAATGTAGGCTTTGTTAAACCATATCATAAGAGTTCCAATACTCATTTGGTTTACAAGACCTCATTCTATCCGATCTTTCGATTTAGGTCCGGTTTATTTACATAGTTACTTATAATTAGGTGCCGACTGATTTCCGTGATCCCTCTAGCTTTGCTTGGTTGTTACTCAAGACTTCTAAGCATTCTTATGTGAGTACATAGTTCCCCTATTTTACTGTTTTCAATTATTTTGGGGTGATTCATATGTGTTAAATGATTTCAAGGTTTAAACGATGTTTTCAAAAATGATTAAGATGGTTTACATTAAATTAATAACGATTTCGATAATGTGAATAAACTTGTTGGTTGTAATTACATAAAAATAACATTCATTAATTTTGGCCGAATCGACCAGTATTAGGTTATGGTACCGTAGGATCTGATAAATTCCGTTATCAGACTGCACCCATGGTTATGTATGGGTTAGGTGGGTAGCGACCGAATATGTGATTGTTAACTTACCCTTTGGTGGTTTGTTAATGCGAGTTTCGAGATAGTCGAGTCACGAAGGTTTAGATGTTATTAGCGAGACGACCAAAAGTAGTTTTCACAATTAAAACGAGAATGATTTAATCGACTGAAAAGATTTTAACGAGTTAAACGAATTGGATAAACGATTGGTTTTTGGGTGGTGATTAGATAATGGGACGAGTGTGATATGATAAAAGCATGGTACATACGCCGCTGGTACATCTTATATATAAGTGTTTTTATCATATTACATTCCGTGGCATTATTTAGTTCACTTGGTTATACGATTTTAAAACGATGTCACATAACGATGTCACATAACGATGTTTTCGAAAGGATATAAACCATATGAGTTTTATTAACAAGTTTTTACGAGATGTTTTACAATTTGATTTGATTAAACAAATGTTTTAGGGTTAAGAATCATGGCTACGAGATTTTATAAGTTATAACCAACTTGATTTGAGTTGGTTAATTATGTTGCAATATTATACACTTTTCAAAACCAGGTTTTTACTTTTGACTCTTGTAGTCTAAGGAGGTATTGCAACATGTAAACTAGCCATGAATCCGACACTCTCATAAAACCTATGTGCTCGCCAGCATTTCTTTGCTGACTTTGTTTTTACATATATTTCAGGTGTTGATCGCATGATGTTGATTGCTAGGATGCATGATTCACATAGGATCTGGACGAGGCCTTAGTGACATAATAATACTGATAGACGACATGTAATTTGTTTGTTTGGTTTTAAGACAATGTAAATTATTAAATTAATCAATAAAACAAAACTTTTGTATCCATGGTTGTCAAACAATGATTCTGTTACAACACTCCCCGATGTTTCCGTCGCGGTTTCGTTGTTTTAACGCGGTCGGGGTGTGACAGAAGGGTTGGTGTCAGAGCCAATGGTTATAGGGAATTAGGTTATTAGCAATGCTTTGACCTAGACTATAACTTTCTAGGACCCTAACGCGAGTCTTCTTGTGTTTAGATTTTAAAACAATACCGTCACCTATCCTTAGGTGATAACCACAACGATAACACAATCACAAATCCGCTTCGAAAATTTATCATCTATTCCTGGATGATTGATTACTAGGTTTTGAACACTCTTAGTTTTCAAGATCTTGTCAAAGTTTGGGTCTTAGAATGTGAACACGTGCAAACTGGAAGGGTGAATGCCTGTACCCTGAGTTTTCTGTCTAAGGCTAGAGTGTTCGTACAAATCCGCAGTATCGGACCAGTCACTCTTACCTGGGAACTCTTGGGGTGAGTGTTCACTTATAGGCGAGCATGTCTTCAGTGATACATTATTATGACCCATTTACTTTGATTAGTCACTGTCTCATTTGTTTTCCGTAGGTAACAAACAAATGATCGCAATTTTTATGCGTTGTCATTCTATTTTGATTACCCGATACCATTTCACTCGTTTCTTCCTAAGTCTTCCATTCCCCTAGAATGTATCTTTGATGTGCACAAAATGCAACATATAAATTACATCAATTAAGGCATAAAACTAACCCTTTTTAGTACTAATGTTGGAAAAAGTGAGTTTTGTCTTCCTTTTGTATTTTCAGGATTAAATGAGCTCAAATAAACAAAAGAAGCAAAAAGGCGGCTAAATCTAACATAAATACAAGAAAAGGAACAAACGTGGAATGCCCGACCCCTCGACAACATCTTCCCAAGCAAAAACAAGAAATCAGAAGGCTGAACACGCCCCATGCTCAAAGAGCACGGGGGCGTGCCCAAGTGTCAGCAGAAAAGACAAAGTTGTAGAAGCTTCTATCGCCAACCACGGGGTCGTGCTCAGCGGACACGGGGCCATGGTCAACTCTTAGATTCGCAGAATCTGAGGAAATCTTGATAGTACAGATACGCTTCTGCACATGGGGTCGTGCCCAGCGGACACGGGGGCGTGGTCAACTAATGCAGCCAAACTGCAATTAATGAAGAAAGAAAAGAGGGATGGACACGGGGCTGTACCCAATGGACACGAGGTCGTGCCCGAGCTTCTGTTCAGCCTATAAATAGGAATGCTTGAATCACTTGCAACTCATCCCTTGGCACACCACCTCTCTCACACTTCACCCACCACCCACCACCCACCACCCACCACCATCACAACACCATCATCCACCACCATGTTTGCCTAAGTCTCTTACATCACTTGGTGAAGACAAGTGTTTAGTGTATTACTTTTTATTTTTAATCTTTTCGCACTTTTTATTTGGTTATGTATTAATGACTTTAATAACTAGTTTCTTATGTTGAAGGTGATTCTTCCTTATAGTTTGTCTGTGGTATCTTGGCATTATTTTACTGTCTATATAAAATAAAAGATTTTCACCATTCATATCTCCACGGTCTATATGGAGATATGTTGGCTACCTGGTCACGGTTTGGTAAGAGTCTTGCCATTGTTTAGTGTATAGATCCTGCAAAGGACCTGGGTCAAATTTAGTAGGATCTCCTTCAATACCTGTCACACCCCCAAAAATCCACCCGCGGAGTATCACCGCTTGTGAGCGTGACTGACCAGGATCAAGCCACCAATCATATTGAACATGTAAGTAATAAGTAAAAGTAAATGTAATTCAACCCAACCAATATGAAAGGTGTTCAAAACATAAGTGCAATATCAATGTTTAGCGGAAGCATAAAAATAAACCCAACATAAGTATGAATATGTAATGTCAAAATGTTTAATCAAAGCATTCACGATCCTTGTCCACAACGACCGCGCCTCCCAGTGCAAGCTCCATGTCTACCTAACGACCTGCAAGGCATGTACCAAAGAGTCAACAACTAGTTGAGCGAGTTCACCGTGGATTGTTTAGTAACAGTGTTCATTTCGTAAAACGTTTGTTTGTTTAGAAATCCATGTATCGTATATATAATTACATCACGGCCCTCCAGGCATATTTGCGAAGATTAGTGGGGGTTTCCCATGTATTGTAGACTAGTTTTATTTGTATCGCGGCCATCCAGGCATGTGTGCGAAGTTTAGTATCAGTATCGCGGCCATTCCAGGCATGTGTGCGAAGATCAGTATCAGTATCGCGGCCATTACAGGCATGTGTGCGAAGAGTAGTGGGGGCTTCCCCATGTATCACTAGTCTAGCAGTATCTATAAGTGACCTTTCCCAACCGAGGTCAGTATTTCATAATTCCCAATAACAACGTAAATACAGATAATCATCTAATCCCATTCCCTACCCCGGGAATCCCATGCCTTGGTAAGAGTGTGAACTCACCTTGGTTTGCTCGGTTTGTTATTGTGCTTCTAGTGTTAATTAATGGTTAGGTCTTTTACACACGACCTAAGGTACATTGCACATAAACTCAATGTAAGTGTTTACGTTCAAATAAGGTTTACAATTCCTTGGTGTCCAAACAACTGTGTTCCGTGTGATAATCGTTTACAGATTGACATGACATAGATTGCACATACATACAGTAACATACAGTATCATACAGTAACATACCATAACATACAGTAACATATAGTGGCAGGAGTGGCAGGATAAGTGTTTTCATTCAACATTTAACCTGATTCAAGCTCTGAATGTTATTAAACTTGGACCTTTGTGACATTACACATTATACTCAGACCTTATGAACCAAACAACAAACTCGGACCCCTTTAATGTTTGAAAACTCAGACCATGTGTTTTGTTTACAAAACTCGGACCTTTCAAGCATCATAAAACTCGGATCATACAAGCATCATGAAACTCGGACCATACAAGCATCATAAAAGTCGGACCATGTATAACAACCTCGGTAAAACCGACACCCTCATAATAGTTCTGACACCCTAATATATCTTTAAATGTCTCAACATGTCTTTATATGCACCCCGTATATGAAAACCGAGCCCAAAATACAATATAACATATAAAATAAATTAAAAACCCTAAAAAGTAAGCTGAGGCGGGCCGCGTAGGGCCTCACCTCAACTTAACGCGGGCCGCATTAGGATGTAACCGGACTCCGTTGAAATCATTAGTTGATGCGGGCCGCGTACGAGTTCGTTTAAGTTAATGCGGGCCGCGAGCGACCTAGAATGTGGCGCAGCCCGGTGATGACACGTGTCATCACCGTGTCAAGTCTAGAGGGTGACCCAGCCAAGCTACGCATTGACCGGAGGTCAACGCGGGCCGCGTAGGCCTTGTGCTCATGTCACGCGGGCCGCGAGAGGGTGCGATTTCAGCCCTATAAATAGAGGCCATCGGCCTTCAGTCCGTCTCGCTCATTTCTTTCTTTCTTTCTAAAATTTCTGTAGTGGCGTTATTATACCCGGGCATTATACCCCCTAATTAGCGAGGTTCTGCTACGATGTAAGTATTATAACCCCTGGAGACGTATTAGATACGCTGCCCGATTGATCTAGGGTTCCGTAACGGCTGTCGTGGTTCTGCCTGACGTAGTCGTTGGAATGCCGTCTCGGGGAGAGTATTACTAATGTTAAAATGGGTTATTATACTAACACACGTGCCTTTGTGTAAATTATAGATATTCACCAGGAAACCCTAAAGAATAACTTAAGACAGCAATGTGAGTAATCCTCTTTTTGTTAATTGTTTTTACAAAACCTTAAATACTTTTCCATGCGAATAACAGTTATTGAGTATTTGTAAGAATACAATTATCGTGGGTATGTTGGGGTTTTGTATACAAAATTTGTTACAACCTGGTTAAGGAGTAACATTTCCACAAGTCAGGTCTGACAGTACCAACGGGTGATAATTGATATAACTTGGAAACAAATGTAATTGCGGGATCGCCCTCAATACTGTTCACTGTGAATTTTATTTAAACCTGATTCAACTGGGATTCACTCACCAGTATTTCCCACTGACAAAAATGTTTTTAAAACGCGTTTCAGGTAACAAAATGTGAAAGCCAAATAGAAGCCAGCTGGACAGCACTGGAGGCTTGGAAAAGTGGCAATAAGGTTACCTAAGAATAAAATGGATGTTTTTATTAAATAAATAGGATTTATTCCTATGAAATGTGTGTATTGAAAACTTGGGTTTTACCCATATGTTTAATGTTATAAAACATGGTGGTTTACTCTGATTAAATATTTCCTAACTACGATCCTGATGAAAATTTTCGCTGCCAAATTGGATAAATAAACGTGATACCACCGAAACTGGCTCACGGCCGCCCGTTCCCGGGAACTAGGGATCGGGGGCTGTGACAGAAGGTGGTATCAGAGCTATGCCACTGATTCAGCCACAGAAGTGTTATGCTGACATCAACATTCGAAGTGTTAGGAAATAAATTATGGAAATATGTGCATAATTGTATTTTCTTGCTATGTGTTATCTGACTATTTGTTAGTTTACAGTATGAGCGACCAAGGACCTTCTGACGCCTATCGTCAACTGTTTGGTTCGCCTAGGAGCAAAGGCACCTCCTCTTCTCAGCCTGCCCTCTCAGGGTATTCTGCTGACACGGAAGAAGGAATCTTTGTGTTTAAGGCTCAATCTGAAGAGCCATTTCCTCAGAAAAAAGAGGGGAAGGTTCAGTAGGGGAGCGCACGAGCGTAGGAAAAGAATGAAAAAGTTGCAGGAACAGCGAGTGTTAGCCGCAGCAAAAAGAGAGACTGATGCTTATAATCAGGATATGCTCAATAGGGGTATCGCTAATATCCATATTTTAGCAACCACTGCTGCTGACCCAAACCTGGAACAAATGCTAGCACCCCAACCACAAAATCCTAACCAACCCATGGAAGTAGAAAACCAGATAGAAATGCCTGATTACAACCCGGAGGAGATACCTAGGGTACCTGCACCAAATCCTCTAGACCCAAACAACTACGACCCCTGGTGGGACGATGTTAGGGACTACGTGCAACAAAACCCAATACAGGAAAATGTGCCAATACCTAACTTAGGAGCTTATCCAGGGTTAGATCCTCAAGATCCCTACAACATTAGTGATGCATATGTTAGGGAAATTTTAGAGAATCCATACCCGTACCAGGCCCCTATGCCTCCATATCAGGAACCCGCACCCTATATTCCAAACCCAGTCCTAGAACCTGCACCCCCAATGAGTGCAGAAAATGTCCAAGAACTTAGGACTTTCAGTGAGGAAATTTTAGAAAGCAGTGAGAGAATGCGACAGGTGGGAGAACGCCTCGTATGGAAATACGACGAGTGTAATATGGATTTTTGGATAAATCCATATCAGTGAATGTGATGGCAGGAATGGTAGTAGTAGTAATAATAATAATAATATAATATAATATAATAATATATGTGTGTATGTGTTAAAAAAAAAACACTACGGATGCCTACTATTAATATTGTAGCTTTACATTTCAGTCGGTATTGTAATTTAAATTTCAGTACTAGTGTGTAATGATGCATACTATATAAATAGAGTAAAACTCGCAATGCTCGACGCTTTTGGCTAAAAGTGCGTGTCATGTGATTGGCTATATTCAACTATTATTTGTGATATTAATATTTGGTAATTGTTTAAAATTCAGATGGCCGACGAGGGAAATCAAGATAATCTGAATAACGATAACCAGAGTAACATTAACGTGATTAATGAGAATCCGGACAACAATAACAATGGGAACCAAATGGATAATAGTGCCGTTCAACACATAGTGGCACAAGGAATTATAGATGCAATGCCATTTATTATTCAAACGGTTCAAGAAGCAAATAATAAAAGTAAGTATAGCAGTAAGCGTCCAAGTGAACTGGAACACAGCGTGAACAACGGACCCATACTTCAAGCGCCCATTCCCAAAAGAAGAAGAACCATGCCATATGGTTGTTCTTACAAGGAATTCTGGTCCTGTAAACCAATAGAATTCTCGGGCAATGAAGGACCCATTACAGCCCTACGATGGATAGAGAAAACTGAGGCTGTTCTAAAAATAAGCAAATGTGTTGAAGAAGATAAGATAATGTTTGCTTCAAATCTGTTTAAAAACGCAGCCTTAGAATGGTGGAACACTATCCTCCAGTCGAGAGGGAGTGATAGAATTTATAGCATGGAATGGGAGGAATTCAAAAATATGGTAGAAAGGAAATTCTGCCCTCCCAATGAAAAGGAACAGATAGCAAATAAGTTCCTGAATCTTAGAATGGTCGGGGTAGACAGTAAGGGTTACACTACCACATTCTTTGAATATGCTAGGATAGTACCAACCCTTGCATCACCTGAACCGGTATTAATCTCCCGTTACATCTGGGGATTAATTGGAGAGATTAGACATGTAGTCAAGGCAGCTAGACCCCAAACCATAGAGGAAGCTGTAGAACTAGCCAATACCTTGACTGATGAACTAGTGAGAACTAGAGAAGAAGATCAGAGGAGAAACCTAACCCAAAGGCTTACTCAAGAATTCTGTTCTGGGAATTCCAACCGTAGGAATGTAGGTTCTACCTCAGCACCATACTGCAGAAACTGCAAGAAAAAGCATTCGGGAAGATGTTCTACTTACTGCAATTACTGTAAGGCGCCAGGACACAAGGAAGAAAATTGCAGGAGAAAAACCAGTAATGGAATGTGTTACAACTGTGGAGAAAAAGGTCATATTAAGACAAACTGTCCAAAATTGGCTCCAACTACAAACAACAAGAATCCTAAAAATGCTAGAGCATTCGTTCTAACTGCAGACGAAGCTAGGATGATTCCGGACGTTATTGCTGGTATGTTTTTAGTTAATGATATTTTTGCTAAAGTATTATTTGACTCTGGTGCAAACCAAAGTTTTATTAATACTTCATTTTGCAAACTCCTAAATCAATCATTAACTAAACTACCACAAGAATGTCTAGTAGAGACAGCAAATGGAGAAACCGTTAAGATTTCTGAAGTCTTGCAAGGAGAAAGAATAGAAATTTTTAATCAAAAATTTATTGCAAACCTTTACCCAATGAATCTGGTAGGATTTGATGTCGTATTAGGAATGGATTGGTTAATAGCCAATAAAGCCAATATCTTATGTGATCAAAAGTCAATTCAGGTAAAATCACCAAGAGGTGAAAAGATCACAATTAAAGGAGATAAACCATCTAGATCCACTAAATTCTTCTCTGTAATTAAAACTGCGAGTTATATAAGGAAAGGATCTATAGTGTATTTGATTTCTATAATCACTAACACTAAAGGAAAAGAATTAAAAGATATTCCAGTAGTGTCCCAATTTTCAGATGTCTTTCCAGAAGAATTGCCAGGACTACCGCCAGACAGAGAAGTTGAATTCAGAATTCACCTACTACCAGGAACAGCACCAATTGCCAAAGCACCTTATCGTTTGGCACCCGCCGAAATGCAAGAACTGAAGAAACAACTAGACGAATTGTTAGAGAAAGGATTCATACAGCCAAGCTCATCGCCATGGGGAGCACCGATATTGTTCGTTAAAAAGGACGGATCAATGCGTATGTGCATTGACTACCGCGAATTGAACAAAGTCACGATTAAGAATCGGTATCCATTACCGAGGATCGATGATTTATTTGATCAACTTCAAGGAGCTCGATTTTTCTCTAAAATTGATTTAAGATCAGGATATCATCAATTAAATGTACAGGAAGAGGATATTCCTAAAACCGCATTCAGAACGAGGTATGGTCATTATGAATTTACTGTCATGCCATTTCGTTTAACCAATGCCCCAGCCGCATTTATGGACATGATGAATCGAATATGTAAACCATATTTGGATAAATTCATAATTATCTTCATAGATGATATTCTAATTTACTCTAAGAGTAAAGGGGAGCATGCAAAGCACTTGCAATTGCTTTTAAGTTTATTGAGAAAGGAAAAGCTTTATGCTAAGTTTTCAAAATGTGAGTTTTGGTTAGAACAGGTACAATTTCTCGGACATTTAGTTAATCATGAAGGAATTCATGTAGATCCAACAAAGATCGAGGCAATTACCAAATGGAAAACCCCTGAGTCACCAACCGAGGTTAGAAGTTTCTTAGGATTGGCCGGTTGTTATAGAAGATTTATTCGAGATTTTTCTAGAATAGCCATTCCTTTAACCAAGTTAACCTGTAAATCTGTTAAGTTTGAATGGGGACCAAAACAAGAAGAAGCTTTTAGAATCCTTAAGCAAAGATTAACCCATACACCCATACTAGCGTTACCAGAAGGAACTGAAGACTTTGTAGTCTTTTGTGACGCTTCAAAGTTAGGTTATGGATGTGTATTAATGCAACGTCAAAAGGTTATAGCTTATGCCTCTAGACAACTTAAGAGTCATGAAGAAAATTATTCAACCCATGATTTGGAATTAGGAGCTATAATTTTTGCCCTTAAAATTTGGAGACATTATCTTTATGGTCGTAAGTTTACCATATTCACAGATCATAAGAGCTTAAGGTATGTTTTTGGGTAAAAAGAACTGAATATGAGGCAAAGACGCTGGATGGAGTTACTTAGTGATTATGATTGTGATATCCAGTATCATGCAGGAAAAGCCAATGTGGTGGCTGATGCTTTAAGTCGAAAGTATCACGAAAAGCCAAAAAGAGTACGTTCTCTTAAATTAAATCTACAAGTAGATTTAAACAATCAGATTAGAAAAGCACAAGAATCAATAATCAAGGAGGATACTGAAAAATTAAAAGGAATGATTAAGGAATTAGAACAAGGAACAGATGGAATTTGGAGGTTCCATAAAAAGAGAATGTGGATACCTAAATTAGGAAATTTACGTCACCGTATATTAGAAGAAGCTCATAAGTCTAAATATACGATGCATCCAGGAAGTGATAAAATGTACCAGGATTTAAGGAAAAATTTCTGGTGGATAGGAATGAAAAAGGATGTAGCAGCCTATGTTTCTAAATGTTTAACTTGCTCGCAAGTTAAAGCTGAACATCAGAAACCCTCAGGTTTGTTGCAACAATTAGAAATGCCAGTTTGGAAATGGGAATTGATAACAATGGATTTTGTTACCAAATTACCCAAAACAAGAGAAGGTAATGATACAATCTGGGTGATTGTAGATAGGCTAACCAAGTCAGCTCATTTCTTACCAATGAAAGAAACCTTTAGTATAGAACAATTAGCCAAATTGTATGTAAATGAAATCGTTTCTTTACATGGCATTCCTTTATCAATTGTTTCTGATAGGGATAGCCGTTTTACTTCTCATTTTTGGTCAAGTTTCCAAAAAGCAATGGGAACTAAGTTGAACTTAAGCACAGCTTATCATCCTCAAACAGACGGGCAAAGTGAAAGGACAATCCAGACGATGGAAGACATGCTTAGAGCTTGTGTAATTGATTTCGGAGGTAATTGGGACGAACACTTACCTTTAATAGAATTTTCTTATAATAACAGTTATCACACAAGTATCAATGCTGCACCATTCGAAGCACTTTATGGACGAAAGTGCAGAACCCCAGTCTTTGGGCAGAAATTGGGGAAAAGCAACTATCTGGACCCGAGATAGTACAAGAGACAACTGACAAAATCATTCAGGTCAAGGAACGACTAAAAGCAGCGCGTGATCGACAAAAGAGCTACGCTGATAACAGACACAAACCATTAGAATTTCAAGTAGGAGATAAAGTATTATTAAAAGTCTCTCCTTGGAAAGGAGTGGTAAGATTCATCAAAAGAGGAAAGCTAAGTCCCAGGTATATTGGACCTTTTCAGATCATTAAAAGAATAGGATCAGTAGCTTATCAGCTACAACTGCCAGAGGAAATGGCAGGAATACATGATGTATTTCATGTATCTAATCTCAAAAAGTGCCTAGCTGATGAATCACTCGTTGTATCTCTCAAGGATATAGAGGTAAATGAACAACTCAAATTTGTAGAGAGACCTCTACAGATTGAAGATAGGAAAATTAAGAATCTCAAGCATAAGAGATTAGTTCTGGTCAAAGTGAAGTGGGACTCCAAAAGAGGACCTGAATACACATGGGAGCTTGAATCAGAAATGCAAAAGAAATATCCACACTTGTTCCAGTAGATCTCGAGGACGAGCTCTAAAACAAGGTGGGGAGGATATAACAACCCTCGGTAAAACCGACACCCTCATAATAGTTCTGACACCCTAATATATCTTTAAATGTCTCAACATATCTTTATATGCACCCCGTATATGAAAACCGAGCCCAAAATACAATATAACATATAAAATAAATTAAAAACCCTAAAAAGTAAGCTGAGGCGGGCCGCGTAGGGCCTCACCTCAACTTAACGCGGGCCGCATTAGGATGTAACCGGACTCCGTTGAAATCATTACTCGATGCGGGCCACGTACGAGTTCGTTTAAGTTAATGCGGGCCGCGAGCGACCTAGAATGTGGCGCAGCCCGGTGATGACACGTGTCATCACCGTGTCAAGTCTAGAGGGTGACCCAGCCAAGCTACGCATTGACCGGAGGTCAACGCGGGCCGCGTAGGCCTTGTGCTCATGTCACGCGGGCCGCGAGAGGGTGCGATTTCAGCCCTATAAATAGAGGCCATCGGCCTTCAGTCTGTCTCGCTCATTTCTTTCTTTCTTTCTAAAATTTCTGTAGTGGCGTTATTATACCCGGGCATTATACCCACTAATTAGCGAGGTTCTGCTACGATGTAAGTATTATAACCCCTGGAGACGTATTAGATACGCTGCCCGATTGATCTAGGGTTCCGTAACGGCTGTCGTGGTTCTGCCCGATGTAGTCGTTGGAATGCCGTCTCGGGGAGAGTATTACTAATGTTAAAATGGGTTATTATACTAACACACGTGCCTTTGTGTAAATTATAGATATTCACCAGGAAACCCTAAAGAATAACTTAAGACAGCAATGTGAGTAATCCTCTTTTTGTTAACTGTTTTTACAAAACCTTAAATACTTTTCCATGCGAATAACAGTTATTGAGTATTTGTAAGAATACAATTATCGTGGGTATGTTGGGGTTTTGTATACAAAATTTGTTACAACCTGGTTAAGGAGTAACATTTCCACAAGTCAGGTCTGACAGTACCGACGGGTGATAATTGATATAACTTGGAAACAAATGTAATTGCGGGATCGCCCTCAATACTATTCACTGTGAATTTAATTTAAACCTGATTCAACTGGGATTCACTCACCAGTATTTCCCACTGACAAAAATGTTTTTAAAACGCGTTTCAGGTAACAAAATGTGAAAGCCAAATAGAAGCCAGCTGGACAGCACTGGAGGCTTGGAAAAGTGGCAATAAGGTTACCTAAGAATAAAATGGATGTTTTTATTAAATAAATAGGATTTATTCCTATGAAATGTGTGTATTGAAAACTTGGGTTTTACCCATATGTTTAATGTTATAAAACATGGTGGTTTACTCTGATTAAATATTTCCTAACTACGGTCCTGATGAAAATTTCCGCTGCCAAATTGGATAAATAAACGTGATACCACCGAAACTGGCTCACGGCCGCCCGTTCCCGGGAACTAGGGATCGGGGGCTGTGACACCATGTATTCAATCAAAAAGTCGAACCATACATTACTTACAAAAGTCGGACCATGTTTTCCCTTCACAAAATTCGGACCATGTTTTCTTTACAAAGTTCGGACTATGAGTTTCCATTACAAAATTCGGAGGCAAGTGTCATGTTACAACCTCGGACTTGTGACTTCACAAAACCCTGACACTTAACTCCGAGTTAACAACATGCGTGATTTCCAAAACCAATTTACAGTTTTCAATGGAACAGTTACATTGCAGGTTACGATCAAAACCCTAATTTTCATACATTGGCAATGCTGTAATCTAATCAACAATCAAACACCTCTAACATATCAGGCATCTTAATGTCAGGCAAGTGATTACACAACCATTCACAAACCATTTCACAACAATCAGGATGATCAATAAACACAGAACCATTGTTTGGAGAACTAGGGTTTGCATGAATCAAATAACCAATGATTAACAACAAACAATCATTAAACGTTTACCTTAGATTGATTCTAGATGAAGAGAGAGATCAAAAGTGATTATTGAGAGCTTGTGCCACCAAGAATGATGAAAAAGATAATTGCAGGAGATGATTATAGAGCAAGATTGAAATACGTATAATGATTTTTGTGAGAGAGATTAGGGTTAGGGGTTATTAAGTTCCACTAATTACTCTACTCACCCCTAAGTATCATCTTTTACATAAAACACACACACCACATATAATTAAAAGGAATGATTAAGGAATTAGAACAAGGAACAGATGGAATTTGGAGGTTCCATAAAAAGAGAATGTGGATACCTAAATTAGGAAATTTACGTCACCGTATATTAGAAGAAGCTCATAAGTCTAAATATACGATGCATCCAGGAAGTGATAAAATGTACCAGGATTTAAGGAAAAATTTCTGGTGGATAGGAATGAAAAAGGATGTAGCAGCCTATGTTTCTAAATGTTTAACTTGCTCGCAAGTTAAAGCTGAACATCAGAAACCCTCAGGTTTGTTGCAACAATTAGAAATGCCAGTTTGGAAATGGGAATTGATAACAATGGATTTTGTTACCAAATTACCCAAAACAAGAGAAGGTAATGATACAATCTGGGTGATTGTAGATAGGCTAACCAAGTCAGCTCATTTCTTACCAATGAAAGAAACCTTTAGTATAGAACAATTAGCCAAATTGTATGTAAATGAAATCGTTTCTTTACATGGCATTCCTTTATCAATTGTTTCTGATAGGGATAGCCGTTTTACTTCTCATTTTTGGTCAAGTTTCCAAAAAGCAATGGGAACTAAGTTGAACTTAAGCACAGCTTATCATCCTCAAACAGACGGGCAAAGTGAAAGGACAATCCAGACGATGGAAGACATGCTTAGAGCTTGTGTAATTGATTTCGGAGGTAATTGGGACGAACACTTACCTTTAATAGAATTTTCTTATAATAACAGTTATCACACAAGTATCAATGCTGCACCATTCGAAGCACTTTATGGACGAAAGTGCAGAACCCCAGTCTTTGGGCAGAAATTGGGGAAAAGCAACTATCTGGACCCGAGATAGTACAAGAGACAACTGACAAAATCATTCAGGTCAAGGAACGACTAAAAGCAGCGCGTGATCGACAAAAGAGCTACGCTGATAACAGACGCAAACCATTAGAATTTCAAGTAGGAGATAAAGTATTATTAAAAGTCTCTCCTTGGAAAGGAGTGGTAAGATTCATCAAAAGAGGAAAGCTAAGTCCCAGGTATATTGGACCTTTTCAGATCATTAAAAGAATAGGATCAGTAGCTTATCAGCTACAACTGCCAGAGGAAATGGCAGGAATACATGATGTATTTCATGTATCTAATCTCAAAAAGTGCCTAGCTGATGAATCACTCGTTGTATCTCTCAAGGATATAGAGGTAAATGAACAACTCAAATTTGTGTACAGATTGAAGATAGGAAAATTAAGAATCTCAAGCATAAGAGATTAGTTCTGGTCAAAGTGAAGTGGGACTCCAAAAGAGGACCTGAATACACATGGGAGCTTGAATCAGAAATGCAAAAGAAATATCCACACTTGTTCCAGTAGATCTCGAGGACGAGCTCTAAAACAAGGTGGGGAGGATATAACAACCCTCGGTAAAACCGACACCCTCATAATAGTTCTGACACCCTAATATATCTTTAAATGTCTCAACATGTCTTTATATGCACCCCGTATATGAAAACCGAGCCCAAAATACAATATAACATATAAAATAAATTAAAAACCCTAAAAAGTAAGCTGAGGCGGGCCGCGTAGGGCCTCACCTCAACTTAACGCGGGCCGCATTAGGATGTAACCGGACTCCGTTGAAATCATTACTCGATGCGGGCCACGTACGAGTTCGTTTAAGTTAATGCGGGCCGCGAGCGACCTAGAATGTGGCGCAGCCCGGTGATGACACGTGTCATCACCGTGTCAAGTCTAGAGGGTGACCCAGCCAAGCTACGCATTGACCGGAGGTCAACGCGGGCCGCGTAGGCCTTGTGCTCATGTCACGCGGGCCGCGAGAGGGTGCGATTTCAGCCCTATAAATAGAGGCCATCGGCCTTCAGTCTGTCTCGCTCATTTCTTTCTTTCTTTCTAAAATTTCTGTAGTGGCGTTATTATACCCGGGCATTATACCCACTAATTAGCGAGGTTCTGCTACGATGTAAGTATTATAACCCCTGGAGACGTATTAGATACGCTGCCCGATTGATCTAGGGTTCCGTAACGGCTGTCGTGGTTCTGCCCGATGTAGTCGTTGGAATGCCGTCTCGGGGAGAGTATTACTAATGTTAAAATGGGTTATTATACTAACACACGTGCCTTTGTGTAAATTATAGATATTCACCAGGAAACCCTAAAGAATAACTTAAGACAGCAATGTGAGTAATCCTCTTTTTGTTAACTGTTTTTACAAAACCTTAAATACTTTTCCATGCGAATAACAGTTATTGAGTATTTGTAAGAATACAATTATCGTGGGTATGTTGGGGTTTTGTATACAAAATTTGTTACAACCTGGTTAAGGAGTAACATTTCCACAAGTCAGGTCTGACAGTACCGACGGGTGATAATTGATATAACTTGGAAACAAATGTAATTGCGGGATCGCCCTCAATACTATTCACTGTGAATTTAATTTAAACCTGATTCAACTGGGATTCACTCACCAGTATTTCCCACTGACAAAAATGTTTTTAAAACGCGTTTCAGGTAACAAAATGTGAAAGCCAAATAGAAGCCAGCTGGACAGCACTGGAGGCTTGGAAAAGTGGCAATAAGGTTACCTAAGAATAAAATGGATGTTTTTATTAAATAAATAGGATTTATTCCTATGAAATGTGTGTATTGAAAACTTGGGTTTTACCCATATGTTTAATGTTATAAAACATGGTGGTTTACTCTGATTAAATATTTCCTAACTACGGTCCTGATGAAAATTTCCGCTGCCAAATTGGATAAATAAACGTGATACCACCGAAACTGGCTCACGGCCGCCCGTTCCCGGGAACTAGGGATCGGGGGCTGTGACACCATGTATTCAATCAAAAAGTCGAACCATACATTACTTACAAAAGTCGGACCATGTTTTCCCTTCACAAAATTCGGACCATGTTTTCTTTACAAAGTTCGGACTATGAGTTTCCATTACAAAATTCGGAGGCAAGTGTCATGTTACAACCTCGGACTTGTGACTTCACAAAACCCTGACACTTAACTCCGAGTTAACAACATGCGTGATTTCCAAAACCAATTTACAGTTTTCAATGGAACAGTTACATTGCAGGTTACGATCAAAACCCTAATTTTCATACATTGGCAATGCTGTAATCTAATCAACAATCAAACACCTCTAACATATCAAGCATCTTAATGTCAGGCAAGTGATTACACAACCATTCACAAACCATTTCACAACAATCAGGATGATCAATAAACACAGAACCATTGTTTGGAGAACTAGGGTTTGCATGAATCAAATAACCAATGATTAACAACAAACAATCATTAAACGTTTACCTTAGATTGATTCTAGATGAAGAGAGAGATCAAAAGTGATGATTGAGAGCTTGTGCCACAAAGAATGATGAAAAAGATAATTGCAGGAGATGATTATAGAGCAAGATTGAAATACGTATAATGATTTTTGTGAGAGAGATTAGGGTTAGGGGTTATTAAGTTCCACTAATTACTCTACTCACCCCTAAGTATCATCTTTTACATAAAACACACACACCACATATAATTTACAGTCAAGGCACAAAGTTCTCATGTAAGTCAAATAATGCATAAAGTAATGCATAGTTCCATGCAATGTTAAAGATTGTGTGACCAACTTAATTGAGTTAAGTTAAAGCATTAACCTGAAGTTACGGGTTGTCACAATACCCACCGGTATTGGATGGCGGGGGTCCAAACTCTTTGATCCCCTCATAAGTAAGCTACTATTAAAACTTTTACCCAGCTACTTAGGACTGTATCCCTGCTGACTCAGACTACTTAGCCGAGGGTAACGTCACCTTCAAAAGAGGGGCCTACCACATTATGCATTAATAACTTAATTAATTATCTTTCAATAATCCGACCCTTTGGGATTGTATCCTTGCTGACTCAAACTACTGAGTTGAGGGTAACGTCACCTTCAAAAGAGGGGCATACTACAATAACTAAGATAATCTCTTAAAAAGTGCAAAATTGCGGAAATAATCAAACGTTACACTACACACGAGTCGGATCCAAGTGATTCATCTTGTCTATCAGTTTTTACTTTTATTTTATTTTTCAGCATTTTAGTTAGTTTTATCTTTCTAGTTTAAAACCTTTTTTCTAACTTTTTTATTTGATTAGACGTTGAGGATAAACCGGTACTAAAAGCTCTTGTGTCCTTGGATGACCTCGGTATCTTACCAACACTATACTACGTCCACGATGGGTGCACTTGCCCATATGTGTGTTTAGTGTTAGTAAATATCGTGTTTTATAAATTTAAAACTTGGCTAAAAAGTGTAAACGGGCTTAAAATATACATTAAAATCTATAACACACGACACGCATCACTCTTCATCGCAGCGACGCTCAGATGTCCGAGCAGGCTACTAAATTTGCCCAGCGAATAGGCGAAGTAATCCTGAAGACTGATGAATTAGTTGTTGCCATGTCCCTTCTCCATGATGAAGCCACCTGAGAAGCATCAAAGGAAGTAGAAGCCAAGCCTTTAAAAAGGTCAAAGAAGCGTAAAACCTCAAAGAATCCTCCAGCCGTTGCATCAAATTAAGCAGGACCTGGTCAGGTGGCAACACCACCAGCCAAGAAGCCATACTTGGGAACTGCTCCTTGGTGCAATCAATGCAACCTTCATCATCCGAATCAGATACCCTGTCGCAAATGTACCCACTGTGGACGATGGGGACATTTGGTTAACATGTGCCGCTTTTTCATCCAAAACAAAGCTGTTGCAGGTCCTACTGCTGCTCGAGCACCATATGAAGGAACAACTCCTTTGTGCCATCAGTGTAACCTCCACCACCATGCCAGTGTCAAATGCCAAGCATGTTTCAACTATGGACTTATTGTCCATATGACAAGAGTTTGTCGTTCAGTCATTGTGTTTAACCAAGCTATTCAGAACCCTATTCAATTTTAAGCAGATTCAGCACAAGCTCGTTTTCCTCCTGGTACTTGCTACTTCTATTACGAGACGAGTCATTTCAGGGACGGATACCCAAAGTTTGTCAATGCAAATCTGACCCACGGATGAGCATTTGGCTGATTAGAAGATGCTGCTGCTTTGAATAATTTGAAACTTATGCTTTTGTCTCTTTTGTTGAACTCTGAAACAATCTGTTTTGTTTATAAATAAGATCGTTGTTCGCAATTCTGATGTACAAGTGTAGTTACATGTGTGTATGGCATACCCCTACAATACCTACACCAAAGAACTGTGTTCTTTACAAACTACTCTTGTAGTTCTCCCATTAATGTGATCGCTCATGATTTCCTCGAAAATTCTAAGTACTCGTTTCATTCTAAGAAACGAAGTACAGAATATAAGTGACATTTTGAGTAATCACTTTAAATCCTTGGTTAGATAACTAAGTGTATTTTTTGATCTTATACCCAACCTCCAAATTCTGCTTCATATGCCGCCTCGGCATCTCTAGCACCTCAACTTCATGAGGATTCTACCTCGTGTGTCGATTTAAGCACGTCTAGTGCAAGGTTTCAAAGCGTCTCCTACTATTCGAATTCCAAAACTCCATATGGGAACTTTTTATCTTCACAATTAGATCCTTATAGATGATTATCGCCCAAATCGGAGCCCTTAATTGAATTATTTGTATACCTTGATACGTACATTACGATTCAATAAGGACAAAGCCGAATTCCTATTAAGATCTTACTATCTTCATAGTTAGATTCTTGATATGTTTAAAGTGCCAAATTAAATCCACAGATTGGATTCCTGGTGTGCTTTAAATACCCGTGTCCAAAGATAACAAATTGAAGGTCAAGTTAAACAAATATGTGATCCGAATTTTCGTTATCCAAATCGTCATCGAATCTTCCATATCTTCAAATGAGGGATTCCTAGTAGGATATCCAAAGGTACTACCTCAAATCCTTAATGGGCTTCTACATAATAGTTAAGACCCTTGGATTATATAGTACCAATCCATAATTCGAAGGAGACCTTTTGGGTGGTCTAGTTAAAAGGATTGATTCAAATCTGGTTAGGAATGACATGTGATGATATAGCTGAAAAGACTCCTTGGTGGTATATTTAAAGAGATCATTTATTGATTTAATTTAAAGGACCCTATGGTGGTCTAGTCACACTCATCACAGGTTCGTTCATTTGGTTTTCCCCTACATATGGTAAAATGCACTGTGTGGACTATGCAAGGAATTACGTAATTATGGATGCATACATAATTATGAAATTCAGTGCACGGAAACCACAGTAAGATTTATCATGTGTATGAACCGATAGTGACAACAATAACGAAACGTGAACAATGTAATGGAGGGACGGTGGACGCACCAATGGCGCTTCATATACTTGTATATAAGTGTCCCTCTTACATTGCAAGCATAATGTTATTAAAGTTACTAGAAGTTCATAACCCTAACCAGTGTTGTCTTATCTTTTTGACTTCATGTTTCGAGCTCTCACAAGTTTCCTCGAAATAAATTTCGGGACGAAATTTCCTGAAGTAGGGGAGACTGTGACATCTGTGCCTCCACGGCCATCAAACAAATACCAAATGAATAAAAATATTGTATTTCATACTTGGGATTTGTATAAATATGTGTATCATTTGCACATATCAATTCTCGTTCGATTTCGAGCTCTAAATCGCTTTCTGGAAAGTTATAGGCGAACTGATGCGTAAACGTAATCAGTTTAATGCGACAAACACTTCGGAATAGTGACATAGGCTTAACATACCTTAAATAACCTTTACATAACTTAGAAATAAGTTTTGGAAGGTTTGGTGTGTCGAAATCAAGTTTATTCGCTTACAGGGACTAATTCTGACAAACTGAGAAAGTATGTCGATTCATACTGTAACGAACCTTCCGGAACTTGATCATAAGTTAAACAACCCTAAATATCCTTTACATAGCTTAGAAAATAGGCTTTGAGGGGTTCGGTATGCTAAAATAAACTTATTTGATCAATAGGGACTAAAAGCGTCAAAAAGTGCATAAGTTTGCATTTTCGCGCATATTTTACGTTCTGAATATATCCGGACATCCAAAAATTTACATAATCATAAAAATATTTTATTTTAGTGATTGGCACGATAAAATTCCATTTGTCTCTTAATTTCGATCGTTTTTGCGTTTCCGTCGTAATTAACCGAATAACGCAACCGTACGACCAAACGAACTGACATCCGAGATGTTTTTGAGCATATTTTAAGTTCCTATACTTTAACATCATTTTAGAGCTTTGAAATGAGGTTAACGGGGCTTAAAAGTGTCAAATATGCATCAAAATACAAATTTCTAGGCTGCAGGGACTAAATGTGACAAACTGCCAAAGTTATTACACGAGCCGCGTAAGATGAGACTATATGCTACGCGGGGCGCGACAGCCTGCCAGAATGAAACATTGAATCTGGCTTTCCAGCCTGCTTTTGATGGTTTTAGCAGCTGATTTGGGATACTTTGGGCTAGTTTTGATGGTTTTTACATGTCCCCATGGTTTCTAATACCATGTGCCCACATGGATGGCCAAGATCGAACCCTCTTTTGCAAGAAACGATCCTAACGGTTTACTGAAAACTATAAATACCCAAGCCCCCTTTCATTTTTCTGCACTCATGCTAAGTTTTTAAAAGAGTTAAACACTAACACTAAAATTGACGAAACGGTAAGTATTAAGTTAACTAATGATCAAACTTCACTAATAAAAGAAGACCCGTTTGAAATTAACATTACACCGGTTCCATGTTTTTTTTCAAAATTCCTTTATTAGTAACGTAACGATTGATAAAGATCTTTGTGTTAACATAATGCCTAATTACATTTTCAAAAAATTAAGTATTAGTGATTTTTCTCCACTTCAAATACTCTTTTTTCTATCCAATCGGAAAGTAATAAAATCAATCGGTGTAGTTGAGTATGTTTTGGTTCAAACAAATCAAATGGTAATCCCAACCGAATTTGTCATCCTCGATGACGCTCCTCTAGTGTTAGGACGACCTTTTGTAAAAAACCACGAGGCTTTGAAAAACCGGAAGTACAACAATCTATCTCTTCAATTAGGGGCATTCAAAAGGAGCATAGATCCTGAGCATTCAATGAAATATCCTTTTGGCAATAATGACCCCCTAATTGAAGATGAAGATGAACCACCCGATACAAGTGAAAAGATTGACCACTTTGTTGAAGAAGAGGTCGCCATAGAACAAACTTTTAAAGTTCTTGATCAAAATGAGCACCCCAATAAGGAGTCTCCTAAAGACCCACCTCTTGAGCTCAAAGAACTACCGAAAGGTTTGGAATATGCTTTTCTAGACAAAGATGGTAAATCACCTGTAATTATCTCATCCAAATTAAGTAGTGTAGAAAAAGAAAAATTAATTAAACTTTTGAAAAAACACAAAAATGCGATCGCTTGGAAGCTTGTAGATATTAAAGGAATAAGTCCTTCCATGTGCACGCAAAAAATTTTAATGAAAGATGACTACAAATCGGTAATAGAACCACAACGTAGAGTAAATCCAAATGTCCAAGAAGTGGTTAAAAACGAAGTCATCAAATTACTTGACGCCGGACTTATTTATCCTATCTCCGATAGTCCGTGGGTAAGTCCCGTCCAAGTAGTTCCAAAGAAAGGAGGTATGACGGTAATAACTAATGAAAAGAATGAACTAATACCAACAAGAACCGTCACAGGATGGAGGGTATGTATAGATTATAGACGATTAAATGAAGCAACAAGGAAAGATCACTTTCCTTTGCCCTTTATTGATCAAATGTTAGAAAGATTATCCGGACATAAATTTTATTGTTTCTTGGATGGTTTTTCAGGTTACTTTCAAATCCCGATTGCACCCGAAGACCAAGAAAAGACAACATTCACATGTCCGTATGGAACTTTTGCTTATCGACGCATGCCATTCGGTCTATGTAATACCCCAGCAACCTTCCAACGTTGCATGGTGGCCATCTTCCATGATATGATAGAAAAGACAATGGAAGTCTTCATGGACGACTTTTCTATCTTTGGAGATTCATACGACCAATGTCTCGATAAGCTTGAACGAATGCTATCCCGATGTGAGGAAACTAACCTCGCCCTTAATTGAGAAAAATGCCATTTCATGGTAACGGGGGAAATAGTACTCGGTCACAAAATCTCGAGCGAAGGGATGGAGGTTGATCGAACAAAAATAGACACTATTTCTCGATTACCACCAGCATCCTCCGTTAGGGCAATCAGAAGTTTCTTAGGGCATGCCGGATTTTATAGGCGGTTTATCAAAGACTTTTCTAAAATTTCAAGACCTCTAACAAAATTACTTGAAAAAGATGCCCCTTTCATCTTTGACAAGGATTGCAATCAAGCATTTCTAGCCCTCAAGGAAATGCTAGTCAATGCACCTATCATGATAGTGCCTGATTGGAAATTACCTTTTGAAATCATGTGTGATGCAAGTGACTTTGCAGTTGGAGCAGTCTTGGGACAAAGAAAAGAAAAGCATTTTCAGCCAATTTATTATGCTAGTAAAACACTTAATGATGCACAAGAAAATTACACAACAACTGAAAAGGAGTTACTAGCTATGGTATTTGCTTTTGATAAATTTCGTTCTTATCTTGTTCTTCTAATACAATAGTCTATACAGATCATGCAGCCATTCGATATCTCTTCAAGAAACAGGATGCTAAACCACGTTTGATTCGGTGAATTCTACTCCTCCAAGAATTTGATATTGAAATCAAAGATAAAAGAGGAGCCGAAAACACCGCAGCAGATCATCTTTCACGCTTGGAAGACCCAGCTTTGGAGGCAACCAGGGACGAGCAAATCAACGAAAAATTTCCAACAGAGTCCCTAGAAATGGTGGACTACAGACAAGAGCCATGGTATGTCGACTATGCTAATTACCTAGCTAGCGGTATAGTCGCCAAAGGATGGCCACATCACCAAAGAAAGAAATTCTGTGCTGATGTAAAGCACTACTTTTGGGAAGATCCTTATCTTTTCAAAATGTGTGCCGACCAACTCATCCGACGGTGCGTACATGGTAGCGAAGCAAGAAGAATTCTCCGCCATTGTCATGAAGGTCCATACGGAGGAGATCATGGTGCCGCTAGTACCGCACGAAAGGTATTTGATTCAGGATTTTATTGGCCTACCATTTACAAAGACGCCCAAAGTCTTGTTAAGAGATGTGACGCTTGCCAAAGATCAGGTAATATTTCTTCACAAAACAAAATGCCACAAAATGGCATTCTTGTTTGTGAAATTTTTGATGTGTGGGGACTCGACTTTATGGGACCTTTCCCACCGTCAAAAGGAAACAAATATATACTTGTGGCGGTAGATTACTTGTCTAAATGGGCCGAGGCCGAGGCACTTCCAACAAACGATGGAAGAGTCGTGGTAAGATTTCTGAAAAAATTATTCTCTCGTTTTGGCACACCAAAAGCATTAATAAGTGATAGAGGTACCCATTTTTGTAACCATCAACTTGAAAAAAATTTAACAGATATGGGGTCTATCACAAGGTCTCAACAGCATATCACCATCAAACAAATGGACAAGCCGAAGTGACTAATAGAGGTTTAAAACGAATACTTGAAAAAACCTAGGGTTAAATAAAAAGGAATGGGCCGAAAAATTAGATGATGCTTTATGGGCTTTTCGAACTGCTTATAAAACAACAATATGTACAACCCCATATAAGCTCGTCTATGGAAAAAGTTGTCATTTGCCAGTAGAAATAGCTCACAAGACCTACTGGGCAATTAAAAATGTAAACTTATATTTAGAATTTGCCGGTAAAAATCGATTTTGTCAATTAAATGAATTAGACGAATTAAGGAATTATGCATGCTCTAACTCTGAAATTTATAAGGAAAGAATGAAAAATTTGTATGATAAACACATTAAACCTAATAAATTTCGAGTAGGAGATCAAGTTCTTTTGTTTAATTCACGACTTCGATTATTTCCTGGAAAATTAAAGTCTAGGTGGTCAGGACCTTTTTCTATCACCCATATTTTCCCACATGGTACAGTAGAAATTAAATCTTGGAATGGAATTCCATTCAAAGTCAATGGCCAACGGCTGAAGCTCTATCAAGGATTCATTGAGGATGAAGAGGAAGAAATCTCACTTCAAACGGTCGAAGAGTAAAAGCATCAACATCATGCCTGGTAAGTTACGAACAAACGGGATGACATCTAAATCGGTAAGTCTTCTAACCATGTTTTGGGAAAACAGGGCACTCACACGAGCACTTTAATAACTAAAAAAATTATTTTTAATTTTTGCTCGGCATGAGGCCGTGTCCGCTGGACACGGGGCCGTGTCCGCGCGACTGTCGGGATAAAACCCCTTTTTCAAAACAGTTTCTTCATTCCACACGCCCCGTTTCCCCGAAAACTCTCTGGTTCAGGCGATTTTTCCGCAGAATTTCGACGTCTCCTCTACTTCTAACAACATCAAGGTATGATTCTATCATCATTAGTAGTTAGATTAAGCACTTGCATGTAGTTAAAAGATCAAAAATTTGTTTAAAATCTAAGGTTCTTGAACTTCATCCGGATCGAACCTCAAATTTTTGCATAAATCTGTTAACATTAGTTTAGATTAGTGTTATAGGAAGTAAATCCACTTGTATTGTTCAAAGATTCGCCCGATTTCTCACAAAAACCCCAAACCCTTACTTTTTAACAGAAAAGGATAAAATTGAAGGGGTAAACGGTTTGTTTTGGGAAAAACGGCACTTGGGGTTTCATTTTCGGGGAAAACCGCACCTACTGGACCAAAAATTTTCAAGTTTTAGGGACCGGGTCGAAAAATGAAGTTTTTGAGTAACAGACGTTTGGACACGGGGTCGTGTCCGCTGAACACGGGGACGTGTCCAGCTAACTGTTTTCAGTTTTGACCGAAAGTTTCACTGTTTCGTACTAATTGTTTGGTGTATTCTTTCAGATGTCCAAGAAATTCTCAAGGTTCAATGCAAATGAGCTGGATGCTAAGGCAAGATATGATGTGCTTCGAACCAGGCCGGAAGAATACCCTCGACAAGCATGTATGGAACTCTTAGGAGCAGTGAACCAATGGGACCGTTTCAACAACCTCGTCACCGGACCACTAAGAGTCGCCCTAACTACTCGCCTTCGCTCGGTCCACGAGTATACTCTGGAATTCTATAGCACATTCATGTTCAATTCAAGGTGCGACCCATTTGATAATGATGGGGTGGAATTCCGATGTGGAGGGACCAAGTACTCGATTTCCATGGCACAGTTTGGGTCGATAGTGGGGTTGTATGCGGAGGAAGATGCCGGTAATGAAGAAAACACCGGAGGGCTACGTGAAATAGGAGAAAACGATCGCCAAGCCGCTTGGGCTCAAATAGGAGATGGAATCTACAACCCAAGTAGCACTAAGAGCACTAAGTTGAGGGACCCTCTTTACCGCTACATTCATAGGGTCCTACTTACTCTCTTAGTCAAAGGCATGATAGCGGTGGCGTCGTTGGGTTAAGAGATCTGGTGGTCCTTCATTGCATCCACAACCGTAAACACCTAGATGTTCCATACCTCCTGCTCCGAAACATGCATTGGAACCGGCTTGCTACTCCTCCAACCCCTATCTTCTTCGGAGGGGTGGGTATACCGTCTCTTCAGGAACTTCGTGAACATGTCGAGATCTTTTCAGAAGAGTCCATGGTCGGGAAGGGTGGACACACACATCTGCCGCTCCATGTACTTGATCTATGAAGCTGAAGACGGATCGGTTAGCTTCCAAAGAGTCCAACGGCATGCATGGAACCCCCAAGAAGCACTCGTCCTTCACGCTCCACAGTTCCAACCACCTCCTCATTTCCAACACCAGCCACATGGTGATCCTGGCCAATCCTCCTCACAAGGAGGCGGTTTTCCTAACTTCCAAAGTTTACATGATTTGTTGTAGGAAAACCTCATGTGCACCAGGAACACCTATAACTTGGCCAGCAACACGTACACCCGGGTCGGAGCAATTGAGAGAAACATCTCCGACATTCAGGATGACATCGGGAACATCCGGGAGTATATGGCGGGGCACGGAGGAGGAGGTGATGATGAGGATGAGGACATGGACTAGGCGGGAGGAGTAGAGGCAGGAGTAGCTGGTAGGAGGTCCCACAGGTTAACCCTCTTTTATCTTGAACAATTTCCGGCCTGCGTGCCGAGTGTTGAACAATTTACTTTCCTTTAACTCTTTTTATTTTCTGCATTTGTTTTTCTTTTTAACTATGTGATGTGGATGTTGAACTATGGTAATTTAGGATGCTTGCTATGGTTTGGTGTAGTGTTTATTGATAAAACGGGTACATACGAGGCTTAGAGCACTAAACATTAGTGCTACTAATGCTAGGACAGGAAAACCGAAGCCAGAAACCTGTTTTTTCACCTTTGCAGATTGTCTACATGGGGTCGTGTCCGGCCGACACGCCCGCGTGCCCACTTCCCCAGACCTACTGTTTGTTTAATTCTGCAGATTTTTTCCAGACACGGGGTCGTGCCCAGCCAACACGCCCCCGTGTCCACCTTCTGTAAGTTTTCGTTACTGGCACTCTAAACACGGGGTCGTACTCATCGAGCACGGGGCCGTGTCCAGACGCCCAGTAACATAAATTTTTGTTTTTTTTCACACCTTTTACACATTTAATCAACCTAAAAACTTATTTTTGGGACACATTGAGGACAATGTGTAATTTAAGTGTGTGGGGGGGGTGGATGCTAAAACTTGAATTTTTGCAAGTCCTAATCACAAGCCTTATACAAAACTCTATTGGAACCGCTAATCACCCCAAATGTTTTCAAAAATTTTCATTTTTTTTACTTGTCTAGGTTTAATTTGGGAATTTTAAGTTCTAAAAAAAGGTTATATTTTTACAAATTTACAACCGATAGCGTCGTGATAAAAAGAACCAACATAAGAAAATTATGAAACGACATGGCAAGTTTAGTTAAAATTCGATTATATATACTTGATCACATAAAAACCTATTCCCATAAAAGTGAGTTTTGAGCCTTTATTGAGCATACAAATACATATCTTTAAACTAAATGCTCATTTTTGATTTCTTGTGTGAATAGCCGCTTGGTTCTTACGACTCTAGAACTTGCCACGACAATACATTCCCGGTCCTTACCAACTTAAACCCGAGTAAGTCAATGATGGAGGCATTAGGACTAACTTTTTATTTCTACACCATTATTTTTCTTTTTATACCACCTACCCAAAATCCCCCTAGTTAACCCCTTTGAGCCTAAACCTTTTCATTTCTTAACCCAAAACAAACACCCTTTTACCCACCAAAACCTTTTTTTTAAACCCTTTATTTTAGTAACAAGGCTCGGTTTTCTTATGACTTGCTTATGAAAAAAAAATGATGATGATGATGATGAAGCCAAAGAAATAAGCAAACAAGTTTATCAAAAAAATAACTATGTTTGAAAGAAATGCTTCATCAAAATAAAAAGTTATGAAAAATAAAAAGTCTTCCGTAAAACCGATGCTTTTTACGCCTTTCGCCCTTTTTACTAACCACTAACCCAACCACCCACCTTTAGCCCAAGCCTAGCCCTTCACCCCAAAAGTCCTCTTGATATTTACAAAGGTGTATAGTTAAAAAGGAGGAGGATTGATTGCTTGGCAAGCTTATGGTAGGAGTAAGTTCCATGCCGCTCTCGAGTGATTCACTAAAAATACATCTTCGGCCGAGTGTTGAGTGATCCCCCGTGAGGTATGTGAACTTGTATATAAATGGAATTTTAAAAAGGCATGTTATGCCCTAATAAGTAATTTATATTATGTAATGTTTTTAATAAATCATGACGAATAGGATTGTAAATAAATAAAAATAATAACCAATAAAAATCTTGGAATCCCGACACTCTATGACAAGCCCAAAAACCTTCTCTTCTACCCATTCCATTTGGGAGTGTAAAGCCACATTATAAAGAGTTTTGCTTGAGGACAAGCAAAGATTCAAGTGTGGGGGTATTTGCTGTGCACAAAATGCAACATATAAATTACATCAATTAAGGAATAAAACTAACCCTTTTTAGTTCTAATGTTGGAAAAAGTGTGTTTTTGTCTTTCTTTTGTATTTTCAGGATTAAATGAGCTCAAATAAACAAAAGAAGCAAAAAGGCAGCTAAATCTAACATAAATACAAGAAAAGGAACAAACGTGGAATGCCCGACCCCCCGACAGCATCTTCCCAAGCAAAAAGCAAGAAATCAGAAGGCTGAACACGCCCCGTGCTCAATGAGCACGGGGGCGTGCCCAAGTGTCAGCAGAAAAGACAAAGTTGTAGAAGCTTCTATCGCCCACCACGGGGTCGTGCTCAGCGGACAGGGGACCGTGGTCAACTCTTAGATTCGCAGAATCTGAGGAAATCTTGATAGTACAGAGACGCTTCTGCACACGGGGTCGTGCCCAGCGGACACGGGGGCGTGGTCAACTAATGCAGCCAAACTGCAATTAATGAAGAAAGAGAAGAGGGATGGACACGGGGCCGTGCCCGAGCTTCTGTTCAGCCTATAAATAGGAGTGCTTGGATCACTTGCAACTCATCCCTTGGCACACCACCTCTCTCACACTTCACCCACCACCCACCACCATCACAACACAATCATCCACCACCATCATCCATTGTCCATCATAGAGTGTGTGAGTCGTCTCAGGATCCAAGATTGATCGTAAGAGTTCTTACCAATCAAAGGCCATGTTTGCCTAATTCTCTTACATCACTTGGTGAAGACAAGTGTTTAGTGTAATACTTTTTATTTTTAATCTTTTCGCACTTTTTGTTTGGTTATGTATTAATGACTTTAATAACTAGTTTCTTATGTTGAAGGTGATTCTTCCTTATCGTTTGTCCGTGGTGTCTTGGCATTATTTTACTGTCTATATAAAATAAAAAAATTTCACCATTCATATATCCATGGTCTATATGGAGATATGTTGGCTACCTGGTCGGGGGTTAAGGGAATGGTTTGGTAAGAGTCTTGCCATTGTTCAGTGTATAGATCCTGCAAAGGACCTGGGTCAAATTTAGTAGGATCTCCTTCAATACCCACCGGTATTGGATGGCGGGGGTCCAAACTCTTTGATCCCCTCATAAGTAAGCTACTATTAAAACTTTAACCCGGCTACTTAGGACTGTATCCGTGCTGACTCAGACTACTTAGCCGAGGGTAACGTCACCTTCAAAAGAGAGGCCTACCACATTATGCATTATTAACTTAATTAATTATCTTTCAATAATCCGACCCTTTAGGATTGTATCCTTGCTGACTCAAACAACTGGGTTGAGGGTAACGTCACCTTCAAAAGAGGGGCCTACTACAATAACTAAGATAATCTCTTAAAAAGTGCAAAAGTGCGGAAATAATCAAAGGTTACACTACACACGAGTCAGATCCAAGTGATTCATCTTGTCTATCTGTTTTTACTTTTATTTTATTTTTCAGCATTTTAGTTTGTTTTATCTTTCTAGTTTAAAACCTTTTTCTAACTTTTTGATTTGATAGATGTTGAGAATAAACCGGTACTAAAAGCTCGTGTGTCCTTGGACGACCTCGGTATCTTACCAACACTATACTACGTCCACGATGGGTGCATTTGCCCATATGTGTGTTTAGTGTTAGTAAATATCGTGTTTTATAAATTTAAAACTTGGCTAAAAAGTGTAAATGGGCTTAAAATATACATTAAAAATCTATAAAACACGACACGCATCACACTTCATCGCAGCGACGCTCAGATGTCCGAGCAGGTTACTAAATTTGCCCAGCGAATAGGCGAAGTGATCCTGAAGACTGCCGAATTAGCTATTGCCATGTCCCTTCTCCAGGATGAAGCCACCCGAGAAGCATCAAAGGAAGTAGAATCCAAGCCTTTAAAAAGGTCAAAGAAGCGTAAAACCTCAAAGAATCCTCCAGCCGTTGTACCAAATCAAGCAGGACCTGGTCAGGGGGCAACACCACCAGCCAAGAAGCCATACTTGGGAACTGCTCCTTGGTGCAATCAATGCAACCTTCATCATCCGAATCAGATACCCTGTCGCAAATGTACCCACTGTGGACGATGGGGACATTTGGTTAACATGTGCCGCTTTGTCATCCAAAACAAAGCTGTTGCAGGTCCTACTGCTGCTCGAGCACCATATGAAGGAACAACTCCTTTGTGCCATCAGTGTAACCTCCACCACCATGCTAGTGTCAAATGCCGAGCATGTTTCAACTGTGGACTTATTGGCTACTTCTATGACGAGACGAGTCATTTCAGGGACGAATACCCAAAGTTTGTCAATGCAAATCTGAGCCACGGATGAGCATTTGGCTGATTAGAAGATGCTGTTGCTTTGAATAATTTGAAACTTATGCTTTTGTCTCTTTTGTTGAACTCTGAAACAATCTGTTTTGTTTATAAACAAGATCGTTGTTCGCAATTCTGATGTACAAGTGTAGTTACATGTGTGTATGGCATACCCCTACAATACCTACACCAAAGAACTGTGTTCTTTACAAACTACTCTTGTAGTTCTCCCATTCATGTGATCGCTCATGATTTCCTCGAAAATTCTAAGTACTCGTTTAATTCTAAGAAAGGAAGTATAGAATATAAGTGACATTTTGAGTAATCACTTTAAATCCTTGGTTAGATAACTAAGGGTATTTTTCGATCTTATACCCAACCTCAAAATTCAGCTTCATATGCCACCTCGGCATATCTAGCACCTCAACTTCATGTGGATTCTACCTCGTGTGTCGACTTAAGCACGTCTAGTGCAAGGTTTCGAAGCGTCTCCTTCTATTCGAATTCCAAAACTCCATATGGGAACTTCTTATCTTCACAATTAGATCCTTATGGATGATTATCGGACAAATCAGAGCCCTTAATTGAATTATTTGTATACCTTGATACGTACATTACGATTCAATAAGGATAAAGCCGAATTCCTATTAAGATCTTACTATCTTCATAGTTAGATTCTTGATATGTTTAAAGTGCCAAATTAAATCCACAGATTGGATTCCTGGTGTGCTTTAAATACCCGTGTCCAAAGATAACAAATTGAAGGTCAAGTTAAACAATTATGTGATTATGTGGCATGTGTTTATGTGTTTTCTTTTATGTTTTTGTGTGATCCGAATTTTCGTTATCCAACTCCTTATAGAATCTTCCATATCTTCAAATAAGGGATTCCTGGTAGGATATCCAAAGGTACTACCTCAAATCCTTAATGGGCTTCTACATAATAGTTAAGACCCTTGGATTATATAGTACCATTCCATAATTCGAAGGAGACCCTTTAGGTGGTCTAGTTAAAAGGATTGATTCAAATCTGGTTAGGAATGACATGTGATGATATAGCTGAAAAGACTCCTTGGTGGTCAATTTAAAGAGATCATTTATTGATTTAATTTAAAGGACCCTATGGTGGTCTAGTCACACTCATCACAGGTTCGTTTATTTGGTTTTCCCCTACACATTGTAAAATGCACTATGTGGACTATGCAAGGAATTACGTAATTATGGATGCATACATAATTATGAAATTCAGTCCACGGAAACCACCTTAAGATTTATCATGTGTAAGAACCGATAGTGACAACAATAACGAAACGTGAACAATGTAATGGAGGTACGGTGGACGCACCAATGGCGCTTCATATACTTGTATATAAGTGTCCCCCTTACATTGCAAGCATAATGTTATTAAAGTTACTAGAAGTTCAGAACCCTAACCAGTGTTGTCTTATCTTTTCGACTTCATGTTTCGAGCTCTCACAAGTTTCCTCTAAATAAATTTCGGGACGAAATTTCCTAAAGTAGGGGAGACTGTGACATCTATGCCTCCACGGCCATCAAACAAATACCAAATGAATGAAATATTGTATTTCATACTTGGGATTTATATAAATATGTGTATCATTTGCACATATCAATTCTTGTTCGATTTCGAGCTCTAAATCGCTTTCTGGAAAGTTATAGGCGAACTAATGCGTAAACGTAATCAGTTTAACGCGACAAACACTTCGGAATAGTGACATAGGCTTAACATAACTTAAAGAACCTTTACATAACTTATAAATAAGTTTTGGAAGGTTTGGTGTGTCGAAATCAAGTTTATTCGCTTACAGGGACTAATTTCGACAAACTGCGAAAGTATGTCGATTCTTACTATAACGAACCTTCCAGAACTTGATCATAAGTTAAACAACCCTAAATATCCTTTACATAGCTTATAAATAGGCTTTGAGGTGTTCGGTATGCTAAAATAAACTTATTTGATCAATAGGGACTAAAAGCGTCAAAAAGTGCATAAGTTTGCATTTTCGCGCATATCTTACGTTCTGAATATATCCGGACATCCAAAAATTTATGTAATCATTAAAATATTTTATTTTAGTGATTGGCACGATAAAATTCCATTCGTCGCTTAATTTGGATCGTTTTTGCGTTCGTTACGACTTCCGTCGTAATTAACTGAATAACGCAACCGTACGACCAAACGAACTAACATCCGAGATGTTTTTGAGCATATTTTAAGTTCCTATACTTTAACATAATTTTAGAGCTTTGAAATGAGGTTAATGGGGCTTAAAAGTGTCAAATATGCATCAAAATACAAGTTTCTGGGGCTGCAGGGACTAAATGTGACAATCTGCCAAAGTTATTACACGAGCCGCGTAAGATGAGACTATATGCTATGCGGGGCGTGA
Source organism: Helianthus annuus (assembly GCF_002127325.2). NCBI lineage: Eukaryota > Viridiplantae > Streptophyta > Magnoliopsida > Asterales > Asteraceae > Helianthus > Helianthus annuus. The sequence continues at coordinate 74,313,928 of NC_035447.2, read as the reverse complement.
CAGCCTGCCAGACAGAAACATTGAATCTGGCTTTCCAGCCTATTTTTGATGGTTTTAGCAGCTGATTTGGGATACTTTGGGCTAGTTTTGATGGTTTTTACATGTCCCCATGGTTTCTAATACCATGTGCCCACATGGATGGCCAAGATCAAACCCTCTTTTGCAAGAAACGATCCTAACGGTTTACCGAAAACTATAAATACCCAATTTCATTTTTCTACACCCTTGATCTGATTAATGCTCTAAGTTGAAGCCTTTGCTTCATACCTGAGTGTTAAAGATCAAGTTCTCCCTAGCTTGGACCCTTTGTAAGCTCCTTTCGTTCTTTTATTGCTTTTTGGGTGTGAAAGTCAAACAGTGTTTTACTTTCTGCTTTGACCAGCCTTTGGTTAACACAAAGTTCGTTTGAACTTTGCAACGTGAGCGTAATCACGATGGTTATAGTCCCGTGTGACTATACCTACTGATTACCACGTTGATTAGGCGTAGTGACGAGTCGTAGTTTCGGTCAAAATACGTATTTATGCGTATTTTGTAACCAAACTACTCTAGGGTATCAAAACACTTTGTTTTGGTATCAAACACTTTGTTTTGGTATCAAAACCTGTTTTCTAACTTAGTTAAACATGTTCCAACATGTTTAGCTCGTCACTTTTAGTTTAGTGCTTGTATAAGAGTCGTAAGTCAAGCGGTCTAAACCACCGCTTAGACTTCCGAACTCGACCCATTTGGTCGATCTTTAGGATCCGGCTAAGCATGATTAGTGACCATAGTTGTATAGGGAATAACCTTCCGAGGTTATACCTTATGGTCACCTAGTTTAAGTAGTTGTATGATAGGTAGTTTATATGCCTTAGGAAAATGACCAAAATGCCCTTTTCATGCATAATTGGATTTTAAGCATATGTAACCTAAACTTTTATCACTTAACTGATTATATTTATACATGTTTAGGCATATAATATTTGTCATAGGACTAGTTAGACGTCTCGAACGCGTTTTACGCGAACGATGCGTTAAAGTAGCGTAAGCTACCTTAATGGGTCGTAAGCACTTAGGATAGGTTTCGATTTAGAATGTAGGCTTTGTTAAACCATATCATAAGAGTTCCAATACTCATTTGGTTTACAAGACCTCATTCTATCCGATCTTCCGATTTAGGTCCGGTTTATTTACATAGTTACTTATAATTAGGTGCCGATTGATTTTCGTGATCCCTCTAGCTTTGCTTGGTTGTTATTCAAGACTTCTAAGCATTCATATGTGAGTACATAGTTCCCCTATTTTACTGTTTTCAATTGTTTTGGGGTGATTCATATGTGTTAAATGATTTCAAGGTTTAAACGATGGTTTCAGAAATGATTAAGATGGTTTATATTAAATTAATAACGATTTCGATAATGTGAATAAACTTGTTGGTTGTAATTACATAACAAATAACATTCATTAATTTTGGCCGAACCGACCAGTATTAGGTTATGGTACTAGCGATGTAAACGAACCGAACGTTCAGCGAACAGTTTGTGAACCGTTCGGCGGGAAGTCCGTTTATGTTCGTTCGTTTAATAAACGAACGAACATGAACAAGAAATTTCGTTCGATTAGTTAAATGAACGAACATGAACAGAGGTCTCGTTCTTTCGATTATGTTCGTGAACGTTCGGTAAGGTGTTCGTGAACGTGTTCGTGAACATTCGTTGATTTGCGTTCGTTTATGTTCGTATGTTTGTGTTTTAATTGAAGATCTTTGTACTTTCTTATATTTTATTTGTACTTTTTAGATTATTAAACTTTTATTTATTTTATTACCCTAAAAATTAAACTAGGAAACCCACTTTCACCTTGTTTATGCATCATTTCCCTTTCATTTCTCATTATTTACATCGGCGAATAGATCGACCTCCATTCCACAATAAGGGATTCAAGTTCTAGTGCTACTCTCTGGGCCATCTATCTTTATCCTTCGTCGCGTTTACCAAATTTATTTGTGTTCATGAACTGTTCGCGAACACGCTCATTTCCTTAATGAACGAACACGAACATAAAATCTCGTTCGGTAAGTGTTCATGAACCGTTTGTGAACACATTTATTTCCTTAACGAACGAACACGAACAAGGCCTTGTTTGTGTTCGTTCGGTTCGTTTACAGCCCTACCTATAACTTAATATGAACTTTTAAATTTGAATCATCAATTAGGTGCATTGATTATTGAATTTGCTCAAGGAAGCACATTAGTGGAATTGGACTGAATTTTTAGGTAGAAAAATGTAATCAGAGACAAAGACTTGAAATTTGAAAGTCTGATAGTTAAAATTATAAAACTCCTGATTTTTAGTTGATGGTTGTGGTTTTCGCATTAAAGATTTGGAGGCATTCTTATTTGGTATAAAGGGTACGATCTACACAGATTACAAAATCCTCAAATATTGTTTTGATCGTAAAACTTGAATATGGGGATTAGTGAAGTGCTTAGAGATGGTTAAGTATTATAAATCCTGAAATTCTCTATAACCCCAAGAAGATTAATGTGTTGTTGTTTCGCTTAGCCAAATGACTGAGTTATTTTATTCGCAAGGAACCCATTAGGATTATGATGATATCCAAACGATACATAATCATCAAAGCTGCTTAAATGGAAGGTTTGAAGGATTAGAATTTGAAATGGGAAAATTATTCTCGAAAGATCTTGATAAAAAAACATGAAGTAAAGACTTGATTTGGTTGGATCTAGATTTTAGATACTTGTAATGAACTTTTACTTCTAGATGAAGCACATAAATAGGTATATTCTAGAGCTGTAAATGAACTAAACGTCCAGCGAACTGTTCGTGAACCGTTCGGCGGGAAGTTCGTTTATGTTCGTTTGTTTAATAAACGAACGAACATGAAAAGGAAATTTCGTTCGATTTGTTAAATGAACGAACATGAACAGAGGTCTCGTTCATTCGATTGTGTTCGTGAACGTTCGGTAAGGTGTTCGTGAACGTGTTCGTGAACATTCATTGATTTGCGTTCCTTTATGTTCGTATGTTTGTTTTTTAATTGAAGATCTTTGTACTTTCTTATATTTTATTTGTACTTTTATGTTATAAAACTTTTATTTATTTTATTACCCTAACAATTAAACGGGGAAACTCATTTTCACCTTGTTTATGCATCATTTCCCTTTCATTTCTCATTATTTACATCGACGAATACGATCGACCTCCATTCCACAATAAGGGATTCAAGTTCGAGTGCTACTCTCTGGCCATCTATCTTTATCCTTTGTCGCGTTCTCCAAATTTATCTTTGTTCATGAACCGTTCACGAACACACTCATTTCCTTAATGAACGAACACGAACATAAAATCTCGTTCGGTAAGTGTTCGTGAACCGTTCATGAACACATTTATTTCCTTAGCGAACGAACACGAACAAGGCCTTGTTTGTGTTCGTTCGGTTCGTTTACAGCCCTATATGGTACCATATGATCTGACAAATCCCGTTATCAGACTGCACCCATGGTTATGTATGGGTTAGGTGGGTAGCGACCGAATCTGTGATTGTTAACTTACCCTTTGGTGGTTTGTTAATGCGAGTTTCAAGATAGTCGAGTCACGAAGGTTTGGATGTTATTAGCGAGACGACCAAAAGTAGTTTTCACAATTAAAACGAGAATGATTTAATCGACTTGAACGATTTTAACGAGTTAAACGAATTGGATAAACGATTGGTTTTTGGGTGGTGATTAGATAATGGGACGGGTGTGATATGATAAAAGTATGGTAGATACGCCGCTGGTACATCTTATATATAAGTGTTTTTATCATATTACATTCCGTGACATTATTTAGTTTACTTGATTATACGATTTTAAAACGATGTTACATAACGATGTTTTCGAAAGGATATAAACCATACGAGTTTTATTAACGAGTTTTTACGAGATGTTTTACAATTTAATTTGATTAAATAAATGTTTTGGGGTTAAGAATCATGGCTACGAGATTTTATAAGTTATAACCAACTTGATTTGAGTTGGTTAATTATGTTGCAACATTATACACTTTTCAAAACCAGGTTTTTACCACTCTTGTAGTCTAAGGAGGTATTGCAACATGTAAACTAGCCATGAATCCAACACTCTCATAAAACCTATGTGCTCGCCAGCATTTCTTTGCTGACTTTGTTTTTACATATGTTTCAGGTGTTGATTGCATGATGTTGATTGTTAGGATGCATGATTCACATAGGATCTGGACGAGGCCTTAGTGACATAATAATAATGATAGAAGACATGAAATTTGTTTGTTTGGTTTTAAGACAATGTAAATTATTAAATGAACCAATAAAACAAAACTTTTGTATCCATGGTTGTGAAACAATGATTCTGTTACAACACTCCGCGACGTTTTCACAGCGGTTTCGTTGTTTTAACGCGGTCGGGGTGTGACAAATGTTAGGATTCAGTTGGGAGAGTTTGAATACCCAGTGGATTTTCTGGTCCTAGACTATTCTTCGACCAAAATGGCAGCACAACAAAGGGTAATCTTAGGTCGACCTTTTCTATGCACAGCAAATGCTCAAATCAATTGTAGAGACGGGATTATTACCATGACCGAAAAGAACCGTAAGTTGTCCTTTGATGTTCAAATAGAGTGATTAGTTATGAGTCCATTGTGGGGAAGGGTGGCGAGTCTAGTGATTGTATGAAAAAAGTGTGTCAAAGAATGAAAATAAATCACCCACCGGATCGTGAAGAAAAGCATACGGGATCAAGTAGGAGTGTATTTGATTACCCACTGAATCGAAACGGGACGGATGCATTTTACTCAATGGCACGATGTAGTGATGGAGATGGCAGGAATCGTTTCTTTGAGCCACCATAAAAGGGGGTGACACGGTCTGGCTGAAGACCCGAAAACTTAGCGCTGCCCGGGAGGCAACCGGGGTTTTTCACTGACCTTGTTATTTCTTTATTTTTCTATGTTTCAGGGCTATGGCAACACTCAATTGTGGGGAAGATGTGCGGATAGTTGTGTGAAGGTGGTGATAGGAAATCGGATCATTTACAACACCTGTTGTGTCAAACTTCGTCAGGTCCATGTACTCTTTCCTTAGACTTGTCATGTTCTTTAGCTTTGAAATATTAGTAGTTAGTTTGTTCGCTTTTGTTTAAAATAAAAAAAAAAGTTTGGTGTGTTTTGAGCGATCTTTCCCTTCAAAGCCATACATTGGGGACAATGTATCCCAAATGTGGGGATGGGGGAAATTTTTGACACTTTTGAAAATTCTGAAATCAAGTGAAAAATGGTCTAAATTTGAAAACTTAAAGTATTGAAACCACATAACACACCGGCAACCCCGTATACCCCTTTTCTTGCTGAGAGTTTGAGCCACTTATTTGAATTGTTAGAAATATTATCTTTGATGAGAGTGGCAATGAGTGGGGGTGCATTAGAACTTGTGCTTGAATTCGGTTTGAGGACTTAGCTTGGTATGTATGTGAAAAGGATAAGGGCATTTAGGTAGCCTCGTCATGGTGTGTGCGAGTGTGGGATTTGGGGGGTTGGACCTCATAAGTTATATATATGAGCTTGGTAAAGAGAGGGGTGGGGGTTTGGACTTTAGTAGCCCATTTGAACTTAAAGCCAATCGTTTGTTAACCCAAGCCTAGTTCTCTAAAAAATTTCACCCGTATTTAACCCGGTCTAGTAGTGTTAGCATTTTGTATTAGTATGTTTGTTATGTTATGTTTATGTTGAAAAAAAATACAAAAAGAAAAAGAGAAAATACAAAAAGAATGAGAATAAACGTTTGTAGTTGTAGTAAAAAAAATAGAAAAAGCAATGAAAAAGAAAAGAAAAAATGTTGGGATGCATTGTATATAGATGTTCACGTTTGTTTAGATAGTAATAAAAAGACCGGGTCGAATCACTAGCTACTACAAATATATTTCCATTTCCTACCCATATGCCAAGCTGTCACACCCCCAAAACCCACCCGCGGAGTACCACCGCTTGGGAGCGTGACTGACCAGGATCAAGCCATCAATCATATCAAACACAGCATTTAATAATAAAAGTAATCAATGTAAATCATGACATGATTGATGTTCCAAAACCAAACATCGTTTAAATAGCGGAAGCATAGTAATGTAAACTCAAAATAGTTATAAGTTCAGAATAAGTTCATGATCCGTATCCCACAACGACCTGCTCCTCCCTGTGCAAGCTCCATATTGTACCTAAGGTCCTGCAAGGCATGCAGCAAATAATCAACAAACTAGTTGAGCGAGTTCACAGAAAGTAAGTTCATAACATAGTGCATAAGCATAACTAGTGGGGGCTTCCCATACTAGCGTGTACTAAAGGTGGGGGCTTCCCAAACCTTGTGTTCATAATACTGGTGGGGGCTTCCCATGTTTATCCTGGCTAATGAGGGCTTCTCATTAACGGTACTTACTAGACTAACTTCCGACCATGTGTTCTTCTTTACTGAGAACAGGAAAACGTACAGGGTCACGTAGGCTTTACGTGACGTGCCCTTCCCCGAGGACAGTGGTACGCGTGGGGGCTACGTAGGTTTTACGCAGCGTGGCCTTCCGACCTGGAAGCCAGTGGATGGTATTGGGTTACGTAGGCTTTACGTAACGTGTCCTCCCGACCCGGGAGACAAATGGCAAATAAACTGGGTTACGTAGGCTTTACGTAACGTGTCCTGACTAACCTGAGGACGATGGTCTATAGTCTAGGGAATGCGTAAGTACGAGTAACTCTGTTAACAATGACATATCCAACCCAATTCCCAACCCGGGAATCCCATGCCTTGGCTGTGTGAACTCACCTTGGTTTGCTCGGCAGATACACAAAGAGTACAGTTAAGCTAGTAACTGGTCAACCACGTCCTATCATGGTTATTATACAAGTCAGGTTCGTCTATAGCACGTATATTCATGGCAAACACGTACACGTATCAGCAATTCAAATCATGTAACGAGTCCAAGTAATCGGCCCAGACAGATAAGTAGTCCAACTAGCAGTCAAGAGCACACTTGTGCGTGTTAATCTTGGCCCAACATAACCCGGCCCAAATAGTAAACGCATACTAGTCCAATAACAAACAGTTTACAAATTCAATCATTTGGCCCAAACGGTTGGGCCCGTGACAGTGTAGGCCCAAACAGTGTTCGTGCATTAACTCGTCTCGAGTCGCAACCGGCGATCTCGAGTCGCAACCGGAGATTACGAGTCGCAACAGTTGGTTACGAGTCGCAATGGTGATCTCGGTTCATCATGGTCTGGTTACGAGTCGCAACGGGACTCGCAAACCGTGGTCTCGGCTTGTGCTGTTTGTGGTCTCGAGTGGGGTTCCGACTCGCAATCTGAGTCGCAACCGTGTGTAACAGTTTTCCATAATTCCTGCATTGACTTATCCGTGATTCTAGCAAACATCTAAGGCAGTTTCGAAATCAGATCAATCACAGAAATTTATCAACAGTTTCATATCAACAATAGATCATGTTCATAGCAATTTCATATTATTAAGAACAGTAACAATCCATTCAAACCACATGAAATCGGAATACCACACAAACCTTATACCGAATCCTTAACTATCATGCATCCTAGTCGGTTAGCAACATATCCGAACTGATCTTCATAAAACCAAACATACATATAACCGATTTCATATCAAGTAACCATATAGCTTAATCATTCATGAGAACCGATTAACAATACCAATTAACACCGACCTTTAATCAGTATTACTAGCATACACCCTAGTTACATCACCTAACAGAATGATAACAATCACATGATATCACATATAATCGAAACATAACATCATCACTAACCGGATTTGAGAAGGAAAAGAGGGTGATTCCGAGTAGGAGTGTTCTTGCCGTCGGGTCCGAGCACACGAGAGAAGGAGAGGAAATTGCCTAGGGTTTGTGTGTGTGGTGTTTTGCAAAAGTAGTAAAACAAACCCCTAGTCCCGGTTTTTGTGTTGCGAGTGGGGGATTGGGCCGAGCCCATCCGGTTATCTAATGGAGTCCGATTTCAAAGTGTGGCCCAAAGGGCTTGTGTGACCGGTTATAATGTGCAATCGGGTTTTAGTGTGTGGTTTGGGTTCGTGTACACACAAAATACATACACACATAAGGCACATAACATCATAACATTCGATAGCATCAAAGTTTGTAAAATCATAACACGTTCACGTATGTTACACAATGATAGATCTAAAGTTCGAGTTGTCACATTATCCCCAACTAATTGGAAATTTCGTCCCGAAATTTGGTATGCACTCACTGAGGAAGCTAGGTAAACTGTATTGTTCACTGATTTTCCTGGGGTGTCACATCCTCCCCCCGTTGATCTGGAATTTCGTCCCGAAATTCCGAAGTAGTAGCTTCAGCCTCAGTAGTGGTTGCATTGGTTTCGAATAACTGGGGGTACTTTTCTGTCATCCTGTCTTCGCGTTCCCAGGTGTACTCTGGGCCACGTTTGGAGTTCCAACGAACTCGGACAAGAGGGATTCTCTTGTGTTTGAGGACCTTTACATCCCGGTCCGTGATTTCCACTGGTTCCTCGATGAACTGCAACCGCTCGTCGATAGTGAGTTCTTTGAAAGGAATGATGAGGTTTTTATCTGATAGGCACTTCTTTAAGTTCGATACATGAAAAACATTGTGAACTGCCCCGAGTTCAGCTGGTAAATTCAACTTGTAGGCTACCTTGCCAATCTTTTCTATAATTTCGAATGGTCCGACGTATCGCGGATTCAGTTTGCCCCGTTTGCCAAAACGAACCACACCCTTCCAGGGTGAAACTTTCAATAAAACCCGGTCCCCGACCTCAAATTCCAATGGCTTTCTACGCTTGTCCGCGTAGGCTTTCTGACGGTCGCGTGCTGCCGCCATGCGTTGTCGTATCTGTGCAATCTTTTCTGTGGCGTCCACTACAATCTCCGGACCCGTGATCTGACTATCCCCCACCTCTGCGCAGCAGAGGGGTGACCGGCATTTACGTCCGTACAATGCCTCGAATGGAGCGGCTTGAATGCTGGTGTGATAACTGTTATTATACGAGAACTCCACCAAAGGGAGGTGCTTTTCCCAGCCGTTGCCGAAATCGATAACGCATGCCCGAAGCATGTCTTCAAGTGTTTGAATCGTTCGCTCAGACTGTCCATCCGTCTGAGGGTGATATGCTGTGCTCATGTCTAATCGTGAGCCGAAAGATTTGTGCATCGCTTGCCAAAGTTCTGACGTGAATCGTGCATCGCGATCCGAAATGATAGACGTGGACACCCCGTGCCTCGAAACAACTTCTTTAAGATAGACGTCTGCGAGTGTGGAGAACTTGTCCGTTTCCTTAATCGGCAGGAAGTGTGCAGACTTGGTGAGTCGATCAACTATGACCCATATTGTATCGTTCCCACGCTGGGATCTAGGTAGGCCTGTAACGAAATCCATGGAAATTTCTTCCCATTTCCACTGAGGGATCTTAGGCTGTTGAAGTAGGCCAGCTGGTTTCTGATATTCGACCTTGACTCTCGCACAGGTCAAGCATTTTCCAACGTACGTAGCAATGTGGGCCTTCATACTAGGCCACCAATAAGTAGTACTGATGTCGTGGTACATTTTATCCGACCCTGGATGTACCGAATAACGAGACTTGTGAGCTTCATCCATTACAAGTTCGCGTAAACCGCCATAAAGAGGGACCCAAATCCGGCCCGTTACATAGTAGGCGCCATCTTCCTTTTGTTCCATTTGTTGTCGTGAGCCGCGTAAGGCTTCAGCCTTGACGTTTTCGGGCTTCAATGCTTCTACCTGAGCATTTCGTATTTGTGCAGGAAGGCTAGACTGAATCGTAAGCTGTAGCGCTCGCACGCGCCGTGGTAGAGTGTCTTTTCTACTAAGGGCATCAGCCACAACATTGGCTTTGCCTGGATGGTACTTGATAGCGCATTCATAATCGTTAAGTAATTCGACCCATCGTCGTTGACGCATATTCAAATCCTTCTGCTTAAGGATATGCTCGAGACTCCTGTGATCGGTGTAAATCGTGCACCTGGTACCGTACAGGTAGTGTCGCCATATCTTAAGCGCGAAAACAACAGCTCCCAGCTCTAGATCGTGCGTCGTGTAGTTCCTTTCATGAATCTTGAGTTGACGAGAGGCATAAGCGATAACCTTGTCGCGCTGCATTAACACACATCCAAGTCCCCGAATGGATGCATCACAATAAACCACGAAGTCGTCTGTGCCCTCTGGCAATGAGAGGATAGGTGCACTGCAAAGTCTATCCTTTAAGTGCTGAAAAGCAGTCTCCTGGGGCTCTCCCCAGCGATAGGTAACACCCTTCTGTGTCAGTAGCGTAAGCGGCTGAGCAATCTTCGAAAAGTCTCTAATAAACCGTCTATAATAAACTGCCAAACCCAAGAATTGGCGTATTTCCGTCGGTGTACGCGGTGTAGGCCAGTTCCTGATCGAATCTACCTTGGATGGATCGACATGGATCCCATCTTTGTTCACCACGTGGCCTAAGAAGTGGACTTCACGAAGCCAGAAGTCGCATTTAGAAAGCTTGGCGTACAACTGTTCCTTCCGAAGGAGTTCCAAAATAAGGCGAAGATGCTGCTCGTGTTCCTCCCGACTCTTGGAGTAAATCAAGATGTCGTCGATGAATACAATGACGAACTTGTCAAGATAGGGTTTGCACACCCTGTTCATAAGATCCATAAATACAGCAGGCGCGTTCGTTAACCCGAACGGCATGACAAGAAACTCGTAGTGACCGTAACGAGTTCTGAAGGCTGTCTTGGAGACGTCCTCATCCCGGACTCTCAGCTGATGATACCCCGACCTCAAATCTATCTTCGAATAGTAACACGACCCTTGCAACTGGTCGAATAAGTCGTCGATGCGCGGAAGAGGATAACGGTTCTTCACCGTCACCTTGTTGAGTTCACGGTAGTCGATGCACATCCTGAACGTACCGTCTTTCTTTTTCACAAAAAGTACTGGAGCTCCCCAAGGCGAAGAGCTTGGACGAATGAAACCCTTTTCCAAGAGTTCCTGCAGTTGCTTTGACAATTCCTCCAATTCCGATGGAGCTAGACGATATGGTGCGCGAGCTATGGGTGCTGCTCCTGGAGCGAGCTCGATCTGAAATTCGACCTGACGATGAGGCGGTAAGCCAGGTAAGTCTTCAGGAAACACCTGAGGGTAATCGCGTACGATTGGAATGTCCTCCAATTTCTTTTCTTTTGCAGACGCATCTGAAACAAGAGCCAAAATGGCTGTGTGACCCTTACGTAAGCATTTCTGAGCCTTCAAGAAAGAGATGATGCCAACCACTGCACCACTCTTGTCGCCTTGAACTTCTAGAGGTTCCTGACCAGAACGAGGAATGCGAATAATCTTCTCGCTGCATAAAATCTCTGCCTGATGTTGGGACAACCAATCCATCCCAATCACAACGTCGAAGCTACCCAAAACTATGGGAATGAGATCGATAGAGAAAGCTTGACCAGCTAGGATAAGATTACAACCCTGAACTACGTGCGTGGCTTCTAGACTTTTACCGTTAGCTAACTCTACTACATGTTTGGTGGGTAAAAGTGTTGGTGCACGTTTTAGCAGTTGGCACATTTTCACAGACATATAGCTTGTATCCGCACCCGAATCAAACAAAACAGTAACGTAAATATTGTCGAGGAGAAACTTACCCATAACAACGTTGGGATCGTTCACTGCGTCACCTCGACCTAGTACGAATGCACGACCTCGAGCTTCATTGCCGTTGTTGTTGTTGTTTCCACTGTTGTTGTTGCCGTTGCCCTGGTTGTTATTGTTGTTGTTGCGGTTCTGGTTCAACTGAGGGCAATCGCGTTTGAAGTGACCTTCAGCCCCACACTGGAAACATCCCCGGTTTCCACGCTGTGGCTGCTGCTGCTGCTGCTGGTTCTGTGGAGCGGGTTGTTGCTGTTGCTGATTCTGATTCGCAGGACGAGGGCTCCTACAGTCTTTAGCCTCGTGACCCATCTTAAGACACCTTTGACAACGACCCTTGTTACACGGGCCGTGGTGATGCCTGTTGCAGTTGTGGCACCTAGGTTGACTACCCTGATATCTCCTCTGTCTGTGACTACCAGAGGTTTGCTGACTAGGACTCTGGTAATTGTGACAACTCGAGTTTCTGACTTTCACTTTCGCATTAAATGCGCGTTGACTTTGACTGTTTAGTAGTTGACTTGTTGGACTTGAAATTGTACGCGTTGTATCTTAATGAAACGTATTGTCATGTTGCCTGTATGTGATTACTTGCTGTAATAGAAAATAATATTATAAATATTATTAGAAACACTTAGTCTAGATCACGAAACGTGACATACAGTTCGAAGGATTCGAAGGAACACGAAAGATAACTTTCGATTCGAAGGATCAACCTTCGGTTTAAAGGTTCTCGAAACATATCCTTCGAGCTCGAAACGTATCCTTCGACCAAGGATTTCGAAACATATCCTTCGAGCTCGAAACGTATCCTTCGACCAAGGATTTTATCCTTCGATATCTTTCGGCCCAGTCCTTCTAGTGGGCTTGGCCCACTTCGGTGATATGATTTAAATACGTGAATACATGTAAACAGGGGGTTATTTTCTGAAAAACCCTAGTTCCCTTGCGTGTGTGCGTGACGGCATAGCAAACCTATTCTCTGTTCGAAGGATTTCCGTTCCGTAATCCAGATTTCCGGTTAGTATGTGATGTTATTATGTTAATAGATGATGCTTTGAGTATACATAACTTCATGATTTATCGATTGTCTTGCAATATATTGTTTGTATATTAACCGAATATGTATGTTAATCGGACATGAATGCTAATCGAATATGTATGCTAATCAATATGGTTGTTGATCGGATGTGTATGTTAATCGGATCTGTGTGATGATGTTTAATGATAATGTTTGATGGATCGGCTGTGATTATATGCGATTCGGGGTTATTATTGTTCATGGAACCGGATAATATGATTAAGTGCTAGTATTGTTCATGTGGTTAGATTAGGGTTCATTAGGCTTAATATGAAACTCCCTGTTTGATCGATTCTGAAGTAATTGAATGCTGAATTTGTGTTAATTGATAATTGGATAAAACTTGGAAACTTGTAACGTAACTGATATCTATCGAAAGATATCAGTTACTCGAAACATAGTTGTAACCGAAAGATGCTAGTTGTTCGAAACATAGCTTGGACCGAAGGATAACATTGACCGAAAGATAGTAGTTAGTCGAAACATAGTGACAACCGAAAGATAGGTTGACTGAAGGATAACATTGGTTCGAAACATAACTTTGGTCCGAAAGATAACTGTGTATCGAAAGACGTGTCGAAACATAATTGCGACAATTGTGATAACTGTTAGACCGAAGGATGAGCAATGAATCGAAGGATGGGTGGTGTGAATCGAATGATAGCTTATGATTTAATGTGAAATACTACGTGTTGTGCCGTTATGCAAACTGACTGTTCTGTGAACATTTAACTTGCATGCGTATCGTTGTGAACATGAACTGATTTGTTATACGTGCATACAATAGGACGTGATTAATTACTTGTGAGTGCATAACCTAGCATACCGAGCAAACCAAGGTGAGTTCACACTCCTACTAAGGCATGGGATTCCCGGGTCGTGGGAATGGGTTAAAGGTTTCAATTGACATAAACGTACAAACGCTTTTCCTAGACTATCACCTATCATAGTCCTCGGATGTCAGGACGGTTCCGTAGGTTGGGATAACACCTACGTGGTCATATACTAATTCCGTAGGTTGGGATAACACCTACGTGGTTCCGTAGGTTGGATAACACCTACGTGGTCATATGCCATTACTGCCTCGGATGTCAGGCACGCACGTAAAACCTACGTGTACGCATTACTTACTTCTTCCGTAGGTTGGGATAACACCTACGTGGTCATATACTAATTACTATCCTCGATGCAAAGGATACGTGCTACGCACACCTCATACGCGCTACTGTTCTCGGACGAAGAACAGGGATAATACGAATAGTCTAGTGGTCACATAACATGGGAAGCCCCCACCTATATAACTTACTATCGGCCCAGTAGAGCCAACCTGTACTTACTGTTACGTACTTATTTACTGTGAACTCGCTCAACTATTTTGTTGATCCTTTCTTTTACATGCCTTGCAGATCGTTAGGTACTGGGAGCTTGCACTGGAGGCGCGGACGTTGTGGACTTGGATCGTGAACGTCATATGAAACCCATATGATACTTGATACACATTTACATTGGATATTTTTATATATACGTTTCCGCTAAACATTGATAACTGACTTATGTTTTGGAAACACCTTTCATATGGATTTGTTTTGAATTATATTGCAATTACTTCTACTTTATACATTGTTCTATATGATTGGTGGCTTGATCCTGGTCAGTCACGCTCCCAAGCGGTGATACTCCGCGTGTGGATTTTTGGGGGTGTGACAGATTGGTATCAGAGCCATTGGTTATAGAGAACTTGGTTTTAATATGGGAAAACGTTTTTATTAAAACCAGACTATAACCAGAACAGTGCTCTCAAACGATCCACAACGACGCTTCGCTCCACGTGCAAGACTCAACTTCCTAGGTAATAAGGTTTATGTTTATTACCTGCTTGCTAGAATTACATAGAACTTTGCTCGTAGTATGCTTACATTACCTTGCTCACAACTTGTCATTGCATGAGAATACTTATGTGCTTACACTCTTCTGTCATCGCACTACTCGCGAACCTTTCTCACTTATGTTGCCTTTGATGTGAAGATCAATGGCCGCACGAATTAACATGACTCAAGCCCAGCTAGAGGCTCTCATTGCTGCGGCAGTTGCAGCCGCCCAAGCAGGTCAACCCGCTCAGCAGCAGCCTGGGTGCACCTTCAAGAACTTCATGGATTGTCGTCCTAACTCTTTCAGCGGCACAGAAGGAGCGGTTGGACTCCTCCACTGGTTCGAGAAGCTAGAATCAGTATTCGAGATGTGCGAGTGCCCTGAGGCTCGCAAGGTCAAGTTTGCTACTGGCACCTTGGAAGGAATCGCGCTAACCTGGTGGAACGCGCAGGTGCAGATTCTTGGGTTGGCAGCTGCTAACGCCACCCCATGGAACGATTTTAAGGAACTCATCAAGCGTGAGTATTGTACGCGTGAAGATATTCACAAGCTGGAAGACGAGCTATATAATCTGAAAATGGTTGGGTCAGAGATCGAAGCTTATACTAAACGGTCGAACGAGCTGGCCGTTCTGTGTCCTACTATGGTGGACCCTCCATACAAGCGCATTGAGTTGTATCTCAAGGGATTGGCGCCAGAGATTCAGAGCCACGTTACGTCGGCTAACCTCGAAAACATCCAAGAAATCCAACGCCTCGCTCATCGCATCACCGATCAGGCAGTGGATCAGAATCGCCTGCCTAAACGCATCAGCGCTGCTACTACTGCTACTACGTCTGCTACTACTGCTACTCCCAGTGACAATAAGCGAAAGTGGGAGGGGGATTCAAGCAAAGCATCAGCATCAGTCCAGTCCCAGGCTCAGCAACGAAAGACGGAAGGTTATCAAAGCCCCAGTCAGCACTTCTCGGGCAGTCACAAACAGGGAGGATATCGGGGAAATCTTCCGAAATGTAACAACTGCAACAAGCACCACAACGGCCAGTGTAACAGAGGTCGTTGTCAAAGATGCCTCAAGATGGGTCACGAGGCCAAAGACTGCAGGAGCCCTCGTCCTGCGAACCAGAACCAGAATCAGCAGCAGCCACACGCTCAGCAGAATCAACAACAGGGCAACAAGGGGTGCTATAATTGTGGTGCTGAAGGTCACATCAAGAGACACTGCCCACAGCTAAACAGGAACCAGAACAACAACAACAACAATCAGGGCAACGGGAACAACAACAACAACAACGGGGGAAACAACAACAACAATGGCAACGAGGCAAGAGGTCGAGTTTTCGTGTTAGGAGGAGGAGACGCAATGAACGCTAATTGAACTTATAACTTGTTTTGGGTTTTCATTATTATGTTTACGCTACTCAAACAAAGTTTGGTTTGAACATTAATCATGTTGGGTTTTATGAATTATTTTAACTACTATACTTTATGTTTGATATGATGAATGGTTTGATATTATTGGGCGCACCTGCCGTATTTATGGACCTTATGAACAGGGTGTGCAAACTCTACCTGGACGAATTGTCCTTGTCTCCATCGACGACATTCTGATCTACTCCAAGAGTCAGGAAGAACACGAGCAGCACTTACGTCTTATCTTGGAACTTTTCGGAAGGAGCAAACGTACGCCAAGTTTTCCAAATGCGACTTCTGGATACGTGAAGTCCACTCCTTAGGCCATGTAGTGAACAGGGATGCGATTCATGTCGATCCATCCAAGATAGATTCGATCAGGAACAGACCAGCACCGCGTACACCAACAGAGATACGCCAATTCTTGGGTTTGGCAGGTTACTACAGGTGATTTATCAAGGACTTCCCCAAGATCGCGCAGCCACTGGCTATGCTGACACAGGAAGGTGTCACCTACCGTTAGGGAGATTCCCAAGAGACCGCCTTTCAGTACCTTAAGGATAGGCTTTGCAGCACACCTATTCTCTCACTGCCGGAGGGCACAGATGACTTCGTGGCTTATGGTGATGCATCCATACAGGGTCTCGATGGTGTATTAACACAACGGGATAAGATTATTGCTTACGCTCTCGACAACTAAAGGATTCATGAACGGAACTACGCGACGCACGATTTAGAGCTGGGAGCTATTGTTTTCGGGCTTAAGATATGGCGACACTACCTGTACGGTACCAGGTGCACGATTTACACCGATCACAGGAGTCTCGAGCATATTCTTAAGCAAAAGGATTTGAACATGCGTCAACGGAGATGGGTTGAACTTCTAAACAACTATGAATGCGCCATCAAGTATCATCCAGGCAAGGCCAATGTTGTGGCTGATGCCCTCAGTCGGAAAGACACTCTACCTAAGCGCGTGCGAGCGCTACAGCTTACTATTCAGTTCAGACTTCCTGCACAGATACGAGCTGCTCAGTTAGAAGCACTGAAACCCGAAAACGTCAAGGCTGAAGCCCTACGCGGCTCACGACAACGATTAGGACAGAAGGCAGACGGCGCCTACTATGTGATGGGGCGTATTTGGGTCCCACTTTACGACGGTCTACGCGAACTTGTGAGGGATGAAGCTCACAAGTCTCGCTACTCGGTACATCCAGGGTCGGATAGAAGGTACCACGACATCAGCACTACTTCTTGGTGGCCTAGTATGAAGGCCCACATCGCTACGCACGTTGGAAAATGCTTAACCTGTGTGAGAGTCAAGGTTGAAAAATCAGAAACCAGCTGGCCTACTTCAGCAGCCCAGGATACCACAGTGGAAATGGGAAGAAATTTCCATGGACTTCGTTACAGGCTTACCTAGATCCCAGCGGGGAAACGACACCATATGGGTCATAGTTGATCGACTCACCAAGTCTGCACACTTCCTACCGATTAAGGAAACGGATAAGTTCTCCACTCTCGCAGACGTTTACCTCAAGGAAATTGTTTCGAGGCACGGAGTGCCCACATCCATTATTTTGGATCGCGACGCACGATTCACGTCAGAACTATGGCAAGCGATGCATAAATCTTTCGGCTCAAGGTTAGACATGAGCACAGCATATCATCCTCAGACGGATGGACAGTCTAAGCGTACGATTCAAACACTTGAAGACATGCTTAGAGCATGCGTTATCGATTTCGGCAACGGCTGGGAAAAGCATCTCCCTTTGGTGGGGTTCTCGTATAATGATAGTTATCACACCAGCATTCAAGCCACTCCATTCGAGGCATTGTACGGGCGTAAATGCCGGTCACCTCTCTGTTGGGCAGAGGTGGGGGATAGTCAGATTACGGGTCCAGAGTTTGTAGTGGACGCCACAGAAAAGATTGCACAAATACGACAACGCATGGCGGCAGCACGCGACCGTCAGTAAGCCTACGCGGACAAGCGTAGAAAGCCTTTGGAATTTCAGGTCGGGGACCGAGTATTGTTGAAAGTTTCACCCTGGAAGGGTGTGGTACGTTTTGGGAAACGGGGCAAACTAAATCCGCGGTACGTCGGACCATTCGAAATCTTAGAAAAGATTGGCAAAGTAGCCTACAGACTGAACCTACCAGCTGAACTCGGTGCAGTTCACAATGTATTTCACGTGTCGAATCTGAAGAAATGCCTATCAGATGAGACCCTCATCATTCCTTTTAAGGAGCTCACTATCGACGAGCGGTTGCAGTTCGTCGAGGAACCAGTTGAAATCACGGACCGGGATGTTAAGGTCCTCAAACACAAGAGAATCCCTCTTGTCCGAGTTCGTTGGAACTCCAAACGTGGCCCAGAGTACACCTGGGAACGCGAAGACCAGATGACAGAAAAGTATCCCCAGTTATTCGAAACCAATGCATCCACTTCTGAGGCTGAAGCTACTACTACTGAATTTCGGGACGAAATTCCAAATCAACGGGGGGATGATGTGACACCCCAGGAAAACCAGTGAACGATGTAACTCACCTAGCTTCCTCAGTGAGTGCGTACCAAATTTCGGGACGAAATTTCTTTCAAGTTGGGGATAATGTGACAACTCGAGTTTCTGACTTTCACTTTCGCATTAAATGCGCGTTGACTTTGACTGTTTAGTAGTTGACTTGTTGGACTTGAAATTGTACGCGTTGTATCTTAATGAAACGTATTGTCATGTTGCCTGTATGTGATTACTTGCTGTAATAGAAAATAATATTATAAATATTATTAGAAACACTTAGTCTAGATCACGAAACGTGACATACAGTTCGAAGGATTCGAAGGAACACGAAAGATAACTTTCGATTCGAAGGATCAACCTTCGGTTTAAAGGTTCTCGAAACATATCCTTCGAGCTCGAAACGTATCCTTCGACCAAGGATTTCGAAACATATCCTTCGAGCTCGAAACGTATCCTTCGACCAAGGATTTTATCCTTCGATATCTTTCGGCCCAGTCCTTCTAGTGGGCTTGGCCCACTTCGGTGATATGATTTAAATACGTGAATACATGTAAACAGGGGGTTATTTTCTGAAAAACCCTAGTTCCCTTGCGTGTGTGCGTGACGGCATAGCAAACCTATTCTCTGTTCGAAGGATTTCCGTTCCGTAATCCAGATTTCCGGTTAGTATGTGATGTTATTATGTTAATAGATGATGCTTTGAGTATACATAACTTCATGATTTATCGATTGTCTTGCAATATATTGTTTGTATATTAACCGAATATGTATGTTAATCGGACATGAATGCTAATCGAATATGTATGCTAATCAATATGGTTGTTGATCGGATGTGTATGTTAATCGGATCTGTGTGATGATGTTTAATGATAATGTTTGATGGATCGGCTGTGATTATATGCGATTCGGGGTTATTATTGTTCATGGAACCGGATAATATGATTAAGTGCTAGTATTGTTCATGTGGTTAGATTAGGGTTCATTAGGCTTAATATGAAACTCCCTGTTTGATCGATTCTGAAGTAATTGAATGCTGAATTTGTGTTAATTGATAATTGGATAAAACTTGGAAACTTGTAACGTAACTGATATCTATCGAAAGATATCAGTTACTCGAAACATAGTTGTAACCGAAAGATGCTAGTTGTTCGAAACATAGCTTGGACCGAAGGATAACATTGACCGAAAGATAGTAGTTAGTCGAAACATAGTGACAACCGAAAGATAGGTTGACTGAAGGATAACATTGGTTCGAAACATAACTTTGGTCCGAAAGATAACTGTGTATCGAAAGACGTGTCGAAACATAATTGCGACAATTGTGATAACTGTTAGACCGAAGGATGAGCAATGAATCGAAGGATGGGTGGTGTGAATCGAATGATAGCTTATGATTTAATGTGAAATACTACGTGTTGTGCCGTTATGCAAACTGACTGTTCTGTGAACATTTAACTTGCATGCGTATCGTTGTGAACATGAACTGATTTGTTATACGTGCATACAATAGGACGTGATTAATTACTTGTGAGTGCATAACCTAGCATACCGAGCAAACCAAGGTGAGTTCACACTCCTACTAAGGCATGGGATTCCCGGGTCGTGGGAATGGGTTAAAGGTTTCAATTGACATAAACGTACAAACGCTTTTCCTAGACTATCACCTATCATAGTCCTCGGATGTCAGGACGGTTCCGTAGGTTGGGATAACACCTACGTGGTCATATACTAATTCCGTAGGTTGGGATAACACCTACGTGGTTCCGTAGGTTGGATAACACCTACGTGGTCATATGCCATTACTGCCTCGGATGTCAGGCACGCACGTAAAACCTACGTGTACGCATTACTTACTTCTTCCGTAGGTTGGGATAACACCTACGTGGTCATATACTAATTACTATCCTCGATGCAAAGGATACGTGCTACGCACACCTCATACGCGCTACTGTTCTCGGACGAAGAACAGGGATAATACGAATAGTCTAGTGGTCACATAACATGGGAAGCCCCCACCTATATAACTTACTATCGGCCCAGTAGAGCCAACCTGTACTTACTGTTACGTACTTATTTACTGTGAACTCGCTCAACTATTTTGTTGATCCTTTCTTTTACATGCCTTGCAGATCGTTAGGTACTGGGAGCTTGCACTGGAGGCGCGGACGTTGTGGACTTGGATCGTGAACGTCATATGAAACCCATATGATACTTGATACACATTTACATTGGATATTTTTATATATACGTTTCCGCTAAACATTGATAACTGACTTATGTTTTGGAAACACCTTTCATATGGATTTGTTTTGAATTATATTGCAATTACTTCTACTTTATACATTGTTCTATATGATTGGTGGCTTGATCCTGGTCAGTCACGCTCCCAAGCGGTGATACTCCGCGTGTGGATTTTTGGGGGTGTGACAGTAATGGTCAATCTTCTGCTGCTGAGCTTGTGGCTGAACAGTCGCGGAACCCCTGCTGGAATCTCCATCCCATTTTCTTTTACTGTCACCAGATGTAGCAGGAGTAACCGAGGTGGTGACGTTAGCAGTAGCATTAACACGCTTGGGCAGTTTATTCTGGTCCACTGCCTGATCGGTGATACGGTGAGCGAGGCGTTGGATTTCCTGGATGTTTTCGAGGTTAGCCGACGTCACGTGGCTCTGAATTTCTGGCGCCAATCCCTTGAGATACAACTCAATGCGCTTGTATGGAGGGTCCACCATAGTAGGACACAGAACAGCCAGCTCGTTCGACCGTTTAGTATACGCTTCGATTTCTGATCCAACCATTTTCAGGTTATACAGCTCGTCTTCCAGCTTGTGAATATCTTCACGCGTACAATACTCACGCTTGGTGAGTTCCTTGAAATCGTTCCATGGGGTGGCGTTAGCAGCTGCCAACCCTAAGATCTGAACTTGGGCGTTCCACCAAGTCAGTGCTATCCCTTCCAAAGTGCCGGTGGCAAACTTGACCTTGCGAGCCTCAGGGCACTCGCACATTTCGAATACTGACTCTAGCTTTTCAAACCAATGGAGGAGTCCCACTGCCCCCTCTGTGCCACTGAAAGAGTTTGGACGACAGTCCATGAAGTTCTTAAAAGTGCAAACTTGCTGCGCTGGTTGACCTATTGTGTACGAATAGGACGAAGTTAAATACGAGAGTTAATGTAGGATCCAAAGATCCTAGTGTGTGCCTATACTGCAGGATATACTACCTGCTTGAGCTGCTGCAACTGCCGCAGCAACTTGGGCTTGAACGAGAGCCTCTAGCTGGGCTTGTGTCATGTTGATTCTTCCAGACATGATCTTCATTGTAACAAGTAGCATAGGTAAGAATAGTTCGCGAATAGGGTGATGACAGAAAAGTGTAAGCACGTAGGGTTTCTCATGCTATGGTATCATGTGTATCTAATCGTAATGCGAGCAAAGTTCTAAACAGTTCTAGCAAACAGGCAATAAACGTAACCTTATTACCTAGGATGTCGAGTCTTGCACGAGGAGCGAAGCGTCGTTGTGGATCGTTGAGAGCACCGTTCTGGTTATAGTCCGGTTTTAATAAAAACGTTTTCCCATATTAAAACCAAGTTCTCTATAACCAATGGCTCTGATACCAATCTGTCACACCCCCAAAACCCACCCGCGGAGTACCACCGCTTGGGAGCGTGACTGACCAGGATCAAGCCATCAATCATATCAAACACAGCATTTAATAATAAAAGTAATCAATGTAAATCATGACATGATTGATGTTCCAAAACCAAACATCGTTTAAATAGCAGAAGCATAGTAATGTAAACTCAAAATAGTTATAAGTTTAGAATAAGTTCATGATCCGTATCCCACAACGACCTGCTCCTCCCTGTGCAAGCTCCATATTGTACCTAAGGTCCTGCAAGGCATGCAGCAAATAATCAACAAACTAGTTGAGCGAGTTCACAGAAAGTAAGTTCATAACATAGTGCATAAGCATAACTAGTGGGGGCTTCCCATACTAGCGTGTACTAAAGGTGGGGGCTTCCCAAACCTTGTGTTCATAATACTGGTGGGGGCTTCCCATGTTTATCCTGGCTAATGAGGGCTTCTCATTAACGGTACTTACTAGACTAACTTCCGACCATGTGTTCTTCTTTACTGAGAACAGGAAAACGTACAGGGTCACGTAGGCTTTACGTGACGTGCCCTTCCCCGAGGACAGTGGTACGCGTGGGGGCTACGTAGGTTTTACGCAGCGTGGCCTTCCGACCTGGAAGCCAGTGGATGGTATTGGGTTACGTAGGCTTTACGTAACGTGTCCTCCCGACCCGGGAGACAAATGGCAAATAAACTGGGTTACGTAGGCTTTACGTAACGTGTCCTGACTAACCTGAGGACGATGGTCTATAGTCTAGGGAATGCGTAAGTACGAGTAACTCTGTTAACAATGACATATCCAACCCAATTCCCAACCCGGGAATCCCATGCCTTGGCTGTGTGAACTCACCTTGGTTTGCTCGGCAGATACACAAAGAGTACAGTTAAGCTAGTAACTGGTCAACCACGTCCTATCATGGTTATTATACAAGTCAGGTTCGTATATAGCACGTATATTCATGGCAAACACGTACACGTATCAGCAATTCAAATCATGTAACGAGTCCAAGTAATCGGCCCAGACAGATCAGTAGTCCAACTAGCAGTCAAAAGCACACTTGTGCGTGTTAATCTTGGCCCAACATAACCCGGCCCAAATAGTAAACGCATACTAGTCCAATAACAAACAGTTTACAAATTCAATCATTTGGCCCAAACGGTTGGGCCCGTGACAGTGTAGGCCCAAACAGTGTTCGTGCATTAACTCGTCTCGAGTCGCAACCGGCGATCTCGAGTCGCAACCGGAGATTACGAGTCGCAACAGTTGGTTACGAGTCGCAATGGTGATCTCGGTTCATCATGGTCTGGTTACGAGTCGCAACGGGACTCGCAAACCGTGGTCTCGGCTTGTGCTGTTTGTGGTCTCGAGTGGGGTTCTGACTCGCAATCTGAGTCGCAACCGTGTGTAACAGTTTTCCATAATTCCTGCATTGACTTATCCGTGATTCTAGCAAACATCTAAGGCAGTTTCGAAATCAGATCAATCACAGAAATTTATCAACAGTTTCATATCAACAATAGATCATGTTCATAGCAATTTCATATTATTAAGAACAGTAACAATCCATTCAAACCACATGAAATCGGAATACCACACAAACCTTATACCGAATCCTTAACTATCATGCATCCTAGTCGGTTAGCAACATATCCGAACTGATCTTCATAAAACCAAACATACATATAACCGATTTCATATCAAGTAACCATATAGCTTAATCATTCATGAGAACCGATTAACAATACCAATTAACACCAACCTTTAATCAGTATTACTAGCATACACCCTAGTTACATCACCTAACAGAATGATAACAATCACATGATATCACATATAATCGAAACATAACATCATCACTAACCGGATTTGAGAAGGAAAAGAGGGTGATTCCGAGTAGGAGTGTTCTTGCCGTCGGGTCCGAGCACACGAGAGAAGGAGAGGAAATTGCCTAGGGTTTGTGTGTGTGGTGTTTTGCAAAAGTAGTAAAACAAACCCCTAGTCCCGGTTTTTGTGTTGCGAGTGGGGGATTGGGCCGAGCCCATCCGGTTATCTAATGGAGTCCGATTTCAAAGTGTGGCCCAAAGGGCTTGTGTGACCGGTTATAATGTGCAATCGGGTTTTAGTGTGTGGTTTGGGTTCGTGTACACACAAAATACATACACACATAAGGCACATAACATCATAACATTCGATAGCATCAAAGTTTGTAAAATCATAACACGTTCACGTATGTTACACAATGATAGATCTAAAGTTCGAGTTGTCACACAAGCCACTGTAAAAACCCGAACTTTTGATTGTTCTTTTGTTACCGATATCTCGTTAGTAAAGACATGTACTCCGAGATTCGATGATCGCTATGGGTTAAACTATATTTTAAACGCAATTTACAACGCTTATTTATCACAGTTATCGCATTTAAACGCTTATTACTTGAACGCTTATCGCAACGCAAACTCAAAACGCGGATTTATTTATATTATTTGGGTTATTTGTGTGTTTAATTGTTATGGGTGTATTATTGGTGCTTGTTATTCGCTAAAAACGCTCAAACGTTCGCTCTCGCAACTCAAATTATCACGATAAAACGCAACACAAGGCTACACTTAATATATCGCTAAAATACATAAAGTACTCGTACTAACTAATGCAACAAAACGCACCAAACGAGCATCCTACACATGAAACAGAGATCTTGTACTCAACACTGGCCCTTTCGAACTAAGCCAGCAGCTTCGTACGAAGGCACTGCCTTCGTACGAAGGCAGCCAGCTTCGAACCAGGGATCCAGCTCACCTCTATATTTTGCCCTCCTCTTTCATTCTAACTTACTTCCATTTCATCTAAAACGCTGCCGAATTGTTGTCCAACTATTTTCACGTAAGATTTACTAATTTTTACATGTTCCACAACGTTTTCCACAAGATTCACTCTGATTTCATCCAAACTTCTTTCTTTTTACAAAAACTTTCGTCTTTTATGTAAATCTTCATCTTTTTCATCTAAACTTCATCTTTTTCATGAAAACCTTCATCTTTTTCATCAAATATTCTTGATTTACCACGGATCTACACTTAACCGGGTGCATTGGGCCTAGCTATGGCTTCCCAAGTTAGAAATCTTTAGATTTCACACCCAGCAAGTGTTAATCCAAGAGAAAACCCTTTTAAACTCGATTTTCACACAAAAATGGACCAAAACCAACACATATTTCATTCACTAAATAGTGGAATAAGGTAGTGTCGAAACCGTCATGAAAAGGACTCGAAAACACATCCGATTCAGACGAAAACACAGCTCCGAACGCCAAAAACAGCCACGTTTGCGAGCTGGACTGTCCTGTGTGAAGCCACAGCTTCGTACGAAGGCACTACTGGCTTCTTGGGAAGGCACTGCCTTCGTACGAAGGCACTGACTTCGCATAACCCAGCCCAAATTCTCCCACGTGACTCAAACAAAGACCCCTCCGACTCTAAGTTTAATCAGTAGCTTAAGGTTGGAGGATGAACACTCGATTTCCCGAAGACAGACGCGAAACACACTCGATTTTGGACAACGGAAGCATCACATGTACGATGCCCCCTTCGTGCGAAGGCACGCCTTCGAACGAAGACAGTAGCTTCGTACGAAGCCTTAGTTTCCCACCCGACACTCCGATTTTGACCGTTTCAGCACTTTGGAGGACTTACGCTTCTGTTCCTCTACGCAGACTGATCCGACGTTCCCTTCAATCTATTCCAGACCGTGTTTACTTGATAAGCACGCACTATGAGTATACTCGAACCCCTTTTGCTTAACGCACTTTTGGGTGTTACATACGTTCTCTATCAAAATACACAACACTGAAACGCTTTATAAACACTAACCGCACTCGCATGATATACGTGATTAGTTGAATACTTGTTGCTATGTTACACAATGATGACTTGCCCTACCGCCCTTAGCAATGATAGTACTATAGTTTGGACGCAGCACCTGTTTATTCAGGGGTTGTTAAGGATCACATACTTTACTTCACTTGTTCACTTCGGTGAACATGTGTCGCGCATACTCTACTCGCAGTCGTGTGGTTAGTGTGTATCATTGTTATAGTTACTTGATTCACCATCTTACGTGTTACATGCTGGTTATGCGTAAACGCTTTTTTATACTATATCTATGCTAAACTTGTGTACTCACCTTTACATTATTGTATTGACCTTATTTTAACATATGTGACAGGTTGATGGATTGTTTGCTGCAAATGGATGGGAAGTCTAGAAACCCACAATAAAAATCTAAGTTGTCGGATTGGATTATGTTTGAGAGACTTGAAATCTGAATGACTTTTTGTGGAATATTTGTTTGATAGTATGGGATATTGAACTTGTTAAATATTGTCACTAAACTAGTCGTTATGGATTCTCTTGAGTAATCTGGTTTGCTTAGTGCCACGCCCCGATGATTCCGCCATCGGTTGGGGTGTGACAGATTGGTATCAGAGCCATAACAATAGGGAATTAGGTCGAATTAGGCAAAACAGACCTAGTCTATAGTCTAAGTACCAAACAGACCCTCTCGTACGAACCTACATACTGTGGCTTCGTACGATCCTGCATGCTATACTCTTGTACGAACCCACCTAGCATGGCTTAGTACGAACTCACAATGTTGCACCTTCGTACGAACTCATCAGCTTCGTACAAAGGCAGCCTTTCCTAAGGCTGAAAACTTATTTTGCCTTTCCTAAGGCTAACACAATACACACATTTGAAAACGCTCGTATAACACAAACGAGTGATTGTGTCAAGATTAGGTGTGAAAACCAAGAACTCTCGATAAGATCACTCACTCCGCGTATTTTTACTCTCAGCACGAGAATCTTCCGTTGAGTCAGGAGTGATATCCACATCTAGACAGAAATCTTCATCTCTATCTCGTGGTTGTTACAACCACAGTTAGGACCGAAGTTGTTAAGTTAGGGGTGAAACCCGCATCTTAATAACCCGATCCACTCCTTAAATTGATTTTTTTTCAAAGATCTCACCAAAGTCTCAACTGTTCCAACAATTTGGGCCACGTAGTAACTGGAAGAATGGATGCCGGTAGCTGTATCACGGTGAGAGCATAGTCTATTAGGCCAAAGCGTGTACTCAAACTCGTTGGGAATAGTTGAATCACTTTAGGTAGTCGATGTCTCAAAACCCAGGACACTCGATTTTGTTTTGAGCCTGCAATCGTCGATTTTTACGCGTTATTAAATTTATTGTGTTTATGTGTTTTCAATTTGGAAAGTTTACGCTTAATAGATTTCTCTTTTTTTTACGCATTACTGCCTTTCGCTTTACAAAACGTGCACAACTCGCACAGCTCTCGCAATCTAAAACGCTAACTAATCGCAAACGAACTAAGAAGCCTCATGCGCTAAACTCCTCGCTTATGACACGCTATATATCGCTTATCTCGCACGCGTTACGCTTGTTTGAAATGAAGGTGAATACGTGCAAAATATGTGTTTATGTGAAATATGTGCTCATACGTGCCTTTGTGATTATGTGCTTATGTGCTTACGTGTTCATGTGCTTTATGTGAATAATAATAATAATAATAATAATAATAATAATAATAATAATAATAATAATAATAATAAGAATAATAATAATAATAATAATAATAATAATAATAAATATGATGTATAAAATGCAAACCTTTCAAATAAAACCCAATATAATCGAATCTCATCCAATCTCTCCGCAGATGTCTTCTTTCAGTTCCCACACTCGCCGAACTGTTCAGAGGAACAATGCTGACAAAAGCATCGCCTTTCTCATGGCCAAGGAAATGGCCAAGGTGATCCCTCAAATCGTCAACGAAATCCACGTTGTTAGTAGTACTTCTTCAGTGGATTCCAAGAATGACTCTCCAAAACCACCATTCAGCTTCAAGCAGTTCAAAGCCTGTGGTCCTATGAACTTTACTGGTGAAGATGGACCCAGTACGATGTTTCAATGGTTTGACTCAATCGAAGTTACCTTCCGAAAAAGCGGATGTCCTGAGAATCTCCGCACTATCAACGCCACAGGTTTCTTTCAGTCAAGGGCACTTGATTGGTGGACCGCTGAGCGCAACAGGCGTGGAAATGATGCAGCCTATGGTCTCGCATGGGAGGACCTGAAAGAACTCATGATGAAGGAATTATGTCCTCCTCACGAAGTCCAAAAGCTGGAAAATGAACTTTGGAACATCAAGCAAGTTGGAGATGATAACGCTGGTCTCACCGCCTGATTCAAGCAGCTGAGCATCATCTGTACAAGTCAAGTGGACACTCCTAAGAAATCTATCAAGAAGTACATCTGATGTGTGTAAAATGCAACATATAAAACACATCAATTAAGGCATAAAACTAACCCTTTTTAAGTACTAATGTTGGAAAAAGAGTGTTTTTGTCTTCCTTTTGTATTTTCAGGATGAAATGAGCTCAAAATCACAAAAGAAGCAAAAAGACCACTAATTCTACCATAAATACAAGAAAAGGAACAAAAGTGGACTGCCCGGACCCTCAACGGCACCTTCCAAAACAAAGAGAAGAAAACAGAGTCTGAACACGCCCCGTGTCCAGCGAACACGGGGGCGTGCCCAGGAAGCAGCAGAAAAGACAAACCAGTAGAAGCTTCCATTGCTCACCACGGGGCCGTGCCCAGCGGGCACGGGGGCGTGTTGAAAGTACAGCAGGCGCATTAATTGTAATTCGCAATTACAATTAATGAAGAGAGAGAGTGTCAGACGGGCACGGGGCCGTGTCCAGCGGACACGGGGCCGTGTCTAGCGTTCTGTCCAGCCTATAAATAGAGGAGCTTGGTTTCATTCTCCCTCATCCCTTGACACACCACCTCTCTCACACCTCATCCACCACCCACCACCACCATAACACCATCATCCACCACCATCATCCATTGTCCATCGTAGAGTGTGTGAGTCGTCTCGGGATCCAAGATTGATCGTAAGAGTTCTTGACAATCAAGGCCATGTTTGCCTAAGTCTCTTACATCACTTGGTGAAGACAAGTGTTTAGTATAATACTTTTTATTTTTAATCTTTTGCACTTTTTATTTGGTTTTGTATTAATGACTTTAATAACTAGTTACTTATGTTGAAGGTGATCTTTCTTTATCGTTTGTCCGTGGTGTCTTGGCATTATTTTACTGTCTATATAAAATAAAAGATTTTCACCATTCATATCTCCACGGTCTATATGGAGGTATGTTGGCTACCTGGTCGGGGGTTAAGGGAACGGTTTGGTAAGGGTCTTGCCCTTGTTCAGCGTTTAGAGGTCCTGCTTGGGACCTGGGTCAAATTTAGTAGGATCTCCTTCAATGCCCATAGGTATTGGATGGCGGGGATCCAAACTCTTTGACCCCCTCATAAGTTAACTACTATTAATACTATAACCCGGCTATTTAGGACTGTATCCCTGCTGACTCAGACTACTTAGCCGAGGGTAACGTCGCCGCCAAAAGCGGGGCCTACCACAATTTGCATTAATAACTTAATTCATTATCTTTCAATAATCCGACCCTTTAGGATTGTATCCTTGCTGACTCAAACTACTGGGTTGAGGGTAACGTCGCCTTCAAAAGAGGGGCCTACTACAATAACTAAGATAATCTCTTAAACAAGTGCAAAAGTGCGAAAATAATCAAAGGTTATACTAATACACGTGTCGGATCCAAGTGATTCATCTTGTCTATCTGTTTTTATTTTATTTTATTTTTCAGCATTTAGTTAGTTTTCATTTTTCTTAGTTTAAAACATTTTTCTAACTTTTTGATTTGATTAGACGTTGAGGATAAACCGGTATTAAAAGCTCTTGTGTCCTTGGACGACCTCGGTATCTTACCAACACTATACCACGTCCACGATGGGTGCACTTGCCCATATGTGTGTTTAGTGTTAGTAAATATCGTGTTTTATAAATTTAAAACTTGGCTAAAAGTGTAAAAGGGCTTAAATATATATCTAAAAATATAACACACTTCACGCACATCAAGTTTTTGGCGCCGTTGCCGGGGACACAAGGATTTTAAGAAAGTTAGGAATCAACGGCCTAATCATCTTTTTATTTTTCTTTAATTTTTAGGATTTTTTTTTTTTAGATTTTTCAGCTTCTGCAGAGCTCAGCACGGGGCCGTGCCTGGTCGGACACGGGCCGTGCTCAGCAACGTTACTGGCAGTTTTTGTTTTTCAAGTTACAGAAGGCTGACCACGGGGCCGTGTCGGTGCAACACGGGGCCGTGTCCAACTTCCAGTAACTGGGATCTGAAAAACTATCACTGTAACTCCGACCACGGGGCCGTGTTCGCTGGACACGGGGCCGTGGTGAACCTTCTGACCAACATTCTTTTCTGTTTTTATTGCAGGACTTGGAACCCGACGCCAACCTCGCATAGTGTATGAGCTCCAGTTCCAATAAAGACATAAAGGAGCCATTAGAAGAACCCGAACGCTTTCTCAGAAAACGGTTAAAAGCCAAAAACCAAGAGAAGGTTTCGGGTGATCCAACCCCAATGGCGGACCAACGTACCCTCATGGATTACTTACGGCCCACCGTAGGTAATCTAGGCGCCGCTATCAATGCACCGAATGTCGAAGCCAATAACTTCGAACTTCGACCGCACTTGATACAAATGCTCCAAAACTCCGCGACCTTTCACGGGCTCGCGGACGAGGATCCCCATCTACATATAACTAATTTCTTAGAAATATGTGATACCTTTCGGATCAATGGAGCATCAAACGACGCCATCCGCCTTCGTATGTTTCCATTCTCACTAAAAGACCGAGCGAAAGCTTGGCTCAACACCCTCCCAGCTGGATCGGTAAACACCTGGGATGAACTAGCCCAAAAATTTCTATATAAGTATTTCCCTCCTTCTAAAACTGCTAAATTAATGGCTGAAATTAACACATACTCACAAGAGGACGGGGAATCCTTATATGAAACTTGGGAAAGGTTCAAGGAGCTATTACGCAAGTGTCCCCATCACGGCCTCACAATATGGCAACAAGTATCCACTTTCTACAATGGGTTGTTGCCACATACTAGGCAGACACTTGATTCTAGCTCCGGGGGACTTTTAGGTAATCGTCGCCCACACGAAATATATAATCAAATTGAGGAAATTGCTCAAACCAATTTTCAGTGGCACACTCCCCGGGGAAATAAATCTATCGCCCCGGGCGCCCATAAGGTAGACGAAAACACCTCTTTACAAGCCCAAATCGAGGCCCTTTCTTCAAAAATAAAAAAATTAGAAATGACCAAAACAGTCTTGGTCATGGCTTGTGAAGGGTGTGGTGGGTCACATGAAAATTGGAGTTGCATGAAAGAAACGGACGATCAACAAGAAATGGTAAACTACATTGATAATAGACCTAGGCCGTCGGGTCCTCCGACGGGAACCTACAACCAAGGATGGCGAAACCACCCAAACCTTGGTTGGAGGGAGCCCGGCAATAGTAGTAACCAACAACCGCAACGAACAAACTTTCAGCAATCAAGAAATGAGTCGCAAAATTTCACTCAACAAAGTGGAAGAGAGAGGCTCGAAGATACCATATCTCGCCTTGTCTCCGACACTGATAAGAAAAATTCGGAAAGATTCCTACAATTAGAATCAAATTTTAGGAATCAACAAGCTAGCATTCAAAACATAGAAAAACAAATAAATCAACTAGCTCAAAATTTTTCCGAAAGACCACAAGGCGCATTACCTAGCAATACCGAAACCAACCCAAAGGCGCAAGTTCACCTCATCACACTACGAAACCGCACCGTAGGTCCTGCAGAAGTACCTCCAGCAACGGAAGAATCAACGCCAACACATCTGCAGAAGAAGGACACTCCCCCATCAACAGAGCCTACCAAGGCCTCTCGAGTTCCGTACCCCGGTAGGTTAATTCGTCAAAAAACCAATGAGCAATTCGCAAAATTCGAAAGTTTGCTAAAACAATTGCATGTCAATATTCCTTTTATCGAAGTCCTAACCCAAATGCCCAAATACTCTAAATTTATGAGGGATTTCCTTACACATAAAAAGAAAATTGAAAATTTGCAATTAGTTAATTTAGGCGAAGAATGCTCTGCCCTCGTACTCAATAAACTACCACAAAAAAAGATCGATCCCGGAAGTTTCACAATTCCATGCTCAATAGGGGAATCACCCGTTCGCAATGCCTTGGCCGACTTAGGAGCTAGCATTAACCTCATGCCCTCTTCAATGTTCAAAAGGCTTGGCTTGGGAACCACGAGCCCCACAAAAATAAGCATACAACTCGCTGATCGATCGGTCAAATTCCCGCAAGGTGTCATCGAAAATGTCTTGGTAAGGGTAAGCAGATTTGTTTATCCTGTTGACTTTTTCATACTCGACATGGAAGAAGACACCGAGGTCCCCCTTATTCTAGGGAGACCCTTCCTTGCCACCGCACAAGCAGTGGTGGACATGAATGACGGGACACTAACTTTGAGATATGGGGACGATGAGGTAAAATTTGGAGTTGGGAAGAGAATAGAGGATGACGACCCGGTCCACTACATGAAGGTTATTGATTCAAGCTTGGATGCCGCTCTCCGACGGTGTAACTTGGGAGGCAAGGCACCCCAATCAAAAGACGTGTGACCGGGAATCGGGTCTAGCCAAGGACCCTTATAAACGTGGCGCACCACGGAGGCATTCCGCGGACCTATCCTTAGTTTAGTTTAATCTTTTAGTTTTTGCAGAATAAATCACACTCATGGTGGTAATGGATGAAAAAGGGAACGAGAAAAAAATGGAACCATGCAGAAGAACAGAACAAACCGACAAAAATCTCCATAACAGAAGGCTCCACACGGGCCGTGCCCAACCAACACGGCCCCGTGCTGAGCCCCCTGCAGGAAATCACCCAGTTCAGGTAACTGGACACGGGCCGTGTTCAGCGGACACGCCCCCGTGTCCAGGCTTCTGTTTCACTTCTATAATTTTTGTTACTGGCACTTGACCACGGGGCCGTGCCCGGTCAACACGGGGCCGTGTCCAGAGTGCCAGTAACACAAATCTTTGTTTTTAAACACACTTTTTCACATTCTAATCATCCAAAAACTTTATTTTTGGACACATTGAGGACAATGTGTAATTTAAGTGTGGGGGGATGCTAAAACCTTGAAATTTTGCAAAATCCTAAAACAAGCCTTACACAAAACTCTATTGGAACCGCTAAACACCCCAAATTTTTTTCAAAAACTTTTTTTCATTTTTTTTTATTTACTTGTCTTAGTTTAAGTTGGGAATAACAAGTTATAAAAGGGTTATATATTTTTTTTTATTTTACAACCGATAGCGTCGTGATAAAAAGAACTAACATAAGAAAATTATGAAAAGGTATAACAAGTCTAGCTAAAATTCGATTATATATGCTTGGTCACATTAAAAACCCATTCCCACAAAAGTGAGTTTTGAGCCTTTATTGAGCATAAAATATACATATTTAGATTAAATGCTCATTTTTCGTTTCTTGTGTGAATAGCCGCTCGGTCTTTACAAATCTAGAACTTGCCACGACGATACATTCCCGGTCCTTACCAACTTAAACCCAAGTAAGTAAATGATAGAGGCATTAGGACTAACTATTTTTCTTTCAAAACCATTATTTTTCATTTTTTTTACCTACCCAAAATCCCCCTAGAAAAACCCCTTTGAGCCTAAACCTTTCATTTCATTACCCCCAAAACAATTTTTTTTTACCCACCAAAAACCTTTTTTCATTTTTTCACCCTTATTTTAGTAACAAGCTCGGTTTTTCATAAACATACCCTTTACGTGACGAAAAAAAAAATAAAAAAAAAATTAAAAAAAAATAATATATATGAATAATGAAGTCAAAAACAAACAAAAGCTACAAAAGCTTGTTTGGAGAAATACTTCAAAAATAAAGGTCACTAAAAATAAGGTATTTTATGAAAACCGACACTTGTTACGATTTTCGCCATTTTTACTAACCACTAACCAACCACCCACCTTTAAACCCAAGTCTTCACCCCAAAAGTCCTCTTGATATTTACAAAGGTAAAAAGTTAAAAAGGAGGAGGATTGATCGCTTGGCAAGCCTATGGAAAACGTAAATCCGTGCCGCTCTCGAGTGATTCACTTAAATATACACCTTCGGCCGAGTGTTGAGTGATCTCCCGTGAGGTATGTGAACTTGTATATAAATAGAATTTTAATAAGGCATGTTATACCAAAATAAGTAGTTTATCTTATGAAAAGTTCAAAATAAATCATAACGAATAGGATTGTAAATAAAATAAAAATAAAACCTATAAAAAACCTTGGATTCCCGACACTCTAGGACAAGCTAAAAACTTCTCTTCTACCTATTCCATTTGGGAGTGTAAGCCACATTAAAAGAGTTTTGCTTGAGGACAAGCAAAAGTTCAAGTGTGGGGGTATTTGATGTGTGTAAAATGCAACATATAAAACACATCAATTAAGGCATAAAACTAACCCTTTTTAAGTACTAATGTTGGAAAAAGAGTGTTTTTGTCTTCCTTTTATTTTCAGGATGAAATGAGCTCAAAATCACAAAAGAAGCAAAAAGACCACTAATTCTACCATAAATACAAGAAAAGGAACAAAAGTGGACTGCCCGGACCCTCAACGGCACCTTCCAAAACAAAGAGAAGAAAACAGAGTCTGAACACGCCCCGTGTCCAGCGAACACGGGGGCGTGCCCAGGAAGCAGCAGAAAAGACAAACCAGTAGAAGCTTCCATTGCTCACCACGGGGCCGTGCCCAGCGGGCACGGGGGCGTGTTGAAAGTACAGCAGGCGCATTAATTGTAATTCGCAATTACAATTAATGAAGAGAGAGAGTGTCAGACGGGCACGGGGCCGTGTCCAGCGGACACGGGGCCGTGTCCAGCGTTCTGTCCAGCCTATAAATAGAGGAGCTTGGTTTCATTCTCCCTCATCCCTTGACACACCACCTCTCTCACACCTCATCCACCACCCACCACCACCATAACACCATCATCCACCACCATCATCCATTGTCCATCGTAGAGTGTGTGAGTCGTCTCGGGATCCAAGATTGATCGTAAGAGTTCTTGACAATCAAGGCCATGTTTGCCTAAGTCTCTTACATCACTTGGTGAAGACAAGTGTTTAGTATAATACTTTTTATTTTTAATCTTTTGCACTTTTTATTTGGTTTTGTATTAATGACTTTAATAACTAGTTACTTATGTTGAAGGTGATCTTTCCTTATCGTTTGTCCGTGGTGTCTTGGCATTATTTTACTGTATATATAAAATAAAAGATTTTCACCATTCATATCTCCACGGTCTATATGGAGGTATGTTGGCTACCTGGTCGGGGGTTAAGGGAACGGTTTGGTAAGGGTCTTGCCCTTGTTCAGCGTTTAGAGGTCCTGCTTGGGACCTGGGTCAAATTTAGTAGGATCTCCTTCAATGCCCATAGGTATTGGATGGCGGGGATCCAAACTCTTTGACCCCCTCATAAGTTAACTACTATTAATACTATAACCCGGCTATTTAGGACTGTATCCCTGCTGACTCAGACTACTTAGCCGAGGGTAACGTCGCCGCCAAAAGCGGGGCCTACCACAATTTGCATTAATAACTTAATTCATTATCTTTCAATAATCCGACCCTTTAGGATTGTATCCTTGCTGACTCAAACTACTGGGTTGAGGGTAACGTCGCCTTCAAAAGAGGGGCCTACTACAATAACTAAGATAATCTCTTAAACAAGTGCAAAAGTGCGAAAATAATCAAAGGTTATACTAATACACGTGTCGGATCCAAGTGATTCATCTTGTCTATCTGTTTTTATTTTATTTTATTTTTCAGCATTTAGTTAGTTTTCATTTTTCTTAGTTTAAAACATTTTTCTAACTTTTTGATTTGATTAGACGTTGAGGATAAACCGGTATTAAAAGCTCTTGTGTCCTTGGACGACCTCGGTATCTTACCAACACTATACTACGTCCACGATGGGTGCACTTGCCCATATGTGTGTTTAGTGTTAGTAAATATCGTGTTTTATAAATTTAAAACTTGGCTAAAAGTGTAAAAGGGCTTAAATATATATCTAAAAATATAACACACTTCACGCACATCAACATCCGTGCTCTTCCTGACTGTGTCGCTGACTTTGTTCAAGCAGCGAAACCTGCAACAATCGAGGAAACTTATCAGCTCGCAGCAGAGATCAATGATAAGCGAGTCTTGGCCGGAGTTTTCAAAACATCAACCAAGAATCTCAACCAAGCTACTGCGGTGTCAGGTGCCGATAACGCTCCATCTTAAGCCCCCAAGTCTACTCGTCAAAACTGCAAGCGAAGGAACTCCAACAAGAACTGCGCAGTAGTCAAAGCACCGCCTAACACCTAGTCTCGTCAGGTTGCTACTCCCAACGCACTGCCTGCTAAGCGTGCGTATACTGGTACTCACCCACTGTGCCCTACTTGCACTTATCATCATCCAGTGGGAACAAACTGTCGTTTCTGTGTCAACTACAACCTATATGGGTACTACACAGCTCACTGCCGCTCAGGCCCTCATCAATAAGCTCCTCAAGCTCTCGCAGCACCGCCAGTTCAACCTCTCGCTCCTTAGGTTAACCCAGCAGTTCCTGCACCCGCTGTTCACGCACGTGCTTGCTACACGTGCGGTGACCCGAACCACTTTGCAAATGTCTGCCCACAGCGTGTTGTGAAACAAGAGCCGCAACAGCTACCGCCACCGCAGCAACAACAACTACAGCAACAGCAGCAGCAACAACAACCTCCAGCAGCCCGCGGAAGAACCTTCAACATCAATGTCCGCCAGGCTCAGACTGACAACAATGTTATCAATGGTACGTTCCTTGTCAATGGTATTTACGCTCGTGCTTATTTGATACCGGAGCCGATAACTGTTTTGTATCATTTGAATTCGAAAAGCTCCTAAGACATAAACGCGCTAATCTCCTAACGACCTACGACTTAGAAGTTGCCACCGGAAGAACCGTTACCATCAGCTCCATTCTGCGTGATTGTACTCTTGAACTCAACAATCACGTTTTCCCTATCGATCTTATACCTATGCAACTAGGTAGTTTTGACATCATAGTAGGCATTGATTTTCTTCGTTAGAATCGTGCTGAAGTTGTTTGTTTCGAAAAGATAATTCGTTTTTCTCTTTCAAACGATAATCAACTACTTATTTCTGGCAATGTATCC
This sequence comes from Helianthus annuus, assembly GCF_002127325.2. Classification (NCBI taxonomy): domain Eukaryota; kingdom Viridiplantae; phylum Streptophyta; class Magnoliopsida; order Asterales; family Asteraceae; genus Helianthus; species Helianthus annuus. Next base: position 74,276,415 of record NC_035447.2, on the reverse strand, counting down.
TCGAAAGAGTTGAAGCTTATGTCTTGTACCCAAATGAGTAAGTACTTACGCAAGGAGTACAACGCTTTCTTAGCCCATATTATGGAGACGAAGAATGAGAAGAAAACTGTGAAAGACGTTCCTATTGTTTGTGATTTTCCTTACGTTTTTCAAGACGATTTACCTGGTTTACCCTCTACTCGTGATATCGATTTTCGTATTGACTTAATCCCAGGTGCTACTCCTGTTGCAAAAGCTCCCTATCGCCTCGCACCATCTGAAATGCGCGAGCTATCTAGCCAACTTCAGGAATTGCTTGATAAAGGCTTTGTACACCCGAGCACATCACCTTGGAGTGCACCCATTCTTTTTGCGAAAAAGAAGGATGGATCGTTCCAAATGTGCATCGATTATAGAGAACTTAACAAGCTTACTATTAAGAACCAATACCCGCTACCCCGATGTAACAACCTTCTCGTTATTATATGAATTTAATAAAATATGCATATTTTATAACCAAATATTTCGCTTCATTTAAAAGTACAAAATAGAAGTTTTCATGATGATCACTTACTAGTTAACTACTAACTAGTTTAAACATCCCAAAAACATAAACATTGTCTAAAACAAAGTTAATTAAACGCGGAAGCTCCAAAATGTTGTGTTCGGTTCTTGAAAACGTGCTTGATCGCCATCCGGATTAAGTTCCACTTCACCTAGTGTCAAAACCACTTAAAATGTTAGTTTTGACTTTATTATAATGCATATAAACAAGTTCAAGAATCAAACAATCGAAAACAAAATAAAAATCCAGAATCAAGTCTGTCGCGTGTTGCGCTAGACCTCCCCCATTTTGTCGCGTGTCGCGAAGACTCTCGCGTGTCGTGCCAGATTCAATGGATCCTGTCGCGTGGCGCGGGGGACTCAGTTTTCCAGCAGGTGCAGGTTTTTTACCTGCATTTCCTGCCCAGCTCCAAATTTCACAATTCTAACTTCAAAAGCTCATAACTTTTGATCCGATGGTCCGTTTTAGGTGATTCTTTTTCCTGCACGTCTGTAATTTAATTACCGACGTGCCTATTACATTTACTATACCACAATTTCAAGTTACGGACTGAATGTCTAAATCACTATGTAATTAATCGACCGGTCAAGTTATACCAATTTTCGCTACCAATGAGATAGTAACCTTAAGGCGCTTTTACCCAACATCCGAGGCTTAATATCACCGGCATTTCATTACCAATCCTATGGCTTCATACTCTTGTGATTGTCAACTCCAAATGCTAACTATCAAAACACTAACACTACTTACTACTCAATTATTCGACCCGTTTGGCTCATTTATGGAATCCTCCATTTACAATGACCACCAAACGCTTCTTTATCTAATCTTATCCTATTAATTCAAGTAGTGAACATTATCACCTCAATCAACACATGCCTCTTTTCTAAAACACGACTATACATGGTTTAAATATCAAATTTACTTAATGTAACGAAACAAGTTACATACCTCAAAGCACACCCTTCAAACGTGCGTCACCACCGGCTTGTCCGCTCGACGCTCCGGTTTCCTTCCCTATAGAGTTCAATCACGACACATTTAGAACTCTTTAATTTACATTTAACGCATAGTTTACCAATTAGTACAAGTATGCGTTTTTGTTCATATTTCAACATTTAGCCTTCTCTTAGGCATTTTTACAAACACTTTAAGGGCAGAATTTTACACAATTTATAATCAAGTTCATGGCTTGTTATTGAGCCAATATTAACATCAACTAAGCATATTCATATCAATTTTCACATTATCAACATTTGAATTTACTTCCTAGGATTCAAATTACACTAGAACAACAATCAAATTCTAGTGTTTAGCATGTTCCTACAAAACCCACTTATCACCTTCAATGGTGATTATGAATTCACAAGAATTAGACATAATTTCAACAAGTGATTGACTAGGGTTTTACTCCTAGACACAATATCATTCCAATCTCATCCAAACAACATTCATGCAACATGAATTTCGAATTTCTTAGGTTTGCCTAGAAATTTAGACAAAGCTTTCCTATGAAATTTACATACCTTATGACCCCTTCGCAGTGGAGATCACTATTCTATGTTTGGATTTTGATTTGGTACTGAATTTGATCTTCAGTTTTGATCAAATAGCAAGAACTAGGGTTTTGAAAGAACTCTGGTCGCCCCCTCTGTGTTTTGATCGAACCCAGCACATACACAATTGTGTGTTTTAGGTTTAAATTATGTTTTATTATAATTAATTTCAATTTAAACACTTTTGGTCCCTCAACTATCATTTAGTTCATATTTTTAGTGCTTTAACCCACTTATAAGTCACTACAAGACTTTTATCTAACTAGGTTATTTTTAATCCTAGTTAGTTCACTTGTTTATTTACCGACATCATATTTAAAATAAATGATTTACATTTTCGGGGTGTTACACCGGAATCGACGGCTTATTTGATCAACTTCAAGGTGCTACATGTTTCTCGAAGATTGATTTACGTTCAGGCTATCACCAGTTGCGTATACAAGAGCAAGACATTCCAAAAAACGCTTTTCGTACTCGGTATGGCCAGTATGAATTCGTGGTCATGTCTTTTGGTCTCACAAACACACCCGCGGTCTTGATAGACTTGATGAACCGTGTGTGCAAACCCTTCTTGGATCGTTTTTATTGGGATTGAACCCTACCAAAGGAACAGTTGATAAATCCAAAACTGGATCAGATCAATGGATTCACAATAAGCAGTTGTTTGTATCAATCTTTCTCATTGAAAGTGGCCTAACAACTGATGTCCTTTAAGTACTGCCCTTCTACAACAACTGCTGGTCTACAACAACTGATGATACCTAAAGACTGTTGAAGACTAAGCACTGATGCTCAATCTATTGATATGGGTCAAACACTCCTGAAGACACAAAGTACTGCTGGAGTTATAACAGTGGAAGGAGAAGCAGTAGTTTAGTTTATTCTTTGTATTATTTGTAATCAGTAGTTTAGTAAGCAGTGTTTGTATAGATCAGTGGTTATTGGTTGTTAGGAGGTTAGATGTCACTTTCATGGTGACGTCAGCAAAGATGCTTCAGTGGTTTGTTCTGTACTATAAATAGAACAGTACCCTGTACTGTTCTATTAGCTCTCTTCATCACCAAGTCATTCTGTACGAACAAATCACTGTGAGCTCAGGCTGAGGGAGAGACTTTGTGCATGCATGCAATTAATTGAAGATTGTAATAAATATAATTATTCGATTCCATGTTAAACATGTTTGCTTAAAATTGTTCTCTCTTTGATTGTGTTGAAAGTTTATTCATCTATTTCCGCTGCAATTGTTTCTGATTCATCTTCATTTTAGTTAAACAAACACAATCGTATCAAACTCAGATCCTAACAGTTTTGTTATTGTATTTATCGATGATATCCTTATCTACTCGAAGACGAGAGCCGAACACGCGCAACATCTTTGTTTAGTTCTCGAACTTCTTCAAGGAAATCGCCTCTACGCCAAGTTCTCCAAGTGTGAATTTTGGCTTGAGGAGGTTCAATTTCTCGGTCACATCGTTAACAGTCAGGAATTCACGTCGATCCCGCGAAGATAGAAGCTGTAAAGAGTTGGATTACGCCGAAGACTCCATCCGAAATCCGTTCATTCCTTGGATTGGCGGGTTATTACCGTCAATTCATCGTTGACTTTTCTAAAATCGCTGTGCCTCTCACTGCCCTAACTCACAAGGATAAACCTTTTAACTGGGGCTCTGATCAAGAGGACGCCTTTCAAACTCTCAAGCGTATACTTTGCAATGCTCATGTTCTCGCACTTCCCGATGGAAACGAAGATTTCATTGTTTATTGTGATGCCTCTAACCTAGGTCTTGGTTGTGTTCTCATGCAACGAGACAAGGTTATCGCGTATGCGTCTCGACAACTCAAAATCCACAAGAAGAACTACACTGGCCACGACCTCGAGCTCGGTGCAGTTGATTTTGCGTCGAAGATATGGCGACACTACCTTTATGGTCCAAAGTGTACGGTCTTCACCGACTATAAGAGCCTACAACATATCTTGAACCAGAAAGAACTGAACATGCGCCAACGCAGGTGGGTGGAACTTCTCAACGACTATGATTGCGAGATACGCTACCATTCTGGCAAGGCAAACGTTGTAGCCGATGCCCTCATTCGACGAAGCTATGTATATAGTACTCGTAATGTTCTAGTCCAGAATGAACTCGAATCTCTAACCCGCGACGCTCAACACGCATGCTTCATTGAGAATACCTTGAAAGAGGAAATGAAGTATGGTGTCGAAACTCAGCTAGTGACTAAATCGAACGATATTTATAACTATCTCGACCGTATTTGGATCCCTAGTCGCAATAACCTATGAGAGATATTGTTGACTAAAGCTCACAAATCCCGATATTCCATTCACCCCGGTGCCGACAAGATGTACCAGGACCTCCGTTCTAGGTATTGGTGGTCGGGCACGAAAAAAGATATCGCTCTGTATGTCTCGAAATGCCTAACTTACTCAAAAGTTAAGGCCGAAAATCAACGGCCCTTTGGTTTACTCGAATAACCCGAAATCCCCATGTGGAAATGGGAAAGTATAGCCATGGACTTTATTATGAAACTCCCTCAAACGCCTTCTGGTCACGATAGCATTTGGGTTATCATTGATCGTCTTATGAAATCTGCTCACTTCATTCCGATACGAGAAGACTTTAAGGTTGAACGATTAGCACAAATCTATACCGACGAAGTCATTTGTCGACATGGGATGCCTCGTGACATCATCTTTGACCACGATGGTCGTTTTACATCAAGTCTCTGGGAGACATTTCAATCCGCTCTTGGTATGACTCTCAATCTCAGTACCGCATTCCATCCCAGACCGACGGTCAGACTGAGCGCACGATTCGCACCCTCGAAGACATGCTTCGTTCGTGCGTTATAGATTTTGGTGGTAATTGGGATTTGCATTTACCTTTAGTATAATTTTCGTACAATAACAATTATCATGCTAGTATACAAATGGCACCCTTGGAGGCACTATATGGTAGAAAATGTCGATCACCTATTGTATGGCACGAGATCAGAGACGCACAGATCACCGGTCCCGAGTTAATACAAGAAACGACAGACAAGATTCTCCAAATAAGAGACAATCTCCTGAAAGCTCGGAGTCGTCAAAAAAGCTACGCCGATAAATGCTGCAAGCCCCTAAAGTTCAAAGTTGGAGATCACGTCCTCTTAAAGGTTTCACCTTGGAAAGGGGTGATCCGATTCGGCAAGAAAGGGAAACTAGCGCCACGTTATGTGGGTCCCTTTAAGATTCTGGAAAGAATTGGTAAATTGGCCTACCGACTCGAATTACCGGTCGAACTCAACAACGTACATCCAACTTTCCACATCTCAAACCTCAAAAAGTGTCTAGCTGAAGAAAATCTTCATGTACCTCTTGAAGACTTGCAAGTAAACGAGACTCTACACTTCGTGGAAAAGCCAGTAGAAATCATGGATCGAGAGACCAAGAAACTTCGATGCTCTCGCATTCCCATGGTTAAGGTTAGATGGGAAGGCAAACGCGGCGCCGAGTTCACTTGGGAACTCGAAAGTGATATGAAAGCTAAATATCCGCAACTCTTTGTTACGTCTACTACTTAATTTCGGGACGAAATTCCCTAAAGTAGGGAGACTGTAACAACCCGAACCTTTTATTGTTCTTTTGTTACCGATATCTCGTTCGTAAACACTTGTACTCCGAGATTCGATGATCGCTATGGGTTAAACTATATTTTAAACGCAATTTACAATGCTTATTTATCGCAGTTATCACATTTAAACGCTTATTACTTGAACACTTATCGCAACGCAAACTCGAAACACGGATTTATTTATATAATTTATGTTATTTGTGTGTTTAATTATTATGGGTGTATTATATGTGCTTGTTACTCGCTTAAAACGCTCAAACGTTCACTCTCGCAACTCAGTTTATCACGATAAAACGCAACACAACGTTACACTTAATATCTCGCTAAAATACTTATAGTACTCGTACTAACTAATGCAACAAAACGCACCAAACGAGCATCCTACACGCGAAACGGAGATCCTTGTACTCAAAACTGGCCCCTTCAAACGAAGCCAGCAACTTCGTACGAAGGCAGCCAGCTTCGAACCAGGGATCCAGACCACCTCTATAAATACCTTGCCCTCCTCTTTCATTCTAACTTGCTGCCATTTCATCTAAAACGCTGCTAAATTGTTGTCCAACTGTTTTCAAGTAAGATTTACTAATTTTTACATGTTCCACAATGTTTTCCACTACGATTTTCCACAAGATTCACTCCGATTTCATCCAAACTTCTTTCTTTTTACAAAAAAAAAATCATCTTTTATGTAAATCTTCATCTTTTTCATCTAAACTTCATCTTTTTCATGAAAACCTTCATCTTTTTCATCAAATCTTCTTGATTTACAACGGATCTACACTTAACCGGGTGCATTGGGCCTAGCTACGGCTTCCCAAATTAGAAATCTGTAGATTTCACACCCACCAAGTGTTAATCTAAGTGAAAACCCTTTTAAACTCGATTTTCACACAAAAACGGACCAAAACCGACACATATTTCATTCACTAGATAGTGGAACGAGGTGGTGTCGAAACCGTCATGAAAAGGACTCGAAAACACATCCGATTCAGACGAAAACACAGCTCCGAATGCCAAAAACAGCCACGTTTGCGAGCTGGACTGTTCTGTGCGAAGCCCCGGCTTCGTACCAAGGCACTACTGGCTTCATACGAAGGCACTACTAGCTTCGTACGAAGGCACTGCCTTCGTATGAAGGCACTAACTTCATACAACCCAGCCCAAGTTCTCTCACATGACTCAAACAAAGACCCTCCGACTCTAAGTTTAATCAGTAGCTTAAGGTTGGAGGGATAACACTCGATTTCCCGAAGACAGACGCGAAGCACACTCGATTTTGGACAACGGAAGCATCACATGTACGAAGCCCCCTTCATACGAAGGCATGCCTTCGTACGAAGACAGTAGCTTCGTACGAAGCCTCTGTTTCCCACCCGACACTCCGATTTCGACCGTTTCAGCACTTTGGAGGACTTACGCTTCTGTTCCCGTACGCAGGCTGATCTGGTGCTCCCTTCAATTCATTCCAGACCGTGTTTACTTGATAAGCACGCACTATGAGTATATCGAACCCTTTTTGCTTAACGCACTTTTAGGTGTTACATACGTTCTCTATCAAAATACACAACACTGAAACGCTTTATAAACACTAACCGCACTCGCATGATATACGTGATTAGTTGAATACGTGTTGTTATGTTACACAGTGGTGACTTGCCCTACCGCCCTTAGCAACGATAGTACTATAGTTTGGACTCAGCACCTGTTTATTCAGGGGTTGTTAAGGATCACAAACTTTACTTCACTTGTTCGCTTCGGTGAACATGTGTTGCGCATACTCTACTCGCAGTCATGTGGTTAGCTTGTATCATTGTTATAGTTACTTGATTCACCATCTTACGTGTTACATGTTGGTTATGCGTAAACGCTTTTTTATACTATATCTATGCTAAACTTGTGTACTCACCTTTACATTATTGTATTGACTTTATTTTAATGTATGTGACAGGTTGATGGATTGTTTGCTGCAAATGGATAGGAAGTCTAGAAACCCACAATAAAAATCTAAGTTGTCGGATTAGATTATGTTTGAGAGACTTGAAATCTGTATGAATTTTTGTGGAATATTTGTTTGATAGTATGGGATATTGAACTTGTGAAATTACGAGAACGTAGCCGGAAACAGTGAAGAAAATGTAGTTGAAATGAGAAAGTTATGAAGAAAACAAAATTGCCTAGCTGCAGCCTACCGTAGCTTACGGTGGCTACCGTAAGCTACGGTAGACCCTGACCAAAAATGTGCCGTAAGACAGTTTTCAACTACCGTAGGCCACTTTAAAGCCACCGTAAGCTACGGTGGCCACCGTAACTTACGGTGGAGCCTGACGGGAAAAGTGTAACTCCTCTTTTATAGTTGGTGGGTGTGACTTTTGAATGACCTAATCATTGTTTTCGGTTTAGGGGAGTTTGGGGGCGAATTTTAGGTGACAAGAACACTATTTTGGGGTTGTTATCATTGCTTTTCATTATCTGATTCATATGAACATTAGAATTGAAGTGATGACGAACCGAGTTATGTGTGGCTAAGTTTCGTATGTTTTCCTCCGGATAGTAAGGTTTCGAATTGAATGTTTTATGATTGTTTATGTTATTTCTGAGATAGTGTTTAATCTTTTTGATTATATTGCTATGGTGTTTATGAGTTTGAGTTGTAATTGTTAATATTGTTGATCTTCGTGTTTTGAACCATCCGTTCTTGGTGCCGTTGGCAATCGAGATTTATTGGGAGGGATTCGGGGTTGGCTATATTGAACTGGTCATCGGGTGACTACCTTGCGTTATTTTAATCCAAGTACTCAGTCCCCTTTTATCACAATCAAACGCAAATTCACGAACTATGTCTATGTAATTCATCTCAGATTAAACTCTCATTTTAACATTCGTAGAAACCTGAAACCGGGGGAGAACATCTCTTCTCATTCCTGAACCAAAATTTTGATAAGTACTTTTTAATTCATTTTAATTAATCAAACCAAACAACCAAATCATTGAAATTACTTTTCTGCATTTTAGTTTAATTTAGTCTTTTACAAAAGCTATTTAGATAACGCATATTCCACAAACTCCCTGTGTTCGATACCCACTTACCGCTAGCTATTTAGTAGTAATTGGATTAAAATTGAGTGAGAATTCGACCTCACGTCACACAACTTTTCTCATTTGATGTAAAATACTTTCAATAGAGCAAGCTCACTGCTTAAAAACCTTCTCAAAATCTCTAATACACAATTCTAAATCTAAACACGTGGGAAGGAAAATTTCATAAAATCGGACAACCTACGACGTATGCGAATCCAAATTTTAAAACGAATATAGCATTTCCTTTAGAAACTACATCTTTCATCGTAAATTACTACTTTCTCCTAATACGGCAATACCGTCTCGACATTCAAAATCATAACACTCCTCCACCGAACTAGCATCAAAAATCGTAACACTCCTAGAAGAGCATAAATCGTTGTAAATTACTACTTTCTCCCAAACCCACGAACTAGCATCAAAATCGTAACACTCATCCACCGTGTCATTTTTATTGGCGGCATTAGAAAAAAGATTAGGAAACTCATCTTTAAGCGGCTGAGAAGAAACCCAAGTATCTAACAAGAAACAAACTGATTTACCATTACCGACCTTGCCTTTAATAAGAGTCCCAAGATTAATATTTAGAAGAGCAAGGTGATTTCCCAGTTTAACAATAGAACCCCAAATACGAACTATGAATTGCAACTATCACTTTGTTCCATAGAGCATGCTTTTCCTTCTTGAATCTCCATCACCATTTTGACAAAAGTGCTAAATTAGCATTTTGTAATGATGTAAGTCCCAAACCACCAACTTCCAAAGGAGAGGTAATTTTAGACCAGCTAACCCAATTAATTTTTTCATTTTATGAGGAACCGGCCCAAAAGAACCTCCTTCTTTTCGCTTCAAGTTGTTCTAAAATACCAACTGGGGCTTTATAAAGTGAAAAGAAATAAGTTTGTAACGTTTCCATTACCGACTTAAGAAGAGTTAAACGTCCACCTATCGAGAGAGTGGCCGATTTCCACATAGAGAGCCGAGTATCGAACTTTTGAATAACAAAAGCCCAATTGCAATCCGGTTCATATTTGCACCCACGGTAAGAACTAGATAAAAAAAAGGCAATGAACCCGAAGCACATTTAAGAAGATTTGCAATACCATCTACTTTTACGGTAAGACCTAAATAAGAAAAAGGCAATGAACCCGAAGCACATTTCAGAATATTTACAATACCATCTACTTTCAAAACTTTCCAAATTCATCAAAGATTTAAAAAGGCATTGTATACATCTAGAGTAAACAAAGACTTTGTAAATGGTAACACGTCTTAGTTACGTTTCGGACCATCTTTGTCTTAATCCAGATTTTTGTAGGATTAATTTTTTGTTTGTCCAATTATTTATGTGTCTTTGCCAAACAACACTTTAGTTCTTTGATACTTTATAATTATAAAATTAAACATTATAACACGGTTGTCTCTTTTTATTATAGTCTCAACCACTCAAACCCAAATGGATGATATACCATTATATTACCACAATTGTTAATTTAAGTTTGAGTATTTGAGGTGTTGTTAGACCAAGCGTAATGGGGCGTTTTTTTTAAAAAAATTGCCCTAAAACGCCCTAAAACGCCCAACCCCCCACTACAGGGGGCGTTTTCCGGCGTGATTTTCGAAAAAAATCCCGTTCGGCGTTTAAATTATAACGCTGCCACCATCTTTCGACCCCCATCTTTCGACCGTTGCCATCTTTCGACCCCCCATCTTTCGACCGTTGACATCTTTCGACCCCCCATCTTTCGACCGTTGCCATCTTTCGACCCCCCATCTTTCGACCCCCCATCTTTCGAATGGGGCATTATGGGGCATTATACCCACTACACCACTTTTGCTATAATGCCCCCTTGCTGACTAGGACGCCACATGGCGCAAAACGCCCCATGATGGAGGCATTATAGTGTTCTACCACTACACATGGTCTTAATCGTTTTCTTTACTTTTATTAAAAAAATGTAAGTGATACCTAACACTTACATTTTTACTCATGAAGCATTAAATGAAATTTTATTTTTAAACGAAAGTTCAGCATATGCATAATATTTTAGTATTCAATAGGGCATTTCATAAAATTATTTATACCTTAAGTGTATATACGTATATATACACACACATTATAACATTACTATGAGAAAATTAATAAGAGGACATCAAATAATTATTTGTATATTTTATAACCAACTTCAAGTTGAAAAAAAAAATTGTTTATTTAATAACACACATTACCGTTACACACACATGTATATGTATATACATATATATACACAACATTATAACGTTAATATGAGAAAACTCCACATACGAACAAAAATGTTGTTATGGGAAAGTGATGTATATAGTGTCTCCATCATTTATATTTTAGAGTGTGTTGGTATGACTTTAAGCATCATTCAATTAAGGCACTATTCCACGTATCTACCTCCATTGATTCTACTTGTCATTGTCATTTGGGTAGGCCAAATATTTAATGATGATATATATCTTTGCTATAAACTTTACTTTTTTTTATGGTTAGGATATCGTTAACTGGGTTAGTAGTTAGTATGTTACTATCACCAAGTTAGTATTAAAACCCCTCTTACCTGTACTTGAACTCAGGACCTTCAAGAGAAGCAAAGTTCCCACCTTCCCTTAACCACTAAGCCAAGAGATCATTAGTTTACTTTATATTTTTTATTTTAATTATTTTGTATATTGGTTTGACTTTTCTAGAAGGTAAATTTGTCTATATACTCATTTTGTAATTAAGCATGAACAATCTTAACATGAGTATATATTTTAGAATACACCCTCACTTTTGATTTTTTTCCCGGAAAATCACAAAACTGGTATGTGAGTCCAAGACTGTAAAAAATCACATAAGACTCATCTTATGTTCTTCCTTCACATACTATAAGAGCACCCTTTCACTTTGAAATATTTTCTAGGGTCATAATTACCTTCTCTTGAAACAAAAAAAAAAAAAAAAAAAAATCACAAAACTTGATGTCATATTTACCTTTTCTTAAAGCATATATACCATCTATATGAGCAGCTGGTAGACCATTGCTAGAATGTGCATTGCATAAAAGCCTCAATAGCAACATGATACATTCAACACATAAAAGGCACACTAATTTGGGTTTAAAATCCTATTTTCAACCATGGGCATAAAAAGAAAGACATCTTCTAAAATGACACATGATAACAAACAGATATAACTTGTCAACGCACACAAAAACGACACAACAAATAAACGGGAGAGCTACACACTTGTCTCTCATGCTCTAGGAGCTTAACAATTAACTTGTCTTAACAAAATTATAAGGATTTAACAATTACACATGGGTCATAAGCCAAGTGTTACCGACTATTAGATAATTAATTAATAGTTGATTAGTTGATTCGACCCCGTGTATGAATTGGAAATGTTTAATTAACTTTTCTAGAATAGCTAATTCTTATTTATTTATATTAATAACTTTAAATTATTTACCTTTAAAAAGCATATGTCTCTACAGGTGCGTTAGCCCATCATTAGCATCCATCAATTTAACTAACTACCATATATATATATATATATATATATATATATATATATAGATATATATATATATATAGATATATATATATATAATAGTTTTATTTTACTGCTTATAAAAGCTTTGAATTATAAATGTATTTCTTTATGTTTGTAAGGTTGGTGATGACAAAGATATAAAAAAGGGGCAGAAAATAATTATAAGCTACAAATTTATGTTGGTGATGACAAAGATATAAAAAAAGGGGCAGAACATAATTAAAAGCTCCCATTGTGTTGTTGATGACAAAGATATAAAAAAAAGGGACAGAAAATAATTAAAAACTACAAATTTGTGACAATACAATATTCAAAAAAACAACTCACTTCTGCTACAATAACACTCATCATCCTTCATCAGAATAACATTAAAATATCTTCAAATACACCAATTTTTTGTTTTCTATTAAACATTTCCAATTCATACATAATAACTCATAACCCCACAACTAATTGTCCAATCAATTCACACACTCTTCCTCCCTCTCTCTCTCTCTCTACCTAGAGAGAGAAAGCCAAGAATAAACCACTCTCCTAACACCCACTGCCACACCACTTTTAACCGTTACACCACTTTCTCTCTCTCTCTTCAACATGGAGAAACATCCAATATTCTTCATTTGCATCATCTTATTCTCCCTGTCTATGACAGGAAAACCCGACCTAACTGCGGACCGGGCTGCTATTCTGGCAATCCGGTCCTCAGTAGGCGGACGTTCAATTTTATGGAACATTTCCCAGCCGGCGACCCCGTGCACCTGGCCCGGGGTGGTGTGCGACAACAAAACCAACCGTGTTGTCGAGCTTCATTTCCCGGGGATGGGACTTTCTGGCAAGCTGCCAGAAAACACCCTCGGGAATTTAACAGAGCTCACCACCCTGAGTCTCAGGTTTAATGCACTCTCCGGGTCGCTTCCCTCCGATATATTTACCCTCGGTAATCTCCGTAACCTCTTCCTCCAAAACAACCTTTTTTCGGGCCAGATACCCGATTCGTTTTCGGGTATGAGCAATCTCGTGAGAGTGAACTTTGCTAATAATAATTTCTCTGGTGAGATTCCCAATTCAGTTACTAACTTGACCCGGTTAGCTACATTGTATTTGGAAAACAATGGGTTCACGGGTCCAATTCCGGATCTTACCCGGACCAATATAGCTCAGTTTAACGTCTCGAATAATCAATTAACCGGAGAAATTCCATCCAAGTTATCTGGTTTCCCGGATTCTGCTTTCTCCGGGAATTCGCTATGCGGAAAACCGCTCACATCTTGTACCGGGTCTGAATCCGGATCCGGATCCGGGTCGGGTTCAAGTAATGGGCTCTCTGGTGGGGCAATTGCCGGAATTGTGATCGGGTCTGTTTTGGGTCTTTTGTTAATTTTGTTGATTTTATTCTTTTTATGTTGTAAGAATAGAAAACAAAAGGAAAACACAACATCAAAGAGTTTGGGTGAAACAGAACAAGTTAAAATCGATATGCCGGTTGAGAATGCAAACACGAAATCATCGAAAGCGGTTGAGAATGTCGATAGCTACCCAACGTTAGCTGCGGCTGCGGTTGGTGGAGCGGGTGGTGCGAAGGCGAAATCGGGTGAGGTTGGGAAGAAACTTGTGTTTTTTAAGAAGAATAATGAGTTGGGGAAGTTTGATTTGGATGATTTGTTGCGGGCGTCGGCGGAAGTGCTCGGGAAAGGGACGTTTGGGACCGCGTATAAGGCGGTGCTTGAGACGGGATTCGCGGTTGTGGTGAAGAGGTTGAAGGATGTTACAATGGGGGATAAGGAGTTTAGAGAGAAAATTGAAGGTGTTGGTGCAATGGATCATGAGAATTTGGTTCCATTGAGAGCTTATTATTGCAATGGGGAAGAAAAACTTCTTGTTTATGATTATATGCCAATGGGAAGCCTTTCTGCTTTGTTACATGGTAAATTAGATTATCAACAAATTATTATAGTTAATAGTTAATAGTTAATTAATGATGGTTTAAGTTAATTTATTCTATTTTGGATCACAGGAAATAGAGGAGCAGGAAGGACACCATTGAATTGGGAAACAAGATCCTCCATAGCCCTTGGGGCGGCCCGAGGAATGGTGTACCTACACGCACAAGGCTCGACGGTCTCCCATGGGAACATTAAATCATCGAATATCCTGTTGACGTCGTCCTACGAATCCCGAGTGTCTGATTTTGGGTTGGCTCAGCTCGTTGGTCCTAGTGCGACACCAACCCGTGTGGATGGCTATCGCGCGCCAGAAGTAACGGATGCACGCAAAGTTTCTCAAAAAGCAGATGTGTACAGCTTTGGGGTGTTGTTGTTGGAGTTGCTAACGGGTAAAGCACCAACACACGCGTTGCTAAACGAAGAAGGGGTTGACCTCCCGAGATGGGTTCAGTCGGTGGTTCGAGAAGAGTGGACTTCGGAGGTGTTTGATCTCGAGTTACTTCGGTATCAAAATGTTGAAGATCATATGGTTCAGTTGTTACAATTGGCTATCGACTGTTGTGCCCAGTACCCTGATAAGCGACCGAATATGGTCGATGTGGCTAACCACATTGCCGAGCTTTGTGGTTCTACTGGTTCGCATGCGCAAGAAACGTACCAGTCAACCGACATTGTAAGCGATTCGTGATCCTTTCGGTTCGGGTTTTTCGGGTATTGAATTTGTTGTTTTGTTATTTGAAATGTTGATTATACATACACATTTTGATGTTGTAGTTTGTTGAGTAAATTGTAATTTGTAATATGAAATCTCAATGTAATTCTTTGCTTTGTTTATGTAAATTTGGG
Source organism: Helianthus annuus (assembly GCF_002127325.2). NCBI lineage: Eukaryota > Viridiplantae > Streptophyta > Magnoliopsida > Asterales > Asteraceae > Helianthus > Helianthus annuus. Next base: position 74,261,257 of record NC_035447.2, on the reverse strand, counting down.
TTTTTTTGTTTTTGTTTTTTGTATGTATTAAAACTCAAATTGAAATTTTTCATTGGTGTTAAGTAACCTTGGAATTTGGTTTAAATTTATAAAATTATGTATGAATATTAAATGGATTTCTTAAAGACTTAAAGTTTACGTTTTATAGATTTAATAATGTTAATTGTTAAAGAAAAGCAAGTGTGTACACTGTACACTAGTTTTATATTAAAAAGGCTTATTTATACTTTAATAAAGTATGTTTAATATAAAAAGATATTAGTGTAGGGGAAGTGGGCTATCTATGGGACACCGACAAAGAGCACGGCATGTGAGTGAGAGCCTATTGGATCCATATGTTTAGGTCAACTCATGTTTCTATTTGTTTTCAGATTATAAAAGGGTTAGGTTTGCGATGGGCTTGTCTAGTGACATGAAATGTTTACTCTATTTTAAAGTAATACCGGTTCAAGTTCTATCTATTTTAAAGTACTACCGGTTCAAGTTAGTGTATTTAAAAAAGCGTGTTAGGTTAAGCCGGCCGAGTTTATTACTTTTATAGCTCAGACTATTTATACATGCCCCTTGACTATTTACACACACTGAAACGCTATGCTTTGGTGTAAAGTTAACAGACAAGGACTGAACCTGTCAAGCCTTGTCTGTTGACCTGGTACCTAAGCGCTGCGCTTTGGCCAAAGCGCGACGCTTAGGTGTGACTATTTGTTTTTTGCTGGAAAAAGTGAGGTTTTGATGGAAAAAGTGGGGTGTTGGTTTGTCGTTTGGTTGCATTTGGTTGTGTTTTTTGTTGAAAGTTGTAGATTTTTGTTTTATTTTTATAAAACATATACAATTTAAAGTTGATTTATAACGGTCGTTTAACGTGAGTGTACCGATTATAGTTGATTTATAACAGTCATTTTTAAGATACGTTTCATTATACCATTGTTTTTATAAAAGTTACCGATTTTATTTTGTTAAATTACACGAACATGTTTAATTAAAACAACGTATAATAATTTGCGAAAGAGACGTATGAAATAAACGCAAACAATCCAAACAAACATTGTGTAAATAAAAGATCAACTGCATATATATATATAATCAGTCTGTACATACAAAATAAAAGTACAACTGAATGTTTAATACAAAAGTACAACTGAATATCTAATACAAAATAAAAACTAAAGCTACTGATCCTCTGACGGTGGAGACGGTGGCAGGGGAAGGGGCGGCAATCCCGCTTGAGCGCGGAGCTCCATCAGCGTCTCTATAATCCACATCTTGTATCGCTAAGAGCGTCAGAGGCGCCGATCGAAGTCCCAAGCCACCGCCTGCACAGCAGGAGTGTAATACCCATACTTTTGAAAACTGAGAATTTATAAAATAGCATTTATAAAGATAATACAAGAAACATCCATCAAAATTCAGGTTATTGAAAGTATTAGTGATTAAAACATTAACATTGTTCGTTTTGAGTAAAACGACTGAACAAAAGCGGAAGCTTCAACTTCATTTGTGTTATTTTCTTCTATATGCTTGATATTCATCCGTAAGGTCCTAGCTAACACCTATACACCCATAATAACTCAAATGTTAGTTATATGGTGCTTAAACATGAAATAATAACCTAAATATATCAAACAAACAAGCAAAATCATTTTTGGTGAAACCCGCTGTAGGCTACGGCTGATGTGTCGTAGCTTACGGCACCCATGTAAAATTTTGGCAGTAGATGGCTACCGTAGCCTGCGGCTAGTAGCCGAAGGTTACGGTTGAGCTGAACTGCAGCTTTATTCCAGTTTTGCCCTTATACTAATTTTTCCATATCTTTCCGTTTACTCATTCGTTTTGCACGGAACTTTTTCTTACGTGTGCGTAAAACATTTGCCCATATTTCTAACTTGTAAACCTATAATCCGGATTTACGAAATTTGTTTTACGCTATTGATTTCAATATATATATTTTAAAAAATTGACCCGTTTGCATGTTTAAACAAACAATCTCACAGAAGTTATATCTTTTCGCAAGAACAGTATTTTTACGACTATACCCCACAACCGGGTTATTGTTCTTGCATTTTATGTATCAATTATCCGGTTCGTGGTTATGCCAATTTAACCCGTTCGACCTTTCAATGGTCGAACTTTAATTAATCTGAATCTTTTTTAAAAATTCCAAATATTTCCATCATGACCCATTATCCGAGTCCATCTATTTATAGTTCGCGTTCCCGTTACCCGGTTTACGCTTACCATCGCAATTTAACCCAACAAGCTGGTTTATAACGAAGTCCTTTTTCTCGCACCCATTCCGACATGCGTTATAACTTTGTTTTGACTCGTTTGGAAGATTAGGTGAAATCCATCACTTTTGTAACACCTCGAAAATTCATGTCCAATAATATATCAACACGTGTCATGGACTTTAAACGTGTAAAGAATTGATTTTGAGGGACTAAAGTTGACAAACAAGGAATCTATGTGTGTAAAAGGATTCAAAGTGTCAACAATGAATAAATATATCTTTCAATAACCCTACATGATGTTTATACCCTTAAACGAATAAATCATGGATCATACGAAGCTAATTGTGAAAGAAAGTGAGAGATTACAAACTACAGGGGTTAAATGTGTCAACATGTTTAAAGTATACCTCTGAGTGACCTTTTAGGAAACCCGAAGCTTTGTAATGATCAATTATAGTCACTAGAATGCGTGATAAAAATTTCACAAGGTTTCGATTAAGTATGAGAAAGTTATGACAGTATTCGTATACGAGGGGTTAAAAGCGTCAACGTTGAATTCTAGGGTCTTACGGGTGATCACAAAGTTAACCAAGGACTTAACGGTGTTTGGTTATGTCTTGGAGCCCTTAAAAGTCAAGTTAGAGGGTTAAAATTGCAAGAAACAAGGTTAAAACCAAGTTTGGAAGGACCAGGGACCAAAATTGCAATATTTGCAAACTTGTTGACCGGAGCCATATGAAATAAACTCAATAAGTTGCGAAAGAGATGTATGAAATAAACGCAAACAATCCAAACAAATATTGTGTAAATAAAAGATCAACTGCATAAATATATATAAAATCAGTCTGTACATACAAAATAAAAAGTACAACTGAATGTTTAATACAAAAGTACAACTGAATATCTAATACAAAATAAAAACTAAAGCTACTGATCCTCTGGCGGTGGGGACGGTGCCAGGGGAAGGGGCGGCAATCCCGCTTGAGCGCGGAGCTCCATCAGCGTCTCTATAATCCACATCTTGTATCGCTAAGAGCGTTAGAGGCGCCGATCGAAGTCCCAAGCCACCGCCTGCACAGCAGGAGTGTAATACCCATACTTTTTAAAACTGAGAATTTATAAAATAGCATTTATAAAGATAATACAAGAAACATCCATCAAAATTCAGGTTATTGAAAGTATTAGTGATTAAAACATTAACATTGTTCGTTTTGAGTAAAACGACTGAACAAAAGCGGAAGCTTCAACTTTATTTGTGTTATTTTCTTCTATATGCTTGATATTCATCCGTAAGGTCCTAGCTAACACCTATACACCCATAACAACTCAAATGTTAGTTATATGGTGCTTAAACATGAAATAATAACCTAAATATATCAAACAAACAAGCAAAATCATTTTTGGTGAAACCCGTCGTAGGCTACGGCTGATGTGTCGTAGCTTACGGCACACATGTAAAATTTTGGCAGTAGATGGCTACCGTAGCCTGCGGCTAGTAGCCGAAGGTTACTGTCACACCCCCAAAATCCACCCGCGGAGTACCACCGCTTGGAGGCGTGACATGACCAGGATCAAGCCACCAATCATATTGAACATAAGTGTAAATAATAAATGTCATTCATCAATACGAAAGGTGTTTTCAAAACCAAACATAATCAATTGTGTAGCGGAAGCATTTATGTAAAAACCCAACATAAGTATCATGTTCTCATAAGTAAATGTTTAACATGGAACTCAACAGTCCATGTGCCCACAATGATCGCGCTTCCCGTGCAAGCTTCATGTACCTATGGTCCTGCAAGGCATGTAACAGAGAGTCAACAACTAGTTGAGCGAGTTCACAGTAGGTATGTTTGTAATAGTAAGTTTCATTTCGTAACAGGTGGCTCTACTAGGCCGATAGTATGTTCTATTGGTGGGGGCTTCCCACATTTGTATATACACTAGACTATTTGTAACCATAAGTGTTCTTCTTAACCCGAGAACAGTAGTACGTACAAGGTATACGTAGGTTTTACGTAAGTGCCCTTCTTTACCCAAGGACAGTGGTACGCGGGGGGTTTACGTAGGTTTTACGTAAGTGTCCTTCCTAACCCGGAAGACAGTGGCATGTGTGAGTATACGTAGGTTTTACGTAAGTGTCCCTCGAATCCTGAGGACAGTGGTAAGTACTTGTTTACGTAGGTTTTACGTAAGTGCCCTGCTTAACCCGAGGACGATGGTAGATAGTCTAGTAGTCGTGTAAGTACGAGTAATTGTTCAATCCCATCATTCAACCCATTCCCAACCCACCGGGAATCCCATGCCTTGGCTGTGTGAACTCACCTTGGTTTGCTCGGTAGATACACAGAAAAGTCAATCAAGCTATAAGGTGGTCAACCACGTCCTACCATGGTTACCATACAAGTCAGGTTCATATTTAGGTAGTGCACGTATATGCTCTTCACGTATTCTAACAAGTTGTGTACAAGTATTGATCATGGCATACATGTATAATCATGGCAGTTCTACAATTCATACGTTATATGTTCAACAGTGAGAAATCACGTAACAAACAAAAGCCCAAACATACAGCCCAATTACTTAAGCCCGCAACAGTGTGTAAGCCCAACCGTGTGCACATGTTCGCGGTCTCGAGTCGAGACCAGAGATCTCGAGTCGAGACTAGGCGGTCTCGGGTTGTTGGCCTTGGTGTTCTCGAGTCGCAACCAAGAAAGTCTCGAGTCATCCTGTACTAGTCGAGACTACACGGTCTCGAGTCGCAACCGGACCCGCAACCGTGATCTCGAGTTGTGCTGGTTGTGCTGATAATGTACAGTCTCGAGTCGAGACTGTGGGTTCTCGACTCGCAACCTGTGTCGAGACCGGAGGTGTAACTGATTTCCTTAATTCAAGCTTATCAATTCTGTAACATCAGCTATCACGTTTTGGCAGTTTCACAATTCAGATCAAACAACATTCAATTCATAAATCATGCATATTCATACTACTATGATCATCACGAGATCAAGAACAATCATCAAGCAATCAACCGGATCATCTGATTAACTAATTCAAGGACTAACATGTAACTCAAAACATAGACTAACAACCATCATCAAGATTAAATCATGAACCTGCTCATTCAAGTTAACGCATAAAACCACATCAACCCTAGTTCCTTATCATGAGGTCTCTAACAGTTTGCTATCCGAGTTAGTCCATCCAATTACAAACACACATATAGCCGATTAACATGTTTTCGGTTCAAGATTATCATTCACATATTGATACCACACGGTTTCTATCACAAATCATTATGCAAGATATTTTCGCCAAACCATATATATACAAATATCAACCATCATTCAAATAGTGTTAAGATACTAACCCGATTCAAGATGAACACAAAGGAACCTTCGAGAGTTGAGAGGTTGTCGTCGGGTTCCAAGGGAAAACGAGAGAGAGGGAGAGAGCTCCTAGGGTTTGTGTGTGTGTTCTTGATTGTAAATTGTGAGAAGTAAAAACTCCAATGATGTGTGTATGCGTGAACATATATCCGGGCTAGAGGGGTGGGCCGAGTCCAAGCATAGTGAGCCGAGAGAAAGGTGTACAGCCCAAAGGTTTGTATGGTTGGACTAGTGTTGTGCGACTAAACTTATGATATTCACATGCAATCACGTAACACATAGCATAATAAAACATAATATTCCATTACCAACAAACACGTCAACTAGTCACGTATAGTCCAAACAAGTTACATCTAAGCACACAAATAGAGGTTTGAAATACGAGTTGTCACAGTTACGGTTGAGCTGAACTGCAGCTTTATTCCAGTTTTGCCCTTATACTAATTTTTCCATATCTTTCCGTTTACTCATTCGTTTCGCACGGAACTTTTTCTTACGTGTCCGTAAAACATTTGCCCACATTTCTAACTTGTAAACCTATAATCCGGATTTACGAAATTTGTTTTACGCTATTGATTTCAATATATATATTTTAAAAAATTGACCCGTTTGCATGTTTAAACAAACAATCTCACAGAAGTTATATCTTTTCGCAAGAACAGTATTTTTACGACTATACCCCACAACCCGGGTTATTGTTCTTGCATTTTATGTATCCATTATCTGGTTCGTGGTTATGCCAATTTAACCCATTCGACCTTTCAATGGTCGAACTTTAATTAATCCAAATCTTTTTTAAAAATTTCAAATCTTTCCATCATGACCCATTATCCGAGTCCATCTATTTGTAGTTCGCGTTCCCGTTACCCGGTTTACGCTTACCATCGCAATTTAACCCAACAAGCTGGTTTATAACGAAGTCCTTTTTCTCGCACCCATTCCGACATGCGTTATAACTTCGTTTTAACTCGTTTGGATTATTTGGTGAAATCCATCACTTTTGTAACACCTCGAAAATTCATGTCTAATAATATATCAACACGTGTTATGGACTTTAAACGTGTAAAGAATTGATTTTGAGGGACTAAAGTTGACAAACAAGGAATCTGTGTGTGTAAAAGGATTCAAAGTGTCAACAATGAATAAATATATCTTTCAATAACCCTACATGATGTTTATACCCTTAAACGAATAAATCATGGATCATACGAAGCTAATTGTGAAAGAAAGTGAGAGATTACAAACTACAGGGGTTAAATGTGTCAACATGTTTAAAGTATACCTCTGAGTGACCTTTTAGCAAACCCGAAGCTTTGTAATGATTAATTATAGTCACTAGAATGCGTGATAAAAATTTCACAAGGTTTCGATTAAGTAGAGAAAGTTATGACAGTATTCGTATACGAGGGGATAAAAGCGTCAACGTTGAATTCTAGGGTCTTACGGGTGATCACAAAGTTAACCAAGGACTTAACGGTGTTTGGTTATGTCTTGGAGCCCTTAAAAGTCAAGTTAGAGGGTTAAAATTGCAAAAAACAAGGTTAAAACCACGTTTGGAAGGACCAGGGACCGAAATTGCAATATTTGCAAACTTGTTGACCGGAGCCAACCTTGACAAGGGCCGCGTAAGGTCAGGCCCAATCCTTACGCGGGCCGCGTGAGTTCCCCAGCATCAGAAAAACTTGGCAGATGTCTGTTTCAGCAAGTTACACCGACTTATAAGCTTGTTTTTCGATTCTAGGGGCTTGTTTGATGGTTTATAAAGGCCTAGGGACACTTGGGATAATCAGGAATCATCCCATAGACTTATTTGGCATGATCTTGATGAATCAAAGCTCCTATATAAGAACCCTCTTGTTGCACCATTTGAGCACCTCACTTGAAAACTTCACAACTCATTTCTGGAGGTTTCTGGAGCTCAAGACCCCTTCCTAGTGATCTCTAGTCATGCTTAGGACCTTGGTAAGTGTCCTTACCCTTCCTTAATTCAGTTTTGCTTAGTTAATTAGCCTAAAGTCAAACCGTCGTAATTAAGATTTGACTTTGTCATTAATCTTAATTTGTCCAGTCAAATTTCAAATTGAAAGTACCTATGAGTTGGTAATTATGTGGGCAATAAACCCTTAAAAGGGCACCTTCTGATTCCCACTCTAACTAGTCAATTGTCGAGTCAAAGTTAATCTTAAAAAGTCAAGAGAAAGCTTATTTTCAAATTAATGCATAATTAGCAATGTAGAAGCTATGCAACCTGTTTTGTCATTAATATAACTTGGTAATGAATGTAAGAACATGTCTAAACATGTTCAACTCGACAATTTTCAGTTTAAGCTCGGTTCGGAACCGAAAGTCGCAAAAGTAGACTTTTGCTTTGACTTTCAGTTCTGACCCATTAGAGCATAGTTTAGAAATGTCTTAGAGCCTTATTAGGACCAGGTTTCATATAAGTATAACCCTCTGTGATTATACAACTTGGTTCATTAGTTATCCGATTCATATGCATATTTCCGTTAAATGCCTAAATGTTGACTATTATGCCCATATGACCTTAAAACATGAATTTGGAAAATGTAAAAGAGTAGAAACCTTAGTTACTGATTCATAAACTTGTACCTAGAATTTGACATCAGTTTAAGGTCTAGATTAAGAGTTACGCTCAATAGCGTAATTAGAAAACTTTTTAGTAATTAAATGGCGTAATTAGCATATAGCCTATCTAAACCCAAGTTTTGATACTAAACTTTTTACCCACTGATATAAAATAATATTTTGGGATTTTTGGGGATTTTTATTTATTTTTAGGTTAAGCATAACATAGAGTTCTAAGCTTGATCCGGTAATTGTCAGTTTTGCCCTTTTAGGCTATAAAATGAGTTTTATCTATCCTTTTGATACCAAACCTTTTTTCTACTGATCCAATATGATAAATAGAATATTTTAAGCCTTCTGGAATAATAAAAATATCAGCTTTTCTTATAAAACCCGAAAATCGCCTTTTTACGCATTTTAAGCGCATAGTATGTATTAAAACCATCTTAGATATATAAGACTTGATACCTACTGATGTTTTAAGTAAATTTTTATACTTTAGCAGTAAGCAAAAGTTTTAAACTCAGATTTCCAGATTTGACCTTTGAACCTTAGGTGAAATTACCAAAATGCCCCTTCGGTGTATAGTATGGTTAGAAATGATAAATTTCACATATAGGTTATACCCTACTTATATAACTTAGTAAATTAAGTATTTTTACTGATTACATCAGACCCGAAACTCAGAATTATATTTAAACTCTTTTATAACCTTTTAAATGACCAAAATGCCCTTACGGGGCATAATGTGAGTTTAAATTCATTTGGGGCATAATAGAAGATATCTTACTGATGTCACAACATATTTAAGGCATATTAACTTAGGAAACTTGTATATGACTCATTTGGTCACTCGTTACGCACTTTTCACGTTCGGATCGGCTTATGTAACTAGTTTGCATATATTAGCCGAAACGGGTCAAACCATATCGTTTTCATCTCAAAATCCAGAATGTGTTTAGTTTACCCATATTAAACAAGTGTCCAAGCTTGTCGGATCAAAACCACATTCTAAACTGGTCTTCGCTTTATCATGCGTTTGAACCGTGTCTTCCTTTTGAAAACTAACAAGTCTAAGTCTAAGCTTAATTAAAGACCCGTTAGGATTCTAATACATTATTAAAAAAAACCTTCGTTCCAGATTAGGAGCCCAGTAAAAGCTACGTACACTTGCTGTGTTTGATTTATACTTTGCTCAGGTAAATACTCTTAACTTATTTTCCATATACGGGCTTGGGATACGGTATTATAATAATACCGCTTGGTTGGGTATGTAGTCATTTAAATCGGATTGTGATTGATGTATTTACATAACTCGTTTTATTCTGTATTATTTGGTGTATGGCCTTTGGGGGTTAAATGACCATGTCCCGGATATCCTTGGCATCATTCAAAGAAATGGCCACGACCTAAGCACGGGGTGTAGGCGTACACCTGACAGATGCATTATATAAAAACTAGTAATCCACTTAAAGGAATTAACCTTGTGTGCATTATACCTGTGGCGTGTCAGTTAATCTTGTCCGGCCCTACAACTCAGCCCTGACGGACGACAAATAAGTAAAACTGTATACAAGATTATTTTTAAATAATTATCCCAAGTTATAAAAGATATTTTTGCCTAAGTGCATTCAAATTAATTTTCAAACTCTTTTCAAAATGAGTTAGTTAAGTTGTATTTACCAGTGTAAACTGACGTATTTTCCAAAAAGGCTAAGTGCAGGTACTATACGTAATAGGCTGGCTACTCCAGGCATCAATAATCAAGTCTCGCAAGCTCTAGATGCTTAAGTCTGTTGAACAATTTCCTTTTTCTTTCAATCCGCCTGTGGATCTGTTTCAACTATTCTGTGATACTTAATATTACAATTTATTCAGTTGAAATAAATCTATCTTTTGCTTCCACTGTGCATTTTTAATTTGTGTTGTTTGACTATGATGATATCAACTACGTCACGATACTCCCCACCGGGCCCACCGGTAATACGTGGAAATGTCGGGGTGTGACAACTTTTAATCAACCAAACTCTTTAATTTTCATCATTTTAACCCATTTGGTTGTTTAAGTGAAATTCATCACTTTTAAACAACCAAACTCTTTATTTTACATCATTTTAACCCGTTTGGATGTTTAAGTGAAATCCATCACTTCCAAACAACCAAACTCTTTATTTTTCATCATTTTGGCTCGTATGGATGTTTAAGTGAAATCCATCACTTTTAAACAACCAAACGTAATGAGTTTGTACGATTATTCAATAAGCACTATTTAACACAAAATTCGACAAAAACACTACAAAGCGTAAAGCCACGTACCTTAAAGCTTTCCCTTGAGTCGAGTATCACCTCTGGACTGATCTCCCGGCTTATCCCTCGAGCCGCCTATAGTATACAACCCGATTATTTATTAAATTGCCATTTATAAGAATCATTATCACCAAATTTATCAAGAATCATTTCATATGATACTTTTCAAGTTCTATCGCGCTACTATAGCATAACACTTTCACTTAGGCAATTTATCGAACACCTTGTAAGGATGGATTTTATGTTACTTGTAATAATCACAAATAAACATCAATTATCCATATATTTATTTCATCAAGTCATTATGTCCGATTATGACCTAATCAACATCTAAATTTCAGTTTATCACATTTCATAAGCATAAATTAATCACCATAACTTATGCATTCCAAACTTTCATATAACCCATTTAACACAAGCATTGCTTATAAATCAAACACTTAAATTTTAGCATTTGATCACAAACTTTTAATCAATGGTTTGTTCCTAGACTTATATACATCTCAAATTCGATTATAACATCTACAATTCATACTTGAATCACAACTTGTGATGTTCATCAAACTTCATAACATCACCAAACATCAAAATTCAACATACCTTATGATCTCATAGCTTGGGTGATCACAAAATTCAGTTTATGCATAAGATTCACACATTTTGAGCCTTTCAATTAGATGGATTAGATGATTTTAGGGTTTGGAAGCTTTTCCCCCTCTTCTTTCTCTGGTTTGATCGACCAAAACACACATCAGTGTGTGTTTTTGGTGTTGTTAACTTTTTTAATAAATTAGTTTCAGGATTGACAATTATGGTCCCTCAAGTTTATCCTTTGCCCAAATTACATTATAACTTGATGTTCTTAAATAACCTAATTCTTGTCACTAACTATGTTATTTTTCCTTTAGTCATTATGTAATATTACATGCATATGTATACATAGGGATTGAGTAAAATGAGAACCACCTTGAGTTGTGAGAACCGTAGGAACCAATATTAGCCATTGATCAAGTTGGTTTTGATGGATGAGATTAAAAGACAATAAAGCAATATAATGATTATGTTTTAATTAATGACATTTTGTTTTTTAGTGAGAAAAGGGCATGTTGGTCTTTTTACTATAGCTTGAATGATTGATATCATTATTGATTTTGTTTTAATTGATGAAATTGTTTTTTAATTAAAAAAAATTAAACATGCATTATTGATTTTTACGCCCGTTTTTACGCCCCGTTTTTACGTGTCGTTTTTACGGCCGTTTTTTACGCCACGTATTTTACGCCACGTTTTTTTACGACCCGTTTTTTACGCCATAAACTTTTTTTTAAGAAAAACTTTTTTAATGAAAAACTTTTTTTTACGAACAATTTTTTTTACGAAAATTTTTTTACGGTTTTAAAATTTTTTTACACCAATTTTTTTACGGTTTTAACTTTAAAAAAAACATTTTTTTAGTTTTTTTTAAAACAAATTTTTTTACGGGTTTAAACTTTTACAAAAAACAAAAATTTTTTATCACTAAAACAAAGTTTTTTTACGACCCGTTTTTTACGCCTCGTTTTCACGTCCGTTTTTACGCCTCGTTTTTACGCCTGTTTTTAACGCCCGTTTTTATGCGTCGTTTTTACGCCCCGTTTTACGCCCTTTTTTACAAAACAAATGTTTTTTAACGCCAAAACATCTTTTTACGCCCCGACCCCGATTTCGGGTTTACGAAAATTGAGAATCTTAACATACGAACTCACCCAAAAATCGCGACTCAGTAGGTGTCTCAGATAAGTTGAATTTATCATCATCGACTGAATAAAAATATAAACACAAAAAAAAACCATCTGTGGATCTTGAAAAAAACACGATTTGGCTCAAAAGTTTCCAATAATCAAAGGCTGCAAAAGGGGGTTGCATGTTCAAAAACCTACCATCTACCATCCTTGCCGCGCCATCATTATCATTTGTCGGAAAAATTGGTTTCGACCTATCACTGCCAACTCAACCCAAAAAATATCAAAAACACAAATCAATCCAAGATCCAAAATATCAACCCACTAAAGTGTTACAAAACCAATCTAGGCTTCACAAGGGGTTTTATCTCAAACAGAATCCCCAAATCCCCCATACATCTCGGCATATCTGGAAAACAGAAACCACTAGCCATAACAAAAATTTCAAACACATCAACGAATTAAATGCTGTAAAAACAAATATAAGATCCATCAAAATCATGCAAAGAGTGAAAATTACCGTAGAAATCGCAAAGCCATGGTGGTTCGTTTTGAGGCGATGGTGGCCGGATTAGGTCGGCAGGTTGTAGTCATGGGGCGGGTCTATTTTTATGGATCAAAATAGATTAAAGACTGAAGAAGTTAAGCAGCCATGGTGGTTCGTTTGGAGGAGATAGTGGCCAAACACCACCGCGGCTATCGCAAAGACTCCCACCAACCACCTCCCCACCACCGTCATCTGACCAACCGGGCACCATCGGCACCACCAAAGATGCCGCCGGAGATTCCAGCTTGAGATGACATAAACGCAATCGAAACCGGCTTTTGATCACTCCTACTCTTCATCCCAGGTAACATGGCCTTAACTAGATTAAAACTCCCAACCAAATTCACATCAATCATCTCCCTAACCTCCTTAATCTCCTGTTTCTCAAACCCATACGCCACAAAAACCCCTTGATTACAAACCAACACATCGATGGGGTCCACACTCACCACAGCCCTTCACCCCGTCATCGCCCCGTGCACCCACCGTTGCCGTCTAACCCACAACCACAACCCACCCTTCACCACCGTTGGCGTGAAAACCCACCACCAAAAACCCTTCGAATCCAAACCAAAACATAACCAATAATTTCCAATTTCAAACTAAAGATCAAGGCTCATGTGAGGGTTTCCACATCATCATCACCATGAAAAAAAACAAAACAGAAATTACCTGAAACCCTAGCCCCCACCAGAAATCCTATAGCGCTATAATTGTTAAGGTAAGCTAACAAAGTTAATGAGCATATAGATACGAGTGTACACATAGCATATAAGACTAACAAGTATCACATGTTTTCATGTTTAAACATGGATAGAGTGTGATTAAAATAAGTTTCAAGTGTCACGTGTTTTTATAGAGAGTACATGTTGCACCCAAAGTGTTTAAAACGAAAATGGGATCGAGTATACTCACTGTGTGTCTAACAAGTAAACACAAGCATAAATGGATTGAAGGGAGCGTCGGATCAGCCTGTGTCACACCCCAACCGATGGCGGAATCATCGGGGCGCGACACAAGGCGAATCAGATTGCTCAAGAGAATCTATAACAACTATTTTGCGACAAGATTTAATGCGTTCATTATCCCGTACTAATAAACCATACAATCACATAAGGTACCACAGATTTCTTGTCCTCTCGAACAATAGAAATCCGACAACATAGGTTTTAGGTGAGTTTCTAGACTTCCTAGCATGATTTGATGTAGACTGCGACTAAACCTGCAACATACGTTAAAACGATATCAATACAAAAGTATTGGCGAGTATACAAGTTTTGATAGAGTAGCGTAAATAGTTAAAAAGTGCTGCGAATTACCAAATACATAAATGAGATACCTCGACAAACATGCATATAAGACAGATACTACCAGCTAAGTCACCCGAGCTGCGATTGCGATTGCTATTCATCCTAACTAGACCATGTCGGGTGCTATAGTACTATACTAGTTAAGGCAGGACCTTGCGAGTATAAGTCCTAACACATATGTAACTAGCATCACGTGTAAATATGCATAACAGTTATTCATAAGTGATAAATAGTTTGATTGTATAAGTCATTTTAATAAATTCGATATGATAGAAACGTATGTTACACCCAAAATGCGATAAAAAGGGTTCGAGTATACTCACAGTCGGTGTTCAGTAAGTAAACACAACTTGGTTGGATTGAAGGGAGCGCGTCCGAGATTAGCCTGATTACAGATTGATAGCGTAAGCGTTGAATAGTGCGTTAATCAGTGACGATGAACCAAGTGTCGGATGGTAATCCGATCGGATGGCAATGTCACACCCCGAAATTATCAGAGCTGGCGTGACTGGACTGGTATCTTCATTGCACAGCGTAAGCAAATAAGCTAAGTCTTCTAGCAAATGAACGCACACTAAGTACTCGTGTCTCCAAAGATTCTCCTATTCCAACCGTACCATAACTTTGAAATGCAACCTGAGAAAGAAACATGCGAAAAATCAACATAAAGTTGAGCGAGTTCATAGTTTGTTTGTAAAAGATTTGAAATAAATCTTTGGAATAACCGGTTTATGAAATAATATTGAGAAAATGAATCAAAAATCATTTTCTTGCCCAGTTATATGAAAACTTTGTATTTGTAACGATCTATGTTCGTAAAACCATGTATTTGTAAAGTACGTATAACCATCAATGCCCACCCTGACTTTGACTCTATGCCCGTATAATCCTATACTTTGAATTTGTATAAAACATAGTTTTTATTTTGTATAAATCAAGCGTTTTGTAAGTGTGTATGATAAAAATCCCTGGTATGTAGCAATAAGGAAAAAGAGATCACCACTGGGTTGCAAAGCCACTGGTATGTGTGAAGTGATGCAGGAAAACTCAAACCTAGCAAATTTGTACCGGGCCTCGGCTGTAAGACACAGTCACCTCTATGGGCCTCCCCGGCCTCACGGGTGTGGGCTCGCTACACCCAAATAGATCTATCACTCTTGTGTTACTCGGTCCTAACTACGAGGATTAATGGCTTTAAGCGTTGTACCCACCACTCACATAATCTGTACGTCCTAACCCTCCTTAAGCTAACCATACCATGTATAAGAATGTCCTAAATAAATGTAACATGTATTTTACCTCAGCCTCTAAGGCTGAACCTCCCCAGCCTCTAAGGCTGAACCTCCCAGCCTCTAAGGCCAACTCCCTAGCTATGAAAATCACTCACATTTCGAAAATAAGCATTTGTTTTGTAAAAACCGGTATGTTTAGTATAAACCTTTCGTAAATCATTTGAATTCCTCGAAATCCATTCGTGATATGATTTAGAAATACGAGTTTTGCGTTTGTTCAAAACTTTGTATGTTCTTGCAAAACGTGCTTTGTCTAAAAATATACAGTCTTTGTTTATCGAAAACTTTGTATGTCTTTGAAAAACGTGCATGTCTTTCCACCCCCGAAAACATTTATAAAAATGTAAAATAGTAAAAAGTAGGGGTTATGAACTCACCTGAATTGCCTTGTGCAAAGCTAGCTAATTACGACTTCGTGGTGTCGTTTCCAAGACTTGACTTGCTAGTGTGCATTCTACAACATTCCTATCACGGAATAGCTAATAAGTTTCTAAACAAAAACGGTAACTAAACTACGTGTCACCGAGCTCTACCGAATCGTTAGTCGAACGATTCGACGGTAAGTTATTAACTTAACGAAAATGATTAAGTTATACTTGTTTAGTTTCGCTTAATGTCGTTAATAATCAATAAGTCTTGAAAAGACTTGATTCTCGAGAGATTTAAAATAAATAAATATTTATATAAAAATATATAAATATATCGTTGAAATCGCTTGTCGTCCCGAGAAGTCGTACGTGTATAAAAAGAATATTTATATGAAAATTACATATAACAGACTTGTATTATATATCGCGTATGATATTATTGAAATATATGCAGATGCCATTTAGGCGTTTTAAAATAAATATAAAAAGTTATATTTATTTTATAAAAGAATCGTTGAGTTGTCGTGTTTGAAATTAAATATGATTATATTTATTTTATAAAAGAATTCGACTTGTTGTGTCTGAAAAATAAATATATAATTATATTTATTTTTATAAAAGAGTTCGTATTGACCGATATAAATATAAACTGTATTTAGTGAAATCATGTTTGATTCACGCTTGAAATATATGTACAGACTATATCCGTTTTATAAAGCGAATTTGTGTTGTTTGGTATTCGGAATAAATATGTAAATTATATTTATTTTTACCAATGAATTGTCACGGTTTCAGAATTTAGAATAAATATAGTAATTATATTTTCTTGTTGTGAATAGTTTCCGAATCATTACTTTCAAAAGTCGGAAAGTGTTGTCGTTTGAAATAAATATAAACTATTTATTTTCAAAGAAAAGAAGTCGGGTTATTTGATGTTAAAACAAAAAAATATATATAGTTTATTTATTTTATAAGAAAAATCGTATTGTTGTATATTCGAAGTAAATATAGAAACTACATTTATTTTATAAAATAATCCGTGTTATCGAAGTTTCTTGTACGTTATAAAGTGTCGTCAAAAGAAATTATGTATTCGTATTTGTTTTTTTTTCTAAAAGTGTAGTTGAAATCGAATGTTCGTTTTATAATAAAATGCATTTCATTTTACGAATTTTCTCGAAAAACCGGCAGAGTTTCCTCTGTTTCTGGATGCCCCCGACAACACATGTTGTCGTTATTTTTCAAAATTCAATAACCAATTCACGATTGCAATCCGATCGGTTGGCAATCCGTTGATCTTTGTTCATGTATTGAATCGTGTTGAAAATTGTTTGAAGTTCCAACCATCACATAATCTGATGGTCATTCGATCGGGTGGCAATCCGATCAGACGGCAATCCGTTCGACGTTCAAAACTTAAAAGGTTGAAATAATGTTTAAGTGTGGGGCCAAGTGCAAGCCGATCGGACGGCTGTCCGATCGGGTGGCAATCCGATCGGACGGCTGCCCGGTCGGACGGCAATCCGTCCCGGTAGACCTGATCGTCTTACACTTGGTCGTTTTGATAGCCTTGCGGTTTTCTCGAGACAAGTTGATAACGTGCTGAACAAAAGTACCTTGTCAAGTCCCTAGTGACCCGATCGGACAGGAATCACCCAAATCCGACCTGTTCACAGGTTCGTGATGGTTGTTCATTTTCAATCCGGAATCGGTAGTCTCTTGGATAGAATCCAGATCTTGAACCAACATATCAACAAGAAGGAGTAGAAGGTCAGAACAAGCTCCGATTCTATCGGTTTTGAGTGCATTGAGTGTAAAAGAGTTGAAAGAAAGTTAGAAACCATCTTTCAATCCTTTTTCACCATGAATATGTTCAGATCTGTGTAAGATCTTCGTTTATTTATGTGGAAATCATTCAGATCTGAGTGGTTCTTGGTGGATTGAAGCCAAAACATGAAGTTCATAAGAACACCATGATGACATCATCCAAGAACACCTTGAATATAGTGATTTCACGGCTAAAGGTTAAGATTCAAAAGATAGAAAGGCGTAGGAGTGCGTGTAGATCAAGAAAGTACCAGATTTGGGGTAGAATCTTACAAGAATCGCGAGAAATCGAGGGAAAATAGCCAAAAGCGTGCTGGTCGAGTGAGAGCTGTCACATCACTGTTCAATTGATGTGACAGGGCTATTTATAGGTGAAGTGGAGTGAAGGAGAAGAAGTGCAATGGATCGGATGGCAATCCGATCAGGTGGCTGTCTGATCGGGTGGCAATCCGATCGGGTGGTAATCCGATCGGGTGGCCACTCGATTGATCAGTCACTCGATTTGTGGTCTCCGGCGTGTTGCGCTTCGATGTTTTGTTTCGTTCGTTAAGCTTCATGATAGTTTGGTTACACATTATCATACCCACATTCATATATTTATCATAGTTAGTCACAAAGGGTCGTATAACTATCCACATTTCAAAGCCTGCGTTGCAACACATCACGGCCATCGAGGAGGGTAGCATAGGTCCTCACTCAACGTCATCGTGAGTGTTAGTATGTGCGATGTGATGAGTTATAGCGATAAAGTATGCGTAATATGCGAAAATACTGCGAAGTAGCGATGTATGCGATATAGCTACATTATGATCTGAATCTCTGGTGCTAGGCGTAACGAGTATAACGAGTAGTAACAGCGCACGAACGTGCGGGTTGTTACAGTCTCCCCTGCTTTAGGAAATTTCATCCCGAAATTAATCCACAAGAAGGGTTGCGAGGATCGATGTGAGTGGGAGTAGCGATTAAAACATCAAAATAAGCGAGCGATCCATTGAAATCCGACGAGCGAGAGTGTTGCGATGACTAGCGATGGCAGCGAGTAAGGCGATTCGTATACAAAAGATGGCAACACACAAAAAGCGATCCTAAAGTGTTTTGAATTTTGAAAAGTTGATTAATTCGAAAAGGTTTGAGGGAACTTGTTTATGAAAAATCTTCCCACAGTGCGGCGTTGAACTGTTTTGATGTTCACACCAACGCTATGAGTGGGGTTTTATTAGGTTACTAAAAGATTATTAAAACTCGTTTTACGAAATCTTCTCGTCACAGGGCAATAACTTGAGTCGATTGTCACGCCATCGTTACAAGAAAATCTCTTTTTTTTACAAAGGTATTGATCAAATTTTAGAAAAATTTTTGTAAGGAAAATTCAGTTTAAAATTTGTGTAAGCAGCCTTTTAATAATCCCAAAAATTTAAATTTAAGGTCGGCCCCGCATGGCACTTTCCCACGAAAGTTTGACAATATGGTTAAAACACTTATATATAGGAAGTACTAGCGGCGTATCCACCATGCTTTAGCCATATGGCTTCCGTCTCGTGAGGCAGTGTCATACGTGTCGACATAGTACAGACAGATTTGCGATGACTTGATCCAAACGGGAAAGGGTTGGATCTAGTCTTGAAAGGCGAACTGAGTAATGAGGTCGTTTTCGAACTCAGTTTAGTGTTATGAGCGAGTGCGATAAGCGGTAAGTGGTACGCGAATATTGATAGCACAAAACAAACATAATAAGCAAAGACGACGGCGACAAGCGAAAAGCAATGAGCGATAGGCGACGAGCGGTAGCGACAACCGTTGAGCGATAGGCGACGATTGATGCGTTGCAAGTGATGGGAATATGCGATTTGATTAGATTTAGACAACACCACAAATTTTAACTAACATTTAGCCCCACATGGCCTTTTTCCACGAAAATCTGCTGATATGGCTAAAACACTTATACATAGGAAGTACCAGCGGCGTATCCACCATGTTTAAACCCTATCAGTTTCGTCTTGTGAAGCGAGGTCATGTGTGCTAACATACACAGATAACAGAAATAACGGTAAGCGGTAGCGATGGCAATAAACGTTAAGCGATACACGATGAGCGATGGAGCAATACATGAGCGATAGAGCGATACACAAGCGATAGAGCGATACCCACGATATGCGATAGCGCGATGCACATAATAAGCGATTAAGCGAACACCCAATAAGCAATTGAGATTGCGAGATAGATTCTAGCGAAAATGCGATTGCGAGCGTGTTGACTTACGAAAAGTCTTAGCGATTACACGCTTTGAGTTGCGATTGAGATTGTTACGCCTTGCGATGTAGTGTAGTGTGTCGAAAATAGAGTTAATAGTATACTTGGTCTAATAACGTTCAACTTGTATGGCACTTTCTTCACAAGTCATTGGTTGGCATGGCGAAGCACTTATATATAGGAAGTACCAGCGGCGTATCCACCATGCTTCCACCACACTCCTTTGTCCCGTGAATAGATGTCACACTGTGTCGACATGGTCAAGACGCTTATATATAAGAAGTACCAGCGGCGTATCCACCACGCTTAACCATGCTTTTTGACGTTATGGCATCATTGAAACTCATTGCGATATCCGTGCACTGATCACAGTAATCCTGTGTGCACCCGTGATTAATTTGATCCTTACACGTTTATCGTATTTTATCTCAAGAACGCATAGTAGGGGTAAAACGCATTATATAGTACATAGTGCTAGCATTTAGTCCGTGCGCGAGTGCGAGAGAGTGAGAGATAAATAGAGTCCACATTGCGTCGAGAAATAGAACAAGTTCAACATGCAAAAGAAATTAATGGTGAAAAAATCGTATCATTACAACAACATTGGAAGCATAACTAATGTTGCTATGGAGGACTTCTACGGAGACTACGATTGTTGCTGAAATTCCTCAAGTCTGCGGCCCCGTGCGACAGTGCTGGGTAAAATGACCATACCAGTTGCAATTTGCGCAAAATCGACAGTTAGCTTCTGGCGTGTGATGATACGTACACATGAGACACAGGGGATGAGTTCCATTATAGTCGCGCTTCGAGTGAACTGGAACTGCTTGGAGAGGTTCTGGCTGTGACAGTTCAGTTGTTGAAGAGTTTGGGCTCATGGTCTTTCGTTTGCGGCTGGACTGAGCTTCCTGTAGCGATGTGTCATCATCGGAGTATTCGTCTGAGGACTCATCTGAAGAATCGTCGGAGGAATCGTCGGAAGAGTCGATGACGATTGCTTGATGAGCTTGTTTGACAGGATTTTTGGAGAAAAAACCGTCCAAGACTCGTTTGTCGTTGATTTTTGCGGCCAAGCGATAGGTTTCTTCGATGGTAGCGGGTCTTGCAGCTTCGACAAAATCGCCCACACATTCAGGTAAGCCACGAATGTACTTCGTGATGGCTTTTTCTGAGGTGTTGACTTGACTTGGACAGATTATGCTAAGCTGTTTAAACCTTGCGGTGTAGCCAGTATTGTCACCTTCGACTTGCTTGAGTTTCCAAAATTCGTCTTCCAGCTTCTGGACTTCGTGGGGAGGGCAGTATTCTTTCTTCATGAGCTCCTTCAGCTCATCCCAAGAGAGGGCATAAGCTGCAGAGATCCCACGTTTGTTACGTTCACCTGTCCACCAGTCGAGTGCTCGCGATTGAAATACTCCGGTAGCGCAAGTGGTACGAAAACCATCGGGACACCCACTCTGACGAAGGGTAACTTCGATAGAATCGAACCATTGGAGTAGTTGGGACACACCTCCTTCACCCGTGAACTCCATCGGGTCACAGGCTTTGAAGTGTTTGTAGAGGAAAGCAGATTGCGGCGCTTCCGTCTTAGAGTCTTCCGGGGTTCGAGAGTTGCGAAGAGAGTGCACTTGAGCGAAAATTTGAGGAATGACCTTGGCCACTTCCTTGACCACAAGCGAGGCAATCCTCTTCTCGGCGCTTCGTTTGGCTCTTCTCCTAGCTGTTTGTCTCGAGGTAAAGTCATTGGAAGGCATCTAGACAGAGAGAGATTTGGAGTGAGATTCGATCATAATGATTTTGAGTTTTTGCGATGCGATTGAGCGCGATCAAAACTTGTTGTAGGTAGTATAATAGATTTCACATAGGAGCCACATAGGAGACACGAGATTCCTAAGTTCTCACAAAATCGATTTGTTTTGTATATATAAATAGTTGTAGTTTATACTTGTACCTTTGTCGGTGTTGAATGCGCGAGGACGCGTTGAAGGGAGAAAGCGAGAGCGAGTAATTAGGCATTAGCTTTGTTGCGAACATTCGGTTTTTCGTTTTAGATTGCGATGGTTGTGCGACTTGTGCGGTTGCAAAAGCAGGGAGCGAAAATCGATAAATCAAGAAATCAATTAAGCGTAAAGTTTTAAATCGTAACACATAAGTGTAAATAGGTTCCATAAAGCATAAAATCCGCGAGTCGTATGCTAGAAAAATAGATAGAGTGCCTCGGGTGTTTAGGCGTCGACTACCTAAGGTAACCCAACTATACCCAACAAGTTCGTGTACGCGCGTTGGCCTAGAAGACTCATGCTTCCACTGGGATGCAGCTCATGACATTCGTCTTCCTAGTCACCGCGTGACTCGAGTTGTCGTTATGGCCAAGTCCTTGGTGAGAGCTTTTGAAAACCATTTTATAGAGAGTGGATCGGTTTATTAAGATACGGGTTTCACCCCTGATTTAATAACTTCGCTCCTAACTGTGGTTGTGCTCTTCGAATAAATTTGGGAGTTCCACTGGATTTTGAAATGGAGACTTCCGTTGAGATATGGATGTCACTCCTAGCTCAATCAAAAGTTCTCGTGCTAGAAAAATGCGCTGAGTGAGCGATCTTATCGAGAGTTCTTGGTTTTCACGCCTGATCTCGACTGGATCACTCGGTTGTGTTACGCGAGTATTTTCGAAAACGTGTGTATTGTGTTGGCCTTAGGAAAGGCAAGGTAACATTCCAGCCTTAGGAAAGGCTCTTCGCGTGAAACTGTAGTATGCGGTTTTCACGCGAAGTTGTAGTTTTAGCGGGTTCGAACGATAGTGTCAAGTAGGCCCGTGCAAATCCTACTGGGTTCGCACGAGTCGGTCCGTCGGTACCAAGACTATAAACTAGGTCGTTTCTAAGACATCGACCCGGACAAGGTCATGTCTGGCCTAATTCCCTATAGTTATAGCTCTGATACCAATCTGTCACACCCCAACCAATGGCGGAATCATCGGGGCGCGGCACTAGTCGAATTAGATTGCTCAAGAGAATCCATAACAACTATTTTGCGAATTAGCCTGATTACAGATTGATAGCGCAAGCGTTGAATAGTGCCTTAATCGGTGACGATGAACCAAGTGTCGGATGGTAATCCG
Source organism: Helianthus annuus (assembly GCF_002127325.2). Taxonomy (NCBI): domain Eukaryota; kingdom Viridiplantae; phylum Streptophyta; class Magnoliopsida; order Asterales; family Asteraceae; genus Helianthus; species Helianthus annuus. The sequence continues at coordinate 74,238,311 of NC_035447.2, read as the reverse complement.
ATCGGATGGCAATCCGATCGGATGGCCACTCGATCGGGTGGCAATCCGTTCGGATGGTCATCCAATCGGATAGCCATTCGATTTGATTGTCACCTTGTTTGGTGAGGATGTGTTTGTTTATGATGGCTTGCCTTTTGAAGTTTTCGTTGTAGCATTTTGAAAGCAAAGGAGTATCTCTACCCTTCAGGTCGTTCAATCGAACAGCGGTCCGATCGGGTGACGATCCGATTAGTAGGACACTTAGTGCGAACAAGTTCACAGCAGTTTGTCACTCGATCGGATTGCAATCCGATCGGGTGGCAATCCGTTTATCTTCGTTCATGTATTGAATCGTGTTGAAAATTGTTTGAATTTCCAACCATCACATAATCGGATGGTCGTTCGATCGGGTGGCAATCCGATCGGACGGCAATCCGTTCGATGTTCAAAACTTAAAAGGTTAAAATAATGTTTAAGTGTGGGGCCAAGTGCAAGCCGATCGGACGACTGTCCGATCGGGTGGCAATCGGATCGGGTGGCAATCCGATCGGACGGCTGCCCGGTCAGACGGCAATCCGTCCCGGTAGACCTGATCGTCTTACACTTGGTCGTTTTGTTAGCCTTGCGGTTTTCGCGAGACAAGTTGATAACGTGCTGGACAACAGTACCTTGTCAAGTCCCTAGTGACCCGATCGGACATGAATCACCCAAATCCGACCTGTTCATAGGTTCATGACGGTCGTTCATGTTCAATCCGGAATCGGTAGTCTCTTGGATAGAATCCAGATCTTGAACCAACACATCAACAAGAAGGAGTAGAAGATCAGAACAAGCTCCGATTCTATCGGTTTTGAGTGCATTGAGTGTAAAAGAGTTGAAAGAAATTTAGAAACCATCTTTCAATCCTTTTTCACCATGAATATGTTCAGATCTGTGCAAGATCTTCGTTTATTTATGTGGAAATCATTCAGATCTGAGTTGTTCTTGGTGGATTGAAGCCAAAACATAAAGTTCATAAGAACACCATGATGACATCATCCTAGAACACCTTGAATCTAGTGATTTCACGGTTAAAAGTAAAGATTCAAAAGATAGAAAGATGTAGGAGTGCGTGTAGATCAAGAAAATACAAGATTTGTGGTATAATCTTACAAGAATCGCGAGAAATCGAGGGAAAATAGCCAAAATCGTGCTGGTCGAGTGAGAGCTGTCACATCACTGTTCAAGTGATATGACAAGTGCTATTTATAGGTGAAGTGGAGTGAAGGAGAAGAAGTGCAATGGATCGGATGGCAAATCGGGTGATTGTCCGATCGGGTGGCAATCCGATCGGGTGGTAATCCGATCGGTAGCCACTCGATCGATCAGTCACTCGATCGGTGGTCTCCGGCGTGTTGCGCTTCGATGTTTTGTTTCGTTCGTTAAGCTTCGCGATAGTTTGGTTACACATTATCATACCCACATTCATATATTTATCATAATTAGTCACAAAGGGTCGTATAAATATCCACATTTCAAAGCCTGCTTTGCGACACATCACGACTATCGAGGAGGGTAGCATAGGTCCTCACTCAACGTCATCGTGAGTGTTAGTATGTGCGATGTGATGAGTTATAGCGATAAAGTATGCGTAATATGCGAAAATACTGTGAAGTAGCGATGTATGCGATATAGCTACATTATGATCCAAGTCTCTGGTGCTAGGCGTAACGAGTATAACGAGTAGTAATAGCGCACGAACGTGCGGGTTGTTACAGCCTCCCCTGGGATTAGAAGCATAAGTCCTTCAATGTGCTGAAATGGTGGGAAATCGAAGTGCCGGTGGGGAAACAGTAGCTTCGTACGAAGTTATGCCTTCGTACGAAGGGTGTCTTCGCACAGGTGCAGCTTTCGTTGCCCAAAATCGAGTGTCTTCACGTCTGTCTTCGGGAAAATCGAGTGTTCATCCCTCCAACCTTAAGCTATTGATTAAACTTAGAGTCGGAGAAGTCTTTGTTCAAGTCACGAGTGAGAGTTAGGCTGGTAAGTGTGAAGTCAGTGCCTTCATACGAAGGCGTGCCTTCGTACGAAGCCATGTTGCCTTCGTACGAAGGTAGTGCCTTCGTACGAAGCCTTGCTTTGCACAGAACAGTCCAGCTTGCATTCATGGCTGTTCTTGGTGTTCGGAGCTGTGTTTTCGCCTGAATCGGATGTGTTTTCGAGTCCAATTCGAGACGGTTTTGACACTACCTCGTTCCACTATTCAGTGAACGAAATACATGCCGTTTTAGGCCCATTTTGGTGTGAAAATCAAGTTTAATATAGCTTTAAAAAGGTTTCAACTTAGATTAAACACTTGGTGAGTGTGAAGTTCACAAATTTCTAACTTGGGAAGCCGAAGCTAGGCCCAATACACACGGTTAAGTGTAGATCAGTTGCAAATGAAGAAGATTTGATGAAAAAGATGAAGATTTGATGGAAAACGGAGAAGTTAAGGTGAAAATGATAGAGTTTAAGTGTAAAAGGTGAAGTTTTAGATAAAAACTCTAAAGTTTGGATGAAAATCGTGGTGAATCTGGTGTAAAATCGTAGTGGAAAACATTGTGTAATGTTGTAAAAATGTTAAATCTTACTTGAAAACAATCGGACAACAATTCGGCAGTGTTTCGGTATGAAATCAGCAAGTGAATGAAATAGAGAGGTGAGGTTACTATTTATAGAGGAGGTGGGTTCGAACAAGGAAGCTCGTTCGAAGCAGCCTGCCTTCGTACGAAGGCAGTGCCTTCATACGAAGCTAGCTGGCTTCGTTCGAACAGCCTGTTTTATACGACCAATTCCTCGTTTCGGGTGTAGGATGCTCGTTTGACGTGTTTTGTTGCGTTAGTTAGTGGGAGTACCTTAAGTATTTTAGCGAGACGTTAAGTTTATAATTTATCAACCACATATAACATAAGTAAACAAGTAAACACGTGTTTCAAGTTCGCGTTTAAATTAGTTTCTCGCGTATTAAGTATCAAGGCATAACAAAGAGTCAAGAATTTAGGATAAATACATCATTCTCATTTAAGAAGTATCACATAGAATAATAGTTTGCACATTGATTAACACAATTATGATTAATAGCTTTATCTTCATTATGATCAATCATCTCGAGTCACAGTAGAATCGTAAGTAGGATACAACGAGAGTAAAAACGTCAACGGGTAGGGAGTACGACGAGACTTGCTAAAATAAGAAATTATCAAAACGCAGGGCGTTACACCTAATATCTTGTCGAAGTAGATCAAATCGTCATCTTTGATGGGTGAAAAGTTGGGGTTTCTCTGAGTTTTTTCCCAAATAGGTGTAGTTAAGAAAATTATTTACCAAAATGGGTTGTTTTAAAAGTATTTACCAAAATGGGTTATTTTTTAAAAATAATAAAAGAAATATAGAAAAATCCCCCAACCTTCCCATCGTCTTCTTCCTTGTTATATCTGCCGACGCCAAATTGACTGCCAGATTGAAACCAGGATCTGCTCGTTCGATTGTTTAAGAATTATCACTTTAAGAACCCAATTTAAAAAGATGGTAAAAAAAAACTTATCAATCATTGTGAGAAATTAGTGACAAGTTGTCTGCTACGATCGGGGTTCGCCGGAATTCACCATGTCTGTTGCCATGGGTATTGATGGTAAGATGAATCTGCCACGGGCTTTCTGCGATTCCCAGCCCCATGCAAAATTGGAAGTCTCCGATTCGTATGGATCCTTCAAAGGATGCCAATCTACCACCCAACCGACAACCTGATGGTCTTGTTTCAAACTATAAATCAGTCAAGTTCGAGATGGGAGGTTCGGAAACGGTGCAACAAAAACTGAATGACAATGTTCGAGATTGTAAAAATTTATAAATTGAACCTTTAAATTATGTTAACATCAATGGATTGGAGATACTATATTCATCTTTTAGTTTGAATTTGAGCAAAAGCCTCTATAATACAATGAGAGAAGTTGTGTACTCTCTAATGAGAAACTGAAGCAGTGTTTTTAATCTTTTGCAAAGTTCTTCAATCACTTGTATGTGCTTATCATATCAATAACTCTCTAGAAATTTATCCAGTAGCAGACAACTTCTCACTAATTTCTCACAACGATTGAGAAGTTTTTTTTACTATCTTTTTAAATTGGGTTTTTAAAGTGATGATTCTTAAACAATCGAAGGGGCAGATCCTGGTTTTAATCTGGCAGTCAATTTGGCGTCGGCAGATTTAACAAAGAAGAAGACGATGGGAAGGTTGGGGAATTTTTCTATATTTCTTTTATCATTTTTAAAAAATAACCTATTTTGGTAAATACTTTTAAAACAACCCATTTTGGTAAATAATTTTTTTAACTACACCCATTTAGAAAAAAACTCCTCTGAACTATGGTGAAAAGGATTGACTTGAAAATTAATATAACATTCATTTAATAATAAGAAAATTGCTGATGACAGACCCACTTTGACTGTTGTTCTTTGGTTAAAATTGCAGAGATTGAGGAGAAATTGGAGGAAGATGAAAAGGATTGAAGAGAAACTGATTTAGGGTTTTTATCAAGTATAAATGGGTTGTAAGGGGTGAGTCCAAGCAGGCACGCCAGGTCACAACTCTTTTGCCATGTAGGATTAAAAGCTATCTGAGTTACTGATTATTTAACGAAGGAGTGACACTGCCACCTAAATGTTAAGTAGAGGGTGGTGGGAGGCAAATGAAAGTTGAGAATGACATTGGTCAATTTTGCTTAGTTTAAGGTGATAAAATTCATTTCCCCTTTATTTTTTAACAGTTATTTTTCTCTTTTCCTTCATATCATTTTCATCCGTTTTTGAAATCATATTTTCTTTACACAATTCTTTTACCTTTATTAAATCATATTTTCTTTATAATTTAATTTGATATTTTCTTAATAACTTACTTTAGTTAACTTTTCCATTTCTAATAACTATTTTTTAAATATTTTTTCTTTTTTAAAATTATATTTCTATTATAATAATTCTTTTTTTTAATCACCTTTTTCTTTTTCTTCAAAATCATCTTTTTCCTCTTTTAAATCATATTTCTTCAATAACTTACGTTCGTTAACTTTTTCTAAAAATCTAAGTACGAGTTATGCTTAGTTTTTCTTCGACATTCCGATAGTTTTTTGTTAAAAATGAATTTGTATTCAAATTAGAGTATAAATTTGGTATCATTAAACGTTACGATGAAGAACTGAACCGATTATGACGGTTTGGCTTTTAAACAACAACCTTCATTCGAAAATAATGTTTGTTTTACATTATCGTTTCCTCTATTTCGCCGCAACGTGCAAGTTCAACAAACCTAGTCTCTAATTAAGTAACAACTAATTAAAAAGTTACCAGTATTTATAAGTAGTTTATTGAAATACCGAACTATTTTATCTTTTGATGTGGATTTGAAACTATACGCAATATAAATTAGAAACACTGGTTTAGAAAATGAGGTCCTAGTACAAAACTATAAAAAAATATGGTTTAGAAAAGGAGGTCCTAGTAGAAAACTATAGAGAAATAAATTAGAAAACTCGACCAAACCTCCGATCTAGTTCACCGATTTGGCTGGTCTAAAGGATAACTGGTCAAACCAAATGAATACGGTTCAAGAATGCTCAAATGTAACAATTGTATAGGTGGTTTCCGATCCGACGATTATAGATCGGTGCTATCTTTTAGTACAACTTTTTCTTTTAATTATATACATATTTAATTCATCTGTAATCTTTTTACAATAAAAAACAAGTGTAAAATATTATTGGTAGGTGGAATTGCAGCTGTACTAAATCTCTTAACCAGTTGTCGATTTTGTTCGCCAGCAAAGATTTTTACACGCTAACAACAATAATGTTCTTTATGTACGAGAAAGAAAAATATCTATATTCAAACTAGGATGTTCCCACCCGCGCGTTGCGGCGGGAACGAACCTGTTTTGCAAAGAAAAAACGACTAACTCATCTAAAAGCCTATCCATATATATATTATATACCAAAACCATGAGCTTTGTCGATTCCCATTATTAAATTGCCATCAAATAACATTCGAACATGAATTCATCATAATTATCAAAGTATCTATTTACATAGAAATCATGCTCAATCAAAACACCATGAATGTCAATTTCAACCAATTCAATCGGTTGATACACGCTTGATGGATTAAAAAGTTTGTAACAATTCGCGTTGTTGTGCACGTAAATTCTATGTAGATGAGTGTGGTTTTAAACTACTTGTAGCAACAGATTTTGTTTTACAAAAGGCAGTTAATTTTAACCAAATTAGTACATAAAACTACTTATAGTATTTAATGTTTTACAAAAGATAGCCAGGTTTAAACATATTCTAAGTACATAATTGTCAACATGCATCGCAACAGTATTTTTCTTAGCTTTCGAAAGATTCGATTTCCTTATGATTCAGGCATCTTGGTACATGGTCTTCTTCGTATTGTTGATGCCCTCATCTGCAAATTTTAGCATACGAAAGCCATGGTTAAAATAGTCTTTTGGTCCTTCATAAGTCTATTTACCGTTAACAAACCTTTTCATAAAATACTCAACCATTTGAGCATCTATTTCACTTGAGTACAAAGCATATCTAATGTTTTACCGGAATGGGCTATGAGTAGATTTAAATAGTACAAGGTTATTTAAAAACAATTTTTTTAAATGAACTCTTTTGACCCGAATTCATTTTGTTCCAAACCTATTTTGATCCTAACCAAACCGATAGTTTTGTTAAAAATGAACCGTTTTGACATGAACTCATCTTACTCCAAAGGAGTTTCTAACCTGAACTAAGTTGATTGTTTTTTTAATAATCCGGTTTCACCCAAACTCATTTTGCTCCAACCCCGTTTTGACCCGAATCAAATTGATAGTTTTTTTAATGATCCGTTTTGGCCAAAACACAGTTCGCTTTTTAACCTGTATTAAGATGCCTGTTAGTTTACTTATGTTAAGTTGTATGTTTTATAGACAAGTGCTTATAACCGATGTTTTAAAATCCAGTTTTTATACCGTACCGGATTGGACTAAAAACGTTTTAACCGGGTGTATACCGGTTCTACCGAAAGGTTCAACCGGTACTACCGGCTGGTTTGAACCAGCTTTAAAACACCGCTTATAACTTTGGAACTTACATGCATTTGGGAGTGTCACCTTTTCCATCCGTTGGGTATCCTCATCTGGTCCCAGTTTTTGTATATTGTTTTCAAGCAACCTGGCCATGCATTCTAATACCAATTTTTCCTTGTCAGAATTTCTATTATCTTAGCGTTGCACGTGAAAGTTTTGCGCTGCAAAGGTAGATTTATAATAAGCTTAATCTCTGGTAAGTGGTAACAGAAACTGGAAGCGTGTGGTGATAATAAATAAGCATAATTGAACACATTTTCTTTTTGAAAGTTGGTTCTCAAAATAAGCTATTAATTAAAAATGCAGCATACAACCAAGAGTTTATATTTCAGTCCCACCATGAAAAAGACTCCAAGTAGAATTGCCCATATAATAACTTATAGCATAAATTTGGACATCATAACATTAATCAATATTTTCTTTGCAATATTACCCAACACCAATTTAAATCTTATACATAACCCTCATGTATACATAGCAACAACATAATCTTCAAAAAACATACCATTAATGCTGGGCTCTACAAAAAAAAAAACCCAAGTAAGGAAATTTTAATTGATACAAAATACTAAAAAACTGGCTTTGGCATTTCATCAAACACATAGAAAGCATGTTAAAAACACTTACTCAAAACACTACAAGGTGTGGCTTGGCAGTAGCTTTGATGGGCTGAATACTATATGCATGAGACTTTATGCATAATCAACAAACCAAGCAAATCATTTCCTGAACTATAATAGTATCATCAATTAGAAACCCATAAACATAAACAAAAACCAACTGTAAAAATGAAGATTTCCTATTCTAAGGCTGCTCCAAACACAGTGGATTGGAGCTTCAAATATGACAATAACATCAAAATTAAGGTTATGGGTGATGAAATAGATGAGTAATGTGATCTATAATGGTGTAAGGTTTTGACCTTCACTCGTACCAACAACAAAGATCCCCACCAAACATCCCACATTAACGCTACCTATGATTAATATAGCATCCAACTCCGAAAAATTGCAAAAGCAGAATCAAAACATGTTTCCTTCAGCTCTTTCAAAGATTTTGGGTTGAACTTCCGCCTTCCGTCTCTCTTCTTTGCGTCCTTTCTCCTCTGTCCATAATATGACCTGTACGAAGGGCATGGATTGAATAAGCGTGGCAAGCAAAGAAAAAGGGAAAGGCGCTTACCTCAGTCACCAGATCCACCGGAGTTCGGGTTCCTGGTTCATCAGCGGATCTCATGATGTCGCTGATCGCGTACCTCAGATCCACCGGAGTTCCGGTTCCTGATTCTTCAGCGGATCTCCATGATGTCGCCGGTGACCCACCATCTCCTCCGCCGTGTACGGCGGAACCCTAACAAACGTCACCGTGTTCAATACTCAGATCCACCATCATCGCAGTTTCTAAACACCTGAACCCTAATGTCAATTGAATCCACCATCATTCGGACCGTTTAACCATCGTTGCTGCCGCCGGAGGCCTACTCCGTCTATCTCTCTCTCTGTATATAGCAGACCCTCCTTTCCTCAGGTTCTCTTTTCTGGAATATGGATTCTGAAAGCGTATTTAGTAAAGGGCTTGGGCTTCTTGACACGTGGGTGAAAAGACACATGCCTTACCCCCTCTCTATCACTCTTTTGCCGCTTCAGTTCTCTCTCGGTTTTCATCTGCAGTGGCGGTGGGTTTTTATGTAGGTGATTTGAACTGATGCGTGGCAACTCAGGGCATGTAAAAAAAACACGTAGTAAAAAAATGTGGTCCAATAGAATATTGCCAACCATCTATGTGTCACTGTTCATTCACTTCATCTATTATCATATATATATAGATTAGATTAGATTCTAGGACCTTTTATTAGGATACTAGTTTATAGCCCCGTGTGTTACATGGTTTGATGAATAAAACCGAATGATGATATAATAATATTTCCATTATAAACGTTACATTGCATAAACCAAATGACGATATTAATCGAGATCTCGGGATAAACGTTCGAGCACCAATATTATTTCCAGATGAGATTTGTGCTTCCACAATCGCAATGATAAGACCTGTAGCCGACTTCCATTGCATAAACCATTTTTTTATCAATATTTCTTAGTAACAACATTACTGGAACACCGACCTTTAGTACTAATCCATGATTTGGCAAGCCTGAAAGTTTAAGCCCATTTAAGACAGCCGGTGAGTATAGACTTGTATCAAAATTATTATTACGAAGATACTCCGACTCCGCAAGAAACTTTGCAAATCGAACATTCCTTCGGTGGATTGTCAAGATATTTGTACTTTGAAGAATCTTGAACGATACTTAATATTTTAATAATCAAACAGTTCTTCTCCACAAGAAACTTTACAAATCATTTACACCATTTTTCAACTACACTTGCTTGCATTTTTCAACTACGCTTCAGTGAAAATATAAACTTTTAATTTATTACCTGCTCATCTATTAAGACCATCCTATAAAATAGTGTTGCGGTTGGGTTTTTGTAGACCGGTTACTTCCACAGTCTGATGATATGGACTTTTATAGTAGAATCATTGTTAGAACATAAAGTTCACTTAGCAAGGATATGTTTGTTGCATCCATTTAACTGTTTTTAAATCAAGGAAGAGTAAGAATCCTCAAATCATGTTAGATGAATAAAAGTAAATAATACATATTGCTATAGATCAGAGACCAGATAAATAGTATACAACTTAACCTATAATAACATAACTGGCCATAATGCCTAAATAGAAGACGGAGATTAGAAGTCTTACTCGTATGCATAGAGGGGTCGAATTCTGATGGTTTTTTTTATGAGGATTGAAAGAGGAGTAAATAACTCTATATATAAATTTTGTAGCTGATAATCTTTATTATCACATAAGTATAGAATAATTCTCTCAAATGTTTATAAATTTTGTAACTGATAATCTTTATTATCTCATAAGTATAGAATAATTAGTCCAAAATTGGTGAGGCTCATAACTTTATTATCTCATATTGATAATGTTTTATTTATCATAATGTAAAATGTTAAAATCCCAAAATAAAATTAAACAGAATGTACAAACTATAAAGAATAGACATACCTGAGAATATATCCCAAACCATGGTTGCAAAAGTCGCTAGGCGCTCCCTAGGCGGATTCGGGAGTACTCGGGAAGTACTCGGCTTAGGCGGAGATTACTCGGGGAGTAATTGGCCTGAGAGACCAGTACTCGTGCCTCGGCAGCCTACCTTGTAGCGAGTACTCGGGGATTACTCGGAGCCTAGACGGGACTTTTACAACCATGTCCCAAACCACAATTGAATCATTTATTTGGTCCAGCTCCTATACAAGTTCAAGTCAAGTTGAAAAGGCGTAGTCAGTGACACCCATTGTGACCAATATATAGCTTAATGTATATGCCTAAGTTATCCAACCAAACAATGAACTAATAGTTCGGTTAAGCCATAACCGGTTAACCGAAAATTACGTTTCAGTTTTAGCGGTTCAACAGGTACCCAAAAATAAATAGTAGAAAAATACTAAACTCAATAGATAGCGTTAGGGATGAGCATATGGTACCAGGTACGGGTATCGAATTTACCAAACCAGAACACTTTTGGTACCGATTCAGTATCGGCTTTTGATGTTTTTAGTACTTTAAATGATAACGCATTTGCACAAAGTAAATCATGATCTCCAATCAAGATATGATCCAACAACTATAATGAAACTATCAATCTTTCACAACTTAATACTCATAAATAGAGTCAACAAATAATATCAAGTTAATAAAAAAAGATGTTATAGAATCTGACCTGCTCGAAATTAGGTGTTGATATGCGAATGGGGTCAGAACCTCAACGCCCAAAAACTTCGGCGGTTCAGCACCGGCGCCATCCGCCACGGTGGCGGAGAAAGCCTTGCAGAGATGAAGTATGACTTTTTGGGTGGCGGTCAAATCAGAAGGTGTCAAAAAGCTTCCAATTTTTTGAGATTTCCCTAGATAGCATTGTAAATAAACAGGTAATCATTAGATACATCATATCTTAGTTTTATAATTATAAAATAAGAACCAAGCTCACCTTATGTGTTAACTTTGGGGTGTTCGTTGACCTTTAGTCAGTTGAATAAGTGATAGTTTTGATGTCTATGATGAACCAGTTAATCACACACGCACATAGCCTTATACAAGTTTTTTGAAGGGCCAACAAATATACTATTTCATCAAGGACCAACAAAACTGTTAGTCCATCATCACAATACATACAAAGTCAGAGAATTAGAAACATTACATATTCCTACTTTCCAAGTCAAACCTACACCATTATTCCCAAGACAAAGATTGAGCCTTTGATCTGTGCTTTATCCAAATGTATCCCAGTTGCTGTATTCTCTTCTTTTACTCCGGCTGTCGTATTCTCTTCTTTTAATGCATATGCCTAAGTTACTGAATCAAACAATGAACCGATAGTTCGGTTAAGCCATAACCGATTAACCGAATATTACGTTTCAATTTTAGCGGTTCAACAGTTACACAAAAAAAAAAGTAAAAAAAAAACTAAACTTAGTATGATAGCGTTTAGGATGAGCAAATGGTACCAGATAAAGGTACCGAATTTAGCAACCGGAATATTTTCGGTTCCGATTTGGTATTGACTTTTGACGTTTTTCAGTGCTTTAAAACATAAAGCATTTGCAGCAAACTAAATCATGATCTCCAATTAACCGAATAAGGTATGTGAATTAAAAACAAACGAAATTAGGTGTTGATATGCGAATGATATTATAGAATCTGACCTGCTCGAACTCTTGAATCAAGCTCTTTAACATCAACCTTAAAGCTACAATCTTTTTTAGGGTCAGAACCTCAACGCCTAAAAATTTGGCGGTTCAACACCGGCGCCATCCGGCACAGCGACGGTTTAAGCCTTGCAGAGATGAATTTTGACTTTTTGGGTGGCAGTCAAACTTGTAGGTTTCAAAAAGCTTCCAATTTTTTTTAAACCCATCAACATTTCTTGAAAACCCGTTTGTTGTTTTGGGCCTTAATGAATTTGGGAGAATAATTTGTTCTAACTCTATCTCCGTTTCTTCTCTGTGTATGTTTGAGGGAAGTGGGTAAGGTTGATTAGGGTTTGGGAGTGATGGAGATGCGAATCAGTGGTGGTGGGGAGGGAGACGGTTTTGAGAGTGATGAGGGAGATGCTGGTTAGGGTTTGGAGTGAAATTGATCTCAGGGTAAAGAATGTCGTGTATAGGTGTTTGGGTTTAGGGTATACGGTGTGGCAAGCGGCAAAGCTCGGCAAATGTGTTTGCCGATCGGCAAACACCGCCGCCGAAGATGTTGGGACGCGGCAAAGGAAACAAATCGGGGACAGGATGCCGATTCGGGAAGCATGCTTGTTGACCGTTGTTCACCCATTCCAACGGTAATAATACCGTTAAATGTAAAAAAAAATGTTTTTGAAATTACCCTATAATAAATACTAGTCACATATTTTGAAAAAATACACCATACTCTCTCAATCTACTCTACACACTGTTAAAAACATTGAAAAATATGGAAGGCTCAAAGAAGGGTGAAGGCAAGAAGAAAATGGTAGGGTCCGGTTCAAAGTCGAGGCCTCAAGATAAACGAGGTTCGGGTGGTACTAGTGTGCCGTTTAATCCGCAACTTGGGTTTGCGAATCAAACCCAACCTCCATTTTATTTTAACCAACCCATGCATCAACCTTTCGGTTATGATACCCAACCCACCCAAAATTGGATGCAATACGGTCCGAGGATGACTCAAGCCGGTTATTATGATTACTCCCCAGAAGCGCAAAATGCTTTTGACCCGTTTGCTTTTCAAAACCCAATGTCACAATCACCGAGAGACGTACAAGATGACGCCGATGAGGAGTTCGTGCCGGAAACCCAAGAACAAGAGTTAGATGATGATGATGATGATAATGATGATGATGAAGATGTTGCGGATGAACCGGAAAGAAAAGGAAAAGCCAAATGGGAAAGTTGGTCGCCTAGACAAGAAGAGGCGTTGGCAAAAGCTTTTGTTCATTGCACTTTGAATAAAAAGAAAGGCAATCAACAAAAGAAGGATGGCTTTTGGAAGAAAGTTCTAAACCACTTCAACGAAACGGTCGGAGGAAGTAACCGAACCCACCACCAAGTTCGCTCAAAATGGATGACGATGCAAACAAAAATTAGAACATTCAACGGTCTATATCATCAAGCGGTAATTTTTTTATACGGTTTATTTTTTAACGAAATATTTGGATTTAGTTGTTGATAATATATTATTATAGGATCGTTTACGTCCTAGCGGGAGTGACGACGCATATGTAATGAAACAAGCGTTAAAGGATTACAAAAGCAAAGAAAAAATTGAGTTCGCTCATGTTGCGGCTTGGGAGGTTGTTAGAACAAATCAAAAGTGGTCGCAGGTACCTTTGTTGAATGAAGAAAGCTCCGGTTCGGGTCTAAAAAGAAAGTCTTCGGATTCGGGAAATTATACTCGAGGATCACCGAATGTCGAAATCTCGAGCGGATTCGATATTCCCGACGTAAACGAGGATCCTTCACCACCACCACCAAGACGACAAACGAGAAAGGAGAAAAAGGACAAAGGGCCGTCTTCAAAAAACGAAGATCCAAGAGATATAACACACAAATTCGAAGAGTACAAGGCCATGAAAAAATAGATAATGGAAATTAAACGTATACGAGAAGAAAAATATTTGACCTTGGCGGATGAGCAACGAGAGGCGTTGCGACAAACAATGTTCGACAAGGACTTGGAGACGTATAATCGGCATACCGACAATGTTCACCCGGCGATGTTGGAAATCACACTCGCTAGAAAACGTGAGATCGCAAAAAAATATGGATGGCCTTGTGATTTTTAGTTTTTTTTTTTAAGTTAGATTTTATTTAAAATGTAATGTTTTATTTTTATTTAAGATGTAATGCTTTATTTTTAATTAAAATGTAATGCTTTATTTTTATTTTTAAAAAGTTTATGTTTTTTCCATTTTATCTTAAATATAAAAAAAAACATAAAATAAAAAAAAAGTTCGCCACTCAGCAAGTGTTTAAACCACTGCCAACAATTTTCAGCAAAGTTTAAACACTTTTGCCTGATTGACATGACGTGCTCTGATTGGTCGGTTTTTTGGTTTGCCACTTCAAAGTGTTTAACCACTCCTTACATCCTTAGATCCTTTTGGTTTTAGTTGAATGGTTTTACATAAGAATACCACGTGGCATTTCAATAGACTGAGTAAGAGAGGTATTGACATGTGGACTTTTCTTGGATTGTTTTATTAGATTTAGATTAGATTTAAAAGTAATAGTTGTTAAATAAACATAGTATGATATGATATGATATTATATTTATCTAAAAAAATTATAATATTAAATATATTTATTTTTCATATTTATACAACATTGCAAGAAACATGCTTTAGAGGTTACATTTGTAGAAGGACAGTAATGAATTATACTATAATTTTTTGAACGGCAAATTATTTTCTACTATACTTTATCCAAATAATTTTAAACTACTTTCTTGTCCAGTTTTGAACCTAGAATTTTCTCACTAAAAAATACATGTCTTTACCAAGTGAATTAACCCCACATTGACGAATTATATTAGTTAACTATATAAATATAGAAGAATGGTAAATCCGGATACGATGCAGCATTTGGCTCAATATTCTATTTATCCGATCACCCTTTTAATAAAACTATCAGAAAAGTGATTGCATATACAGAAGGGCATACCTTCTGTCTATAGTAAACTGTTCTCCAAAACCAGCCTAACACCACCCGTACTCGTTGCCATTTGGGTGTTTTTATCGCCATCCACGCCCAAAACACGCCCCGACTCGGCCCCGGTGGGCGTTTTTCAGCGAAAAATGGTTGGGCGTCCAATATTCCACGCCGGATGGGGGAGAAATTGACCAATGGGACGATGGCAACGGTAATATTAACGGCTAGTTCATTTATTTTAGAGTAAACTACAATTTTACCCCCCTGGGTTTAAGCCAATTGGCACTCTGACCCCCTCTAACGAAATAATTGCAATTTGCCCTCCCCCCCCCTCCCAACGTTGATGTTCTGTCGCAATTTTATCCCCTGCCGTCAGTCAACAGTTGTTTGACTGTTATAGGTAAGGGTAATTAGTAATCTTACCCAATATTTATTATTATTATTATTATTATTATTATTATTATTATTATTATTATTATTATTATTATTATTATTATTATTATTATTATTATTATTATTTATAAAATCAAATTATCATCATCATCATCATCTTCAAATAACTCACAGATCCATCTTCATCATCTTCAAATAACCTCACATACACCAGAATTCAAGATCCATGGCCGGTTTCGGGAGAGGAACTATTAGATGGAAGCTTCAATAGTTATTTTCGAACCGGAATCAATGGGGATATGGGTTCCACAAGCACCACCGGTGGGAGCCACAGCCACGGTATGCTAATGTTCTTCCACAGTTCTAGCCCGGTTCATATACAGGATTTGGGTAGTGGTTGTTAGGCGGTGGCTAAAGGTTAACTGGGTAGTGGTTGTAAGGCGACGGTGGTTGTTGTGGTGTATGGTGGTGTTGTTTTGGCGGAACCCTAGCTCCACCTCCACTGACGACGACGATGAACGGAAGGAGAAGAAAGTGTTGCTGATCATCAGGTGAATTTGACGAATTTCAAATATTAGGGTTCATATTATTAAAATTAGGGTTTTTTTTTGTGAATTTGTTGATGAATTGGGGAAATTGAGGAAATTGAGGGAAAAAGAGGAATTAAAGTGTTCCTAAATTTATAGTAGATCTTGTTGTAAAAAATTGTAACAGATGATACCAGGTTAGAATGTTGTCTTTTTGTTGAGTTGTGCTTAACAATGATGACTTCCCGTGAACTAGATGGAATGATACAAGCGAGAGCGATTCATGATTGATGTTTCTGTGTGTCAATATGAGTTGAACAAGGTAAAGAGTGAGTAATGATATAAAACAATGCACTGTTCATTTAAAATGGTTATCAATGCTCTGTACATCTAAAATGGTTCACTAAGGTGATGAAATGATAGCATGATACAAATAGAGAGTCATATATTAATTAACTTGTTGATAATACCAAAAAAACTGGTAGGTCGAAATCATAATCGAGTAATGGTCCTTGAGGCAACGATAAAGTAAATGAATCTGTGTTGAAGGATTTAAAAAGCACGCCTATTGATTAAATGATGATGTTTGAATATTTTTAAGTGATAAAAATGATGTATGGATTGAATTCAGAAGCTTGATTTTGTGCATTACATGATTTGAACACAAATGACTGTTATTCAGAAGCGACGATGGAGGTGGAGGTGGGTGGTGGCGGCTGATGGTGGTGGAGGTGGGTGATGGCGGCTGATGGTGGTTTAGGCGGGAAAGGTTTTTTTTTCTGCAGGGGGTAAGGTTTGCAAGAACTATTTAACAACGGGGGGGGGGGGGGGGTTAATATTGTAGAGTACAACAAACCATAGGGGTAATAAGAAAGAACAATTTAGTCATTTTACACACCAGGGGATAATATTACAGAGTAGAACAAACCATAGGGGGTAATATGAAAGGGCAACATAGTCATTTCACATTCCAGTTAACAGATCTGTTAACTTATTTGACGGCAGGGGGTAAAATTGCGACAGAACATCAACGTTGGGGGGGGGGGGCAAATTGCAATTATTTCGTTAGAGGGGATCAGAGTGCCAATTGGCTTAAACCACAGGGGGTAAAATTACAGTTTACTCATTATTTTATTTTTAACTCAACCATTTTTTATATAAATACCCACATTCCTCATCCATTTCATACAAACCACAATAAAAAAACTCTATCACCCACAACTTCAAACATCAAAATTTTATACAACCTTCACCCATTTTATAAAAAATGGATTCCCCCACTTCCTCGTCGTCCATTGCAAATTATTACTACAAAAATTTCTTAGCGGATGAGGGCGACTCGACCGATGAGGAGGTCGAGCAAGAGGTGGTTACGAGTGCGTGCGAACTAGCGACTCGTTATTCTAAACATTGTAGCGAGCCTCAATGTGAGATTTTACCAAGAGAAAGACCGACAAGTGGCAAACGACCGGTTGATTAACGATTACTTCGCTGAAGTGCCTACTTACCCAAACTCCGAAGTTATTAGGCGTCGTTTCCGGATGAGTAAATGTTTATTTCTGCGCATCGTTGAAGACTTGGAAAACACGTATGATTATTTTAAACAAAAAGTTGATGTGAAAAAGGTACTTGGATTCACCGGTATTCAAAAGTGTACTTCAGCTCTACGGGTCCTTGGGTACAGAAACACGACTGACATCAATGACGAATATTTAAAAATGGCTGAGAAAACAACGCGAGATACCTTGGAGCATTTTTGTAAAGGTACATTGATATTTTATTTATTTATTTACATAATGAGTTAGTGCTTGATTTGGTCGAACACGCGTGGTCGGTTCGTTATATTCCAATCGAGGGTGAGCAAGAGTCAGATGACGAAGAAGACGAAGATGATGGGAATGGTTAAAGCGAAGACGAGAATTAAAAAAAAATATTATTAGTTTTAAAAATATTATGTGTATTTGTTTTATTATTTATGTAATTTTTATTTAATTAATAGAATATAATTTGTTTTAAAAAAAATTAATAAATAGGAAGTGACACGTGGCGGACAACGCCCAAGGGTGAGGCATTATCCCACTACGCCCATTTCTTCACAACGCCCCTTTGCTGACAAGGATGTCACATGACGGACAACGCCCAAGAGTGGGACATTATTCAACCCAACAACTAGACATGGTCTAACAATATAACATATTAGAAAGTACGACACTCACATAGCTATACACCGATACAATACAAAGTATACCAACCAACCTATAATCCTGAGAGCGGACCTTAATCCAAGTCAACATAGGTAACTCCAATGTTTTTTTTTTGAATGAAAGAGACTACACTCGAGAAAAAGCCTTCCATGGACTGTAGCTGGCGGATTCAGGAACTTCTTTCAGTTGGTTCGTTTTAGTAGATTCTCATTATTTTTTCCAAATCATACAAAGTTCTTACATTTTTTTCAAACCGAGTGGGTTCATGTGAACCCACAAACAGGACTGGATCCGCCACTGGCTATATAGTAAAAGAGGGCATGTAGCCATCCTTCGGTTGAAACTTGAAACCACCTGTGCCCTTAGAACAAAAAAACGAAACAAAGAAGAAGCCCATGATGATGTGTAGAACATCAACCATGGCTATAATAACCTTACACGATGTCACGAGTTTGAACATTGACGACCCCCCCCCCCCCCCCACACACACACACACACACACGAAGTCAGAAAAATAAAAACTTGAGCCCAAATTAGATTTTTGTTGGAGTAGGCTAATCCTAGCTTCATAAGCCCAAATTTAGTTACCCATATCACAATTTCACTAAATTAAGCCCAAATTTGTAAAAACCAAAATGTTCCCAATTGTTAAAACCGAACTTTGTAAGAGTATTCACATCCCCAAACATATAATTTAAATAAAAATCACATTTTTCTAAATGTGTTCCTCACTTTTTCTAAAACATCCTACATGCTATTCTGCATATTTATCTCTATTCAATTAAATGTTTTTCTTTTATTTTTATTTTTCCACTCTCATCTAGTCATAAAAAATATAATTAAAAAATACGGGAATGAATAGCGAGAAACAAATTTGGGGGATTTTTTTGATGTTTTTTCGTAAAAATACGGGGATGGGACTGGGGGATGGAATTTGGAGGCGTCTACTATGTTATTTTTGTCATTTTTTTTCTCAAGTTTAAATATGGGTTAAGTTTGGGGATGTGAATGTTGTAATTATTCACTAAACATTGTCATATGATATGTTACAACATGAACATTGGGTTATTTTTTCTTTATTACGTTAGTGTCATTTTAAAGCAGTGTTTCATGCCGACTGGGCCGGTTGGGCTCTATGGGTTTGGACCGTTTATAAATGGTTAAAGCCTACATAACTAACTTTAATTAGCAACCGACTCTCCTTTGTAACTTTTCTTTTTATTTATAACTTTTCTTTTCTTTTAAACTTTTAAGTTATGATATTTACAAAATTTCGAACATACCATTGTGACGTACTTATTTTTATTTACGTGTTGATGTAAACTTCATTCAAAATGTAATCGTGCGTCATAATGTACAAGTAATTGACTTGCAAACGTGCAACCGTTAAAACTATTTAAATGTATATTTTTAATATGTTTTTATTGTTTTTTCCTATTACTCCTTATTTTCGGAATTGCCATACGGTTCTCTTTATGTACGCTTTGATATTTAAAACGGAGCCGCAACAACTTCATACGGTTCTCTTTATGTGCTTTGCCATGTCAATATTTAAATCAGAGCCGCAACTTCCACCACCTCGTCATGGTTATTTTATAGATCATAACACTATTGTAATTTTGATGAGGAGGAATTTACATATATAATCACATCACGTATAATATATAATTACGCATTCATCTATCATAAAGTAAATACAGAATAAACTAGTGGATTATAAACATGATACCATCATCTTAAGTGATTAGAAAAAGATGCTTTTAGATAAATTTCTTGAAATTGAGCTTGTATATAGTATTCAATAGTGTTGAAGTATCATATACGATGATTAGAACATGCTTGGTTATGTCTTCATTAACATATACACTTAGGAGTCCCCTTGTAGAAATAGTCCTCGATAGTAAATGCCTTATGTCTTGGTTATGCTTACGTCTTCAACATTGGTTAGATTTGGTACATTGGCAAATCAACCAACTCACTTAAGTCTTCATTACTCAATTGCTTAAATACCTTTGAATGGGGTCACAATTTCATTTTCTCTTATAAGCCCAAACCTTTGAAACTTAACCAAAGCGTTGAAAAATGACGAATATTTTGTGTGTGAAGTAAGGATTTAATCATGTGTTTTTGATGTACCTTTCTTGGAGGAGATTCTGTCCTCTTCGTTCATAATTTTGCTCCTTTGACTCCCTTTGCCTTTTTTCTTTCAATGTGGGAGCACGTTGCCAATTTAGGCATTTAGCAAATTCTTTATTGGGATTATCAAATTTTTAGCCAACTTTCCGACCAATCCTCTCCTCTAGGCTTCATCTCATCACAGGTTGCCGATCGAATTTTAGGGTTAGACATCTAAAATATTTTGCTTTTATTTAATGATTGCCGTAACCTTTTTAGCTAGAAGCTATCTAATTCCTGAGCAGGGTCCAACGAATCATCCACATCAATTGTTCAGCCTCGGGGGGGGGGGGGGGGAGGGTTTTGTCTTTGGTAGATTAGTGTTTGCAATTCAAAAAGGGGTGGTGACGCAGCTTGTTGCCCGTGTACCTTCTGTTTTGATGTAACTTGGCAAGGATTATTTATATGTGGATCGCAAAAGCGGAATATGTTGAATCTGGACCGTCAATTGTGCACATGAAATTTTTTTTTATCCGCGGGAAAAGAAGTCGAAAGGATGAATGTGTACTATTCAGGAGACATTGGTTTATGGTTATCTCTATTCATTCAGATATTCATTAGGTGAATGAGCATGAATGTTGATTCCTAGAATAATTTCACAAATCTTTGGAATTATTTACTAGTTTTTGGAAAGGCAAAACGTGTCGATGATCAACGTTATCGTTGTGTTTTTTGTTTCAGTAATGCAGTGGCGTCTCTGAGAATTCATGTACCCTGTTCTGTTAGGATCTGAGTTTAAATGTTTGTGTTTGTTTTTAAAGATGAACAATGGAAGAAGATAATAAGATGAATTATATGCAGCGGAATGAAGAAAACTGTATAACACAAACAACGGAAGATATGCTTTCATCATGAATACTTTATGTTGAATGATTGAATACTCAAATGATTCACGTATGCATGAATTACAACTCCCTCTCAGCCTTAGATCACAATGTTTGTTCGTACAAAATGCAAGTGTGTAAAGTTTTTATTGTTTCTGTTAAGTGAGTAGTGAGTCTGTCAGCAGCATCATCAGTATGAGATTCAATCTGGCATTTGATGGCCTCTTTTCTATATTCTTCATACATCTGCTCATCTTCATCATCAATCTGCCTTTGCCTTTTTAATTGATTTAAGGCATTTGTGGGTAAGACAGATGTTAAGGAAAGCTTTTTGGGAGGCATGGGTCTGTTGAAGCCTGCCAGCAGTGGTTGGAGAATAAACTGACTTTTTAGGAACTGTTGGGTCTTTTGCTCTAAGTTCTTCTAGCTTTTTCTAGGTCTCTTCAACATTGAGTTTTGACCATCTAGCTATTGACCTTGTAGACCCATAATCAGCAGCAACAAGCTCTGCTCTCATTCCCTTAAACTTTAATGCTTCATATGGATCCACTTGATTGGATTTCTTCCAATTTGGTGGAGTTTTCTTGACCAGAGGATGATTGTTCATTTTTGTAATTCTATTAATTTCTTCCAAGAGAGCATCTGTTGACCAATACTTGAATTGAGACTTGGTTGCTTTGTAAGGCTTGTGCTTTATTATGTGATCTAAGTAATCAACCCTTAATTCCTTTTCAGATCTGTTCTCAAGGAAGGATTCACATGAGCCAACATGTTCAAACTTGAAAATTGTGCCCTTATGCGTTAACGATAAACTATGCTATTACGAAAATGACAAAATCGTAGTATTCGATAAAGAATCCAATTACGAAAAAATGAGAAAATTATAGCATTCAAATGAGTTACATTACATGCCGTAATAACTAATAAACTAATAGCTAACTAATGATTTGTACAACCCTCCTTACATTATTCATAACAAATTGGTGGATCAATTCTTCAAAATTTATATTATCTAAGACTTCGTTTTCAATTAGTAATGGGCTCAATTAACCTAATGGGCTAAATTCTAAAGTCTAAACCATAAAAAAATTATGCGGAAATGAGCCTTACTCGAAATTGGTATGGTCGTTCTATTTAAAAAAAAATTAACATATATATATATTGGATTTTTTAAAACCATATGCCCTGCGAAATCACGGGCTCTATGCGGAAGTCCTCCCCGCACACCATCTAAGCCTCCCCTGCACTAATGTACCAACTCTGTAAGGGATTTGTTTCTATGAATGAATTACTTGTAACAAAAAAATGTAACCTATTTTTACCTAAAATAATGTCGCATGCACGAAAGAAATTGTTCATGCACGAAATATCGTGTTCTCTATTATATTTCCTGTTCATGCGCGAAATACCGTGTTCTCTATTATATTTTTTTACAGAAAAACTAATATTGATAAATCAAGAAGATAAAGTTTGTAAATTATGTATTAATTAGAGTTAGAGTATTTAAGATAAATATAGGGGTAAGATTAAAGGGTAAATTACTTTTTAAGTCTTTATGTTTTAGGGGTTTTAACCACTTGAGTCCAAAATCAAAATGTTTAACCCCCTGAGTTCCTATAGCCACTTTTCTTAACCATTTGAGTCCAAATTTTTAACACAGTTAGAGTTCTGTTGTTAAGTTTTGTTAATTGACCAAATTACCCCTATAATTTAAAAAAACTAATTATTTAGATTTTTTTTTCTCTCTCTCTCTCATACATCTCTCTCCCCTTATCTCTGTCTCTCACAAACCATCAGATCTGCATCAATGGCCACACTGCACATATTCAAAATGGTAGCTACACAATGGTCCGTCGCCGGAAGTCCCACTCGTAGCCCCTCCACCAGCCCCATTGTCAACCTCCGCATCGAATCTGTTCAATACCAACGAAGTAGTGACGAGAGTTGAAAACCCTCACGCTGGTGTCAAATTCCTTCTCGTAAGCTGATCGAACTTCAATTTTGTTTAGATCGATTCGTTTTTCACTTTATAAGATTCGTTTTTTAGATTTGTTCGAATCGAGACCGAATTTTGCTTTGTTTTCAACTTTTTAGGTATCACGCGTCAGATCCGAAAACTTTTGGGTTCAGTGATGTCTCTGTGCATAACAAAATTAAGGATTGCTAGCTTATAACCGATGGAAAGGTTAGGTGTTTTCTGATTTAAATTTTGACTTTCGTGAGTTAATTTTACTGATTGTTATTATTATTATTATTATTATTATTATTATTATTATTATTATTATTATTATTATTGTTTTGTTTGTGATTTTAGTCGATCTGATACGGTAGTTTGATACGGTGTTCCGATGACGAATCAACATCGCTTCCTCTCCGATCTACGAACTCGTCAGTCGGAGGCAACCGACGGGGGTTGAGGAGATTGAAGGTCACGGTGGAAATGAGGCGAACTGGTGGAGCGGTTATGGTTGTGATCTGATTTTCCGGTGTAGTGGGGGTGGTGCGGTGGTGGGGATGATGGTGGGGAGGGTGGTGATAATGGTGGTGGTGAGTTCAGACTACATGATTTGTTTGATTTTTAAGTTAGAATCTAGATAATTTTTGGTTTTATCTACTGGACAACTTGGGGATGGTGGTAGTGCAGTGGTGGGGATGTTGGTCGAAGCCGTCGGGGATGGTGGTTGTTGGGGTTTTCAGAGGATGGTGGTGTTGGTGGTTGTTCCCGCAGACCTTTGACTTCTTCAGTGGTTTACATTTAGTAGTACTTGTAATCTAGTATAGCTTAGCATTGAGCAGTCCTTTGAAGCAGCAGTTGTTAGAAACCTTTGTCATTGAGGGAAGCAGGAATCCAAAACACTGTTATTCAGGATCAGTTGTTGCAGAACTGTTTTGGCTTTGTATCATCTGTTCCCAAGGAAGGATTCACATGAGCTAACAATCTCCCCCTAGAAAAGATGATGCCATGTAACACCCCGTGTTTTCGAACGTCAAAGTCAAAGTCAAAGTCCAAGTTAACTTTGACTTCTTTGGCTGTTAATGTTTCCTTTTACCTTTTGTATTATGTGGAGTAAGTGTTGTCTAAATAAAATGATCGGATGTTTAATCAATGTGACCGATTTACGACTGTGAATAGTAGGAAGTAACAATGCGATAAAGTTAATCAAACAATAATCAAGTTAATCGACTCATCAATCATCAAACTCGAACCTCGAAATTATGCGAATTTTGGTATTGCTATACGTGAGTGTGTGCCTTATGTGTTACCTGTGCATGTTTACTTTATGTCTTGTGTGGTATTCAATCGAAACTCGAATCGAAACTCGAAAAGCAATCAACTCAATCGAAACCGACATCGAAACGTGACTTATAGACGATTGTATGTTAGATATAGTAGTTGAGACTGAAAGTAATTTGACTAGGAACTCTATCTTATTCGTAACGTCGTCCATCGAAATCGAAACATCGAAAATCGTCACGAAACACTCAAGAAGGTGTTCCTGATCGAACAGGAATCACCGATCGAACAGGCT
This sequence comes from Helianthus annuus, assembly GCF_002127325.2. Taxonomy (NCBI): domain Eukaryota; kingdom Viridiplantae; phylum Streptophyta; class Magnoliopsida; order Asterales; family Asteraceae; genus Helianthus; species Helianthus annuus. Next base: position 74,213,778 of record NC_035447.2, on the reverse strand, counting down.
AGCCGATCGAACATGCTGTTCGATCGAGCAGCCCAGCCGATCGGAGGTCCTGGCCGATCGGCTACCACTTTCCTCTTTTGGAGCCTATAAATAGCCCTGTCATTGTCACTCTTTCTACTTTTGGAAAGCTCTGACCGAACCAGCCCTTATTCTTCACCTTTTCTCAGATTTCTCTCAACTCCGGTAAGTTTTCACTCTAATTCATGTACGTTTTTGATCATTACACGATTCTACACATTTCTATCTTTCAAAACTTGATTTCTAACCGTGAAATCATCAAGATCTAAGTGTTCTTGGGTGATGTCATCATGGTGTTCTTGAAGAACATCATACTTTGGCCTCATTCAACCGTGAATAGCTTAGATCTGACCGATTTCCACATAAACAAACTAAGATTTGTAAAAGTCTTAACATTTTCATGGTAAAAAGGATTGAAAGAAGGATTTCCAACTTTCTTTCAACTCTTTTACACTCAAAACCTTAAAACCGAAAGAAACGGAGCTCGAACCAACTAACTAATCATTCTAATAGTCAAGAGGTTCAAGATTCGGATTCTATCTACGAGGTTCACCGATTTCGGGTTAAACACCAAACTACCGTTCCGAACAGTTCACCGGCCGGACTTGGGTGATTCCTGTCCGAACCGGTGAAGCAAGTAAGAACCCATGTTCTACGGTTTAACTCGTTGTCAAAATACCTTAAAATCATGACAAATAATCAAACAGCCAAGTGTTAGACGAAAGGCCGACCAGGTCAGAAATGCTGGCCGAACGGCTAGGCTGTTCGAACGAACAGCCCAGCCGATCGGACATACCAGCCGATCGGCCGGGCCAGCTGATCGGCTGGGCCAGCCGATCGGCTAGCACATGGTCCCACACCTTTTCAAATTTCAAGAAGTATGCTATTGACGAAGTGATGTTCGATCGAATATGCCACTTGATTGGTAAACATTACTCTTCGGATCATGAGATACTATGCTTCAACACTTAATCGATTCGCAACTCGTTCGTAGTATGGAATGCCAGCCGATCGAATAGGCTGTTCGATTGAGTGACATCCTGCTGAGAACTACTTTTGAAGATCCTAGCCGATCGGTTAAGCCGGCCGATCGAACAGACCGTTCGATCGATCGACCTGAAGGGTAGGAACACTTCAGTGTTCTCAAATACTACAACGAAAACTTCAAAAGTTCAAACCATCATACACAAACACATCAGAGGAAGAAACAATCCACTCGAATGGTCCAGCCGATCGAGCCTACCGGCCGATCGAACAGGACTGTTCAAACGGACTTTCAAGCCGATCGAACAGCCCGTTCGATCGAACCTGCTGTTCGATCGACCAGGCTATTCGATCCATTCACACTTGTTTACATTTCTGCGTTACTCATTGTTATGCTATCGAACTATTCAGGCTAACCCTACTCTCAACGCTCCCTTCAATCCATAATCAATCACTGTGAGTATACTCGAACCCCTTTTGCTTTAGCACTTTTGGGTGTTACATACGTTACTTATCAAAATCACAATCGAACACACTATTCAAACTATTTGAACGCTAACCGATTGCATGTATTACGTGACTAAATGAATGCTTGTTGTTATGTTTACACGTGGAATGCTGTCTACCTGCCTTAGCAACGTAGTACTATAGTTTGGACTCAGCGCCCGTTCACACGGGGGTTGTTAAAGACAATTACTTGCATGGATTACGGTAGTAATCATGTATTGCGAACTGTCTCGGACAGTCAACCCGCAGTCGTTGGTATCGATAGGTCCATGTCGATAATTAACATGCATCATTTCCCGCTGTGTACGTGCTGGTTATGCGTAAACTATTCGAACTCTATATGCTATTATCAAACTTGTATGCTCACCTTTACATTCTATGTATTGACTTTATTTTAACGTATGTGACAGGTGTTTAGGATGCTTATTTGCTTTAACTGCTATGAAATCGAGGCTATGAAAGAGTCTAGAAACCAAGACAATTTATATTTATGTACTTAAATCTGAGTTGTCGGAACATGTTTGTTTGAAGGATATCTATGTCTGTAATAACTAAATTTATCTTATGGGTCATGGTATGGGACGTGATATTTAAACTATTTGGTAATAATAGTTGTTATGGAATTTCTTTGAACAATCTGTTTCGCTCAGTGCCATGCCCCGATGATTCCGCCATCAGTTGGGGTGTGACAGATTGGTATCAGAGCCATAACTATAGGGAATTAGGTAAGACACGACCTAGTCCGGGTCGCTGTCTTAGAGACCTAGACTATAGTTAGGAACCAACAGACCAAGCTTATGTGCTCTATTATGCAATCCTTCACTATCACTGCACCCGAATTTCCAGTTTAAAGCCAAGCGATTCAGTCAGGAATAGGTGTGGAAACTGCAAACTCCCGACTAAATTGCCTGACTTATGATGATTTTACCCATTTACTCATGCTTATCCTGATATTTTCAATAACATACGAGGAGAATTATACCAAATCAGTAGTGAAATCCCCATTTTGATGAAAATTCTCCTTAGGTTTTCTTAAAACAAGGAAGAAATTGCTAAGCCAGGGGTGAAACCCTAACCTTGGCAAATTGTTCCGAATATTATTTCATCTCACCAAGGCATTCGACGGACTCCAACGACCTGAACTCACAAGTATGACCTAGGGAATGTCTGTGGAATGCCCAAGAATCGCGGCAGAAGCACGATCCCGAACGTCAAAAGTAACGACAAGTCTACTGTGAATAGTCGGATTGCTTTGGGTAGTCGATGTCTAGTAGCCGCAGACAATCTACCTCTCAATTTTATGTGTTTTGATTCTGAGCCCGCAACCGCAGACTCTGACGACTCATTGAATTTTTAAGTGTTTTATGTGTGTTTACCTGTTTATGTGTTTTATTTTGATGATTCACCCGATTTTTGCTACCACTTTGTCCGACACACACAACTCGCATTGCTATCCTATCTCAATTCGATGTTCAGCTACAATCTTGACGATACTACGTTATGTTAAGCCATACGACTAAGTTAGGTTATGCTACACGATGCTACTCGATATACTATATGCGACCGATATATATACGAACGACACGCGAGATTTGAATAATAGGATCTTGAGGCAGTCAGAATACTCTGTGTGCTTAAAGGAGAACTGCGTGCTTAACTGCCTCTGTGATTAAATGCCTATGTGTGCTTCTGTGTTTATGTAACTCTGTGCTCTACGTGCCTATGTGCTTCTGTGATTACATGAACCTGTGGATATGTGCCTACGTGTTAATGCGTGATTCGACGTGTTTCTAAGCTTTAGTAGTCTAGGCGTGTGAGGTGAGATTCGATTTCGTTGTGTTGAGTCCTGTGACGATGTCTGTTGCAGACCATGTCGTCATCTGGATCCCGACACCACCTGACTCGTCAGGAAAAGAGAGACAAGCGTCTCGCCGCCATCATCGCCAAAAGTGTAGCAAAGGCTGTGAGCAACGTTTATGAGAACGCCAGCAAGTCGTGTGAAGAATCACGAACAGACGCTCCCAAAGATGCAAACAAGGCTACTTTCAGTTTCAAGCTGTTCAAAGCATGCGGACCCAAAGAGTTCACCGGAGAAGATGGCCCTACCGCCATGTTTCACTGGTTCGACTCAGTCGAAGTCACTCTGCGCCAGAGTGGATGTCCTGAGAATCTCCGCACTCTCAACGCTACAGGCGTCTTCCAGTCCCGTGCTCTAGACTGGTGGACAGCCGAACGAAACAAGCGCAGAAATAATGCAGCTTACGAGCTAACATGGGAGGAGTTGAAGGCAATTATGATCGATGAATTCTTCCCTCCTCATGAACGCCAAAAGCTGGAGGACGAGTTTTGGACCATCAAGTAGAAGGATGGAGACAACGCTGCTTTCACTGCTCGCTTCAAGCAACTTAGCATCATATGTCCCGATCAGGTCAAGACCCAGATCAAACCATCAAGAAGTACATCCGAGCTTTGCCCGACTGTGTAGCCGACTTTGTTCATGCCGCCAAGCCAGCAACGATTGAAGAGACTTACCTACTCGCCGCTGAGATCAATGACAAGCGAGTGAAATCTGGCTTTTGGGATAAGCTGTCACACCCCCAAAATCCACCTGCGGAGTATCACCGCTTGGGAGCGTGACTGACCAGGATCAAGCCACCAATCATATTGAACATGTAATTAATATCAAGTAGAATAAATGCAACCCAATCATTCAATACGATAGGTGTTCAAAACGTAATTATAGTTTCAAAGTGTAGCAGAAGCATAAGTATGAAAACCCAATGTAAGTAATAAGTTCAAGTGTTATAAAGTTTAACATCACATCCACGATCCATGCTCCACAACGACATACTCCTTCCTGTGCAAGCTCCATAAGTACCTAAGGTCCTGCAAGGCATGCAGCAGAGAGTCAACAACTAGTTGAGCGAGTTCACAGTTAATAGTTCAGAAATTTGTAGTAGTATAGTAAGCCTTGTATTCGTTCATTAAGTCATGTATCGTAATAGTTCGTATCGCGGCCTTTCAGGCATGTATGCGAAGATTAGGGAAAGTTCTCAAGTATTCTAGACTAGGTATGTTTGTATCGCGGCCACCCGGCACCTGTGCGAAGTTTTAGTGTATAGTTCGCAGCCTTCCTAGGCATGTGTGCGAAGATTAGTCATATTATCGCAGCCAACCCTGGCATGTGTGCGAAGATCAGTCATATTATCGCAGCCAACCCTGGCGTATGTGCGAAGATCAGTTCTATAAGCATCACTAGTCTAGCAATATCTTAACCAATCACCTTCCTCACTCGAGGATCATATCACTACGTTCCATTATCTAGAGAAGTACAAATAAATAATCAATCCCATTCCCACCCTGGGAACCCCATGCCTTGGCTGTGTGAACTCACCTTGGTTTGCTCGGTATGTTATTGCTTCTAGGGTTTATTAATCGTCTAAGTCCGTTACACACGACCTAGGATATATTACACATGATACGATATAAGTGTTTGCATCCAATTAGGGTTTGCAAGTTATTGGAAATCAAGCAACGGTGTTTTGTGTGCTTATTGTGTACAACATGATATCACATAGACCGATTCATACACGCAAGATCATACAGTTGTATTCAGTATCATACGATTATATATAGAATCATACGTCACGTAAACTATTAATCATTCACATAATTCATGCGTCGTGTCCTTGATTACACCGTTTAATCTAACGTGGATGTTAGCCTAATTGCCACCGTTATCATACTTAACATATTGACATCGTTAACAGGTTTAACAGAGTTTGTGGCTTAACACAGTAGCATACACATCTTAACAACTTCAGCATTTAATAACACACATTCAGGGCTTCATATTAAACATACACAACATCAGACAGGGCCTTGCCCTTCATAAAACTCAGATAAGTGTGTGGGGGGGGGGGCTTCCCCTGTTTAAAAGTCGGACTAGAGGGGTTTGGGGATTAAAAGTCGGACAACGTGGGGGTTACAAAGGTCGGACATGGGGTTGGGATTAAAACTCGGACTCCCCATGTCTTCTTGTCAAACTCGGACTACATGTCCTCACCCCTAAATTCGGACCACAATCAATAGCTTAAGAAACTCGGACCTACTAGCAACATATTAAAACTCAGACAAGGCTTTGAGCCTTTAGAACTCGGACATCATGCTATGAAACTCGGACCCCCCCTTATATAGGGTTAAACATCGGACTAAACATCACCCACACAAAACTCGGACAAACATGTTATGTGCATGAACATCGGACATTACTTGTGATAAAGAACTCGGACTCTTTAGGTTGTTTAAAAGTCGGACAAAGTGTTTAACTTACAAAAGTCGGATCCTTGTTAACCTCTTTAAAATTCGGACAATGTATGATAAAATAAAACTCAGACAAACAATCATATTAAAAAGTCGGACATGATCACCATAACAAAACTCAGACAATTCACGTTTAATAAAACTCTGACTAACAAAAGTCATACGTTCTTTGCAATTGGAGCAGTTACGTTTCTTTGTTCAACAGTTTCGTTCATTGCTCTAAAAACCCTAATTCGTACATTACATGGCAGAAATCAATCCAACAATCAACATCTTCATACAAACAAACGATTTCACGACTAGTCATCATTATAACACAATAATCAAAAATCAATCAAAGCACAGAACCATCACATGCAAGCTAGGGTTTACAAGTCTCACAATAATCAAGAATTGATACAATTAGACTATCAATTAGGGTTTACAAGTATTACAATAACCATTAAACAATTACCTTGAATGATTCTAGAGAGAATGTGGAAACAAAAGTGATGAATGTCTTGCCAATGATGATGGTGATGATTGCTAGAGAATGTGAAGTACGTGCTTTGGTTTCTTGTGAAAATGATTAGTGAACAAGGAATTAGGGTTAAGTATAGCTTAAGTTTCACTAATTACCCTCTACCTCCCTAAGTATCATATTTTACACATGTACACCATCTCATAACAATTTCATAGTTTCCCCACCAAGTTCATATATTTACCAAGTCTTTCACAATTAACAAACAACCATGCACAATCACACAATACGATTCATTGCATCAAAACGTATATAATTCCATAGCAATTAATTGTGCAAATAATCAACTAAACAATACAAGAGCGTGCAATAAATGCGAAATAGAAATCTTGGAAATTCGAGTTGTCACATTATCCCCAACTTAAAAGAAATTTCGTCCCGAAATTTAGCATGCGGTTACTGAGGAAGCTAGGTAAGTTGTATCATTTACTGATTTTCCTGGGGTGTCACATCATCCCCCCGTTGATTTGGAATTTCGTCCCGAAATTCTGCAGTAGTAGCTTCAGCCTCAGTAGTAGTTGCGTTGGTTTCGAATAACTAGGGGTACTTTTCTGTCATCTGGTCTTCGCGTTCCCAGGTGTACTCTGGGCCACGACGGGAGTTCCAACGAACTCGAACAAGAGGGATTCTCTTGTTTTTTTAAGGACCTTAACATCCCGGTCCGTGATTTCAACTGGCTCCTCGACGAACTGCAACCGCTCGTCGATAGTGAGTTCCTTAAAAGTAACTATGAGGGTCTCATCTGACAGGCACTTCTTCAAATTCGACACGTGGAATACATTGTGAACTGCACCGAGTTCAGCTGGTAGGTTCAATCTGTAGGCTACTTGGCCTATTCTTTCAGTGATTTCGAATGGTCCAACATACCGTGGATTGAGCTTGCCTCGTTTACCAAATCGAACCACACCCTTCCAGGGTGAGACTTTAAGTATAACCCGGTCCCCGACCTGAAATTCCCATGGCTTCCTACGCTTATCCGCGTAGCTTTTCTGGCGATCACGAGCTGCCGCCATGCGTTGTCGTATTCGTTCAGTAGCGTCCACTACCATTTCTGGACCTGTAATCTGACTATCCCCCACCTCTGCCCAACCGAGAGGTGACCGGCATTTACGTCCGTACAATGCCTCGAATGGAGCGGCTTGTATGCTGGTGTGGTAACTGTTATTATACGAGAACTCCACTAACGGGAGATGTTTTTCCCAGCTGTTGCCGAAGTCGATAACACATGCCCGAAGCATGTCTTCTAGAGTTTGGATCGTGCGCTCAGACTGCCCATCCGTCTGAGGGTGATAAGCTGTGCTCATGTCTAACCAAGAGCCAAAAGCTTTGTGCATTGCGTGCCATAGTTCTGACGTGAATCGTGCATCGCGATCCGAAATGATAGATGTGGGCACCCCGTGCCTTGACACTATTTCCTTTACGTACAGGTCTGCTAGTGTGGAAAACTTGTCTGTTTCTTTGATTGCTAGGAAGTGAGCAGACTTGGTGAGTCGATCCACGATCACCCAAATAGTATCGTTCCCACGCTGGGATCTAGGTAGGCCTGTAACGAAATCCATGGAAATTTCTTCCCATTTCCATTGTGGTATCTTGGGTTGCTGAAGTAGGCCTGAGGGTTTCTGGTACTCTGTCTTGACTCTCGCACAAGTCAAACATTTGCCGACGTAAGTTGCAATGTGGGCCTTCATACCAGGCCACCAATAGGTTGTTCTGATGTCGTGGTACATTTTATCCGACCCTGGATGTACCGAGTAGCGAGACTTGTGTGCTTCATCCATTACGAGTTCTCGTAAACCGCCGTATAGTGGTATCCAAATACGTCCCGTTACATAGTAGGCGCCGTCCCCCTTCTGTTCTAATCGTTGCCTTGAGCCGCGTAAGGCTTCAGCCCTGACGTTTTCTGGTTTCAATGCTTCAACCCGAGCATTTCGTATCTGTGCAGGTAGATCAGGCTGAATAGTGAGCTGCAAAGCTCGTACACGCCTAGGTAAGGCATCCTTTCGACTGAGTGCATCTGCCACAACATTGGCTTTGCCTGGATGGTACTTGATGGCGCATTCGCAATCATTAAGTAACTCGACCCATCGTCGCTGACGCATGTTCAATTCCTTCTGCTTGGAGATATGCTCGAGACTCCTGTGATCGGTGTAAATAGTGCACTTGGTATCGTACAGGTAGTGTCGCCATATCTTGAGTGCGAAAACAACAGCTCCCAGCTCTAAATCGTGCGTCGTGTAGTTCCGTTCATGAATTTTGAGTTGACGAGAAGCGTAGGCAATAACTTTATCCCGCTGCATCAATACACAACCAAGCCCCTGTATCGATGCGTCACAATATACTACAAAATCATCCGTGCCCTCTGGCAATGAGAGAATAGGTGCGCTGCATAGCCTATCCTTTAGGTACTGGAAAGCGGTTTCCTGGGGATCTCCCCAACGGTAGGTGACACCCTTCTGTGTCAGTAGTGTAAGCGGCTGTGCGATCTTGGAAAAGTCTTTGATGAATCGTCTGTAGTACCCCGCCAAACCCAAGAATTGGCGTATTTCCGTTGGTGTATGCGGTGCAGGCCAGTTCCTGATCGAATCTACTTTGGATGGATCGACATGAATCCCATCCCTGTTCACCACATGGCCTAAGAAGTGGACTTCACGAAGCCAAAAGTCGCATTTTGAAAACTTGGCGTACCGTTGTTCCTTTTGAAGTAGTTCCAAGATAAGACGTAAGTGTTGCTCGTGCTCCTCCTGACTCTTGGAGTAGATCAGAATGTCGTCGATGAAAACGATGACGAACTTGTCAGGATAGGGTTTGCACACCCTGTTCATAAGATCCATGAAAACTGCAGGCGCGTTCGTAAGCCCAAATGGCATGACTAGAAACTCGTAGTGACCGTAGCGAGTTTCTGAATGCTGTCTTGGAGACGTCCTCATCCCGGACTCTCAGCTGATGATAACCAGACCTTAGATCAATCTTGGAGTAGTAGCTCGACCCTCGCAACTGGTCGAATAAGTCGTCGATACGTGGAAGAGGATAGCGGTTCTTCACTGTGACCTTGTTGAATTCGCGATAGTCTATGCACATTCTGAAAGTGCCATCCTTCTCTTTTTCACGAATAATACTGGAGCTCCCCAAGGCGAAGAGCTTGGACGTATGAAGCCCTTATCCAAGAGCTCTTGTAATTGCTTTGACAGTTCTTCCAGTTCGGTTGGAGCTAAACGATACGGTGCTCGAGCTATGGGTGCTGCTCCTGGAGCGAGCTCGATTTGAAATTCGACCTGACGATGAGGCGGTAGACCAGGTAAATCTTCAGGAAACACCTGAGGAAAGTCGCGTACAACTGGATGGTCTTCCAACTTCTTTTCTTTCGTTGATGCGTCAGTAACGAGAGCCAAAATTGCGGTGTGGCCCTTCCGCAAACATTTCTGAGCCTTCAAGAAAGAGGTGATGCCAACCACGGCACCACTCTTGTCGCCTTGAACTTCGAGAGGTTCTTGACCAGAACGAGGAATGCGAACAATCTTTTCTTTGCATAGGATTTCTACTTGCTGATGCTGCTGGCGATTCTGATTTGCAGGACGTGGGCTCCTGAATCCTTAGCTTCATGGCCCATCTTGAGGCACCTCTGGCAACGTCCCTCGTTGCACTAACCACAGTGGTGTCTGTTGCATTTGTTACACATTGGGTGAATTCCCCGATATCCACCCTGCCCCTGACCACCAGAAGTTGGCTGACTCGGGCTCTGGTGATCTCTATTCTTGCGCTGCTGCTGTGCTTGAGACGGAACGGTAGCGGAACCCTTGCTGGAATACCCATCCCATTTCCGCTTGTTGTCACTAGGAGTAGCGGGAGTAACAGAAGTGGTAGCGGTAGTAATAGCGCTGATACAACTAGGCAGCCTGTTCTGTTCCACTGCCTGATCCGTGAGGCGATGAGCAAGACGCTGAATGTCTTGGATATTGTCGAGGTTAGCCGATGTAGCTTGGCTCTGAATCTCTGAAGCTAGACCCTTGAGGTACAATTCGATACGCTTGCTTGGAGGGTCCACCATGGTTGGACACAAGATGGCCAGTTCGTTCGACCGTTTCGTATAAGCTCCAATTTCTGACCCCGTTATTTTCAAATGGTAAGCTCCACTTCCAACTTGTGGATGTCATCACGCGTGCAGTATTCCCTTTTAATGCCAACCCTAGTATCCGTACTTGCGCGTTCCACCAGGTTAGCGCGGTTTCTTCCAAAGTACTAGTGGCGTACTTGACCCTGCGAGCCTCAGGGCATTCACCCATCTCGAATACTGACTCGAGCTTCCCAAACCAATGGAGTAGTCCCACTGCTCCTTCTGTGCCACTGAATGTGCTTGGACGACAGTCCATGAAGTTCTTGAATGTGCAGACAGGCTGCTGTACGTTCTGACCCGTTGCGCGAGAAAGATAGGTCAAGGTTAAGCGCGAGCGTTGGGTCACGAGAGTAGGATCTAACATCCTAGGATTGGTTTGAAATAGCAGGTTATACCTCCTGCTTGTGCGGCTGCAAGCGCCGCAGCAACTTGTTCGTTAATGAGAGCCGTCAACTGGGCTTGAGTCATGTTAACACGTCTAGACATGATCTTCTGAGTAAAGGTAGCGTAAGTGAGAATGGTTCGCGAGTAGTGCGATGACAGAAGAGTGTAAGCACGTAGGTGTTCTCAAGCAATAACAAGTAGTGAGTGTTGTAATCTAAGCATACCACGAGCAAAGTTCTATGTAATTCTAGCATGTAGGCAATAAACATAAACCTTATTACCTAGGATGTTGAGTCTTGCACGTGGAGCGAAGCGTCGTTGTGGATCATTGAGAGCACTGTTCTGGTTATAGTCCGGTTTTAATAAAAACATTTTCCCATATTAAAACCAAGTTCTCTATAACCAATGGCTCTGATACCAATCTGTCACACCCCCAAAATCCACCTGCGGAGTATCACCGCTTGGGAGCGTGACTGACCAGGATCAAGCCACCAATCATATTGAACATGTAATTAATATCAAGTAGAATAAATGCAACCCAATCATTCAATACGATAGGTGTTCAAAACGTAATTATAGTTTCAAAGTGTAGCAGAAGCATAAGTATGAAAACCCAATGTAAGTAATAAGTTCAAGTGTTATAAAGTTTAACATCACATCCACGATCCATGCTCCACAACGACATACTCCTTCCTGTGCAAGCTCCATAAGTACCTAAGGTCCTGCATGGCATGCAGCAGAGAGTCAACAACTAGTTGAGCGAGTTCACAGTTAATAGTTCAGAAATTTGTAGTAGTATAGTAAGCCCTATATTCGTTCATTAAGTCATGTATCGTAATAGTTCGTATCGCGGCCCTTCAGGCATGTATGCGAAGATTAGGGAAAGTTCTCAAGTATTCTAGACTAGGTATGTTTGTATCGCGGCCACCCGGCACCTGTGCGAAGTTTTAGTGTATAGTTCGCAGCCTTCCTAGGCATGTGTGCGAAGATTAGTCATATTATCGCAGCCAACCCTGGCATGTGTGCGAAGATCAGTCATATTATCGCAGCCAACCCTGGCGTATGTGCGAAGATCAGTTCTATAAGCATCACTAGTCTAGCAGTATCTTATCCAATCACCTTCCTCACCCGAGGATCATATCACTACGTTCCATTATCTAGAGAAGTACAAATAAATAATCAATCCCATTCCCACCCTGGGAACCCCATGCCTTGGCTGTGTGAACTCACCTTGGTTTGCTCGGTATGTTATTGCTTCTAGGGTTTATTAATCGTCTAAGTCCGTTATACACGACCTAGGATATATTACACATGATACGATATAAGTGTTTGCATCCAATTAGGGTTTGCAAGTTATTGGAAATCAAGCAAAGGTGTTTTGTGTGCTTATTGTGTACAGCATGACATCACATAGACCGATTCATACACGCAAGATCATACAGTTGTATTCAGTATCATACGATTATATATAGAATCATACGTCACGTAAACAATTAATCGTTCACATAATTCATGCGTCGTGTCCTTTATTACACCGTTTAATCTAACGTGGATGTTAGCCTAATTGCCACCGTTATCATACTTAACATATTGACATCGTTAACAGGTTTAACAGAGTTTGTGGCTTAACACAGTAGCATACATCTTAACAACTTCAGCATTTAATAACACACATTCAGGGCTTCATATTAAACATACACAACATCAGACAGGGCCTTGCCCTTCATAAAACTCAGACAAGTGTGGGGGGGGGGGCTTCCCCTGTTTAAAAGTCAGACTAGAGGGGTTTGGGGATTAAAAGTCGGACAACGTGGGGGTTACAAAGGTCGGACATGGGGTTGGGATTAAAACTCGGACTCCCCATGTCTTCTTGTCAAACTCGGACCACATGTCCTCACCCCTAAACTCGGACCACAATCAATAGCTTAAGAAACTCGGACCTACTAGCAACATATTAAAACTCAGACAAGGCTTTGAGCCTTTAGAACTCGGACATCATGCTATGAAACTCGGACCCCCCTTATATAGGGTTAAACATCGGACTAAACATCACCCACACAAAACTCGGACAAACATGTTATGTGCATGAACATCGGACATTACTTGTGATAAAGAACTCGGACTCTTTAGGTTGTTTAAAAGTCGGATCCTTGTTAACCTCTTTAAAATTCGGACAATGTATGATAACATAAAACTCAGACAAACAATCATATTAAAAAGTCGGACATGATCACCATAACAAAACTCAGACAATTCACGTTTAATAAAACTCTGACTAACAAAAGTCATACGTTCTTTGCAATTGGAGCAGTTACGTTTCTTTGTTCAACAGTTTCGTTCATTTCTCTAAAAACCCTAATTCGTACATTACATGGCAGAAATCAATCCAGCAATCAACATCTTCATACAAACAAACGATTTCACGTCTAGTCATCATTATAACACAATAATCAAGAATCAATCAAAGCACAGAACCATCACATGCAAGCTAGGGTTTACAAGTCTCACAATAATCAAGAATTGATACGATTAGACTATCAATTAGGGTTTACAAGTATTACAATAACCATTAAACAATTACCTTGAATGATTCTAGAGAGAATGTGGAAACAAAAGTGATGAATGTCTTGCCAATGATGATGGTGATGATTGCTAGAGAATGTGAAGTACGTGCTTTGGTTTCTTGTGAAAATGATTAGCGAACAAGGGATTAGGGTTAAGTATAGCTTAAGTTTCACTAATTACCCTCTACCTCCCTAAGTATCATATTTTACACATGTACACCATCTCATAACAATTTCATAGTTTCACCACCAAGTTCATATATTTACCAAGTCTTTCACAATTAACAAACAACCATGCACAATCACACAATACGATTCATTGCATCAAAACGTATATAATTCCATAGCAATTAATTGTGCAAATAATCAACTAAACAATACAAGAGCGTGCAATAAATGCGAAATAGAAATCTTGGAAATTCGAGTTGTCACATTATCCCCAACTTAAAAGAAATTTCGTCCAGAAATTTAGCATGCGGATACTGAGGAAGCTAGGTAAGTTGTATCGTTTACTGATTTTCCTGGGGTATCACATAAGCAGACCAAGTCTCTGCACCAAGCCACCGCAACAACACCCACCGACACCGCCACTGCTCAATCCTCCAAGTCATCAAGAAGAAAGAAGAAGCACAACAACAACAGCTCCAGCAACAAGAGCTGTGCTGCCGCAACAACTGCTGCTCGTCTACAAGCTGTACCAGCTCAGCAGCAACAGCACCACCGCTCAGCTCCAGTGATCAATGCACCGCCAGCAAAACATGCATACACAGGCCCTTACCCGCTCTGCCCAACATGCTCGTATCACCATCCAGTGGGTCTAGCCTGTCATTTTTGCGCTCACTGCAACCTTTACGGTCATTTCACTGCGAACTGTTGTTTTGGTCCCCGTCAAGCCCCAGTGCAAGCTACTGCCAACCAAGCTCTACTCCCCGCCCCTCAAGGCCGACAAGCGGCTCAAGCACCCGCAGTCAATGCTCAAGTCTGCTTTGCATGTGGTGATCCTAACCACTTTACAAACAGGTGCCCGAACAGGGTGGTTAAGCAAGAGCCCCAGCAGCAACAACAGCAGCCTCAGCAACAGCAGCAAGCAGCCCATGCCCGAACCTTCAACATCAATGCCCGCCAGGCTCAGGCGGATAACAACGTGGTTAATGGTACGTTCCTTGTGAATGGTATTTATGCATCATGTTTGTTTGATACTGGAGCCGATAACTGCTTTGTGTCGTTTGAATTCGAGAAGCTCGTTAGTCGTAAGCGCTCTTATCTGTCCTCGTCATTCGAAGTCGAAGTCGCTACGGGAAGAACTGTCGCCGTTAACTCTGTTCTTCGTGATTGTACCCTCGAGCTCAACAATCACATCTTTCCAATCGACCTTATTCCGATGCAACTCGGAAGTTTTAACGTCATAGTAGGCATGGACTTTCTTCGCGAAAACCATGCTGAAGTTGTGTTCTTTGAAAAGATGATTCGATTCTCGCTTGCAAACGGTGATCTTCTATGTGTATACGGTGAAACAGCGTCGAAAGGTCTCAAGCTTATGTCATGTGTTCAAGCCAGCAAGTACCTCCGCAAGGAATACCGAGCCTTCTTGGCCAACATTGTAATAGCGGAGAAGGAAAAGAAAAAGAAGGTTGAAGTCAGAGACGTTCCAGTGGTTCATGAATTTCCTCAGGTGTTCCCTGATGATCTTCCTGGACTACCTCCAAGTCGTGATATCGACTTTCGTATTGACCTTATTCCTGGAGCTAACCCCGTTGCCAAAGCTCCTTATCGACTCTCTCCATCAGAAATGCGGGAACTCTCAAACCAACTTCAGGAATTACTTGAAAATGGCTTTATTCGCCCGAGCACCTCTCCTTGGGGCGCGCCAGTCCTTTTCGTCAAAAAGAAGGATGGGTCGTTCCGAATGTGCATCGATTACCGGGAGTTAAATAAGCTAACCATCAAGAATCAATACCCTTTGCCCCGAATCGACGACATATTTGATCAGCTACAAGGTGCCCAGTGTTTCTCGAAGATCGATCTACGTTCAGGCTATCATCAATTGCGGATTCAAGAGGAGGACATCCCCAAAACCGCTTTTCGAACCCGATATGGCCATTACGAATTCGTTGTGATGCCTTTTGGTCTAACTAACGCACCTGCGGTCTTTATGGATCTGATGAATCGCGTGTGTAAGCCTTTCCTAGACCGTTTCGTCATCGTGTTCATTGACGATGTCTTGATCTATTCCAAATCGAAGACCGAACACGCGCAACATCTACGTTTGGTTCTCGAGTTACTTCAGGGGAACCAACTCTATGCCAAGTTCTCCAAGTGTGAATTATGGTTAGAGGAGGTTCAATTTCTGGGTCACGTCGTGAATAGTCAGGGAATACACGTCGATCCCGCGAAGATTGAAGCCGTCAAAAGTTGGATTACGCCTAAGAACCCGTCTGAAGTTCGTTCTTTTCTCAGACTAGCGGGCTATTATCGACGATTTATAGAAGGATTCTCCAAAATCGCTGTGCTGCTCACCGCTCTTACTCATAAAGACAAGCCTTTTGTGTGGGGAACCGCACAAGAGTCTGCCTTCCAAACCCTCAAGCACATGCTGTGCAACGCACCGATTCTTACGCTGCCCGACGGAAGCAACGATTTCATTGTCTACTGTGATGCTTCCAACCTTGGTCTTGGTTATGTTCTCATGCAGCGAGACGAGGTTATAGCTTACGCATCTCGACAGCTCAAGATCCATGAGAAGAACTATACAACCCATGACCTCGAGCTAGGTGCGGTTGTCTTTGCATTGAAGATTTGGCGACACTACCTGTATGGCACTAAGTGTGCAATCTACACTGATCACAGGAGTTTACAACATATCTTCAATCAGAGGGAACTTAATATGTGTCAACGCCGATGGGTAGAACTCCTCAACGATTACGACTGTGAGATTCGCTATCACCCAGGCAAGGCAAATGTGGTTGCCAACACGCTCAGCAGAAAGAATTATGTGCTCAGTATCCGAAACGTTCAAGCCCAGCATAACCTCGAAGCCCTTATTCGTGAAGCTCAACATGCTTGCCTTAACGAGCGTACATTGAAGAAAGAGAGGATCTATCACGATGGAGCTCAGTTAGTAAGCAAATCAGATGGGATTTTCTACTATCTGGACCGAATTTGGATCCCTAACGGACCGATTTGCGAAAGATTATCATGAATGAAGCCCACAAATCCCGATATTCTATTCATCCCGGTGCCGATAAAATGTACCAGGATCTTCGTTACAAGTACTGGTGGCCGGGTATGAAACGTGACATCGCTCTTTACGTTGGAAGTTGCTTAACTTGCGCAAGAGTCAAGGCTGAACATCAAAGACCTTCTGGCTTACTCGAACAACCGCCGATACCTATATGGAAGTGGGAGAGTATAGCTATGGATTTCATAATGAAACTCCCGCCCACGCCATCAGGTCACGACAGTATTTGGGTTATAGTTGATCGTCTAACAAAATCAGCCCACTTTTTGCCAATACGAGAAGACTACAAGGTGGAACGACTAGCCCAGATCTACACCGACGAGATCATTTGTATTCATGGTACGCCTCGCGACATCATCTCAAACCGTGATGCTCGGTTTACTTCTCGATTGTGGGAAACTTTTCAAGCGGCTCTTGGTACGTCGCTTAATCTGAGTGCTGCATTCCATCCACAAACCGACGGACAGACTGAGAGAAAGATCCGTACTCTTGAAGACATGCTCCAGGCGTGTGTCATAGATTTTGGTGGTAGTTGGAACAAACACCTGCTGCTAGTCGAATTCTCGTATAATAACAGCTATCATGCCAGCATCCAAATGGCACCCTTCGAGGCTTTGTATGGAAGGAGATGTCGATCGCCTATTGTGTGGCATGAGATCGGTCATTCGCAATTAACCGGTCCCGAGATTCTACAAGAAACGACTGAAAAAATCCACCAAATTCGAGACAACTTGGTGAAAGCTCGAAGTAGACAGAAAAGTTACGCCGATAGAAGACGCAAGCCCCTTGAATTTGACTTTGGCGACTACGTACTCCTAAAGGTATCACCTTGGAAGGGTGTAGTCAGATTCGGCAAGAAAGGGAAACTAGCGCCTCGATATGTTGGACCTTTTAAAATTCTGGAAAGAATCGGAAAAGTCTCCTACAGACTCGAACTACCGGAGGAACTCAGTAACGTCCACCCGACCTTCCATGTGTCTAACCTCCGAAAATGCCTTGCTGATCACGATCTAATCGTACCGCTCGACGATCTTCAGGTCAACGAAACCTTACACTTCGTGGAAAAGCATGTCGAAATCATGGATCGCCAAACCAAGCAACTCAGGCGCTCACGTATCCCTATCGTAAAGGTCCGATGGGAAGGCAAGCGAGGCGCGGAGTTCACTTGGGAACTCGAAAGCGACATGAAGGCCAGGTACCCGCAGTTGTTTAAATAGATCTAAAGCATCAAATTGGTAAAAAGGCTCACGGTGATGTGCAGCTTCGAGCCTAATTTCGGGACGAAATTCCCTAAACAAGGGGAGGCTGTAACACCCCGTGTTTTCGAACGTCAAAGTCAAAGTCAAAGTCCAAGTCAACTTTGACTTCTTTGACTGTTAATGTTTCCTTTTACCTTTTGTATTATGTGGAGTAAGTGTTGTCTAAATAAAATGATCGAATGTTTAATCAATGCGACCGATTTACGACTGTGAATAGTAGGAAGTAACAATGCGATAAAGTTAATCAAACAATAATCAAGTTAATCGACTCATCAATCATCAAACTCGAACCTCGAAATTATGCGAATTTTGGTATTGCTATACGTGAGTGTGTGCCTTATGTGTTACCTATGCATGTTTACTTTATGTCTGGTGTGGTATTCAATCGAAACTCGAATCAAAACTCGAAAAGCAATCAACTCAATTGAAACCGACATCGAAACGTGACTTATAGACGATTCTATGATAGATATAGTAGTTGGGATTGAAAGTAATTTGACTAGGAACTCTATCTTATTCGTAACGTCGTCCATCAAAATCAAAACATCGAAAATCGTCGCGAAACACTCAAGAAGGTGTTCCTGATCGAACAGGAATCACCGATCGAACAGGCTAGCCGATCGAACATGCTGTTCGATCGAGCAGCCCAGCCGATCGGAGGTCCTGGCCGATCGGCTACCACTTTCCTCTTTTGGAGCCTATAAATAGCCCTGTCATTGTCATTCTTTCTACTTTTGGAAAGCTATGACCGAACCAACCCTTATTCCCTTCACCTTTTCTCAGATTTCTCTCAACTCCGGTAAGTTTTCACTCTAATTCTTATACGTTTTTGATCATTACACGATTCTACACCTTTCTATCTTTCAAAACTTGATTTCTAACCGTGAAATCATCAAGATCTAAGTGTTCTTGGGTGATGTCATCATGCTGTTCTTGAAGAACATCATACTTTGGCCTCATTCAACCGTGAATAGCTTAGATCTGACCGATTTCCACATAAACAAACTAAGATTTGTAAAAGTCTTACCATTTTCATGGTAAAAAGGATTGAAAAAAGGATTTCCAACTTTCTTTCAACTCTTTTACACTCAAAACCTTAAAACTGAAAGAAACGGAGCTCGAACCAACTAACTAATCATTCTAATAGTCAAGAGGTTCAAGATTCAGATTCTATCTACGAGGTTCACCGATTTCAGGTTAAACACCAAACTACCATTCCGAACAGTTCACCGGCCGGACTTGGGTGATTCCTGTCCGAATCGGTGAAGCAAGTAAGAACCCATGTTTTACGGTTTAACTCGTTGTCAAAATACCTTAAAATCATGACAAATAATCAAACAGCCAAGTGTTAGACGAAAGGCCGACCAGGTCTGAAATGCTGGCCAAACGGCTAGGCTGTTCGAACGAACAGCCCAGCCGATCGGACATACCAGCCGATCGGCTGGGCCAGCCGATCGGCTAGCACATGGTCCCACACCTATTCAAATTTCATGAAGTATGCTATTGACGAAGTGATGTTCGATCGAATATGCCACTCGATTGGTAAACATTACTCTTCGGATCATGAGATACTATGCTTCAACACTTAATCGATTCGCAACTCGTTCGTGTAGGATCGGATTGTGACCCAACCGAGTCGTTCAGAAGAGATTTTGTCAGTTTCAGATGCGGAAAATAAGATACTTGTGACAACTCGTGCTCCCAAGATTAGCATTGTCCAATCTCGTGTTTTACTATACGTCGTTACTATGTCTACGCCGCGCAAACCCGTTAACTTGTTTAATTACATTGAACTGCTATGATTATTTGATTATATGATTGTGAGTTGTTAACATATTAAATGATACATGTTTAGTGTATATGTATGTTCAACCACCCACTAGTGTTCGGAGCCGTAAAACCCGTCTGACCGCACACCCCTCAATCCTGTTCTTAGCCCACTTTCCCTAAGCCCAAACTAACTAAGCTAAGCCCTAAATAACTAAGCCCAACCCTTGTAACTGAATACTTGAACGCATATATGCATGTACGCGGTTTTCACCTTGTTTGGCAACATAAAACACTTCAAACCCTAATTGATGGTGAACGGCAACAGTAGGAAATCGTCGCTACCACTTCTTGTGTGTTAACCACCTATACCTTCACGTCTTAATCGTCTGGTTAGTATCATCGTTCTTTTCTTCATTTACGTGATTATGTGTTGAGTTACATGAGTGTCGAGTAAGATCAAATCATGGGTAAATCTTGTTAACCGATAGTATATTAGTATGATGCTAAGTTACATGTAGATTGGCTATATAATGTTAAGTTACCTACGGATGTGTAACTGATGGATTAAACCATGTTGAAATAAATTGCTACGCATGTTGATGCTTACCTTGTTCACGTGATGCTTCTGGGTAGTCGAAAACATGTTTAAATAATGAGTTAACAAGATAATGATGTAATAGAGAAGGATTGATGAATCATGCTCGGTTTTTCCTTTAATGTACAACTGTCGAAGCACCAGGTACAACCTGGTCATGCACACCATGAAATCGTTAAGATGGTTTTATAGAATGAAATGTTACGAGAGGTTCCTTCCTGTTAGTGTTTTCGTTAATGATAATGATGCTCCCTAAGCGAATTCGTCTCGACTCTTAGTGATTATATGCTTAATGTTCATAGATCGATCAAACGAGAAAAGAAAGAAAAGCATAGTTCTTGTGATTGCGATACAGTTAGAATGATTAGGATATACCATGTTGATAATTGATATTTGATAATCGATGAACTGTTATATGTGCTTAAGAGATTGCCATCTTTTCTTTAGATCCGTATTATATGATATGGTGGGTGTGATGGTTGTATTGGTTGCGATCAAATAGGGAATTAAATGGTAATTGGTAAAACTAATATGTAATAATCATGGGGAGGAATAACTGAAAAGAAATTGTGCAAAGAATGAACTGCAATTGCATGAAGATCGCACCGGTGGCCCAACATCACACCTCAACTGGGCTTCACAACTTGATTTGGGGCCGCACCTTATTTTTGGGTCCAACATTAGTTGGGCTGGGTCATGTTGGAACTTCGAAAAGGGCTGCCATGTGATGGCAGACCATATGAAATGTCGACACAAGATTTGGTAACTAAAGTAAATGTGGGATGTCAGGAGTTATGATTATGTGCATATTCATTTAAATGAGATGTGAACTGTTACTTGTTATTAGGGGTAGCATGTTGACTTATCTACATTGAAATCTGATTTGATAATATTAATGGTGCCAATGTGATAATGTTAATTACCTATGATCAAACACTCACTATGTTATGAATACGTGTTTAATGATACGAATACTTGTGCTGCGTGATTGTTGGCTACAATTTGCATGTATGCTTAAACGGGAACTGAACCACTTGACGTGTGCCATGTTGTGATATGTACTTATGTTATGATTGGAAGTGGGACACGAATACTTACTGTGACTTGCGTAATGAAATATGTTTTGCTTGATTTCAACCTGTGTAATGAATGCAAAGAACACATGTGTTATGTTTGCACGAAACTCACTATTTTGGTAACCACAATAGGGGTTAATTGACCAACTGGGGATACATACTTTAATCGTACCGAGCAAACCAAAGGTGAGTTCGCTGCACTTTTCTAAGCATGCGTCCCGGTGGTTTGGGACATCTGGTAAACGTTCTAAAGGGAATACTGGGTAAACTGTTTATTTGGGATGTTGGTTATTGAACACAGTATAAATCATGTAAGACCCCATACATCTACCGTGTTGCTGAAGAAGCAACGAGGTATTTAGTTGATAGCGCTATTAGGTTTGGCACCCTCACACCGGGCCGAAAGGACGGGCGTGAACTAATTACCTGGACTTCATGACCAATGCCTAGTTAGAGGCATTGGGGTTGGGCATTCACATCGTGTACATATAAGACCCCTTACATCTATTCAAGGTTGTTTGATACCTTGACCTCATGACCAATGCCTAAATGGAGGCATTGGGGTTGGGCATTCACATCTAGTCGCCACATACGGTAATTGAGTTAATAACAACATCAAATCAAATCATCGAATCTGTGAACTGTTTTAATCTGGTAACTGGTATCTAAACGCGTTAACAAAACTTTGAACTCACCAGCGTCGTCTGACACACTTGTCTGCATGCTTGCAGGTTTGTAGGTTTATATCGTTGGGACTTGCTATCTGGGATGCTGGAGTGGTCATGGGTCGAGATACATGGGATCTCAATACAAGCTTAATGGTTTATGTACGCATGGTTTATGAAATACTTAACAAATGAGTTTTGCTTCCGCTGTATACAATGAATGTCATGTAACATTTGTAACATTTTATGCTAATGAATGAAAGTTTTATTTAAATACATTTATGAGTTCAATGTGATTGGTGGCTTGGATCCTGGTACGTCACACGCCTCGCGGGGGTTTCCGCATGTGGTATTTTGGGGGTGTGACAGTTTGGTATCAGAGCCACTGGTTATAGTGAACTTGGTTTAAAAAAAAACGTTTTCCTTATAAAACCAGACTATAACCGAACAGTTCTGAATACTTGAATACGACCATGACACTCAGCTCCAGATTGCAAGGTTCGTTTCCCTCACTTGTAGCATACATTACATGGCTAGTACACATTTGTTTAAGATGTAGCCTACGGACACACACTTGTCACTATAGCATGATTATATGAATTGCTTGCTTACATTATGATGCATTGGTAGTTTGTCATAGTCTTGGGATTTCTGTGATCTTATTGTTTTGATAACCTCTGTTTGGCACTCGAGTTTGAGGAACCATTTGACATGAGTTAGGAGGAACTGAGATGAGCATGCAAATCACAATATTATTATGGGTGCACACATAATAATAATGTGGGGTGCATGTGAGTCCCAGTGAGGCTTAACAAGTGAAAAAGGGGTTTCGTTCCGTTATTGGTTGATGTGAAGCACAACAGTCTATAGGAGTTATAGCAGTGATTGTCTCCTACTTGAATGTGATCTTTTCATTTCCCTCTGAAACCTTTCGAATCTCGATGCTATCGAGTATTACCTGAACACCCATCTTTTTTTTTTTTGAACGGCAAATTTGGATCACTGACGGACCACTGGAGTATCATTGTGCCACCAGCAGAACCACCCGATCATATCCATCTCCACTAGGCAATAATGCCTATACACCAATTCAGGAGGAAACTCAATAAATCTGAGAAAAACCCCCTTTGTGGGAATCGAGCCCATGACCTAATGGTCATAAGCTTTATCCCACCCCCAAGATACCACTAGGCTATAATGCCATGGGTACCTGAACACCCATCTGAACGCCTAGCGAACTGTGTAGAATGTTAGGTGCTTGTACAAACGTCCCTGAGTGGATGTTGCAACATCAATGATTGGTCTATACCTTCCTCACTCCTCTCTGTTTACTGGAACTCATGTATTGACGTCTTAAATCTCGAAGCGTGATCACTTCTACAACACTCTCGCAAACAAACCGTGTAGTACTCAAGCAACTTGCAACATCGATGGACAGGGGAATGAGCGTAGTACTTTACCGACCTCAGTGTTTGGACGACCTTGATTACCGGCAACGAACACCAGCGAATTGGCTTCAATCGAATCATTTCCCCTAGTTTGCAACTTATGGGAGTCAACTCTTACGAACCAAACGGGTCATACACGACGACAATTGACTATAGAAAGGAATGTATAACTGCCAGCGCAATGAGTAGTGCCTTAGGATGCGACACGGAATGTGGTATGATGGACCCTGTCGGTGAGAGATCGTAGGGATCCGTTTTGAACAACAACAATAGAGGCAATAGTCACGGCAACATCAAGGCACTCGTAATCATAACCTATAGTATGGAAATGAAGGTGCCTACGACATGGATTGGCCGTTGTTAAATCAAGACGACAACAACTAAGGGAACGACGACAATAACAACATTGAAATTGATGCTCATGGAAGGGCATTTAGGATTGGCGTAGGTGACGCCAGGCATAATAACGGCATGGTAGCTTGTATGCTTTTGGGTAACTAATCGTCTCAGTTACGTTCTGTTTAACGCTAATGCTTCTTGAAACCAAACCTGTTGTGGGGCCAACTGATGGCAAGTCAATGGAAACCTTCTATGTTCGTTGGGATGCAAACTCGACCTTGTGGGACAAGTGTTCAACATCGACCTTCCTTCCACTATTCTTGATGGTTTTGATGCAGTAGTTAGTGTGGATTGGTTATCTCGAGATCGCAAAGATATACCCTGTGAAAAAAAAAATCGTGTATCTTTCTCCCTAATGGAGAATCGTTATCTATTCTAAAGCGTCAGAGTGATGCGAGGGTTAGCACCATTTCGTTTCAGCTGTGTAGGCCCGGAAGTGTCTACGGTCACACCAGGAAGGTTGTAGGAACTGCCTAATCAACTTCAGGAGTTGTTGGACAGGAGTTTTGTCGGATCTAGCTCTTTTCGTGTTGGGGAGCCCCAATTATATCCGTAAAGATAAGCCTTTTCGTATGCTTTCTGATTATCGAGAACTTAACAAGGTGACAGTCGAGAACCGTTTGCCTCGACCATGTATTGACAACTCCGTATTCCCTGACCTTTGGATTGATCGACGCACCAGCAGCTTTATGGACCACAAGAATCGACCGTGTTTGTTGATGGCGTTTTGAATCATTACCAAGAGAAAGGAACAACATGGGCGACATATGTATCCTATTTTTAGAGCTCCTGAGGGAGGAGCCGCGCCGCGCGAAGTCTTGCTAAAAGGTAACTTCTGGAATCGAGAGGTACATTTTTGGTGATATAAACAACGAAGTGGGAATACACGTGAATCTCACCAAGATACATTTTGTTAGAAACCGATCGACACCAAAGATCCCTTCGAGGATACAACAATTTCTTGGTCTTACTAGGCACTATCACAGATTCATCGCAGGATTTTCGAAGATCGTGCAGCCTAAATCTCTTTAGCACAGCAGGGTGATGTGTTCGTGGAAGACAAAACAGGAGAACATTTTTTTTTCAGCTTTTGTAATCCGATTCTGCAGTGCACTGAGCAACGTCTTTACCCGAGGGTACGGGTGATCTAGCGGTATCCCATGATGGTTCGAACCGGAGACCCAGTTATACGCAAATGCAACACGAGAGGACGATGACGCACGTAGTGGATTTACGAAAGAGAATTGCATGAGACACAACCTGCGGTGGAAACCGTGGTCTTTGGACGTAATTGGAGGCATTACTTGGACGGTACCAAATGCACTACTTAGACCGATCGCAAGGCCTCCCGTGTATCGATGTTCGAAAGGGCTACAACATGCAATGACATCGCTAGATGGAACTTTTAAATGAATACGACTATGAAAACCTGAACGTGCACAAGCTTTGCAACTCGCTATCGACTCTAACTTACCTGATCAGACTCGCTCTATTCAAACTAGAGAACTGAAGGAGGAAAACTTTCACGTTGGGTCCATGCGAGGCATGGGGGAGCAATTTTTGGCAAGTTGGACGATATTCGCTACTTCATGGAGCGAATATGGATCCCACCATACGGCAACTGTAGGGAGCTTGTGTTGAGCAAAGCGCACCAGTCTCGTTATTCTAGTCGTCTGGATTTTGATAAGAGATATTAGGATCTATAAATCTGGTATTGGCAACCGGGCGTGAAGGCCCACATAGCAATGTGCGTGAACGAAGTTTGACTTGTGCGAAAGTCAAGGTGAAATGTTAGAAACCCTCTGGGTTGTGTCAGCAACTAGCAACACCCATATGAAAATGAGAACAAACTGCCAGGGATTATGTCGTTAGTCTACTTACAACTCGGAACGGAAACAATATCACCTGGGTGATCGTTGATTGTCTCACGTTACTAGCACACTTTCTTTCAATCAAGGAAACTGACGAGTCGTCACAGCTAGTGAATATTCCTTTGAGAGAGACGGCTTTTAAGCACGAAGTGCCAACTCCTGTTACCTCTGATTTCGATCCATACCTGATCTACGACAGGCAATACACAACACCCTTGGCTCATATCTAGACATGAGCATTACTTATCCTTGTAGGACAACCAGACAGAGTAACGAACCATCCTGACTCACGAAGACATGCTGTAAGAACGTACGTTTGGGGCATTGCCTGGATGAGTTCTACTACAGCAGTCACCATTCTAGTATTCAGACATCTCTGTTTGGGGCATTGCCTGGATGATAATACCAATCTTCTTGTTGGACTAGGTGGGGTGAAGACCTAATCACAGATCCAGGACTTGTACACGAAACTCTTGGGAAGATTGCTTAGATCGGAAATTTTTTTGATGGCAACGCGTGACTGTTAGAAAAGCTGATAAGCTTAGGAAAACACTGGGAGTTCGCTGTAGGCGAACGCGTTATCATCGAAAGT
Organism: Helianthus annuus; assembly: GCF_002127325.2. Lineage (NCBI taxonomy): Eukaryota > Viridiplantae > Streptophyta > Magnoliopsida > Asterales > Asteraceae > Helianthus > Helianthus annuus. Next base: position 74,187,454 of record NC_035447.2, on the reverse strand, counting down.
CTCACCCTGGGAGGGTGCGGTACGCTACAGAAAGCGTGGCAAGCTTAGTTTACGATGCATTGGGACATTCGGATTTCTGGAACGAATCGGTAACATGGCTTACAAACTCGAGTTTACTAACGAATTGGATAGTGTTCACAATGGCATTTATACCTTGGATCTAACGCAGTGTTTGTCCGATGAAACAGTTGTGACACCCTTGCTAGAACCTAAGTTTAACGTTGAGTTGCAGTTTGTCGAATTCTATTGAAGTCATGGATCAGAAAATTAAGGTTCGTTAACACGGTCGAATTTCAATCGTGAGAGTTCGTTGGAACACAAGACGTGGACCAGAGTTCATGTGGGAACGCAGTAATCAGAGGAAGCATTAGTATCTTCAGTTGTATAAACGGTTGAATCAACCTCCGATATCATTGGTGAATTTCGAGACGAAATTCCTTTCAAGTTGGGGATGATGTGGTACCCGCGGAAAATTCCACAATCATCCTGATTTCACACTTTGCCGTTTTGGATTACTTGTCAAATTTCGGGACGAAATTTCTTTCAAGTTGGGGATGATGTGACAACTCGTGCTCCCAAGATTAGCATTGTCCAATCTCGTGTTTTACTATACGTCGTTACTATGTCTACGCCGCGCAAACCCGTTAACTTGTTTAATTACATTGAACTGCTATGATTATTTGATTATATGATTGTGAGTTGTTAACATATTAAATGATACATGTTTAGTGTATATGTATGTTCAACCACCCACTAGTGTTCGGAGCCGTAAAACCCGTCTGACCGCACACCCCTCAATCCTGTTCTTAGCCCACTTTCCCTAAGCCCAAACTAACTAAGCTAAGCCCTAAATAACTAAGCCCAACCCTTGTAACTGAATACTTGAACGCATATATGCATGTACGCGGTTTTCACCTTGTTTGGCAACATAAAACACTTCAAACCCTAATTGATGGTGAACGGCAACAGTAGGAAATCGTCGCTACCACTTCTTGTGTGTTAACCACCTATACCTTCACGTCTTAATCGTCTGGTTAGTATCATCGTTCTTTTCTTCATTTACGTGATTATGTGTTGAGTTACATGAGTGTCGAGTAAGATCAAATCATGGGTAAATCTTGTTAACCGATAGTATATTAGTATGATGCTAAGTTACATGTAGATTGGCTATATAATGTTAAGTTACCTACGGATGTGTAACTGATGGATTAAACCATGTTGAAATAAATTGCTACGCATGTTGATGCTTACCTTGTTCACGTGATGCTTCTGGGTAGTCGAAAACATGTTTAAATAATGAGTTAACAAGATAATGATGTAATAGAGAAGGATTGATGAATCATGCTCGGTTTTTCCTTTAATGTACAACTGTCGAAGCACCAGGTACAACCTGGTCATGCACACCATGAAATCGTTAAGATGGTTTTATAGAATGAAATGTTACGAGAGGTTCCTTCCTGTTAGTGTTTTCGTTAATGATAATGATGCTCCCTAAGCGAATTCGTCTCGACTCTTAGTGATTATATGCTTAATGTTCATAGATCGATCAAACGAGAAAAGAAAGAAAAGCATAGTTCTTGTGATTGCGATACAGTTAGAATGATTAGGATATACCATGTTGATAATTGATATTTGATAATCGATGAACTGTTATATGTGCTTAAGAGATTGCCATCTTTTCTTTAGATCCGTATTATATGATATGGTGGGTGTGATGGTTGTATTGGTTGCGATCAAATAGGGAATTAAATGGTAATTGGTAAAACTAATATGTAATAATCATGGGGAGGAATAACTGAAAAGAAATTGTGCAAAGAATGAACTGCAATTGCATGAAGATCGCACCGGTGGCCCAACATCACACCTCAACTGGGCTTCACAACTTGATTTGGGGCCGCACCTTATTTTTGGGTCCAACATTAGTTGGGCTGGGTCATGTTGGAACTTCGAAAAGGGCTGCCATGTGATGGCAGACCATATGAAATGTCGACACAAGATTTGGTAACTAAAGTAAATGTGGGATGTCAGGAGTTATGATTATGTGCATATTCATTTAAATGAGATGTGAACTGTTACTTGTTATTAGGGGTAGCATGTTGACTTATCTACATTGAAATCTGATTTGATAATATTAATGGTGCCAATGTGATAATGTTAATTACCTATGATCAAACACTCACTATGTTATGAATACGTGTTTAATGATACGAATACTTGTGCTGCGTGATTGTTGGCTACAATTTGCATGTATGCTTAAACGGGAACTGAACCACTTGACGTGTGCCATGTTGTGATATGTACTTATGTTATGATTGGAAGTGGGACACGAATACTTACTGTGACTTGCGTAATGAAATATGTTTTGCTTGATTTCAACCTGTGTAATGAATGCAAAGAACACATGTGTTATGTTTACACGAAACTCACTATTTTGGTAACCACAATAGGGGTTAATTGACCAACTGGGGATACATACTTTAATCGTACCGAGCAAACCAAAGGTGAGTTCGCTGCACTTTTCTAAGCATGCGTCCCGGTGGTTTGGGACATCTGGTAAACGTTCTAAAGGGAATACTGGGTAAACTGTTTATTTGGGATGTTGGTTATTGAACACAGTATAAATCATGTAAGACCCCATACATCTACCGTGTTGCTGAAGAAGCAACGAGGTATTTAGTTGATAGCGCTATTAGGTTTGGCACCCTCACACCGGGCCGAAAGGACGGGCGTGAACTAATTACCTGGACTTCATGACCAATGCCTAGTTAGAGGCATTGGGGTTGGGCATTCACATCGTGTACATATAAGACCCCTTACATCTATTCAAGGTTGTTTGATACCTTGACCTCATGACCAATGCCTAAATGGAGGCATTGGGGTTGGGCATTCACATCTAGTCGCCACATACGGTAATTGAGTTAATAACAACATCAAATCAAATCATCGAATCTGTGAACCGTTTTAATCTGGTAACTGGTATCTAAACGCGTTAACAAAACTTTGAACTCACCAGCATCGTCTGACACACTTGTCTGCATGCTTGCAGGTTTGTAGGTTTATATCGTTGGGACTTGCTATCTGGGATGCTGGAGTGGTCATGGGTCGAGATACATGGGATCTCAATACAAGCTTAATGGTTTATGTACGCATGGTTTATGAAATACTTAACAAATGAGTTTTGCTTCCGCTGTATACAATGAATGTCATGTAACATTTGTAACATTTTATGCTAATGAATGAAAGTTTTATTTAAATACATTTATGAGTTCAATGTGATTGGTGGCTTGGATCCTGGTACGTCACACGCCTCGCGGGGGTTTCCGCATGTGGTATTTTGGGGGTGTGACAATACTGACGATGAAACAGCTTGTTTATCACTTTAAACCTCTTGTGTATTGATTTAACAATGTATACAAGCACAAGGAATACCGGCAGCACCTCGGTATCACTCTGAAAATTCTGTTACAAATGAAATGACAATCACCCTATATATACTAATTCAGTTTCGCTTGAAGCTACACATGCACTTCAAGCGAAACCTTCAACTTATCTACAAGCGAAACCTACAAAGCAATTCAAGCGAAACCATATGCAATCTGTTTTGTAACTTGCTTTGACTTTTTGTGATGTGATGCAATGATGATGTCATCTCTATGATGTCATCATTGTATAAGATGACATCATGTTTGATCAGATCCGCAACGCAAGCTCAAGACTCGACATAAGACGAAGACGACAGATGAATGCACTAACAGACTCCCCCTCAGATGTTGACGAGTCTTAAATGTTGAGTCTTCACAATCTTCAGTCTTGATCTGTTTCTGGGCTTCACTCTCAGTCTTTTCTCGCAGGTCTTCAGACTCCCCCTTGCGATATGCTGGCATTTCTTCAGATCATCAGCATCATCAGCTTTAGGATCGTTGTCTGGTTTTCTGTCTAACAGCTTCTCATCTTATCCTGCAAAAACTCTACCTTAAAGTAAATTTCTTCCACATACATATTTCAAACATAAACACAGATTTTGATGAACCACTTGAAAGGTTAGAATATGAAAACATTTAATTCCAAACATACACTCCCCCTCAAATATTACTCATCATGTTTAGCACTCGGAATTTTGAAAATCTGCTTTTCAATACCAGTTGTCAAAAATCTTTTTGAATTTTTGAAACTTTATGCTAAAACATACACAAAATCTTTTTGGATTTTCTGAAAGAAAATAACTGACACCATTTGAAAAATCACGAGAATGTAGAAATGAAATATTTACAAACAATATTTTGTGAGTTCGTGTAAGAGGATCATATCAGTTTATGAGACATGTCACTAACACCGTTAAGCTTGATTACATTTTAAGTTCAAAACAATTTACCTAGATTATCAGTATATCGGTCCACATAAATTCTCACACAAAGTTCAATTGATCCGAGATACGATGTTAATGTTTTAGATACTAACTTATTCGTGTGTCTCACTGCTTGAATATACTCCCGTATCCAGATCCCAATATTCAGTCTTACAGGTGAGTATACTACAAATGATATCTGTATATAATTTAAGGGGTATGCGAGGGCCGAGGGATCTCAGGTCGATACTTCCGTATGCGCAGAGAGATATCAGCTTCGACTTTTCAGTGTGTCCCCTTTAGAGGATCTTTTAGCATTCAACATCAGATTATCAATTTTATTGTCTAATCAGCTGAGGGCTTTTTGCTATGTTTCAAGCAAATGCAGCAAGTATTTTCCGAGGACTAGGTCAGAACTTCCATTCAGCAGAAATCCTGGGATAATACCCCAGATATCACAGAGTATAAAGACCTAGTATATCAGAATACGGAACCTTTCAAACGAGATTTCAGGGGTTACCTATATATCCAAGTTTGTGTTAACCCACAGAATAAGCAAGTTTAAAAATTTATGTTTATATCTCGTCACAATTTACTAAATGTGTAATAATTTTGTGAAAAATCTACTGACACATGTAAAATAAAATTGTTTATCACATTTTAACATTCCAAATCTTTAGCATGTTGTGACAGTCCACTGATGTACTATCATTTCCTCTTTTCACAACGAAACTCATTTTTGAATTTTATCATGTTTTTGGCTTTTTCAAATTTTCTAATGTTTTTGGATTTTTAGAAATATCTACTCCCCCTAAAATGCAAACACATTAACGAAAAATTTGAAAACAAAAACTAAACTCTTGACCTACTTGAAGAAAATTCAAAACAAACTGTACAAAAACATGACAACTGACATCGAATCGCATCAAATCGCCATTCACTAGGCATAAACACTCTGAACTCCCCCTTTCACAAACCATTTTCTCATTTAGATTTCAAAACACTTAAGTTTGTTTTAATCAAAATGATTTTTCCGGAAAATGAGTTTGTTTTTACCACTTGTAAGTTTACCACTTGGTTAAGTACGGGGATATGGTTCATCATCTTGTCAGTTTTATCAACAGTAATAAATCAAGTACAAATTAATGTCCCTAATTTACCATTAATCAATTTAAGCAACATGTACCACTTTGCAAAAATAATCAAACAATACCACTTGTAGGTATATCACCTCTACACAAACCATTTTACCAATCAGAATGCCGATTCCTGCTTCGCACTTACCAACCTGGAAGCTCCGGCGTAGTCCTTTAACCTGTAAAGTTTTAACAATTTTAAGAACTTTCAAACAGACTCATAATACATGAATGATGCCGATTCCTGATCCACGATTACAAACTTGGGATCTCCGGCAAGTCAGGTTTTTCAAGCAAAGATAATGTCCACCCAAGCCTGACCAGCCTTGGGTGATTTCAATTCGGATATTGTTGGGGTGTAAGTTGCTTTCTTCTTAGCGTAAAAGTCTTTTACCCCTTTCACCTTTCCATCAACCATTTTTCCGAAAATCTTCTTAACTTTCCCATTAAATGTTCTCTCAACATCAAAATTATCCTTTTCAGACTTTCCAAAGTTTCTTTTAAGATTCTCAGTCCTCAATGGTGGAAAGTTGTCGTCATCCATTGAAGGAACTGAGTTTTCAACACTCTCATCAAACTGTGGCTCCTCTGATTTTGTGGAATCAGATTCATCACCAGATTTTACCTCAGATTTCTTAACAACCCATTTTTGGTTATCAAGTTTCACACTACGCCTGTAAAATCTCTTCGAACACTCACCAATTTCAAATGTTGAATTTTTGAAAATTTTAAAATTTTCAAACGGTGGTTCGGTTTTATCAACAACAACTTGTTTCAGTTTTCCAGAAACTCCCTGTTTTGTGTTTGTCGCTTTCGGACAGTCCCATGTAATGTGACCAGCTTCATTGCATCGGAAACAAGTTCTTGTCTCTTTCTTCACATAAGTTCCATTCTTTCTCTTCTCGGCAAGAAATTCTTGATTAGATTGTTTCCAGAATGGGCTTTTTGTTTCCTCTTCCGAGCTTGTACCTGAAACAAATTTTGTATTTGTTTTAGAAAATTTTTCATTTTTATAGTTTTCTGATGGAGTAAAACCAAGTCCTTTCTTTTTGTAGCTACGATTTTGGTTTGGTTTCTTTTGAAAACCAGAACCAAAATTGTAACATTTTTTCTTGTTTAATCTTTGTTGTACTCTTGAGGTGTAAGGTTTAGGTTTTACTTTAAGATTTTCATCTTTTATTTCAGAAATATTAATTTCTGTTAATTTGAAAACCTTTTTGATCATTCCTGGTTTAACACCTCTTATTGGAAACTCTTTATCAAAATATAATTTGTCAGAACCATTCAAAGTATACACAACTTCAAACGTTTCATCATTCAAATTAGATTTTGACAACAAAAACTCTTTACTATAAACCCGTTTTCCCGATGATTTTGAACTCTTTTCGGACGAACTCGAACTCCCGACTGACTGACACGAACTTTTGGACTCGGACTTTGACTCTGACTCCTCATCCTTATCCAACACCTGATCGACCACTCGTTTTATCAGTTCGGACTCATGATCTGTGTCGGACGCTGTGAACGTGACGTCAATATTGTCCGGTAAAACATCGGTTATCTCGGATTCTAACTTAATATTGACCGCCTGTTTTAGTTCTTCCTCGTTAGGTTTTCTAGGCGAGTACCCTTCCCAAATCGGAGGCAGACACTTATTATAACAGACACCCTGTTTCTTACCAGTATCCTTCTTCTTCTTTGGCTGTTCATCTTTAAATGCCTCAAAACCTTCAACTGTTGGATAAATTCTATCAATTATGTAGTCACAGCCTTTGTAACTTTGCAGCAGTCTTCTGATTCTTTCGTTCTCAGCTGCTTCACTATCCAACTCTTTCTTCCATTTTGCACATTCTTCTATGTACATGTTGATCTCTTTCTGCTTTGTCATCATGGTAGCATTCATCATTTTCAAAGCTTTCTCTCTTTCAGAGTTAGTCTTCTCTAGACTATTCACATGCTTGTTCAATACATCATATGACTTTTTCAAGTTCTTTATATCAAACAACAATTGTTCTTTCAACTTTTCTAACTCACTAAACCTCTCATCTTTTTCTATACATTGTTTACAAGACTTTAAACATGTAAGACAGGGTTTTGTGACTTCAACGATCTTCTCGACTTCAACTCTCTTTTCAACTTCCACAATCTTCTCAATCACTTTGACTTCTTTCATTTCCTTTGCAACTTTCCTCTCTTTCAATTTCTTCAATTTTTCTGCAAAATAAAATTCAAAAGTGTCAGAAGATAAATGAGTTTTTCCCAAATTTATCTGTTCCATTTCTTCATCATCACTTGTTTCTGATGAACTGTTTTTAGAAGAAACAGATCCTTCATCTTCACTTTTCTCTTCATCAGATAACACTTCCATCCATTCCTTCAGCATTTCTGGCTTTCGAATAATATGTGCAATGAAAGCATGAACATTTGAATCAGCTGGAATAAACTTGTCCCAGCTAAAACCTTCAGCCATTTTCTCATCATCTTGATCAATGATGCCATAATAAGCTTTCCTCTCTTTCAATTTCTTGATCAATGTGCTGTTTGAGGTTCTTTTTGTTGATGCGGTTGATGAGTGATTTGCTGATAAATGGTTTTCCTATAATAATCATCTTTCCCTGACGATTCCTTTTCTCCTCTTGGCTGCTGATTCTTGCACTCTCTTTTAAAGTGACCTTTCTCCCTGCAACGAAAACAAACAACTTTAGATTTATCAAATCCTAAGTTAGAAAGGTTTGCATCCAAGAAATCAGTTCTTCCTGTAATCAATCTAAACTTTTCAGCTCTTCTCAAAACACTCGCCAAGGCCTACTTGATGTCCATCAATTCTAGCTCCTCTGCATCGATCTGGTCATAATCTTCTTTTGTCAGCATTGGATTGCCAATTCTTCCTGCAATCAACCCTTCATAAGACTCCAATGCAGTGACCAGTAATCCCATATGATGCTTTACAACTTCTTCAGAATATTTTTGACCATTTTGAAGATGTAGAGCTACATTGCACTGAATCGAATGTCCATTTCCAGCAGATGCACTTTGAACACTTGGAGGATTTACCGTTGAAAACCCACTAGTATTGACAGATCCTTGACTGCTTGGTTCAGATTGATTTCCAGCACTAAATGCAGTTTGTATCTTTGGACTGACTTCAGCAGTTTGAACATTTCCTTTATAGTACAATTTGATATCTTGCTGATGAGTAGAACTGTTCATTCTGGCAATTTTCTGCTGTTCAAGATCCTGAGCCTCTAGTTTCTCAATAAACTGTGCAATTGATAATCTGCTAAACTGTCCAGAATTTTTCAGTATCATCAGATATGTACCCCATTCCTTTTGCGGTAATGCATCAGCAAGCTTTTCAACCCATTCTGCCGGAGTTTTTGTAATCTTTAACGGTGACATGGTGCGAACAAGATGACAGTATCTCTCAATAAGAGTCTTTGTCGTTCCACCAGGCATGCAAGTAAACAATTCAAACTATTTCTTTAATAAAGCTGCTTTACTCTGTAGCATCTCCGTACTTCCCTCAAACTTCTTCTTAAGAGCTTCCCAGATAGAATGAGATTATCATCATGTTGAAGTAACACAAATATATCCTCTTTAATAGCTTGTTGTAACAGATTGATCATCATTCTTTCTGCTTTGTAACTTTCCCTCTCTTGTTCACTGAATTCAGAAATGATTTTATCAACTCTCATAGCGTTTTGTGGTCTAACATATTCAGTTTCGATGCTCTCCTAAGCTTTTAGATGATTCGCCTGCACCCAATTCTCGAACCGTTTCTTCCATCCGTGATAATCTTCAATTCCCATAAGTTTCGGGGGTTTTTGCATTGTTCCGGTTTCATTCTCCATTGTCATGGTCTTTGTAATGTTAGACGGACTAGCAGAGGTTGTAGCATACGCGTTGTAAAACTCAGTATCCATGTTTCACACTTGTATCACCTGACGATCTCGAATTACCTGATGTACACAAACAAAACACAATCAGTTTTAAAAAAAAAACTTATCAAACCAACTGAATCAAACTGATACTCCGTGCGAACTGAATCACTTGAACTGATGAATATTCTGTGCGAACTTATGGACCTTTTCCAATGACCTGGTTAAATCACACAATCTGATGAAATCGAATTCAAACGGACTGAACCACCTCTTGTAACCTCGGATCAAATACAAACTGTGTGAAACAAAATTCACTTTCAAATTACTTTGACCCTTTCAAATAACTTTGCAAACAGAAATCAAACCGTGTGATTTGATTTGAATGGCACGAAAAAATAACTGATGCAACTGGGCCGAGAATATTCAACTTGGGCTTAGAAATATATTTCAATTTCAAATCTCATGAGACTATAAAATGACCGACCACCCTTATGATATTACCGAGACAATATGTTTATCAGCAAACGCACTCAACTTTGACTAAATTTCATGGATATAACAAATGACCTACAACAATTAATTGATCAACACTCAACTAAGCCCTCATTGGACCTTTGAAATCACTAAATGAACAATTGATTGGGCCACCCCTTCCACTTAGACGAAATATGATAGGGCCGTTCCTTATAATGTGGATAAGTTGAGCCGACAACTGCAATTATGTGACTGACAACTTTCACATGGGCTTTAAACATTTAACATGGGATAGGGCCTTTTGAATTTAATGAACTGACAAATTTAATCTATTTTTATTAACTTTATCTCTAGAAAATGATGAAAGCAAATCCAAATACTGAACAACCGATACAACCTGACATTCACATGTGATTTCTTTTCCCAATTACTAACACCTCGTTAACTGTTATACACATTTCAATTAACTTTCAATCGGTTCACACTACTCAATGTGCAATCACGTGAAGACTGAAACACTTTCAAACTGGAACCATGTTTCAAACTGTCATGTTGGCAACTTTCAAACGGTGTGTCAGTTTCAAGCGGAACTATTGGACCGAATAAGCGGAACTTTGTTCTGACTTATGACTTTTGAAGCGAAACTTATCAAATAAAGTGACAACGAAGCGAAACCATGTGGTCCTTTGAAGCAGAACTATCCAATAAAGTGACACTGAAGCGAAAACATGCGGTCTTTTGAAGCGGAACTATCAATGTTATGTTCGCTTGAACAGTCAATGACGTAAAAAAACGAACAGATTTCAAGCGAAACTATGATGTTAACCAGTTTTAAGTCGATTTTACCGCTGACATTTTCCAGGATTTGTTAATACATGATTACGCATAAGATGTGTGAATTTGAGCCGATTTTATCCGTGAAAAATTTTAATTTTTGAGAAAGAATGGTGTAGAAACAGAAAAAATGATGTAAACGAGCTGTTTTTGCGAAATCTCTTCCTCCTTAGCTCTGATACCACTTGTAGGATCGGATTGTGACCCAACCGAGTCGTTCAGAAGAGATTTTGTCAGTTTCAGATGCGGAAAATAAGATACTAACGATGAAACAACTTGTTTATCACTTTAAACCTCTTGTGTATTAATTTAACAATGTATACAAGCACAAGGAATACCGGCAGCACCTCGGTATCACTCTGAAAATTCTGTTACAAATGAAATGACAATCACCCTATATATACTAATTCAGTTTCGCTTGAAGCTACACATGCACTTCAAGCGAAACCTTGAACTTATCTACAAGCGAAACCTACAAAGCAATTCAAGAGAAACCATATGCAATCTGTTTTGTAACTTGCTTTGACTTTTTGTGATGTGATGCAATGATGATGTCATCTTTATGATGTCAACATTGTATAAGATGACATCATGTTTGATCAGATCCGCAACGCAAGCTCAAGACTCGACATAAGACGAAGACGACAGATGAATGCACTAACAGTTCGTAGTATGGAATGCCAGCCGATCGAACAGGCTGTTCGATCGAGTGACATCCTGCTGAGAACTACTTTTGAAGATCCTAGCCGATCGGTTAAGCCGGCCGATCGAACAGACCGTTCGATCGATCGACCTGAAGGGTAGGAACACTTCAGTGTTCTCAAATACTAGAACGAAAACTTCAAAAGTTCAAACCATCATACACAAACACATCAGAGGAAAAAACAATCCACTCGAATGGTCCAGCCGATCGAGCCTACCGGCCGATCGAATAGGACTGTTCAAACGGACTTTCAAGCCGATCGAACAGCCCGTTCGATCGAACCTGCTGTTCGATCGACCAGGCTATTCGATCCATTCACACTTGTTTACATTTCCGCGTTACTCATTATTATGCTATCGAACTATTCAGGCTAACCCTACTCTCAGCGCTCCCTTCAATCCATAATCAATCACTGTGAGTATACTCGAACCCCTTTTGCTTTAGCACTTTTGGGTGTTACATACGTTACTTATCAAAATCACAATCAAACACACTATTCAAACTATTTGAACGCTAACCGATTGCATGTATTACGTGACTAAATGAATGCTTGTTGTTATGTTTACACGTGGAATGCTGTCTACCTGCCTTAGCAACGTAGTACTATAGTTTGGACTCAGCGCCCGTTCACACGGGGGTTGTTAAGGACAATTACTTGCATGGATTACGGTAGTAATCATGTATTGCGAACTGTCTCGGACAGTCAACCCGCAGTTGTTGGTATCGATAGGTCCATGTCGATAATTAACATGCATCATTTCCCGCTGTGTACGTGCTGGTTATGCGTAAACTATTCGAACTCTATATGCTATTATCAAACTTGTATGCTCACCTTTACATTCTATGTATTGAATTTATTTTAACGTATGTGACAGGTGTTTAGGATGCTTATTTGCTTTAACTGCTGTGAATCGAGGCTAGGAAAAAGTCTAGAAACCAAAACAATTTATATTTATGTACTTAAATCTGAGTTGTCGGAACATGTTTGTTTGAAGGATATCTATGTCTGTAATAACTAAATTTATCTTATGGGTCACGGTATGGGACATGATATTTAAACTATTCGGTAATAATAGTTGTTATGGAATTTCTTTGAACAATCTGTTTCGCTCAGTGCCATGCCCCGATGATTCCGCCATCAGTTGGGGTGTGACATGCCAAAACCCTTCTTTATTATTAATCTTTATTTTCTCATCAGCATTTCCCGGATTTGCCCTTTGAACTGTAGTTCAAAGTCCAAGGAATCCATATCTTCTTCATCCCTTTCCAGTTGAAGGTTCAAAATTTGAAGGTCATCTGTACTCAGACCATATGCATCCTTCCTAGTTATCCTTTCAACATTACTATCTGATCTTAGCAAAGTCAATACGTGGGTGTCTGAGGATGACTTCCACTTTAGTATTTTCGGATCAGATGGTTTTCTTAGGACAAGAGTTATTTGTGATGAGTTTGGTGACCGAGGTCTGCTTGCCAACTTTTTGATTGTTTCTGTTAAGTGAGCAGTGAGTCTGTCTGTGACAACCCGAGAATCCAAGGTCCTTTCCTACGAACCACTTGTCTTGCAATCTTGTTTTGACAATTTGTTTTATGATAGGTGTAGTTTGTTTGGATAATCCTAAATGCGAGATGTTTAAATGTTAATATTAAGTGCAGTGAAAACTCAGGATAACTAGAATGGTTATTCGTCATCATAAATCTCAGCGACGAAGATGGTTCTTCGTCGACCCCTCCTTGACGAAAAAGGGTCTTTCTTCGAAGACGGTTATTCGCCGCATAAGGGCTTCGGCCCAACCTGTTTCACGACCCAACTGTTAAGAATATATATTTGTTTAACCCTTGTAACTGCGAAAAAGAAAACACCAAACCCTAACACCCTTTTCCTCTCCTCTGGAGGCTGACGGCTGCCCAGCTCATTATTGGAGCCTTCCTCATTTAATCTGGCATTCATTCTACGCTTATTCGGTTAGTATACTCATCACTGATTCGATTAACATTCTATGATTCATGTGATTTAGTATTGTGATTAGCATATATGAGAATTGGCAAATGATCTAGGGTTATGTGATAGTAGAAACTTTGATGAATACTTTGTGGAAACAAACTGTTACGATCGATAAAGTACATATGATTATTCATGCATGAACCATTGATGAACTAGCATTATACATGTACGGCTTTGAGTGGCAAGACTAGATTTATGAATTATTATTGCTTGAAGGAATGCATGGAACTAGGGCTTTATATGATTATGTGAATCTGGGTTAGGAGGATAATGATTATTACAAAGCTAGAAATTGGTTGTGATGCTAATCGATGACTTAGGGTTGTTTATAAACTAATGATAATTAACAGGTAAAGATCAATTGCCATTGTGATTTTGGGATAATATCTGGTACAATAAGGATTAACATGTTAATAAATGATCATTGGGATTAAGATGCACTGGTTGATTAGGGGCTATGATTTCAAAACCATAAATCCGTGATTAACTGTGTTTGCAAAAGATGAAACTGCTGAAGGTCGACGAAACATAGTGGTTCTTCGTCACCTGAAGGTCGACGAAACATAGTGGTTATTCGTCGTCTGAAGGTCGACGAAACACAGTGATTATTCGTCGTCTGAAGGTCGACGAAACATAGTGGTATTTCGTCACATGGGGTACTTCGCCGTGTAAGAAAATATGTTGAACAGTAGGCATTTATGATGATGTTGATGATAGATAAATATGTGTGTATACGAATCCATGTTGCATGTCAATGAGAATAAGGAAATTGGTTTGACTAGTATGAATAGCAAACCTACCTGTTATGTTATGTGTTACTTTCACATGAGATGTGAACTTGTGTTAGAAATGTGTATTTGCTACATGTTGTCAGTGATCTTTGTGATAGATGCAAACTGTGTTAGAAAAGTCACTTGATTGATTGTGAAACTGATGTTAATGGTAACCATTGCTGGGAACATGAACTTGTGTTATAAACGTGAATGAAATCCAAACATTTGTTATGTATGGCATTACGTGTGACTTGTTGAATACGTGAATTAGTTATGTGTTTATGTAACTGACTTCATTGGTAACCACGGTAGTGTTGGTTGACTAACTGGAATGGGTAACATAAAATACCGAGCAAATCTAAGGTGAGTTCACTGCTCTTTTTCCAAGCACGCGTCCCGGGAAGGGACATCTGGTAGACGTTCCGGGGAGGAATGTCGGGTTATTGGGATGTTGGTTATTACACTTATTTCTATCATTAAGTCCCATCATATACCGATTGGTTGCCGGGGAGGCAGCGGGGTTATTAGTTAATAACTCTATTAGGTTTGGCACCCTCACACCGTACCGGGGAGGACGGTCGTGAACTAATTACCTTAACCACTTGACCAATGTATGATAGAGCATTGGGGTTTGGGCAATTAATCTGGAGCCATCTCCGGTAATCGAGTTAATAACAACATCAAATCTTTGAAATGTTTTACACTTATATCTGGTAACTAAAACGTGTTAACAAACTTTGAACTCACCAGCGTCGTCTGACACACTTGTCTGCACGCTTGCAGTGTCACACCCCAAAATCCACCCGCGGAATACCACCGCTTGGAGGCGTGACATGACCAGGATCAAGCCACCAATCATATTGAACATAGTATTTAAATAATAAAAGTAATCAATTCAACCCATCACAATATAACTGGTGTTTAACAAAACATAATTTGAGTAGCGGAAGCATAAGTATGTAAACCCAAAGTAAATCATAAGTTTCAAATGTTTAAACGTTTAACATGGCATCCACGATCCATGTCCCACAACGACCTGCTCCTCCCTGTGCAAGCTCCATAAGTACCTAAGGTCCTGCAAGGCATGCAGCAGAGAATCAACAACTAGTTGAGCGAGTTCACAGTTGATAAATTAGTAACTGTAACCGTATGAGTAGCGTTATGTTCGTTCATTAGATCATGTATCGTATTATTTTGCATCGTGGCCATCTAGGCATGTATGCGAAGATTAGGGGAAGTTTTCCCAAGTATTCTAGACTAGGTATATTTGTATCGCAGCCACCCGGCATGTGTGCGAAGTTTAGTGTATGGTTCGCAGCCATCCTAGGCATGTGTGCGAAGATTAGTCATATTATCGCAGCCAACCCCGGCGTGTGTGCGAAGATCAGTTCTAATAGTATCACTAGTCTAGTCGTATCTTATCAATAACCCTTCCTCACCCGAGGACCATATCATTAAGTTCCATTAGCTAAGTAAGTACAAGTAAATCATCTAATCCCATTCCCACCCTGGGAACCCCATGCCTTGGCTGTGTGAACTCACCTTGGTTTGCTCGGCAGATACACAAAAGGTTTCTTGAACTAAGAGTGGTCAACCACGTCCTAACAGGGTTACCATACAAGTTAGGTTTGCATTCAAGTGGTGCACGTATGTTCTACACGTATTGTACACAAGTAGTGATCACAACATACACGTATAATCATGGCAGATCAATCAACAGATCAGTCACGTAAACAAGTCCAAGTATGCGGCCCAAATGGCTGGGCTCGTAACAGTGTGCAAGGTCCAAAACAGTGTGCATGTGTTCATGGTCTCGAGTCGAGACTAGAGATCTCGAGTCGAGACAGTGCGGTCTCGAGTTGTGCCGGCCTCAAGGTCTCGAGTCGCAACCAAAGAGGTCTCGAGTCATCATGTACTAGTCGAGACTACACGGTCTCGAGTCGCAACCGGATCCGCAACCGTGGTCTCGGCTTGTGCTACTTGTGTCGGTGCTGTGGTCTCGAGTCGAGACTAGGAGTTCTCGACTCGCAACCTGTGTCGAGACTAAGCATGTGTAACAGACTTCCTTAATTGCAGCTCATCAATCCCGTAACATTAGCAAACAACTTTGGTAGTTTCATAATCAGATCAAATCACAATTATTCAACATTCAAACACGTTCATATCAATTCCAGAACAATGAATCAGTATCATATGGACATACAACCTAATCGTTTGACTATTGAACTCAAAGACTAGCATGTAACCCTAACCGATTCATCATATCAACCATGCATTCGGTTCTAGATCCTTATCATACAATTCCGATTTACATGAACATAATCTAATATATATATATGAGCCGATTATAACATGAACAATCAACACAAAAAATCATGTTTACAGTAATTCTAGATCAACATACAAAATTGTAAACATACATCAAAACATCATCAAACAGGTAACCGAAGAATCCTAACACTAACCGATTAAAAAAGTGTGAAGGGAATGATCTGATCAACAACGATTTTTGATCCGAAAGGGGATGTTCGCCGTCGGCTTCAAGAGAGGGAAAGAGAGCACTAGGGTTTGTAAACTTGTGTGTGTGAAGTGTATTGGTAACAATGTGTGATGGTTACAAACACTCTAATTGTTAATTGATCAAAGGGGGATGGGCCGAACCCAACCTGGTTTGCCCATTCGGTTTCGGTTATAAGAGTGTAGCCCAATTGGGCTTGTGCGGTCGGGTGTGAGTGGTGTATTTGGGCCGATTGCATACATACATACATGCAAACGCAATCATTTAATCAACAAGGTTCACATAAGCACGTAACGTTACACAAAGTAGGTTCGAATTACGAGTTGTCACATGCAGGACTATAGGGTTATATCATTGGATCTTGCTGTCTGGGAGGCTGGAGTGGTCATGGGTCGAGATACATAGAATCGCAAGACAAGTCTAATGGTTTTCGTAACTGATTTGTGCTTCCACTGTATACGATGAATTACATTAAGCGTTTTGTAACACTTTATGATTAATGAATGAAAGTTTTTACTTCAATTATTGTTATGAGTTCAATGTGATTGGTGGCTAGATCCTGGTACGTCACACGTCCCACGGTGTTTCCGCAAGTGGTATTTTGGGGGTGTGACACTGGCAGCAACATCATCAGTATGAGATTCAATCTGGCATTTGATGGCCTCTTTTCTATATTCTTCATACCTCTGCTCATCTTCCTCATCAGTATGCCTTTGCCTTTTTAATTGATTTAAGGCATTTGTGGGTAAGACAGATGTTAAGGAAAGCTTTTTGGAGGCATGGGTCTGTTGAGGCCTGCCAGCAGTGGTTGGAGGATAAACTGGCTTTTGAGGAACTGTTGGGTCTTTTTCTCTAAGTTCTTCTAGTTTTTTCTAGGTCTCTTCAACATTGAGGTATGACCATCTAGCTATTGACCTTGTAGACCCATAATCAGCGGCAACAAGCTCTGCTCTCATTGTCTTGAACTTTAATGCTTCATCTGGATCCACTTGATTGGATTTCTTCCAATTTGATGGAGGTTTATCAATTTCTTCCAAGAGAGCATCTGTTGACGGATCCTTGAATTGAGCCTTGGTTGCTTTGTAAGGCTTGTGCTTCAATATGTGATCTAAGTAATCAATCCTTAATTCCTTTTCAAGCTCAGTATCCAATGGCTGCTCAGACATGGATTTACTAAGGTCTTTAGCAAAGTCTTCAAGCTTTCTGACTTTGTTAAGCCCATGTGATAACAGACCTTGGTATCTCCTATCACCTAACCCTTTGCTTTCTTCTCTAGATGTAACGTCTACTTGTTTTGCTTTCATTTTTACATATTCATCCATGTTCTGAGGTTTTCTGAATCCAAAGAGAGATGTGAAGGTTCTTTTGGATGGATCCTCTATTTTGTAAAAAGATTCCATTTCACTTTGAACTGCAAGCAGTTCTAGAGGATATTGAGCAGCTAAGGGAATAACAGATGGTAGTAAACCAGTGGGTGGATTTAGAAGTGGATTTTTAGGGGGAATTGATGAGGATGAAGTGGTTTGAATGGGAACATATGATAAAGGGATTGGTGATGGAATCTCCTTATCATCCTCATGCACAACAAATTTTCTTTTGCGTGCACAAGCAAATTTGGATGGTGGAGGAACTTTAGGTGGAGAAGGTGGTTTAGGTGAAGAAGGTGGTTGTGAAGGAAATATTTGTGGTGTATGAGGTAATTGTGTTGATGGTGGTGTATTGAAATGAATTGAATTGTGGCAGTGGATTGGCTAACCTCTGCCGAGACAACTAGTGTCTCAACAGCTGTTTGCCTAACATTTGCTGATACATTTTTTACGTTAGCATCTGTTGGTTTAGTGGATGAAGGTGGTGGGGATGAAGCTTTCTTTCGCTTCTTTTGAGGTGGTTGTTGAGGGGAAGGTTTTGGTTTGGGTGTAGTAGAGAATACAGGCCTTTTAGGAGTAGCAGTATTTTTGGGAAATGTGGCAATTGGTGGTCTATTATTTCTAAAAGACTTCCTTCTTTTTGAAGTACAAATATTTTCCATTTTACTCTTCTCCTCCTGTTCTTTCTTCCAATTGTAGGCTTTTCTCTCTTCTGTATCTTGCTTCTTCTGCTTTTCTAAAATCTTCTCTTCTGTTTAGATGTTTAGAGTCTCATTAATTCCTTTCTTCTTTCCAACATCTAAAGATTTTGCAGAAGTTTGTTGTGGTTTAGCAGACCATGGCTTTTGCTTTTGTTGGCCTTTTGGTTTTACTTTTGGATCAGGCTCCAACTTTCTCTGTGAGTCTTTCTCCCCCTTTTTTGGCATCATCATCATCATCATCATCATCATCATCTTTTTCAAAGATTGGTGCAGGGAAGGAACCAGTAAGTTTTAACAAGGATTCTTGGATACCCCTGATGTCTGCTTGTGTATCTTTGTACCTAGCCTCAACCATTATTCGGATCAATTCCATATGCTTGTTGTGGTTGAGCTCAGCTAATTCCCTTTGAGCAGCAAGAATTGGTTGCACAGAGTTCCATATCTCATTGGAGCTTTGTTGAGTACTAGGCTGACATTTAGAACTCTCCAACATCCGTTTCATTAGATCTTTCATTTCACCAACAGTGTTTTCAATGGAAGAAATTCTATCCGTTAAATCCTTGTATCTTAATTCATCACCTAACTTAATAGGATCATCTGAATTCCCACTAGAGGTGGTTGTATTTGTTTTGGTGATAGGAGTAGGCTCCAAATCATCAGAAACAAATGCCCCCTTTTCTTGGTTCTGGGGCCTTCCCACTGGAACAGAGGTTACCGTAGTAGTCTCAATAGTGGTTGCCTTCAAGGGATTCTTAGTAATGAAACCACTGTCCAACTGAAAACCAATGGGTTCACCAATTGTAGTGGCTGCTCCATTTGAAATACCACCAAGAGTTTCATAAAACTCAAGGGGTGTATCCTCCTCAACTATTTGTGGGTTAGCTGATTGAATAGGTTCAGACACAGTCATTTGTTGTGGTATTCTTTCAGTAATGTGTTGGTGAGAGGGAATGTTTTGAGTCTGAATATCAATAGCTTCAAACAGTGGTAATATGGTTGGTAGAATGGGAGATGAAGGTTGTGGTGTGGAATGAGACATTACCCCGGGAGAAGGGCTTTTAAGCATACTTTCAAATGAAAGTATTGCTTCATATTTTGGTGTCCTTGTGATTACAACATGATCCTTTTGTGAGGATTCATGAGGAGTTTTGTCTATTGGTTGAGATCTTTCCACATGCTGTGAGGAAGTAGCAGTAGTGGTTTCAAGTTACATTGGTGTTGTCATTGGGTTAACCTATGGGATCTCATCTTCCAGAGGACCCGTTTTATTGGGTTTGGTGGGCTTTTTGGATTTGATAGTTGTTTTCTTTTTGGGTTTTGCTGGTGTAGGTTTCACAGCAGTGATTGTGGTGCTGTGATCACCAGGAGCAGTGGGCTCAGCAACAGAGGTTTGAGGAGCAAATGTGGACTCATCTAAAATTTGCTCATCCCCCTTTGCTTGTGTTTTGGAAACATTTCACTCTTTTGTCATAAGACGAGTAAAAGTTTCAGAAGTTAGACTATTTATTTTAAAAGCTGCACCTTGCTCAAAAGCCTTTTTAGAAACATGTTTTTGCAGGTAGTAGCTTAATAGTCTTGGATACATAAGAAAAGCAACATTTTCCCTTTTTGAATGTTCTTCACATTTGAAACCAAATCTAAAAAACAGTGCTTAGGAGTAGTTAAAACCATATTTTGTTAAAATTGCATAGCCGAAGTACTGGATTTTCAAAGGTATTTCGTTGAAAGCAGTGGTTTTAGCAAAAAGACATGTTAGAAGGGTATGAAAAAAAATTTCATGGGAGGAGGAAAATTTGGCTTATACATTGTAACTCCCTTTAACTATCTATCATACCCTCTCTCAATGAATTCTGCATGAAGATCATATTTAGGAAAAGATGTCTTACCTGTCAAGTCATTTAACCTAGATGTCGTTGATATGGTAGTTAGCTTTACTGTAACTAGTCCACCTTCGACTTTTGAAGTTATAGCATAGGGCTCTTTCTTTTGTTCTTCAATTTTAGCATTTGCCCAGAAATCACGGAGGGTATCTTGATAAATCGGAGCATTGGTGATAAGAATTGCTTTATATTTGGATGATGTAAGTACATCAATTATTGAGTGGTAGGTTGTGTTTTTGTCGGTTTTTTCAAAAATGGGAGGTAGTTATGAGGGTTTTTGATTGTCAGAGCCATGATCGGAGTAGGAATTTGTGAGAGGTTGAAGAAGAAATGATAAAGAAGAAGATGGTAACCGCTTTGGAGAATTTTGAATTCGAGACGGCGAGTAAAAGCTCTGTTTGGCGATTAAACAGGGTTTTATAAGGTGAAAAAGTGAATGCTGATGTGGCAGCTGTCACACCCCAAAAATACCACAAGCGGTGACCCCGCTAGGCGTGTGACGTACCAGGATCCAGCCACCAATCACATTGAACTAACATTAAGTTGTAAAACAAAGTTTCCATTCAATAATAAAACATTCAAAACCATTATCCAATTCAAATACGTTCAGCGGAAGCAAATAGTAAAGCACTGTTCAATGTTTCAAAACCAATGTATATGGAATCAATAAACAAGTTTTGTATAGCCAAGTAGCACGGCCCATGACCACTCCAGCCATCCAGATAGCAAGTTCCTTATCCAAAGCACCTAACGACCTGCGAGCATGCAACAAGTGTGTCAGACAATGCTGGTGAGTTCATAGTTCTACGTAAACGTTAGTTACCAAGTGTTTAGTTCAATTCATTGATTTCAATGTTGATAATATCTCGAATACAAGACGACTCCTGATTGATTTTGCCCTTTCCCCAATGCTCCTATCAAAGCATTGGGCATGACTGAGTCATTAGTTCACACCCGTCCTCTCAGGTACGGGGTGAGGGTGCCAAACCTAGATAGCGCTACCAACTAATACTCCGTTACCTCTCAGGAAACAAACAAGATGGGACTTAAAGGTGATAGGATGAGTATATTATCCAACATTCCAGATTTTTACCCACAAGACGTATTCCTCTCAGGAAAACCCAATTGATTTAGCCAAAAACCTATCCCTCTCAGGGATACTCAATGACTGTCCCACCCACCGGGACGCATGATCAAAAAGAATGAACTCACCTTTGATTTGCTCGGTATGTTAAATTACCCGTCCAAGTTGGTCAACCCAAACCTACCGTGGTTACCAAACAATATCAGTCTCATAATCGTTCAAGTCACGTAATTAATACAGTTTGCATTCATTATCAAGATCATTGTATGACATATATCAGCTACCCAATTCACGCACGAGTACACATCCCATGTGACCACATAACACCTAACAGATGAATGTCTTAACCACACAACACAAATCAGATTTCATATCCTTAGATTGAATTGTTATCATGCATTAGCTAATAACAACAAGTATTCAACAACACATGCAACACACTGAATACTGTTACACTCAGTGCCCTTTTGGCGAAATACCCCGACGATGAAGAACCAATTTTTTGTCAGAGATGGGCACGGCGAAGAACCCAGGAGATTAGTCATGAGCCAGTCGATGAAAGATCCATCTTTCGTCGAACCATATATTTCTTCGAATCATGTCTTTCGTCGGACCAACATATACGGTTATAATTCACCAAACACATAATAGCAGTTAACACACTTTCGACATGAACAACGGATCAACAACAGTTATTCATGTTCATACTACCCAAATCATGAACGAATCATTAACCATTCAAGCGTAACAGTTTCCATTCCACACATATATAATTATAACCAAACAATGATCATTAACACACACAAACCCTAATTCCAATTCTACGAGATTCATGTAATTCATAATCTGTTCATGACTATCATCAAATCAATCCCCTAAATAAACATTAAACCTTACTTTGTATATAACCCTAAACATGAGTCAACCAATACACAGGAAGAAGGATCACAGAAGGTTTACTCTATTCAAGATAACATTACTAACCGTGAGTTGTTGTGTGCACAAAGGTGTTGGAATGATCGATCAACGACGCGGACCTCAAGAGTATAGTTGCCGTCGACAGAGAGCAAGAAGAGTAGCACTAGGGTTTGCTGTGAAGTGAGCTTTTGTGAGAAATAGGACCCTTTACGTGAATATAAACGAATCAGTGGGTCGGGCCCTTTTTTGGGCTTCGAAGGGATAAGGGCCGGCGAAAGACTCTCTCTCTCCGACGAAGAACATATTTCGTCGGATCAATGGTGACGAAAAACATAGTTCGTCATGAACTATTGACGACGAAGAACCTTAATCAAGAGGTTACCAAACCTAAATAACTCTTAATTTATATACTAACACTCATCATCATAATAGTTCAACAATTCATTAACTATGCACAAGTTACAACACAAAAATTATGAAAAGACAATGAGAAACAAGTAACGTGTCGAAGAAAGACCTTGAAAACTCGGGTTGTCACATCATCCCCAACTTGAAAGAAATTTCGTCCCGAAATTTGATAAGCATTCCAGCCCAGTGATAGGTCAGGACTGTGGATTTTCCCCAGGTGCCACATCATCCCCAACTTAAAAGGTTCACCAGTTGCATCAGATTTAGATTTGTCAGCTGGGAATAAATGAGGGTACTTGAGCTTCATTTGATCTTCGCGCTCCCATGTTAAATCCGGTCCACATCTTGAGTTCCAATGAACTCTCACGATTGGAATTTGACTATGCTTACGAACTTTGACTTTCTGGTCCATAATTTCAATAGGTTCCTCGACAAATTGCAACTTGTCGTCGATTTTCAACTCTTGAAACGGTACCACAAGTGTTTCATCACACAAACACTTCTTTAGTTGCGAAACGTGGAAAACGTCATGAACGTTACCCAATTCAGCAGGTAACTCTAGCTTGTAGGCCACTTTACCAATTCCTTCTAGAATTTTAAAAGGCCCAACATAACGAGGGTTGAGTTTACCACGTTTCCCAAACCGTACCACACCCTTCCAGGGTGAGATTTTCAACATGACACTATTGCCTACAGCGAACTCCAAAGGTTTCCTATGCTTGTCAGCATAACTTTTCTGACGGTCGCGCACAACCGACATACGATTTCTGATCTGGACAATCTTTTTAGAAGTTTCAAGAACAAGTTCCGGGCCTGTGACTTGGCTGTCACCCACCTCAGCCCAACAAAGAGGAGAAAGACACTTCCGGCCGTACAACGCTTCAAACGGAGCTGCCTGGATGCTAGTGTGGTAATTGTTGTTGTAGGAGAACTCGATCAACGGCAAGTGTTTCTCCCAACCTTTACCAAAATCAATCACACATGCTCGCAACATGCCTTAAAGTGTTTGGATGGTTCATTCGCTTTGACCATCCGTCTGTGGGTGATAAGCAGTGCTCATGTCGAGAAGTGAGCCGAATGATTTATGCATAGATTTCCACAGATCAGATATGAAGCGCGGATCACGATCAGAGATAATAGAGGTTGGCACCCCGTGCTAGATACCACTTCCTTCAGATAAACAGCAGCAAGTTGTGAGAACTTATCCGTTTCCTTGATTGCTAGAAAATGTGCTGACTTCGTGAGTTGATCAACGATCACCCAGATGGTATCGTTTCCATTTTGAGTTCTTGGCAAACCAGTGACGAAATCTATAGCAATCTGCTCCCACTTCCACATGGGTATCTCTGGTTGTTGAAGCAGGCCTGAGGGTTTTTGATACTCCACTTTGACTTTCGCACAAGTCAGACATTTACTCACATACGTTGTGATGTTAGCTTTCATCTTCGGCCACCAATACATAACTTTGAGGTCTTAATACATCTTATCCGAACCCGGGTGAACAGAATATCGAGACTTGTGCACTTCGTCCATCACAAGGTCTCTAAGGTTACCAAACAGAGGAATCTAAATCCGTTCCATAAAATAGTATATGCCGTCAGATCTTTCCACAAATCGTTTCTCCATGCCCCGCAAATACTCAGCTTTAATATTTTCTTCCTTCAACGCTTCTGTCTGAGCCGAACGGATCTGATCAGGAAGATTTGTGTGAATAGTGAGCTGTAAGGCTCGCACACGCTTAGGTTTCGTCTCCTTCCGACTAAGGGCATCAGCTACAACGTTAGCTTTACCTGGGTGATACTTAATGGCACAATCGTATTCGTTCAATAGTTCTACCCAGCGACGTTGTCGCATATTCAATTCCTTCTGGTCGAAAATATGCTGGAGGCTCCTGTGATCGGTGTAGATAGTGAATTTGGTACCATAATGATAATATCTCCAAATCTTCAACGCAAAAACCATAATTCCCAGCTCCAAGTCGTGAGTTGTGTAATTCTTCTTGTGCACCTTCAGTTGTCGAGAAGCATAGGCTATCACCTTCTTGCGTTGCATCAACATGCAACCGAGACCCTGAATAGAAGCATCGCAATATACCACGAAATCCTCGGTACCTTCAGGTAGAGACAAGATTGGTGCACTACAGAGTTTCTGTTTCAAAAGTTGGAAAGCATCCCCCTGCTTGTTTCTCCAAAAATATACAACGCCTTTCTGTGTCAACGAGGTAAGAGGTTGAGCGATCTTCGAGAAATCCTTGATAAATCTTCGATAATACCCAGCAAGACCAAGAAATTGCTGCATCTCCGAAGGATTCTTTGGTGCCGCCCAATTCCTGATAGCATCAATCTTAGCAGGATCCACGTGTATCCCTGATTCATTAACAATGTGGCCAAGGATGTGCACTTCTCGTATCCAGAAGTCACACTTAGAAAACTTCGCGTAGAGCTGCTCCTTCCTCAGGAGTTCCAAAATAAGACGCAAGTGTCGCTCGTGGTCCTCCTTGCTCCTAGAGTAGATCAAGATGTCATCAATAAACACAATAACGAAGTTATCAAGATACGGCTTGCACACGCGATTCATATGGTCCATGAAGACTGCTGGTGCGTCTGTCAACCCGAATGGCATAACCAAAAATTCATAATGTCCATATCGCGCCCGAAAAGCTGTTTTTGGAACATCCTCTTCTCGGACTCTCACCTGATGATAGCCCGATCTTAGGTCGATCTTCGAGTAGAAACTTGACCCTTGCAACTGGTCAAACAGATCGTTGATACGCTACAAAGGATAGCGGTTCTTGACTGTCACCTTGTTGAGTTCTCGATAATCTATGCACATACGAAAGGACCCATCCTTCTTCTTCACAAACAAAACTGGGGCTCCCCAAGGCGAAGAACTGGGTCGGATAAAACCTCTATCCAACAGTTCTTGGAGTTGATTAGACAACTCTTGCAACTCTCCTGGTGCAAGACGATAAGGAGCACGAGCAATCGGAGCTGCTCCTGGCATAAGGTCAATCTGAAATTCCACCTAGCGATGTGGAAGTAAACCAGGTAACTCTTCAGGAAACACGTCAGAAAACTCACGAACAACTGGAAGGTCCTCGATCTTGCTTTCTTCAGGTTGCGAATCAGTAACAAGAGCTAGAATAGCAGGGTAGCCCTTTTGTAAACACTTCTGGGCTTTCATGGCTGAGATGATGCCGACCATGGCACTACTACGATAACCTTGAATCGACAAGGATTCCCCATTGGGGAGAGGGATACGCACGATTTTCTCCTTGCAGAGAATTTCCGCTTGATGCTTAGATAACCAATCCATGCCAAGGACCACATCAAAACTTCCAAGAGTAATGGGGAGTAGGCCAATGTCGAACACTTGACCCATGAGATCAAGTTTACAACCAAAAAGGACATGAGAAGCTTCAATCGATTTACCATCATCCAATTCTACTACATGCTTATTTACAAGAGGTGTGGGGGTTAACCCTAACTGACGACTGAACCCCAAAGACATATAACTCCAATCGGCACTAGAGTCGAATAAAACAGAAGCAAAAAGATCGTTCACATAAAACGTACCGGTCACAACGTTTCCATCATTGCGAGCTTCCCCAGCACCAATGGTAAATACTCTTCCACGCGCCCCGTTCCCACCATTTTTCCCATTATTGTTATTCCCCATGTTGTTGTTACCCGCATTTTGATTCAGTTGAGGGCAATCCCACTTAAAATCACCCTCATCACCATACTGAAAGCACCCCTTACGATTTCCCTGATTCTGTTGAGGCTGCTGCCTCTCCTGTTGCTGTGGGGGTAGCTGCTGCTGCTGCCTTGGGAGTGAGACCCTGCAGTCTCTAGCCATGTGGCCCACCTTGTTGCACCTGTGACAAACTCGGGTGCATGGCCCGCGATGGTGGAAGTTGCACTTGCTACACTTAGGTTGTTTCCCTGCATATGAGCCTTGATTTGAGTTGTTGCTTTGATTCTGATTGACTGAGGATGCCTGGCTAAAACTGCGATGGCTGCTGGTGTCTGGCTTCTTCTAGGGATGATTCGGATTGGACACCTTGTCCACATCATTCCATTTGCGCTTACTATCAGTGGCAGGAGTAGTAGCTGTAGCTGTAGTAGCAGTAGTAGAAACACGCGGTGGTAGCGAGCCACGCTCCACCTCCTGATCTGTGATCTTGTGGGCTAAGCGGATGATCTGAGCTAAGTTGTTGAGGTTTGTAGTAGTGACCAAACCCTTTACTGCTGGTGCTAGACCTTTGATATACAACTAAATTCTTCGAGGTGGGGGTCTAGATAAGTTAGGGTACAAATTTGCTAGCTCATGAGATCATTTCGTGTAAGCCTCAATCTCAGACCTCTCCATCTTTAGATTGTAGTATTCGTTCTCGAGTTTCTGAATCTCGTCATGAGGACAGTATTCTTCACGCATCACCTCCTTAAAATCGTCCCAAGTAGTGGCATTCGCCATCTCAATGCCCAACATCTGGACTTGGGCATTCCACCAGGTCAAGGCACCATCCTCGAGTGTGCATGTAGCCTACTTCACTCTGTCTCCAACAGGACAATTACACATTGCAAACACCGATTCCGCCTTTTCAAACCAATGCAGTAGCCCCACAGCTCCTTCAGTCCCACTGAACGTCTGTGGCCTACAATCCATGAACCTCTTAAACGTGCAAGCAGGCAGATTGTTTTGATTTGGATTAGCTTGCTGACCTAACGACGAAAGAAAAACAACACACGGGTAAGAGTTGTGTATGCGACACAAGAATAAAGGGTAATTGGCACATTTCGTACTAGCTTGATAGGATGCCAAAGCCTCAGCCACACGTGTGTTAATCAAGTTTGTCAGCTCAGCCTGAGTCATCGCAATGTGACCACATCCGTGACCTCGTCCGCTCATGATTCTATATAAGAGAAGGGGAAAAAGGTCAGGATTCAAGATAAGGTAGGAGTCAAACTCACAACGACTTCTACAGATTACAAGTACATCAGACAACAAAGAGGAACCCCTTTCACACTCTTTAGATCTCACTGGGACTCGCATGCACCCCACATTATTATTATGTGTGCACCCATAATAATAATGTGATTTGCATGTTTATCTCAGCTCCTCCTAACTCATGCTAAAAGGATCCTCAAGTTCTCGCAACAAGACAAAACACCACAAACATAAACCACGAAAAGCTAACGGGATATCGTACTGTGACTCCATCAATCACATAACTCAGGCAATTACACATGAATTTAGTCTGAAATGCTAAGTGTGTGCAATCGCATGCAACATCATACATAAGTGTATACTAGATATACTAGGCAATAAATAAACAAGAGACGAACCTTGCAATCTGAAGCTGAGTGTCATGGTCGCTTTCTGAACTATTCGGTTATAGTTTGGTTTTATAAAAACGTTTTAAAACCTAGTTCACTATAACCAGTGGCTCTGATACCAAACTGTCACACCCCAAAAATACCACAAGCGGTAACCCCGCTAGGCGTGTGACGTACCAGGATCCAGCCACCAATCACATTGAACTAACATCAAATTGTAAAATAAAGTTTCCATTCAATAATAAAACATTCATAAATATTATCCAATTCAAATACGTTTAGCTAAAGCAAATAGTAAAGCATTGTTCAATGTTTCAAAACCAATGTACATGGAACCAATAAACAAGTTTTGTATAGCCAAGTAGCACGACCCATGACCACTCTAGCCATCCAGATAGCAAGTTCCTTATCCAAAGCACCTAACGACCTGCGAGCATGCAACTAGTGTGTCAGACAACGCTGGTGAGTTCATAGCTTTACATAAACGTTAGTTACCAAGTGTTTAGTTCAATTCATTGATTTCAATGTTGATAATATCTCGAATACAAGACGGCTTCTGATTGATTTTGCCCTTCCCTAATGCTCCTATCAAAGCATTGGGCATGACTGAGTCATTAGTTCACACCCGTCCTCTCAGGTACGGGGTGAGGGTGCCAAACCTAGATAGCGCTACCAACTAATACTCTGTTACCTCTTAGGTAACAAACAAGGTGGTATTTAAAGGTGATAGGATGAGTAAATTATCCAACATTCCAGATTTTTACCCACAAGACGTATTCCTCTCAGGAATACCCAATTGATTTACCCAAAAACCTATCCCTCTCAGGGATACCCAATGACTGTCCCACCCACCGGGACGCATGCTCAAGAGGAATGAACTCACCTTTGATTTGCTCGGTATGTTAAATTACCCGTCCAAGTTGGTCAACCCAAACCCTACCGTGGTTACCAAACAATATTAGTTTCATAATCATTCAAGTCACGTAATTAATACAGGTTGCATTCATTATCAAGATCATTGTATGACATATATCAACTACCCAATTCACGCACAAGTACACATCCTATGTGACCACATAACACCTAACATATGAATGTCTTAACCACACAATACAAATCAAATTTCATATCCTTAGATTGAATTGTTATCATGCATTAGCTAATAACCACAATTATTCAACAACACATTCAACACAATGAATACTGTTACACTCATTGCCCTTTCGGTAAAATACCCCGATGACGAAGAACCAATTTTTCGTCAGAGATGGGCACGGCGAAGAACCCAGGAGATTCGTCATGAGTCAGTTGACGAAAGATCCATCTTTCGTCGAACCATATATTTCGCCGAATCATGTCTTTCATCGCACCAACATATACAGTTACAATTCACCAAACACATAATAGCAGTTAACACACTTTCGACATGAACAGCGGATCAACAACAGTTATTCACGTTCATACTACCCAAATCATGAACTAATCATTAACCATTCAAGTGTAACAGTTTCCATTCCACACATATATAATTATAACCAAACAATGATCATTAACACACACAAACCCTAATTTCAATTCTACAAGATTCATGTAATTCATAATCTGTTCATGACTATCATCAAATCAATCCCCTAAATAAACATTAAACCTTA
This sequence comes from Helianthus annuus, assembly GCF_002127325.2. Taxonomy (NCBI): domain Eukaryota; kingdom Viridiplantae; phylum Streptophyta; class Magnoliopsida; order Asterales; family Asteraceae; genus Helianthus; species Helianthus annuus. Next base: position 74,157,439 of record NC_035447.2, on the reverse strand, counting down.
CTTTGTATATAACCCTAAACATGAGTCAACCAATACACATGAACATTGATCACAGTAGGTTTACTCTATTCAAGATAACATTACTAACCGTGAGTTGTTGTGTGCACAAAGGTGTTGGAATGATCGATCAACGACGCGGGCCTCAAGAGTATAGTTGCCGTCGACAGGGAGCAAGAAGAGTAGCGCTAGGGTTTGCCGTGAAGTGAGTTTTTGTGAGAAATAGGACCCTTTACGTGAATATAAACGAATCAGTGGGCCGGGCCCCCTTTGGGCTTCGAAGGGATAAGGGCCGGCGAAAGACTCTCTCTCTCCGACGAAGAACACATTTCGTCGGATCAATGGTGACGAAAAACATAGTTCGTCGTGAACTATTGACGACGAAGAACCTTGATCAAGAGGTTACCAAACCTAAATAACTCTTAATTTATATACTAACACTCATCATCATAATAGTTCAACAATTCATCAACTATGCATAAGTTACAACACAACAATTATGAAAAGACAGTGAGAAACAAGTAACGTGTCGAAGAAAGACCTTGAAAACTCGGGTTGTCACAGTAGCAGTTTCAAAGATCTGACGGCTAACATCTGTCCACATGGCAAACTCTGCGGATAAAGTGGAAGACAGTTGTTTGAGAATCACTGTTGAGCAACAACAGTGGTTGGGAATAGTGGAATGAACAGTGGCTGATTTTAGTCTATCAGTGGATAGACATCAGTGGTTGAGACCAACAGCCGTTTGATCCACAATGGTCCAAGCGGTGATAAATGGAAAACAGAGGATACCTTCAGTAGTGGATGAATTTTTAGCCAATCAGGGGTTTAAAACAATCAGTGGTTATGGACAGACTTTTAAGGATTCATGAAAAATTTTCATTTTAAGCTATTTTTAAGGATGGATTTTTTATTTTCTAAAAACATTTTAATGCTTTTTATTCATGGAGAACAAGGTTTTGCCTTTTAATCCATGTTAAGCATGCCAATCCTAGAGATCAAGCTTTCAAAGGTAGATGTGTCTAATGCTTTTATTAGCACATCTGTCAGCTGATCCTTAGTTGGAACATGATGCAGAGAAATCAAACCTTTTTCATAGCAATCCCTCACAAAGTGATATCTGATGTCAATGTGCTTGGTGGTTGAATGGGATACTGGATTTTAATGATGTTTTCAGCTGCTTGACTATCCAACATGAGAGGAGTCTTTAGAGCAATTACACCAAAATCCAGTAACTGGTTTTGAAGCCATAACAGTTGGGCTATACAGCTTGCAGCAGCAATGTATTCTACTTCAGTAGTGGATGTGGAAACATCTGCTTGCTTTTTTGCTTTGCCACGATACTAAGCAATTGCCTAGAAATTGACACCCTCCTGATGTAGACTTCCTTGTTGTGTTGCAACCAGCAAAATCACTATCTGAAAAACCTGAAAAGCTTGATATTCCCATTAGCAGGATACCAGATACCATGTGTGGGAGCACCTTTTATGTATCTGAATATTCTTTTCACTACAATGAGATTAGACTTCCTAGGTGCTGACTGGGATCTTGCATAAACACACGTTGCAAACATGATTTCTGGCCTAGTTACAGTTAGGTACAAGAAAGACCCAATCATGCTTCTATACATTGTGTGATCAACCAAGTCATCTTTTTAATCAATGGTGACAATCTTTGTGGTTGCCATGGGTGTATTACATGGTTTACAATCATCATCTCAAATTTATTTAAAAGTTCTTTTACATATTTGCTTTGATGAATGAATGTTCCATTTTGTAGCTGCTTAACTTGGAGACCAAGAAAGCATTGGAGTTCACCCATGGCACTCATTTCAAACTCTGCTGTCATGAGTTTTCTGAACTCTTCATGCATTGAGGTACATGTGGACCCAAAGATGATGTCATCAACATAGATTTGGACAATCATCAGATCCCTCCCTTTCTATTTCAAAAACAAAGTTTTGTCAATTTTACCCCTTGTAAACCCAATTGAAATTAGAAAGGTGGAAAAAGTTTCATACTAGGCTCTAGGTGCTTGTTTCAAGCCATACAAAGCTTTATTGAGTTTGTAGACATGATCAGGATAAATGACATCTTCAAAACCCGGAGGTTGGCAAACATATACCTCTTCTTGGATCTTTCCATACTAGAATGCACATTTTATATCCATTTGATACACCTTGATGTTGTGGTTGATAGCAAAGGCTAAGAACAGTCTGATGGCTTCAAGTCTTGCTACAGGTGCAAAAGTTTCATAATAATCTATGCCCTTGACTTGCGTGTGGATGTATATATTTTTAAGTATATTTTTAGCTCCTTTTACTCGCCGATTCAAGTTTTAAATTTATAAAACACGATATTCTACTATCACCAGTGGCAGAGCTAGCCCACTAATTTAGGGGTATCCTGATTTTTTTTGTACCGTGCAAGCAAACAATAAAAAAACGATAATCAATAAAGTAGAACACATACCTAATAGATTTGTCCTCTTCTTTTATTCATAACTTGAAATCGTTCCATTAAATCGTCATCTTTTGCTTTATGAAAACTTTCTTTTTCAACCGCACAAACTATAACACTGTTTAAATATTTTGGGCCCATTCGATTGCGTAAATCCGTCTTAACAAGCTTCAATTTAGAAAAAAAAACATCTTTCAACGGTTGCGGTTGCAACAGGTAAAACCAAAGCTAGCTTCACTACCTGATAAACGAAAGGACATGAACTATGTGTTCCGGTTTCCACCATAATACGAGCAAGATCACTTATTCAATTAAAATATGGTTTTGGGTCTTGGGCTAACTTTATCAATTATATTTAGGGCCTTCTTTCAATTATATTATTGTTAATTCGGGCTTATTTTTATCATTTGGGCTTAATTATTATACAAGTTTTTGGGTTGTAAAATGTTTGGGCTTATAAAAAAATGAGTTTTTAGTAATATCAAATATCCTATTTTTTGGTTAGGAGTATCCTCGTATTTTTTAGGGGTATCCTTTGTATAAAACCAGAAAAACACTACGAATACGGAGTCGAGCCGTAGCCTATGCTACGGATCCTAACCTTGTGCTTCCGCCCCTGACTATCACTCTACACACACGCTAGGGCAAGTGCACCCATCGCGGACGTAGGATAGTGATGGCAAGATGCCGAGGTCGTCCAAGGACACAAGATCTTTTAATACCAGCTTATCGTTAACGTCTAATCAAACCAAACTTCAAAGAAAAGACTTTTAAACTATTAAAAGATAAAACAAAATAGAAAATAAAATAAAGGAAAAACAGATAGACAAAAAGGAATCACTTGGTTTCGACTCCTCTTTCACGTATCCTTTTAATGATTTCCGCACTTTGGGCATTTTAAGAGATTATCTTAGTTATAGTGGTAGGCCCCTCTTGTGAAGGCGTCGTTAGCCTCAACCTATTGGTCTGAGTCAGCAGGGATACAGTCCCGCAAGGTCGGATTATTGAAAGATAATTAAGTAAGTTATTAATGTGAAAAGTAGTGGGCCCCCTTCGAGACAGCAATCTGTCTATGTTGAGTCGAGCCCCTCAACCCTTTGGTCTGAGTCAGCAGGGATACAGTCCTCGCATGGTTGGTTTAAAGTTGTAATAGTAGTTTATAGATAAGGGGTTCAGTCCTTGCATGTCTCCCGTGGTGGGTAATGCCCGCTCCGACTCGTGAAGTGTTACTAAGCTTGAACCAGGTTCTCATAGGATCTATACACTGAACGAGACATAAAATTTACCCAACCACCTTTCTAACCCCCTTCCAGGTAATTAACGCGCTTTATATAGACTGTAAAGACACAGATATGTGAATCAACAACATATGAAGAATGATTAGATAAATTTGCCTTCAATATAAAAAACTGGTTATTAAAGTCATTAATGCATACCCAATTAAAAAGTTGCCAAAGATTGGAAATAAAAAAGTAATACATAAAAGATTTTTCTTCACCAAGTGATGTAAGAGTTTAGCCAAGCATGACCTTTGTTTGGCAAAGACTCTTACTATCGATCTTGGATCCTGAGACTACTACACACACTCTAAATGATGGAACATGGATGATGGAGTTGTACTGGTGGTGGAGTGGTGGCAAGTGAGAGAGAAGTGGTTTTCCAGGGATGGATTGGAATGAAACCAATGATCCCTATTTATAGCTGAAAACAGAACATCCACCACGGCCCCTGCCTGTCTGGCACGACCCCGTGGCCATCAGTCTCTCTCCTCCTCATTAACTGTAGTGTCAAACTTCATATTAACACGGCCCTGTGTGTCAATGGCACGGCCCGTAGCCAAAGTACTTGTTGTAATATCTCAGATTCTGGAAATCTTAGAGTTGACCACGCCCCGTGTTTAGCTTTGGATTTGTCTTTTGTTGTTGTCTTTTTCTTCTGCAGAGAATTCCTACTGGGCACGACCCATGCTAGGTTAGCACGACCCCGTGCCAAAGCTTCTGATTTTGTTATTTCCTTGGTTTGGATGTGGACGAGGGCTCGGCGAGTTGCGTCAATCCTTCTTCATTGTATTTTATGTTGACTTTTGCTGTTGTTTTGCTCCTTTTATGCATTTAAGCTCTTTTGACCCTGTTAATTAAAACGGAACAAAGAAACAGGCTTTTTCCAACATTAGTACTGAAAAAGGGTTGATTTTATGTCGTATTTGATATAATTTATATTTTGTATTTTAAGCATATCAGCCCTCTTCTTGTCTAAAGCCTTAAACCACTAACCTTGCTTTATTCTTGACAACAATGCCCCTTTCATCAGTTTTATTTTTGATGAACCACTTTGTACCAATTGGACATACATCCTTTGGTAGTGGTACAAGTTCCCGTACTTGTTGTCTTTTAAACTGTTAGAGCTCCTCTTGCATAGCTTCTACCAAACTATTGTCTTTTAGTGCCTCTTAGTACTTGACTGGTTGGATAAGAGATAGAAAGCCAGCAAAAAGACAGATGTTTTGGGATTGACTGCTTGTGAGAACCCCTTCGCTGATGTTTCCAATGATTTGATCTGGTAGATGAGATTTAAGGAAGATTAGATCCTCCTTATATGGAACAATGGCGTTGAATGGTGAAGGCTGCAGATGTAAATCATCTGAGCTAACATCTGTTGGTAATTTTGAAGAGCCAACATCTGTTGGTAATGGAGGTGGAGGAATAGGAGGAATGAGTATGGCACAATGTTTGTGTTTATCCATAGATGATGGATTTTTATCAACAGAGGTTGGACTTGATGAAGTGGCAGTAGTTTGATCAACAACTGTTGATGTAGCAGTGGCAGAGTTTTGATAGCTATTTTGAACATCTGCTTCTCTGCTGGTGGAAGTGACTTTGCATTGTGGAATCACAATGTCAAATCCATGATCTTGTGAGAAAGATTGTGGTGTACCTGCAGGGTTAGTCTTGACAGACACTTCTTCAAATGTAAATTTATCAAGGTCAAACAGTTCAGCATGATTTGCTAGGATTTTTTAATGATGAAAGTTCATTGAACTTTAGATTCAAGGTCTCTTCCACACACGTATTCCTTGTGTTAAACACTTTGTAGGCCTTGGCAATGGTTGAGTATCCTAGATGATAACTACAATCCACCTTGGTTGATGGTTTAGACTTGAGTTTCTGTATGGATTGACCCTAGCCCTAACACCATCTCTTTTTGATTCATTATCAAGGAATATATTACCCCTTAAAATATGAGCAGGGCTCTATATCCTGTCAGGTATTGAGCTTCTACTATCTAAAACAAGTAAAAGCACAAAATATATCACTCTCTAAAAATGAAAAGCGTAATATATATCCTGATATGTACATGAAACCTTTACCATTTAAAAACAAGTAAAAGTTTCTTGATAAATGAATCAATTAGATTTGGTGAGTGTCCAAAGACAAAATAGCGTTGGATGGGGTCAGCGTCATTCCAACCTCAAGTTCAGGAGAATGGTCAGTAGTTTGGGCAGATTTTTATAACATCTGTTGAGGACCATTTCTTGTCAGGTGATTGTAAACATGAGGATGCTTGTTCACAATGGTTTTGAAAGTCTTTTGTAGGCCTTATTACCATGTGATATCTTTTGAAATTTTTTTGCCTATGTCATCTGGAAATTTATTAACTGGTGATGCATCTGTTACCTGAATCTGTTTTGGGAGCAGTGGTTGCACTTAGCTATTTGGTGTTATGGGTGAAATTCCGAGCCCATATCCGAACACTATATCTTGATTTTATGATAGCTGATTACGATCAGGATACCGGGCCAGGATATTGGTAACATCCTGAGGCAATATCCTGACTATTACTAACAATTTGCTTGTAAATGTTGGTTACAAAGGACGAACGTTCATGAGGACCAAGTCATCCTGAAGACCCGCTCAAATTGGTTAGGATAAGGACGTTGATGGCGGAAGAATAGCTCTTATAACGGACAACATTGAAGAAAGACATATTTTATGGGAGTTACGGATGCTGGTCAAAGCTATTAATGTTGTAACGGTTATGGAAGCTTAAATCCCGGATTTATAGTTAATATGCACGTGGAGAACGGGTTGAAACAGCCCCCCAACATTCAGAAGGGAATATTTTCAGTATCCCGGAATAATAGGGTAATATTCTCAGTATCCCGGATTTTTAGCATAGTTAGTTAATTCTTGTAACTATAAATATGGATGGCCAGATCATAGGAAAGACACTTTTTTGAGCTCTCACATTCACACACTCTCATTTCTAGCTGCAAATACACACTAACACTCATCACTTGCAATCATTGTAACACTTAGTAGAGATCTGAGCATTATCCTGCACTGTATCCTGATATTCAAGCATTAAGAAGAACAAGGTAGCCGAAGATTGTCAGCTCCCGAGGTTTTATGCCGGAGATCTAGATAGATCAAGGGCTTTCCTCGTATATCTCGTGTCAAACTTTACATTTTTGCTCATTGTTTGATTATTAATATAGCTGGGTATCATGAGCTATATCCTGAAACTGTTTTTGCAAACAACTAAATCAGCATATTTTCGATACACATTCTTAGCACACTACCTCACTTAACTAATTTGATCACTTAATTGCTTCGGTAATTTTTGACCAAAACAATTTGGCGCCCACCGTGGGGCAAGTGGTGCTATTTCTACTAAAAGCTTTTTGCTACACTATTTTCAATGGTCTCAAGATCAAACATGAGCTCTTCTACCGTGCCTGCTACAACCTCTGCAACAATTGGTTCGGTGGTTCCACCACCTCCTCCGAGAACGCAAGCCTCTTCACATGGAACTAAAATTCATGTGGCTCGGGATGTTATTCCCACTCAGAATGTTCAGGGTTCTGCTCCTGTTTTGGCCTCTAATGATGAAATTCTAACTTTGTTTGGTAGTATACAGGATCAAATGAAGCATCAGCAGGAGACCAACCAAATGCTGATGAGAGAGATACAACTCTTAAAATCCAGCTCAAGCAGGCCCACTTACTATCACTCCCTTGCAACCCAGAGCTTTGAACTTCAGTTCTGCAGTATATACAGAGGATAACAGGGGGAATATTGTGCCTAGCCATTCCCAGAATCATACTCCTGAGATACCCTCTTCAGTCAGGGTGTCAACTGTGAGAAGCTCAGGATATGCTTTAGGATATGGCCAAAATCCTCAGACTGGTAACGTATCTAATAATAATAATAATAATAATAATAATAATAATAATAATAATAATAATAATAATACTCTTGCTACTAATGGTATTGGATCTTTGGAGGATGCAGGTATGACATTAGCACTTTCCAGGGAGCCTCAGAAGTTAAAGGACATGATATCCAGTGTACCTGGAGTAGTCCAACCGATCCCAGAAGTATCCCAGGATAGCCACAAGATATCTCGATTTGCATATCCTATATATGATGTTGAAATCCCAAAGAGATTTCAAACCCCCAACATGAAGCTCTATGACAGGACCACGGATCCTGAAGAGCATATTGCCCAGTATAGGGAAAGGATGGAAATCAACCCTATCCCTCCAGATCTCAAGGAAGGTATGTCTCTGCAAGGGTTTTGGTTCTACCTTAATAGGATCAGCCTTAAAATGGCTATTAAATGTTCCTCCTCATTCGATTACATCATTTGCTCATTTAGTCAATTTATTTAATAGTCAATTTTCTTGCAATCGAAGTTTTGAAAAAGTGACCAGTGATCTCTACAGGAAAACTCAAGGACCTCAGGAATCCTTAAGAGATTATGTGAACAAGTTTAGCCGGGAATCCTTAGATATCCCACATCTTGATGTTGCAACAGCTGTGCAGGCTTTCAAGATGGGATTGCAAAAAGATTCTCAATTTTACCAGGATCTTGTAATGAATCCCTGCAGGAACCTGGATGAAGCTCGGAACAGAGCTTTAAGATATATTCGACTGGAGGATGACAAAAAGATGCAAGAGAGGATGAATTCGTCCACAACCTATGAATCAACCAACAGGAAGTCAGAATCCTCGTACAAACCATATCGCTCTAAGCCATATGGCAGAAATGACAACAAGAAAGTGAATGCTGTTGAAGACGAGGATCCTGAGGAGTATCCTGAGTCGTCTGAATATTGTTTTTCTGTCAATATACCTGAACTGATGTATGCTATGCAGGGTTTAGGAGATAAAGCAAGATGGCCCCGGAAGAATCAACAAAAAGCTGATTGGAAGGATAAGTCCAAATGGTGTGCCTTCCACGAGGATTTTGGACATGTTACTGAGGATTGCATTGCTCTAAGGAAAGAAATAAGCTATCTCTTAATCAAGGGATATCTGAAGGAACTCCTCGGAAGGGTTAGGATACTGAGAAGGATCCTGAACGAGCAGCATCACCTCCTGCGGATGACAAGATAATTAACTTCATTTCAGGAGGATCCGGCATTTGTGGGACATCATATTCTGCGGCGAAAAGGCATGCGAAAGAGGCTAAGGCAGAGAGGGGAGATAAGCCAACCAGGATGTCAACCCTCACGACTGACAAAGTGATCACGTTCAATAGTGATAACAGGGATACTGTCTAGGATCCTCACCATGATGCTTTGGTAATAACGTTATATGTTGCTAACATTTTGTGCGCAAGATACTAGTGGATAATGGCAGCTCCGTCAACATAATTCAGCTGGATTCGCTGAAGAGGATGAATGTATCCCCGATGGATATTACTTCGAAATCCACTGTGCTTGTTGGGTTCAGTGGAGAGGCCAGGAATACCGTGGGAGAGATAAAGTTGCCTGTGTATGTTGAAGGGGTCAACTCAATGTAGCGCTTTTGTGTCATGGACTCCTTATCCTGCTATAATATTATATTAGGTAGGCCTTGGATCCATGATATGAAAGCTGTGCCGTCAACCTATCATCAATTCATCAAGATCCCTACCCCTTGGGGAGTAGTCAAGGTGGAAAGTGATCAACAGGAAGCAAAGGAGTGTTATTCTTCTTCGATGAAATCCTCGACAAAGCCTAGTGCAGCATAGCAATTAAAGATACGAGCCCCGGATATCATGGAAGCTTCAGAGCAGGATGTAAAGAAAATTATCATGGATCAGGACAATCCAGATATCTCGGTGCTCGTAGGAACCAATATCCCTCAGGATATTGAAAATCGATTGACTAACTTTTTTAAATGCAGGATGTCAACATTCGCGTGGAAACACGAGGATATGACAGGTATTTCCAAGGATATTATAACTCACAAGCTGGAAATTGATAGGTCTTTTAAGCCTGTCTAACAGAAACGAAGAAAGTTTGCTCCAGAGCGGAACACAATCATTCAGGAAGAAGTTGAAAGATTATTAATGTTTTGGTCAAAAATTACCGAAGCAATTAAGTGATCAAATTAGTTAAGTGAGGTAGTGTGCTGAAAAAATGTGTTAAAGATATGTTGATTGAGTTGTTTGCAAAAACAGTTTCAGGATACGGCTCAGGATATAGAGCTGTATTTATGATCAAACAATGAGCGAAAATGTAAAGGGTGACACAGGATGTACGAGGAAAGCCCTTGATCAATCTAGATCGCCAGCACAAAACCTCGGGAGCTGACAATCGCAGCTGCCTTGTTAATCTATTACTTCAAATATCAGGATACAGTGCAGGAAAATGCGGATCAACTAGGTGTTACAATGTAATTCGAGTACAAGTGTTAGTGTTAGTGTGTAGTGATTGTTTGCAACAAGAGAGAAAGAGTGTGCGAAAGATTGTGTGTGTAAAATAAACTAACAAACTATCCTACTATTGCGGGATTCTACGAATATTCCTCAGGTGAACGTTATAGTCCACGTCTTCCGACTTCAACGTCCATAATATAACTGATTTGCCTGAGTCTTGAGAAGAAGAAGTCCACTTGAACGTTGGAGACTCGCACCTTCTAATCTGCACGTGGGTTAATTAGTTATTACCAGGATATCATGCCAAGAGGTTACCAATATCCTGATCCGGTATCCTGGCCAATAAAACAAACAGAGTCAGAATATTAATCGGGATATATGAGTAGAAAATGACCCATAACAATTGTCCCCAAAATATATCTGTTGGTATACCAATTCCAACGGATATATTTTCAATCTTATCTCTTAAATTGAGGTAATTAAAACGGAACGACGGTTAAGGTAGCATTGCACAACTTCCAATGCGGTTTTCACTCGATGGATATCTACCATGCCCCTATATCTTCTCTCTTTCTATTTGAAAACCAAGCTTCATCAACAGAATCACCAGGTAATTATCCGCTCTTCTTTACTTCCCTGCTAATTCCTTCATTTTTCTTCTAATGGCGGCTAGAATGTATTATCAAACCGGCGAATCGACGGAGACCTTCGTCCAACAAAACCTTCTAAAGAATCCTGAGAAGGAGACCTGCACCTTTGATAACGCAGACATCGCAGCATTGAGAGCCTCTGGCGCTTTCCCGGATGGCGGGTTATAAGGCCATTTGACCGATCAATTCGATCAGATGTTTCTTCCGCCGATTGGGTCTATTTTCCGGCTTATCCTTTTTCGCTAGGTCTTCGATATCCTTTCCCTGAATTCATGAGGCAGTTTTTTCGAACCACTGGTATTTCCTTCTCCCAAACAATGCCCATGGTTTGGAGAGTACTGATCGTACTTAACCAAATTAAAAACCTTCACTGCCCTGACCTCTGCATCGAGGACATTCCGATTGCTTACCGCCTCCATTCACACGGTTCCAGTCGGTTTTTACTCTTTTTAACTTCCAGCAAACCCCTTATTCTTAAAGCTACCAAGAACGAGGATGGATGGCAACGTAAATTCATCATCGTTAAGCGAGACTCCAACTATGAGGGTGCTAGCCTCCCGGTGGAGTGGTTAATCACCGGTAGGGTTTAGGGTTTCGAGAATATCCCCGAATACCTCAGGCCCATAACCTGCGCTAATATTTTCTTATTTGACCTTTATGTAGTGAATTTCAAGGAAGTCGCCCCTCCTACTGAAGAATCTGAAAAGAGAATTGAAGCAATTTACCGGCTCCAGGAAAGTGATAGGAGCTTTTCCACACACCTCCCGAGTTCCAGTCAATATTTATCATCCGATATGTCTGGTAAGAGTCATTTTGCAGATGATTGATTATTGTAACATAATAAAAGAATTAACAAGGATTTAGAACTTTCCTTTTATACAGCGCCAACCAAAATCCCAGAAGTTTTCGACGTTGAAGAGTTGGACAGTTAATCCGATCCCGTCCAAATCAAGAAGGAGCCGAGCCCTAAAGCTATTACCTCATCCATGCCCAACAGCTCCAAAGCTATCATCATTCCCAAGCCCTTTCCAGCTACTAAGCCCCGAACTTCTAGTTCCCGTAAGAGGAAAGAGACCGATTCACCCCCCACCCCCGAGACATTTCCCTATAAGAAGTATGGGTTTATCGAGGCAAGCGGGTTTATGACCTCTGATGTGTGTAAAATGCAACATATAAATTACATCAAATGAGGCATAAAACTAACCCTTTTTAAGTACTAATGTTGGAAAAAGTGTGTTTTTGTCTTCCTTTTGTATTTTCAGGATTAAATGAGCTTAAATTAACAAAAGAAGCAAAAAGACAGCTAAATCTAGCATAATTACAAGAAAAGGAACAAAAGTGGATTGCCCGACCCCTCGACAGCATCCTCCCAAGCAAAACAGAGAAGGTAGAAGACTGAACACGCCCCGTGCTCAGCGAGCACGGGGCCGTGCCCAAGAAGCAGCAGAAAAGACAAACCTGTAGAAGCTTCTATTGCTCACCATGGGGGCGTGCCCAGTGAACACGGGGGCGTGCCCAAAGTACTGTAGGTGCATTAATTATAATTGCGAATTACAATATATGAGGAGAAATAGTGTCAGACAGGCACGGGGCCGTGCCCAGGCCTCTGTTTAGCCTATAAATAGGAGTGCTTGGCTTCATTGCAACTCATCCCTTGGCACACCACCTCTCTCACACTTCACCCACCACCCACCACCATCACAACACCATCATCCACCACCATCATCCATTGTCCATCATAGAGTGTGTGAGTCATCTCGGGATCCAAGATTAATCGTAACAGTTCTTGACAATCAAGGCCATGTTTGCCTAAGTCTCTTACATCACTTGGTGAAGACAAGTGTTTAGTATAATACTTTTTATTTTTAATCTTTTGCACTTTTTATTTGGTTTTGTATTAATGACTTTAATAACTAGTTGCTTATGTTGAAGGTGACTTTTCCTTATCGTTTGTCCGTGGTGTCTTGGCATTATTTTACTGTCTATATAAAATAAAATATTTTCACCATTCATATCTCCACGGTCTATATGGAGGTATGTTGGCTACCTGGTCGGGGGTTAAGGGAACGGTTTGGTAAGGGTCTTGCCCTTGTTCAGTGTTTAGAGGTCCTGCAAGGGACCTGGGTCAAATTTAGTAGGATCTCCCTCAATACCCAAAGGTATTGGATGGCGGGATCCAAACTCTTTGACCCCCTCATAAGTTAACTACTATTAATACTATAACCCGGCTATTTAGGACTGTATCCCTGCTGACTCAGACTACTTAGTCGAGGGTAACGTCACCTTCAAAAGAGGGGCCTACCATAATTTGCATTAATAATTTAATTCATTATCTTTCAATAATCCGACCCTTTAGGATTGTATCCTTGCTGACTCAAACTACTGGGTTGAGGGTAACGTCGCCTTCAAAAGAGGGGCCTACTACAATAACTAAGATAATCTCTTAAACAAGTGCAAAAGTGCGAAAATAATCAAAGGTTATACTAATACACGAGTCGGATCCAAGTGATTCATCTTGTCTATCTGTTTTTATTTTTATTTTATTTTTCAGCATTTAGTTAGTTTTATTTTCTTAGTTTAAAAATCTTTTCTAACATTTTGATTTGATTAGACGTTGAGGATAAACCGGTACTAAAAGCTCTTGTGTCCTTGGACGACCTCGGTATCTTACCAACACTATACTACGTCCACGATGGGTGCACTTGCCCATATGTGTGTTTAGTGTTAGTAAATATCGTGTTTTATAAATTTAAAACTTGGCTAAAAAGTGTAAAAAGGGCTTAAAATATATACCAAAAATATATTACACTACACGCACATCAAGTTTTTGGCGCCGTTGCCGGGGACACAAGGATTTTAAGAAAGCTTAAAATCTACGGCCTAATCAGTTTTTCAAAACCTTTTTAAAACACGCGCACATTTTTCTGCATTTTAGTTTAGTTTGTATTTACAGTAGCCTGAACACGGGGGCGTGTCCACTGAACACGCCCCCGTGCTGCATATTTTTAGTTAGATATCCAGATACAGAGTCTGAACACGGGGCCGTGCTCATTGAACACACCCCCGTGTCCAACGAGACCAGTAACTTTAATTAAAACGCCCAGATACAGACCCTGAACACGGGGCCGTGCCCACTGAACACGGGGCCATGTCCAGCTTCTGTTTCCATCTTTGTTTTTGTTTTCTGGTCCCGAGACTCAGTTGTGGTCTGTTGAGTGATTCTTATGGATCAATACTCAGGAGGCTATAACTACACCTATGAGGAGGATGATTATATGAGAGACTATTGCACTAATTGTGGTAACCCGCACTCGGTACAATATTGTAACTTGTTTCAACCATCCACTTCTTACAACCATTATGAGGAGCCCAGGTACGAGCCATCAACTTCATACACATCCTATGAAGATCAAAGGTATGAACCTCCTCCCTCATACTCATATTTTGATGAACCAAGGTATGAGCCTTCATACTCATACTTTGAAGAGTCAAGATATGAGCCTCCACCTTCATACGCTTGTTATGAGGAACCATGGCGTGAACAACCCACCTCATATGAGTATTATGAAGAACAAAATTTCGACCCTTATCCATCATATGCTTATCATGAAGAACAATGGTGTGAACCATCTACTTCATATGGGTACTATGAGGAACCAAGGATCGAACAACCGGATTCAAGCCATGAGGATCCCGATCCTTACTCTATCACCGACATAGCCGATAGGATAATAGAAAAACTCAAATTTATCGAAAGATGCATAAGAGAATCTCGCGCAAGGGAAGAGGAGTCCCGCGCAAGAGAAGAATTAAAAAAGGAAGAAACGATAAATGAGGAATTAAAAATGGAAGAACAAATAAGTGAAAAACCGACCCATGAGCTAAACAACGAAAAAGGTGAGGCCGATAACGTTAAAATTCAAGAAGAGTCTAATTTTGAAGAAATTAATCTCTTGTCACCTTCTTTTGAAATCATTGTTTAGTAACCACTCATGCTAAGTTTTTAAAAGAGTTAAACACTAATACTAAAATCAAGGAAATGGTAAGTGTTAAGTTAACTAATGATCAAACTTCACTAATAAAAGAAGATCCTTTTGAAATTAACATTACACCGGTTCCATGTTTTTTTCAAAATTCATTTATTAGTAATGTCACCTTTGATAAAGATCTTTGTGTTAACATAATGCCTAATTACATTTTTGAAAAATTAAGTATTAGTGATTTTGCTCCACTTCAAATACCCATTTTTCTATCCAATCGGAGAGTAATAAAATCAATCGGTGTAGTTGAGGATGTCTTGGTTCAAACAAATCAAATGGTTATTCCAACCGATTTTGTCATCCTCGATGACGCTCCTCTAGTCTTGGGAAAACCTTTTGTAAAAACTCATGAAGCTTTGAAAAACCATAAATTTAACAATCTACCTCTTCAGTTAGGGGCATTCAAAAGGAGCATAGATCTTGAGCGTTCAATGAAATATCCTTTTGGCAATAATGACCCCCTAATTGAAGATGAAGATGAGCCACCCGATACAACTGGAGAAGTTGACCAATTTGTTGAAAAAGAGGTCGCCATAGAACAAACTTTTAAAGTTCTTAATCTTGATCAGCCACAAAATAAGGTGTCTCCTAAAGACCCACCCCTTGAGCTCAAAGAACTTCCGAAAGGTTTGGAATATGCTTTTCTAGACATAGATGGTAATTTACCTGTAATTATTTCGTCTAAATTAAGTAGCATAGAAAAAGAAAAATTAGTTAATCTTCTTAAAAAACACAAAAATGCGATTGCTTGGAAGCTTGTAGATATTAAAGGAATAAATCCTTCCATGTGCACGCACAAAATTTTAATGAACGATGACTACAAAACAGTAATACAACCACAACGTAGAGTAAATCCCAATGTGCAAGAAGTGGTTAAAAATAAAGTCATCAAACTACTTGACGCCGGACTAATCTATCCTATCTCCGATAGTCCATGGGTAAGTCCCGTCCAAGTAGTCCCGAAGAAAGGAGGTATGACGGTAATAACTAATGAGAAAAATGAATTAATACTAACAAGAACCGTCACAGGATGGAGAGTTTGTATAGACTATAGACGATTAAATGAAGCAACGAGAAAAGATCACTTTCCTTTGCCCTTCATTGATCAAATGTTAGAACGACTATCCGGTCATGAATTTTACTGTTTCTTGGATGGTTTTTCAGGTTATTTTCAAATTCCGATAACACCTGAAGACGAAGAAAAGACGACTTTCACATGCCCCTACGGAACTTTCGCCTATCGACGCATGCCGTTTGGTCTATGTAATGCACCTGAAACATTCCAACGTTGTATAGTGGCCATTTTCCATGACATGATAGAAAAGACAATGGAAGTCTTCATGTACGACTTTTCTATCTTTGGAGATTCATATGACCAATGCCTCGATAACCTTGAACGAATGTTATCCCGATGTGAGGAAAACACCAGGGGATTACGAGATTTGGATGAAAATGAGTGCCAAGCCGCATGGGCCCAAATCGGTGAAGGGCACTACAACCCCAGCAGCACAAAGAGTACCAAGCTGAGGGATCCGCTTTATCGCTACATTCATAGGCTCCTCACTTACTCTCTCAGCCAAAGACATGACAGTAGCGGGGTTGTTGGGTTGAAAGATTTAGTAGTCTTTCACTGCATCCACAACCGGAGGGCCCTCGATGTTCCATATCTCCTGCTTCGAAACATGCATCTGAACCGTCTTGCTCGTGCACCGACCCCTATCTTCTTTGGGGGATGGGTGTACCACCTCTTCAAGCACTTCACGCGCATTCCGAGGTCCTTTGAAAGGAGCCCATGGTCGGGACGAGTTGATTATCACATTTGCCGCGCCATGAACCTAATTTATGAGGCGAAAGACGGATCAGTGAGCTTTCAAAGGATGCAAGGCCATGCATGGAACCCACAGGAGGCACTAGTCCTTCACGCTCCACCTCCTCACTACCAGTATCAACCCCATGGTGATCCGGGTCAATCCTCCTCACAAGGAGGCGGTTTTCCTAACCTTCGAAGTTTACATGATCTTTTGTAGGAAAACCTCATGTGCACCAGGAACGCCTACAACCTTGCTAACAATACATACCACCGGGTCGGAGCTATCGAACGAAACATCAACGATATCCAAGACGATATCGGAAGCATCCGGGAGTATATGGCAGGTCATGGGGATGGAGGTGATGACAGCGATGAGGATATGGACTAGGAGGTTGAAGGAGCAGGAGCGGGTTGATGGCGAGCCCACAGGTTAAGGTCCCTTTTATCTATCAACACAATTTCCGGCCTGTGTGCCGAGTGTTAGACAATTTACTTTCCTTAACTCCTTTTTACTTTCTGCTTTATTTTTCTTTTACTTTATGGTTTGGATGATTAACTATGGTAAATTAGGACGTTTGGTATTGCTTGGTGTGGTATTTAGTGATAAAACAGGTACAATTGAGGCTTAGAGTGCTAATTATTAGCACTAACAAAGCCAGGACAGGAAAACCGGAAGAAGAAACCTGTTTTTCAGCCTTGCAGACAGTCCACACGGGGACGTGTCCAGCCAACACGCCCCCGTGCCCACCTCCCAGATCTACTGTTTGTTTATTTTCTGCAAATTTTTGCCAGACACGGGGTCGTGCCTAGCCAACACGCCCCCGTGTCAATTTTCTGTAAGTTTTCATTACTGGCAGTTGAACACGGGGTCGTGTCCGATGGACATGGGGCCTTGCCCAGACTGCCAGTAACATAAATTTTTGCTTTTAACACCATGTTACACATTCAATCCACCTAAAAATTTATTTTTGGGACACATTGAGGACAATATGTAATTTTAGTATGGGGGGATGCTAAAACCTTGAATTTTGCAAGTCCTAATAACAAGCCTTACACAAAACTCTATTGGAACCGCTAATCACCCCAATTTTTTTTTTCAAAATTTTTCATTTTTTTTACTTGTCTAAAGTTTAAGTTGGGAATTCTAAGACTAACAAGGTTATATTTTTACAAGTTTACAACCGATAGCGTCGTGATAAAAAGAACCAACATAAGAACATTATGAAACGGCATGACAAGCTTAGTTAAAATTCGATTATATATACTTGATCACATAAAAACCTATTCCCACAAAAGTGAGTTTTGAGCCTTTATTGAGCATACAAATATACATCTTTACGCTAAATGCTCATTTTTCGTTTCTTGTGTGAATAGCCGCTTGGTTCTTACGACTCTAGAACTTGCCACGACAATTCATTCCCGGTCCTTACCAACTTAAACCCAAGTAAGTAAATGATGGAGGCATTAGGACTAACCCTTTTTCTTTCAAAACCATTATTTTTATTTTTCTTTTCATCTACCCAAAAACTCCCCCTAGTTAGCCCCTTTGAGCCTAAACCTTTTCGTTTCTTAACCCAAAACCCTTTTTACCCACCAAAAAAAAAAAAACAAAAACCCTTTTTATTTTTACCTTTATTTTAGTAACAAGCTCGGTTTTCGTGTGACCTATATATATATATATATATATATATATATATATATATATATATTTACAATGAAGTTAGAAATAAACAAACAAAGCTCCTCAAACAAAAGCTTGTTTGAGGAAATACTTCATTTAAAATAAAAAGTCACAAAAACAAAATGTTTTACGAAAACCGACGCTTTTTACAACTTTCGCCCTTTTCTACTAACCACTAACCCAACTACCCACCTTTAGCCCAAGCCTAACCCTTCACCCAAAAAGTCCTCTTGATATTTACAAAGGTATAAAGTTAAAAAGGAGGAGAATTGATTGCTTGGCAAGCCTATGGTAGGAATAAGTTCCAAGCCGCTCTCGAGTGATTCACTAAAAATACACCTTCGGCCGAGTGTGAGTGATTTCTCCCGTGAGGTATGTGAACTTGTATATAAATGGAATTTTAGAAAGGTATGTTATGCCTTAATAAATAATTTATCTTATGAAAAGTTTTAAATAAATCATGACGAATAGGATTGTAAATAAATAAAAATAAAACCCAATAAAGATCTTGGATTCCCGACACTCTATGACAAGCCAAAACTTTCTCTTCTACCCATTCCATTTGGGAATGCAAGCCAAATATTAAAGAGTTTTGCTTGAGGACAAGAAAAAGTTCAAGTGTGGGGGTATTTGATGTGTGTAAAATGCAACATATAAATTACATCAAATGAGCCATAAAACTAACCCTTTTTAAGTACTAATGTTGGAAAAACTGTGTTTTTGTCTTCCTTTTGTATTTTCAGGATTAAATGAGCTCAAATTAACAAAAGAAGCAAAAAGACAGCTAAATCTAGCATAAATACAAGAAAAGGAACAAAAGTGGATTGCCCGACCCCTCGACAGCATCCTCCCAAGCAAAACAGAGAAGGCAGAAGACTGAACACGCCCCGTGCTCAGCGAGCACGGGGCCGTGCCCAAGAAGCAGCAGAAAAGACAAACCTGTAGAAGCTTCTATTGCTCACCACAGGGGCGTGCCCAATGAACACGGGGGCGTGCCCAAAGTACTACAGGCGCATTAATTATAATTGCGAATTACAATTAATGAGGAGAGATGGTGTCAGACAGGCACGGGGCCGTGCCCAGCGGACATGGGGCCGTGCCCAGGCCTCTGTTCAGCCTATAAATAGGAGTGCTTGGCTTCATTGCAACTCATCCCTTGGCACACCACCTCTCTCACACTTCACCCACCACCCACCACCATCACAACACCATCATCCACCACCATCATCCATTGTCCATCATAGAGTGTGTGAGTCGTCTCGGGATCCAAGATTGATCGTAAGAGTTCTTGACAATCAAGGCCATGTTTGCCTAAGTCTCTTACATCACTTGGTGAAGACAAGTGTTTAGTATAATACTTTTTATTTTTATCTTTTGCACTTTTTATTTGGTTTTGTATTAATGACTTTAATACCTAGTTGCTTATGTTGAAGGTGACTTTTCCTTATCGTTTGTCCGTGGTGTCTTGGCATTATTTTACTGTTTATATAAAATAAAAGATTTTCACCATTCATATCTCCACGGTCTATATGCAGGTATGTTGGCTACCTGGTCGGGGGTTAAGGGAACGGTTTGGTAAGGGTTTTGCCCTTGTTCAGCGTTTAGAGGTCCTGCAAGGGACCTGGGTCAAATTTAGTAGGATCTCTTTCAATACCCAAAGGTATTGGATGGCGGGGATCCAAACTCTTTGACCCCCTCATAAGTTAACTACTATTAATACTATAACCCGGCTATTTAGGACTGCATCCCTGCTGACTCAGACTACTTAGTCGAGGGTAACGTCACCTCCAAAAGAGGGGCCTACCATAATTTGCATTAATGACTTAATTCATTATCTTTCAATAATCCGACCCTTTAGGATTGTATCCTTGCTGACTCAAACTACTGGGTTGAGGGTAACGTCGCCTTCAAAAGAGGGGCCTACTACAATAACTAAGATAATCTCTTAAACAAGTTCAAAAGTGCGAAAATAATCAAAGGTTATACTAATACACGAGTCGGATCCAAGTGATTCATCTTGTCTATCTGCTTTTATTTTTATTTTACTTTTCAGCATTTAGTTAGTTTTATTTTCTTAGTTTAAAAATCTTTTCTAACATTTTGATTTGATTAGACATTGAGGATAAACCGGTACTAAAAGCTCTTGTGTCCTTGGACGACCTCGGTATCTTACCAACACTATACTACGTCCACGATGGGTGCACTTGCCCATATGTATGTTTAGTGTTAGTAAATATCGTGTTTTGTAAATTTAAAACTTGGCTAAAAAGTGTAAAAAGGGCTTAAAATATATACCAAAAATATATTACACTACACGCACATCAACCTCCTTTCTTAACCAGGTATAGTTCCTTATCCCAAATCATGCACATATATGTCAAACCAACATCTTGGTTATTACAATAATACCTGTGTCTTCGGGTGCAGGGCCTCGAACGTCTGGTTCATCTATACGAAGAATCCTGTGGGCTTAACAAGGTGCTCGAGTCCAAGTTGAAGAAAGCCGAGGTTACCATTTCCAACCAGGGTATGATTGTTGCCACTCTTGAGTCCCAAGCCCAACATGAACGGGATATGGTTACTTACCGGGAAGGCTTTAAAAGTTTTGTCGTTACTTCCCTTCTTCAGGCCAGGCTAAAAATGGCCCACAAAGCCAAGGCCCTGGGCTTCGAATGCCCTTCTTGGGATGTCGATGCCTGGGAGACAAAGTTAAGGAATCTCGGCGGCAATCCTGTTAAATCTGCAGCTGAAGGGTCTTTAAAAGTGGTTGAAAAACCAATTGGCGTTGGTGGCGAGGCTGAGAAGGATGTCCAAGCTAATCCTGAAGCGGATGCTGATGAAGACATGATGAATGAAGAAGGTGCCGCTCCCTAAGAGCAGCGAAGCGGGTAGTGATGGATATTCATGCCTGAGCCCATTTCTCTTAAATTTGATGGTTGTGTTTGTTTGAACAATTTTATTTCTTGTCCTTTAAACAATTTTCTTTTCCTGGACTAAAACAATTTGAGTCCTGGGTTTCAGGATGAAGCCTTTGGTCATCAACTAGTATCGTTTATTTCGGATAACACAACCTTTTTTAGGCTTATCCGCCGTTGTCTTTTAGTTCTTGTTATGGCCTTAGTCTAAATTTCAAAAATTAGTGCAATAATTTCCAAAACCTTATAAAAATATCTTGATCAGCATACTCGGAAATATTCTATTAAGACTTTCGTCCAATAGGGTTTGAAATTCAAATATTTCAAATGAAGTTTTTTAAAGAAATTAGGACAGTTCATTTTCATTTTACAATGTTTGTTTTGACAACAGTTGTTTAACTAGAATGCAGTTTTAGCTTTCAACCCAAGTATTATATCCCAAATATTCCAACCTAATATCCTGAAACATATTCCAAAAATATATCCTAAGAATATATCCTAGTCAGGATATTTAAGCCTTTTTTAAACATAGTTTCAAAAGTTCAAATGACTTATATAAGGTTTACAAAGGAAAGACCATACCAGGAATAGAGTGTAACCCTATTATCGAGCTTCAATCCCTTTGCAATTTTTTCCACTAAGATGTCCCCAGTCCGAGACACTTAGTACACTAGGTCCAAACTTGATCCTTTGAGCTTTACACAACCGCCTCAAAAGGAATGTCCCCTGTGCATAAAGTCTTTGAACACTTAATAATTTTTTGAACATTGGTTCCAACCGTCTGTACAGTTCTTGTGTTACAGGGGGTAAACCCTAAAATATACTGGAGATAAATCCTTAGTATCCTGGGGATAAACCCATAAGTATCCTGGGGAAAATCCCAAATTTTCATGTGCTATAGGTGGGAGTGTATAAACTCCAAGACTTGGAAAGGTGATAACCTTTAAACCTTAGAGAGTATGAAAATACCCTTCCGTGAGATAGGGTGATCAATCCTCATATACCTTTAGGATCCAGGATATAGCCAACAATAACGAAATTGTCAGCCACTTTTACGTGGACTAGTCCCGCTATCTTGAACTATCCCTAGATAACTTACGCTCCAGGCGGGGTGTTTAACCCCAATTCGAGAGAAAGGTGAGAGAGGAAAGTATCCTGAGTGTGTATCCTGGAGCTATATCCCGAAGCATATACTGTAAAACAACCATAAGCTAAGGTGGGTGTCAGCTTGGCTAACACCCCTCCGATGCTTAAGTCAGTATTGGGTTCAAAAGAATAAACAATATCAAATATATCAAAAAAGATAGAATTCATACCATCCTGAGTTAGAAACTAAATTCCAAACTCACTTGAAATAGAGCTTTAAATGTATAGTATTCCAGGATCTTGGTAGCATATCCCCCTCCATTTCCCTCATAGGGTCCTTCCCACTTTGGAGCCAACTTTCCATCTCATAGGGTCCTTCCCACTTTGGAGCCAACTTTCCATCAGCAGGATTCGTAGTATTCTGAAAAGCTTTTCTTAACACCCAATCTCCAACTTGAAACCTCGTAGTTCTTATATTCTTGTTATATGTTGTGGATATCCTCTGTTGATATGCTGCCATCCTTAGCTTTGCTGCATCTCTTATTTCGTCAATAGTATCTAATTCCTGGCAAAGGGCTTTAGGATTCTGCTCAGGATCTCTGAGGTTGGATCTCGCTGTAGGCATCACCATTTCTGTCGGGATCACGGCTTCTGCTCCAAATACTAAGGAAAATGGAGTTTGACCAGTCGCACTTTTCACTGTCGTTCTACCAGCCCATAGGACAAAGGGTAATTCTTCTGCCCATCTTCCCTTCTTAGCTCCAAGCCTTTTCTTCAAATTGTTGACAATTATCTTGTTTGAGGATTCTGCTTGTCTATTTGCTTGAGGATGTACCGGTGTGGATGCGATTATTGTTGGTGCACTACATCTGTCGACTTCGTCTTGGATCGAGTCTTACATTGAATTGTATAGATTAGGGCACGATTTACGAGAAAATAGGAAGTGTATTGTGTTTAGAGAGCTGATTTCGCTCATAGGGTTATGTTAGTTGCTGATTTCGCTTATATGTACAAGATGATTTCGCTTATATGGACATGTGGTCCTTGGAGCAAAATCTCAGACACTATATATATGTGTCATGAGCGAAATCAGTGTAACAATGGTACGATTTCCATATCGAAATGCTGCCGGTGTGAAGACTGACTGTTTTTGTGTTCAAGTCAATACAATCAGTAGTTATAGTGAAGAATCAGCTGTTTCTAGCTTTGTTTCTTGTTATTTCGCACCTGAAACAGAGTAGAGCTTATCTGAATGACTCATTCGGGTCAGAATACGATCCTACAAGTGGTATCAGAGCTTCAGGAGGAGGAGTTCTGCAGAGATTAGCTGGAATTCATCAAGTTTTTTTACTTCTACACCTTCTTTCATCATCTCAGAGAGATTTACCAGTCGAAATTCGCTCAAAATTTTACAGACTGTGTGTTATTGGACATAGACAAATCCCTGAGAGTTTGACATTGAAATACGGACTAAAAATGGATCAAATTAACCTCCGATTAGATTTCGCTCATCTGGACAATTTATGATTTCGCTCTTGTGATCATCCAATTTCGCTCCAAGGGACACCCTAAACTCTGATTTCGCTCCTAGGTCCATCCAAATTACCTTGATTTCGCTCATATGTCCACCAAAAAACCCTAATTTCGGTCTTGTGACACCTTGATTTCGCTTTTGTGAACCACAAAACCCTAATATCGCTCTTGAGTACATCAGATTTCGCTCCAGTGTCACATAAATTGGTGATTTCGCTCAAAAGGACACCTAGTGTATCTGATTTCGCTTATTTGTCACTGATTTTGAAAAACGTGCTAAGTCATCATGGATACCGAGTTCTATAACGCGTTTGCAACACCGTCTGGTCCAGCTGCTATTGTTCAAGCCATGAGTTTAGAAAACGAGACGGGAACCACCCAAAAGCCCCCGAAACCGATGAGTATCGAAGAATACTACGGGTGGAAAGACAGATTCGAGAACTAGGATCAGGCAAACCATCTTAGGTCGTGGGAATGTATCTTGAAGAAATACGTGTTGCCTCGAACAGATTTGCAGGTTCTCAAAGAGTTATCAGAGTTCACAGATCAAGAACGGGTTATGTACAAAGCTGAGAAAATGATGATCAGTAAGTCTGCAACAAGCCATCAAAGAAGACATCTTCATATTGCTACAGCATGACAAAACTGCAAAATCAATCTGGGATGCACTTAAAGTTAAGTTTGAGGGTAGCGAGAATATGATTAAAAGCAAGAAGGCGCTGCTAAAGAAAGAGTTTGATTTGTTCAGCAGATTACCGGGAGAGGACACAAAGAAGCTGATCGAACGATACTGCCACTTGGTGCGATCAATGTCAATGTTGAGTATTACCAAAGATCGTGAAGAGTGGGTAGATAAGCTTGCTGATGCGTTACCGCAGAAAGAATGGGGAACGTATTTGGTGATTCTGAAGAATACGGGTGTTTATGATGGGCTAACGATTTCTCAGTTTATCGAAAAGATCGAGAGTCAGGATTTGGAACAGCAGAAGATCGCTAGGATGAACAGTCCGAGTGGTCAACAGGATGTGAAGATGTATTATAAGGGTAGTATTCCGGTTCCAGAAGCTGAGAGAAGTCCGAAAATCCAAACTGCTTTTAGTGCTGGGGATTCAACGGAAAAGGCTGATCAGAGTTCTAATAAAAGCAGTAGTGGATTCTTATCATTTCCAAGTGTCAATCCTAAAGAGTTAAATACAAGCTTTCAGTCTCAGAGCACAAAGACAGGAAATGGTTACGTAATTCAGTGCAACATTGCTCTAAATCTTCCAGAGGGTCAAAATTTTTCAGAAGAAATTGCAAAAGACCACATGGCTCTACTTGGTTCAGTGTTGCTCTCATATGAAGGTCTTGTTGCTGGGAGGATCGGAAATCCTATGCCTATAAAGGAGGATTACGATCAAATAGATGCCGAAGAGATGGAATTAATGGATATCAAATGGTGTCTTGCTAGTGTTCTTAGACGTGCTGAAAAGTTCAAGACAATTACCAGGAGAAATGACTTTCTTGATGCACATGTTTCTACTTTAGGTTTTGATAAATCTAAAGTTACTTGTTTTCGTTGCAGGGAGAAAGGCCATTTCAAACGGGAATGCAAGAACATAGAAGCTAGTGGTGCTCAGAATCCGTTCAGAAAGGATGATTACTACCGGAAAGCCATTTATCAGCAGGTTGGTCAATCACAAGATTTACAGACGGCTCATGGTAGAAAGATTGAGGATTCAAAAAAGAGCATGTTTAGTGGATTTTAACAGGAGCAACTACATATCACCTGAAAGCAAAGCCTGTTTAATTGATCAAGATGATGAACAACTACCTGAAGGTTTCAGCTGGGATATGTTTGTTGATGAAATGGGTGATTTCAAAGCTTTCATTGCAAAGATTGTCAGAGAGCCAGACATGTTTGCCACGTGGATGAAGTCTATTGGCGAGACTGTGAAGAGTATGGAAGAAAAGTCTGTTACATCTGATGAAAGCTCAGAAAGTGCTGATGAAAGCTCACAGAGTTCAGATGAGAGTGTACAAAACGATGTTAGCTCAGAAAAGGAAGTTGTATTTGATCAAACACCATCTGATTCTGGTATATCAGATGCTAGTTCTGAAAAATCTTTACAGTTTGATCAATCACCTCCAGTTGATAGCAGTAGTGATGATGAAGAAGAAAAACATATCAATGTTGCTAAAGCTCATCTTTCTCCTGAAAGTTTTCATTTCTATTTTGCAGATCGCATGGAGAAACTGAAGGAGAAATGAGCCGCTAAAGAACAACAACAAATGAAATCTGAAGATGTTGTTCAGAACGAGAGTGTTGAAATTGTGATTAGTAATTTATATCCTCTGGAATCTTCAAGGATGATCCTAGATTGGCCAATGCATTAGCTTTTCATCTTTAACAGCATAGGATCCATTAAGGTGATTAGTAATTAATAATGAATCTACATGTACCTCAAGATACCTGATCCTCATATGCTTAGCAATTTGCAAACCAGCTATCAAGGCTTCATATTCAGCCTCATTGTTAGTAGTTTGGAACTCACAAGCTATAGAGTGGGGTATTATGTCCCCCTTGGGACTTGATGGCAGTCCTGTGTTCATACTTAATTTCATATGCACTAAGCTTGACTATCCACTTTGCCATTCTACCTGACATTTGAAGATTCCTGAGAACATTCTTGATAGGAAGGTTAGTTTTCATAATGATGGTGTGAGTTTCGAAATAATGTCTACGTTTAGCGGAAGCCATAATTAAATCAAGAAGTAATTTCTCTAACTAAGAATACCTGGCCTCAACGTCAAGTGGAATTTTACTTACATAGTATACCGGATGTTGAGAGCCTTCATGATCCTTAACTAGGACCGCACTTACTGCTTTAGCTGAAACAACTAAGTATAAGGATAATGATTCTCCATTTTCTGGTTTCATCAGGGCTGGCGCTACCTTGAGCAATTTGTCTACCTCTTCTTGGTTAATGGCATTTCTTTCGGGTGCAAATTTCCTCCTTTTTTGGTGTATTGGCTTGAATGACCTGTAAATACCAAGTTTGTGAGTAATAACATCCTTAGATATACCTGTCGTGTCTTCATGTTTCCAAGCAAAGGTAGATTTTCAAAAAGGATATTAAATCCTGCTCAGTACTGTCTAGGATCCTGGATCCTATAAAAATTTTGGATTCAGGATCCTCTTGGTTCAACAGAATATCCTTGACGTCTTGCTCTGCTGCTTCTATGACGTCTTGCTCCTTGGAGGCTGGTTTCATTGAAGAAGTGTAACAGTTCTTTGCCTCCTGCTAATCACTTTCTATCTTCACCACATCCTATAGAGTTGGGAGCTTAACACACTGATGATATGTTGAGAGGGACTGCCTTCATATCGTGTATCCATGGCCTATCAATGAGAATCATGTCTTTTAGCTGTTGAGAACCTCCGGAGATGAAATGGATGATTTGAGCATCAGCTAGTGGAGGAGGAGCTTTTTCAGGAACTTTTTCAGGATCCTTGATCCTTGACTTTTTCCTTCCAAGCAATTCCTTCTAGTATCCTTTGCTCAAAAGATAACCTATATCCTTCCTTAATGCTATGCACTCATCTGTGAGATGACCAGAATCCTCATGGTAAGCACACCATTTCGATTTGTCTTTGGTAGTAGCCGGTTTGTCATTCTTCCTTGGCCACCTAGCCTTGTCACCTAAATTCTGCATAGCAAGGATTAGTTCACTATTATTAGCAGAAAAACAATATTCATAAATAGAAGGATCATCCTCATCATCTTCCTGTTGTTCCACAACATGCATATTCTGGTTGTCATGCTCTGAGTATTGCTTGGATCAGTTATTCTTGAAATAGGATCCTTGTTTGTCTTGCTTTGAGGATCCTGAAAACCTCTCCTGGATCCTTTTGTCATCCTCTAAATGGATGAACCTGTTAGTGGAGGATTCTCCAAAGATCAGTGATCCTCAATTACTGTCGGGCTTAGGGATCCTCAATTTTGTTTGAATTAGTGATCCTCAGAGGGTATTGTAGGATCAGGATCCAGGATCATCATAGTGATCCTTACACTAACGATTGTCTGCTTTAAATATGAAGTTGTTTTGCAGGAGTACGTGCTTGGACTTGGTCTTGGCGATACTCCTGAAGCATATTCCCTATTTATTCCGCACTTGCTTGACTAATATGGACGTTATGGAGGTCGTGGAAGACTTGCATGAAATGCGGATAGTTAGTTAGCTTAGATTTTTTCTAAATTTATATGGGGATAGCGAGCTAGATTAGAACACTTGGCTAATTTTGGCTAAACACATACACTCGTAACTGCTCTCATCAGCTCCCGACTGTTTGCTCGACGATTACACACTTTTTTGCACATTACACTCTAGTGATCCTTGTAACAAGCTCGCTATCATCCAAAGTTGTAATACATTTTCTGTTTAATCTGAGTTGGTGATCGGTAGTTTCCATCACCCGAGGTTTTTTATGCCGGAGATCAATTCTTGATCAAGGGCTTTTTCCTCGTATAAATCATTGTGTCACTTGTTCATTACGTTTCTGAGTGATCCTTAATATTGTTCATTGATTCAAGCATCATACCTCACATCAAAAGATTTGGTTGCATTATCTTAGCTTGATTTTTAACCAAAATAGTTTGGCGCCCACCGTGGGGCAATTGGTGCTTCAATTCTGAAAGTTTTGTTTGTTTCATTCATTTCGGTTCATCACCTTCAACCGCATAGCTTCTCAAGGAAAAACCACTTCAAGTGCAATGCCGGCAATCGATTCTTCCCAGGGCGTTCAACCTTTGCCTCCACCACCTTCTGGATCCCAGAAGAATGCTGAAAAGAGACCGACTCCTATTTTCTCAAAACCTCCAACTTCTTCTGCATCTTATAATCCTACTACTAGTGACCTCTTTACTTTAATTTTGCAAATGAAGGATCACATACAGCAGCAGGATAAGACTAACGAAAAGATTCTCAGAGAAATTGGAGATATCAAGAAACAGAAGAGATCAGCAGAGGATCATTCCCCATTGATGCCTAGGTCTTTGAATTTCGACACTCCAGTCATAACCTCCCAACATTCTGCAGCTCCAAATGTCCAATACTTGGGTGGAACAAGAGGAATTCACTACGGATCCTCAGCAATGTCTCAGGCCCTAGGATCCTATTTTCAACCAGCAGGATCCTTCACTAGCATCAAGGATCCTTCGCTAGCTCAGGAGGATACATGGGGACGCAGCAGGTTCAAGGGTCGTCTCAGGTTCAAGGATCCTCTCAGGTTCAAAGATCCTCCTTTCAACCTCAAGGATCCTCTCAGGTTTTCGGATCCATGGATTATCCTCCAAGACCCCCATTCACAGTGCATCAAGGATCCCATGTTTCTCAGGATCAAGGATCCTTAAGAAGCTTGCAGCTTGGAAGTTCAGATGTCCATCAAGGAGACTTCATCCCAATGCAAACCATTGCTTCTTCTGGTCCTTCAATTATACCAGAATCTCGACAATATGGATTCACATCTGGGATTCCGAACTTGAATCCACCGGGAGGTAACACTTTCAATAATTCTTATACCACTAACCATGGCCTTATACAGGATATAAGTATCAACCAAGCTATGGCTAGGGAGTTAGAAAAGCTTAAGGATATGATATCAAGTGTTCCGGGGGGGTTAAGCCTATTCCTGAAATTGCAGATGGGAGCTGTAGGATCGGTGACCTGACCCGAATGAGTCGTTCAGAGGGGTTCTACTCTGTTTCAGGTGTGGAATAACAAGAAACAAAGCTAGAAACAGCTGATTCTTCACTTTAACTACTGATAGTATTGATCTGAATGCAATTACAGTCAGTCTTCACACCGGCATCACTCCGGTATGGAATTCGTACAACTGTTCTACTGATTTCGCTCATGACACCTATATATAGTGCTGAGATTTCGCCCCAAGGGACACAGGGTCCACATGAGCGAAATCAGAACATGACCACATAAGCGAAATCAGACTACTTAAGACCCTATGA
This sequence comes from Helianthus annuus, assembly GCF_002127325.2. NCBI lineage: Eukaryota > Viridiplantae > Streptophyta > Magnoliopsida > Asterales > Asteraceae > Helianthus > Helianthus annuus. The sequence continues at coordinate 74,127,616 of NC_035447.2, read as the reverse complement.
GCGAAATCAGGGTCTAATACACATACATTCTCCCATTTTCTCGTAAAACATGCCCTAATCTATACAATGCAATCTAAGACTCGATACAATACGAAGTCAACAGATGTAGTGCACCAACAGACTCCCCCTCAGATGTTGACGAGTCGTCCATCGAGTCTTCACAAACTTCAGTCTTGATCAGCCTCTGGGCTTCTTTCTCTTTCTTCATCAACAGACTCCCCTTTAACAATGTGCTGGTATTTCTTTGTTCTTCAGCAGCATTTGCTTCAGGATCGTTGTCTGGCTTTCCATCTCACAGCTTCTCAGGATCGATCAGCCTGGCTCTTCATGTTCCAAGATTGTTGCCTGGCTTTAACTTTGTCCATTGAATCGAAACCTGGCTCAAGCTCCATCCACAGAGTCTTTAATTACCAAGATCGAAACTTGGTTCTAGTTCTGTTCAGGACTCAAGATCGAATAACCTGTCTCAACTTATCCTGCTTTGATGTCTTTAGACTCCCCCTCTCAATTTGCTGGGATCGCAGCCTGGCTTGTTAAAAACAGAGAAACCTCAAGTATCGGAACCTGGCACTCTATTTTCAGGTTCAAGATTGAATCCTGGCTATTCCTGCACATTCTTAACCCAGAAGTAAATTTTCTAAATTTAACATTTCGAATATAAACGTATGCACCAACACGCTGATATAATCAGATGATTTCCTCTCATAATAACTTCCTCTTTGATGAACCAATTGTTGATTTTAAAAAAACATATTTTGACATTCAAAACACACTTCCCCTCACAACAATGTCATCATGTTTAGCACTTTGGAATTTTGAAAATCAGCTCTCCAATATCAGTTGTCGAAAATCTTTTTGACATTTTCAAAATTTATGCTAAAACACTCACAAAATCTTTTTGGATTTTCTGAAAGAAAGTAAATGACACCACTTGTAGAATTAAACGAAATGCAGAAATGAAATATTTACAAACAATATTTTTTTGAGTTTGCGCAAGAGGACCATATCAGTTTATGAGACATGTCACGAACACTGTTAAGCTGCATTACATTTTAAGTTCTAAACAATTCACCTAGATTGTCAGTATATTTGTCCACTTAAATTTTCACACAAATTTCAACTGATTCGAGATACAATGTTAATTTTTCAACTCTTGAACTTATTCGTGTGTCCTACTACTTGAATATACTCCCGTATCCAGATCCCAATATTCAGTCTTACAGGTGAGTATACCACAAATGATATCTGTCAGGGAATTTATTACGAGGGTCGTGAGAGCTCAGGTCGATACTTCCGTATACGCAAAGAGATGACGGCTTCGACTTTTAGGTGTGTCCCCTTTAGAGGATCTTTTGATTACAACAGCAACGACTATCAATTTTATTGTTTCATCAGCTTGCTGAGGGCGAGCTTATATTTCAAAGCTTTTTGCAGAAAGCATTATCCGGGGACTAGGTCAGTACTTCCATACAGCAGAAGTCCTGGGATAATACCCCAGATATCACTGAGCATAAAGACCTAGTATCTCAGAATAAGGGACCTTTCAAACAAGATTTCAGGGGCTACCTATATATCTAAGAAGTTGTTAACCCACAGAACAAACAAGTTTGAAATTTTAGGTTTATATCTCGTCACAATTTACAAAATGTATAAAAATCTACTGACACATCCGTAGTGAGATTGTTTATCACATTTTATCTTTACATTTCTTTAGCATGTTGTGACAGTCCACTGATGTACTATTATTTCCTCTTTTCACAACAAAACTCGTTTTAATTTTATCATGTTTTTGGCTTTTTCAAATTTTCTAATGTTATTGGATATTCTGAAAATTTTCTACTCCCCCTAAAATTCTAACACATTAAAGATAAATTTGAAAACAACTAAGCTCTTGACCTAATTGTATAACCAAACTGTACAAAAACTTGACAACTGGCATCGATTTGCATCAATTCGCCATCCACTAGGCATAAACAATCCGAGCTCCCCCTTTCAACAAACCATTTTCTCATTTAGATTTCAAAACACTTAAGTTTGTTTTAATCAAAATGATTTTTCCGGAAAATGAATTTGTATTTACCACTTGTTAAAATCGGGGATATGGGTCATCATCTTGTCTATTTTTATCTTGTGTAGTAAATTAAGTACAAATTAATGTCCCTGATTTACCGTTAGCAATTAAGCAACCTCTGTACCAATTGTAAGATCACAAACAATACCAATTGTAGGTATAATCAAACAATACCAATTGTAGGAATGTTACGTCTACATGAATCATTTTACCAATCAGGATGCCGATTCCTGCTTCGCACCTACCAACCTGGAAGCTCCGGCGTAGTCCTTCATCCTGTAAAAATTCAAACATTTTTCAAATTCATTCAACTCTCATAAAACATGAATGATGCCGATTCCTGATCAACGATATAAACTTGGGATCTTCGGCATGTCAGGCTTTTCTATTTGAACAGATTCACCCAAGCCTGACGATCCTTGGGTGATTTTGAATTCTTGTTCAACAATGGTGGAAAATTTGCATCATCCATTGTTAAACCTGAATTCTCCTTTTACCTCAACACCAGGCTCCTCTGGCTTTGACGAACCAGAATCATTTCCTGCACATGGCTTGTCTGACTTTGACCTGTCAGATTCATTGCCTGAAGGTGGCTTGTCTGACTTTAACACGTCAGATTCATCGCCGACCATTTTCTTTTTCTTCTTTTCTTCTTTCATCCTCAGATTTGTATCCGATGAATTTGTCTTGCTTGACTTTGCAATCGAGGGAGTCGATTCATCAGAACTCTTATTTTTACCAACAGATGAACCCGAGGACAATATCTTCTCCAGATACTCTCTTGCCTTTTTCCTCTTCTTTCGCAGTCTGTCTTTCTGCCCCTGTGAAAGTTTAACTTTCTTTTCTTGAATTGTCTGTTCTTGAACTTTTGGTTTTAGAACCTTCTGTTCATACGGTTTGACATTGACTGGAATCTTTGCCAATTTTTGAGAATTAGCCCTCAATCTGTCATTCGATCTCCTTGGGCAATCTCTGGCAATGTGACCTATGATATTGCAGTTATAGCATCTTCTCAATTCAAACCTCCAATTCTGGCAGTTAACAGCAATGTGTCCTTGATAGCCGCATCTGTAACACACTCTGTTATCGTACCAATCACCATTTTCAGCCCAAACGCTCAGGTTAAAGCACTGTTTGGCTTGGTGAAATTCCTTTCTCCTCGTGTTTGCTGGATTTGGCTTTTGAGCACTGTGGTCCGACCTGCACCACTTATTTCCAACAATTTTTGAATTTTCATTTTTCAATTTTAATGATTTTTGATTTTGATTGGATGATCGATCTGATGAGCTTTTATTATCTTTTTGAACATTTTTCTTATTTTTAATTTTTTGTTTCTGTTCCACTTTCTTCTTCAAAGGTTTTTTCTTAGAGCATTCTCCCTTTTCAGTCGATTGTAGAATAGTTTTCTGAAATTTTTCTTTAATTTCAAAAACAATTTTTGTTTTTCAATTTTTTCATTTTCATCATCAGATTTCTCATCGCAATCTTCAATTTTGACTTCGTCAAAATTTGTGACATCGTCACTTATTGGAACAGAATTGATCGGTTTTGGACAGAGAAAATTCAAACTATCTGATGAAGTCACAAAACCTTTCAATTTCTTTTCAAGTTCATCAATCTTGTTTCTTGAGTTTTCAGCTTCGTTTTTAGGCTGAGATATTCTTTCAAGATGAGACTTGATTGATTTTTCATTTTCAATCTTAATGTTTTCAAGAACAAATTCTTCATTTTCCAAAACTTTTAACTGTTCTTGAAATTTTGTTTCATTTGCTTTCAGATTCTTGTTCTCAAGCTTTATCCAGAAATCTTCATTTTCTGAGGATTTCTTTTTTGCTTTCATCCTTTTCTTCTAACTCTTTGATTTTCTTTCGAGCACAATAAGTTTCTTTTTCAAGTCGAATAATCATCTGAAGATGAGAATTTATCATTTTTTGCTTTTCAATGTTATTTTTGCTAAAAACATTTCTCCCATCTTCAAGAATTTTTATTTGACTTTGAAAATCTTTTAGCATTTTTAATTTTTCATTTTCAAAACTTTTGATTTTATCCTCAAAGATTTTTGTATTTTCTTTCAGTTTCTTGTTTTCTAATGTCAAACTGTTCAAATTATCTAACAGTTTGACATATTCAGATTTCAACTTTTCACAATTATCTTGTAAGACAAGAAACTGTTTATCATCAGATTTCTTCAAGTCTCTTAAAACTGAAATCTCTTCAGTTAGGTCTTCTCCCATTTGCATCTCATTTTGACTTTTCTTATTTTCAGCATTAATCACCATTTGTTCTTCAATCTTTTCAATGAGTGGACAGATTGTCAGTCGAGAAAGTTCTCTAGAAATCTTCAAGTTCAAACAAACAAGATGGCTATACCTCTCAATGATAGTCTTTGTGTTTTCTCCTGGATAACCTGAAAACGAGTCAAATTCTTTCTTTAATACATTTATTCTGTCAAATGTTTCTCTATTCATATTAAAGAAATTGGTATCCATGATTCAGTAACGCGTTGTTCAAAAACAGTGACTTTGGAGCGAAATTAGATATGAACTTCAAAAGAGAAATCAACAGAAGGTACACAGAAGCGAAATCAGCAACTTAATTCCCCTGGAACGAAATCAAGATGTTTCCAGGAGCGAAATCAGAATGTGTGTATGAGCGAAATCAGACTGTAATGGACTTCTGGAGCGGAATCAGGTGTGCACAAAAGCGAAACCTCAATCAATATACCCCAGGAGCGAAATCCCTATGTATTTTGGAGCAAAATTACAAGATTTCCAAGAGCGAAATCAGGCTATCATGAGCGAAATCATACATGTCCATATAAGCGAAATCAACTCGTAAGGTAATTTGGTCCATTTTACTGCGAATTTATGTCTCAAACTTTCAGGGATTTGTTAATGTCCAATTATCTATAATCTGTGAAATTTTGATCCGATTTTGACTGATAAAACTTCCTGAAATGATGAAAGAAGGTGTAGAAGCTAGAAATCTCAATGAAAATCAGCTGAATACTGTAGAACTCCTCCAACTAGCTCTGATACCAATTGTAGGATCGGTGACCTGACCCGAATGAGTCGTTCAGAGGGGTTCTACTCTGTTTCAGGTGCGGAATAACAAGAAACAATGCTAGAAACAGCTGATTCTTCACTTTAACTACTGATTGTATTGATCTGAAGGCAATTACAGTCAGTCTTCACACTGGCAGCACTTCGGTATGGAATTCGTACAACTGTTCTACTGATTTCGCTCATGACACCTATATATAGTGCTGAGATTTCGCCCCAAGGGACACAGGGTCCACATGAGCGAAATCAGAACATGACCACATAAGCGAAATCAGACTACTTATGACCCTATGAGCGAAATCAGGGTCTAATCACATACATTCTCCCATTTTCTCGTAAAACGTGCCCTAATCTATACAATGCAATCTAAGACTCGATACAAGACGAAGTCGACAGATGTAGTGCACCAACAGGAACCATAAGATATCTCGTTTAGCATCACCTATTTGTGATGCTGAGATACCCAAAAGGTTCCAGATATCAACCATGAAGTTATATGATGGCTCAACAGATCCTGAAGAACACGTGGCTTAATACAGAGAAAGGATGGAGATCAACCCCATCCTTGAGAGGTTAAAAGAAGCATGCTTATGCAAGGGTTTCGGATCCACACTTACAGGATCATCTCTTAAATGGCTGCTAAGTCTTCCCGCTTATTCTATTACTTCATTCGCTAATCTAGTTAACCTGTTTAATAATCAATTTTCTTGTAGTAGAAAATTTGAACGCTTAACTAGTGATTTATATAGGGTAACACAAGGTCAAAATGAATCACTTAGAGATTATATCACTAAGTTTAGTAAAGAATCCTTAGATATTCCTAACTTGGATATAGCCACGGCTGTAGAGGCCTTTAAAATGGGTTTACTTAGGGATTCATTATTCTATGATGATCTTGTTATGACACCATGCAAGAATCTTGATGAAGTAAGAACCAGGGCCCTTAGGTTCATCCGATTAGAGGATGACAAAAGGATCCAGGAGAGGCTAGCAGGATCATCGAAACAGGGAAAGCAAGGATCCTACTTCAAGAATAACAAGTTCAAATCCTACAACAAATCTGATAACCAGAACGTGCATGCAGTGGAACAGGAAGAGGATGATGAGGATTATCCTCCAATCTCTGAATACTGTTTTTCTGTTGATAACAATGAACTGATTCTTGCAATGCAGAATTTAGGTGAGAAAGCTAGGTGGCCAAGAAAAAGTGATAAACCAGCTGCTACGAAAGACAAATCAAAATGGTGTGCATATCACGAGGATTTTGGGCATCTCACCGAAGAGTGCATTGCACTAAGGAAAGAAATTGGTTACTTGTTAAGCAAGGGGCACTTAAAGGAACTTTTGGGACGAAAGAAGTCAAGAACCCAGGATCCTGAAAGGATCCCGGAAAAAGCTCCTGCTCCCCCAACAGATGCACAAGTCATAAACATTATATCCGGAGGATCAGACATTTGTGGTACTTCCTTTTCAGTAGCCAAAATACATGCTAAGGAAACCAAGATGGAGAATGGAGACAGACCCATCCGAACATCCAGTGTTACCAAGGATAAAGTTATAACTTTTGATGAGGATGATCGTGTTGACATTCAGGATCCTCATCATGATGGTCTTGTTATTACCCTTTTTATTTCTAACCATTTTGTTCGCAGGATCCTTATAGACGGAGGAAGCTCTGTGAACATTATCCAGCTTGATGTCCTAAAGAAAATGAATATTCCTGAGTCTGATATCGTGCCAAGATCCTCAGTACTTGTGGGATTCAGTGGGGAGACCAAGAATACTCTGGGGGACATCAAACTCCCAATCTATATCGAAGGACTACATTCTTATAAAAAAAATTTGTGTTATAGATTGCTTATCTTGTTGCAATGTTATCCTTGGCAGGCCGTGGATACATGACATGAAGGCAGTCCCATCTACTTATCATCAATGTGTGAAGCTTCCTAGTCCATGGGGGGTGGTGAAAATCGAGAGTGATCAGCAAGAGGCTAAGAATTGCTACACATCATCAATGAAACCAGCCTCAAGGCCAAGGGAGCAATAGCAATTAAAGTATCCTCCAAGGGATGTCTTAGAGGCAAGAGAGCAGGATGTGAAAGAAATCCTTATGGATCCTCATGATCCTGAATCCAAGATTTACATAGGATCAGGGATCCTTGGCAAAATAGAAGAGGATTTGGTATCCTTCCTCAAGAGGAGAAAAACTACCTTTGCATGGAAACACGAAGATATGACAGGTATATCTAAAGATATAATTACTCATAAACTTGGCATTGACAAGTCATTCAAACCAATCCATCAAAAGAGGAGGAAGTTTGCACCAGAGAGAAATGCCATTATCCAGGAGGAGGTAGAAAAATTACTTCGAGCAGGTATGATTAGAGAGGTCAAGTATCCAAGATGGTTGGCCAATGTGGTTGTTGTTCAAAAGAAAAATGGAAAGTGGAGGGTATGTGTCGATTTCACTGATTTAAATAAGGCCAAGGATCCTTTCCCATTGCCTCACATTGACTCCATGGTGGATGCTACCGCGGGTCATGAACAGTTAACCTTTATGGATGCTTCCTCTGGATTTCAACAAATTCAGATGGAACCATCTGATCAAGAGGATACAGCCTTTATGACCCCAACTGGTATTTATTGTTATATTGCTATGCCATTTGGACTAAGAAATGCAGGTGCTACTTATCAAAGGCTAGTCAATATGATGTTCAAGGATCAAATTGGACACACCATGGAAGTCTATATAGATGACATGGTGGTTAAGTCTAAAAAAGCTGAGGATCACCTTAGAGACTTGGAGGAAGCATTCGATATCCTTGATAAATTTAATATGAAATTAAATCCTTCCAAGTGTCATTTTGGTGTAAAACCGGGTATATTCTTAGGATATATGGTGACAAAAAGAGGCATTGAAGCAAGTCCAGAGCAAATTAAGGCTATTGTGAACATCAAATCACCTGCCAATTCTAAGGATGTGCAAAGATTAACAGGCAGGATCGCAGCCTTAAACAAGTTCATATCCAAATCCTCAGAAAAATGCAAGGAATTTTACGACATTTTGAGGAAGAACAAAAAATTTGATTGGACTGAAAAGCACGAAAATGCTCTCAAAGCTCTTAAGGATTACCTATCCTCAGCTCCTGCCTTGATGAAACCAGAAAAAGGGGATGTGTTATCCTTATTGTTAGGGCTGGATTTTTACTATGAATGATCCTTATACGTGATCCTAACCAGTGATCCTTATTTCTTTGGCAGGCAGTGATCCTCAGCCGGACCTCAGGATCAGGATCACGGGACATTGAGGTGATCCTTATACTAACGGTCATTTTCGATTACTACAATATTATTTTGCAGGAATATCTAGCAGGATATGCCCTACATATCATGATCCAGGGACGCGCTTTTACAAATATGGCAAGAGCTGAATTGAAGATGAACGTTGTGCCGGATATGGAAACATGGCTTGATCTAAGGGCAGCAATTTAGGCTAGATTATCTTTATTTCTAAAGGGGTAATGAGCTGATTAGTGGTCTATCTACCTAAAATAAGTTACCTACACATGTATAAATACCCATCTTCCTCATTCGGAAGAACACACACAACATACGACACAACTCTCAACACTTAGACACTCAGTGATCCTTGTACTCAGCTCATTATCATCCGAAGTTGTAACTACATTTTTATTATATTGAAGTTGGTGATCGGTAGTTGCCATCACCCGAGGTTTTTTATGCCGGAGATCATACATTGATCAAGGGCTTTTTCCTCGTATAAATCGTTGTGTCTTTGCATATTCATCACAGACGTGATCCTTTACTTTCATAGCTAACCAAGCATCATACCCCGTTTACATATAGTTTGGTTACATTATCCTTGTGTGATTTTTGACCAAAACAGTTTGGCGCCCACCGTGGGGCAATTGGTGCTTCATTCATAAAGAAAATCTTTTGTTCAAAATCATTTCAAAGAGTTACATGGCTTCATCATTGAAGAACACTTCCACGGCGATGTCTGCAGTCACCTCAGCACAAACCACTCTACCTCCTCCGCCGGCAGGATCCCAGAGAAATGCTGAGAAGAGACCAACCCCTTCTTTCTCTAAACCTCCATCTTCTTCTGCTATGAATTCTTCTATTCCCAGTACTAGTGATGTGTTTGCTTTAATTTTGCAGATGAAGGATCGTATGCAGCGGCAGGATGAAACTAATGACAGGATCCTCAGGGAGATTGGAGATCTCAAAAGACAAAAGAAAGCGGCAGAGGATCATTCCCCACTGATGCCAAAATCCTTGAGTTTTGAGACTCCAATGGTCACCTCTCAGCCATCAGGGATCCCAGACGTACAGATCACAGGGGAGACGAGAGGATTACATCTCAAGTCAGCAGCAATGACTCAGACATCGGGATCGTATTTTCAGCCAGCAGGATCCTATCCTCAGTATATGGGATCCTTCATGAATCCGGGAGCCTATCCGGGGGCACAGCAGTTTCAAGGATCCTACTTTATCCCAGGATCATTCCAGGGCCAAGGATCCTCCTTTATCCCAGGATCATCCCAGATACCAGGATCCTTACAGATGCCAGGATCCCTAAAAAGTTTGCAAACAGGGAGTCTAGATGTCCATCAAGGGGACTTCATTCCAATGCAGACTATTGCTTCCACTGGTCCCTCCGTTGTTCCAGAATCCCAGCAATATGGATTCCCTAACTTGAACCCAATGGGAGGTAACACTTTAAATAATTATCCTACCACTAACCATGGATTCATGCAGGATACAGGTACCAATCATGTTATGGCCAGGGAACTACAGAAACTAAAGGACATGATCTCAAGTGTTCCAGGGGTAGTCAAGCCTATCCCAGAGATTGCAGATGGGAGCCACAAGGTATCTCGCTTTGCACCACCAATCTGTGATGCAGAGGTGCCCAAAAGGTTCCATATCCCTACCATGAAGTTGTATGACGGCACAACGGATCCAGAGGAGCATATAGCACAATACAGGGAAAGAATGGAGATCAATCCTATCCCAGAAAAATTGAAGGAAGCATGCCTATGTAAAGGATTTGGATCTACTCTTACTGGATCAGCCCTTAAATGGCTGCTAAGTCTTCCCCCTTACTCTATTACTTCATTTGCTAATTTAGTTAATTTATTCAATAACCAATTCTCTTGTAGTAGAAAATTCGAAAAATTAACTAGTGATTTGTACAGGATAACTCAAAATCATAACGAATCATTAAGAGATTATATAACTAAATTTAGTAAAGAATCCTTGGATATTCCCAACTTGGATATGGCTACAGCTGTTGAAGCCTTCAAAATGGGACTTCTTAAGGATTCATTATTCTATGATGATCTTGTTATGACACCTTGCAGGAACTTAGATGAAGTAAGAACTCGAGCACTCAGGTTTATCCGGCTAGAGGATGACAAGAGGATCCAGGAGAGACAAGTAGGATCCCCAAAACAAGATAAACAAGGATCCTCCTTCAAAAACAACAAGTTCAAATCCTACCATAGAAACGAGAACAAGAATGTGCATGCTGTCAACCAAGAAGAGGATGATGAAGAATATCCTCCAATCTCAGAATATTGTTTTTCCGTTGACAATCACGAACTAATCCTTGCAATGCAGAATCTAGGTGAAAAGGCTAGGTGGCCCAGGAAGAATGATAAACCATCCGGGACTAAAGACAAGTCCAAATGGTGTGCATACCATGAGGATTTCGGCCATCTGACTGAAGATTGCATAGCTTTAAGAAAGGAAATTGGATACCTGCTAAGCAAGGGACATCTAAAAGAATTGCTGGGGAGAAAAAAGCAAAGGACCCAGGATCCTGAAAGGATCCCCGAAAAAGCCCCAGCACCTCCGGCAAATGCACAAGTGATCAACTTCATATCCGGAGGATCAGACATTTGTGGTACATCCTTTTCAGCGGCCAAAAGACATGCAAAAGAATCAAAAATGGACAATGGAGAAAGGCCTATTAGAACATCAAGTGTTTCAGAAGGGAAAACGATAACCTTTGATGAGGATGATCGCATCAACATCCAGGATCCTCATCATGATAGTTTAGTTATTACTCTCTTTATTTCTAACCATTTTGTCCGCAGGATCCTTATCGATGGAGGGAGCTCAGTGAACATAATCCAGCTTGATGTCTTGAAGAAGATGGGAATCCCAGAATCAGACATCACACCAAGATCCTCCGTGCTTGTAGGATTCAGTGGAGAAACGAAGAAAACTCTGGGGGACATCAAACTCCCAATCTACGTGGAAGGATTACATAATTATCAAAAATTTTGTGTTATTGACTGTTTATCTTGTTGCAACGTTATCCTTGGCAGGCCTTGGATACATGACATGAAAGCAGTTCCATCTACCTACCATCAATGTGTAAAGCTCCCTAGCCCATGGGGGATAATCAAGATCGACAGCGATCAGCAAGAGGCTAAGGATTGCTATACCTCATCCATGAAGCCAACCTCGAAGCCAAGGGAGCAATAGCAATTACAGTATCCTCCGAGGAATGTCTTGGAGGCAAGGGAGCAAGATGTAGATGAAATCCTCTTGGACCCTAGTGATCCTGAATCAAAAATCTATATCGGATCAGGGATCCTTGGCAAGATGAAAGAAGACATGATATCCTTCCTCAAAAGAAGAAAATCTACCTTTGCTTGGAAACATGAAGATATGACAGGTATATCCAAGGATATTATTACTCACAAACTTGGCATTGACAGGTCTATCAAGCCAATCCATCAAAAAAGGAGGAAGTTTGCACCAGAAAGGAATGCCATTATCCAAGAAGAAGTAGAGAGACTACTTCGAGCAGGTATGATCAGAGAGGTAAAGTATCCTAAATGGTTAGCCAATGTGGTTGTTGTCCAAAAGAAAAACGGAAAGTGGAGGGTATGTGTCGATTTCACTGATTTGAATAAGGCATGTCCCAAGGATCCTTTCCCATTACCCCACATTGACTCCATGGTGGATGCAACAGCGGGGCATGAACTGTTAACTTTTATGGATGCATCATCCGGATTCCAACAAATCCAGATGGAACCATCTGACCAAGAGGATACAGCCTTTATGACCCCAACCGGTTTATATTGTTATATTGCCATGCCTTTTGGACTAAGAAATGCAGGTGCAACATATCAAAGGCTGGTAAATATGATGTTCAAAGATCAAATTGGAAAAACTATGGAGGTGTACATAGATGATATGGTGGTCAAGTCAAAGAAAGCTGAGGATCACCTAAGGGACTTGGAAGAAGCATTCGATATCCTTGATAGTTACAACATGAAACTTAATCCTTCAAAATGCCATTTTGGTGTTAAGGCAGGAAAGTTCTTAGGATACATGGTAACCCAGAGGGGCATTGAAGCAAGCCCGGAACAAATCAAAGCATTAATAAATATCAAGTCTCCTGCCAATGCCAAGGATGTTCAAAGACTAACAGGCAGGATAGCAGCTTTGAACAGGTTCATATCGAAATCCTCAGAAAAGTGCAAAGAATTCTACGATATCCTAAGGAAGAATAAGAAGTTCGAATGGACTGAGAAGCATGAAAATGCTTTACAAGCCCTAAAAGAGTATATGTCCTCAGCACCAGCATTAGCAAAACCGGAAAAAGGAGATGTGTTATCCTTATATCTGGCGGTATCCTCAACCGCTGTAAGTGCTGTCCTCGTTAAGGATCACGAAGGTACACAATATCCTATCTACTATGTAAGTAAAAGTCTACTTGATGCCGAATCCAGGTACTCACACCTCGAAAAACTCATCCTTGCATTAATCATGGCATCCACGAAGTTAAGGCATTATTTTGAAACTCATACTATTATTGTTAAAACTAATTTTCCAATTAAGAATGTCCTCAGGAAACCGGATATGTCAGGGAGAATGGCTAAGTGGGCAGTGAAGCTTAGTGCCCATGATATAAGATACGAACCAAGAACAGCCATTAAATCTCAAGCACTAGCTGACTTTGTGGCTGATTTCAGTAGTGATCTACAAAAGGAAGCAGAATTGGAGGTCCAACAGCTGGATGAGACCAAGGATCCTTGGATACTACACACCGACGGATCCTCAAATATCAAAGGCACAGGGCTAGGGATCCTACTAAAATCGCCACAGGGGGACATAATACCCCACTCCATAGCTTGTGAGTTCCAGGCAACTAACAATGAGGCTGAGTATGAAGCCTTAATTGCTGGCTTACAAATTGCTAAGGATATGGGGGTAAAGTATCTCGAAGTATATGTAGATTCATTATTGATCACCAATCACTTTAATGGATCCTATGCTGTTAAAGGTGAAAAACTAACCAAATATTTAGAGATAGTCAAAAAATTGGCACTTTCTTTTGTTTCTTTTAGCTTAACACAGGTACCAAGGGAGGATAACACGGAAGCTGATGCATTGGCCAACCTAGGATCATCCTTAAAAATTCCAGAAAATATAAGTATCCCTATCATCCACATCCTGGCTCCTGCTATTGAAAACCAAGTAGCCATGGAAATAGAAGAGGATACTGCAGTAATCCCTAGTGAAGAAGCTCGATCTTATTCAGGATCATGGATCCCACCAATCATGAAATACTTGCAAAACGGAGAGATCCCAATGGGAGAAAATCCTAGAGCTTTCAGGATCAAGGTATCTCAATTTACAATCCTAAATAATATGCTATATAAACGATCCCTTGCAGGACCATATTTAAGATGTATTGAAGATCCTGAAATCGAAGAAGTATTGAGAGACTTCCACGAAGGAGATTGTGGAAACCACACTGGGGGCAGGGCATTATTCTCAAGGATCCTTAGAACAGGATACTACTGGCCAACCATGAAAAGGGATGCTGTAGAGTATGCTAAGAAATGTGATCCTTGCCAAAGACATAGCAATATCCTTCACCAACCAGCTGAATTACTACACCCCATACCATCCTCTTGGCCATTCATGAGATGGGGAATGGATATAGTTGGCAAGCTCCCTAAAGCACCTGGTGGAAAAGTATTTATGCTTGCCATGACTGACTATTTTTCCAAGTGGATAGAAGCTGAAGCCTTCGCTCAAGTCAGAGAAAAGGAAGTCATATCCTTCATTAAAAGAAACATTATAACCAGATTTGGCATCCCCTCTGAAATTATATGTGATAATGGTTCTCAATTCATTGGAAGGAGAACCACTAACTTTTGTGACAGTTGGGGAATCAAGATGATAACATCAACACCAGTTCATCCACAAGCCAATGGTCAAGCAGAATCATCCAACAAGATCATCATCAACAATCTGAAGAAGAAGCTAGGATCCAAGAAAGGAAAATGGGCAGAGGAGTTACCTTATGTGCTATGGGCTGATAGGACAACTCCCAAGAATGCCACTGGCCAAACACCTTTCTCTTTAGTATTTGGGGCAGAAGCAGTGATCCCAACAGAGATGGTGATCCCAACTGCTAGAACAAGTGCTCGTGATCCTGAAGAAAATGCTGCAACTCCTAGCCCAGGATTTGGATACTATTGAGGAAATCAGGGATCTAGCTAGAATAAGGATGGCAAGCTACCAACAAAGAATGGCTGGTGCCTACAACAAGAATGTCAGGATAAGGAAGTTCCAAGTCGGAGATATGGTATTGAGAAAAGCATTTCAAAATACTATTAATCCTGCTGACGGGAAGCTAGCACCAAAATGGGAAGGTCCCTACTTGATTGAAGCTGAAGCAGGAAAGGGGGCATACAGGTTGCTAACCATGGAAGGAAACTTGTTACCAAGAGCCTGGAATGCTGTTCACTTAAAGAAATATTTCATGTGAACATGATCCTTCCTGCATGTGATCCTTACATTGAAATATCCTTGAAGGATCCTGGAGATATCGGTGATCCTTACTCAGGTAATATGCTTATCCTAAAACTATTGCATTTTCTTACTTTTTGCCTAAGGATAAGGATCATGTATCCTTCATCCTCTACTCACAAACCATTTGAGTTATGATAGTTCAGGTATCTTCAGCATATCATCAAAGATCTTCAAAAGCATCACAGATCCTCGGGTCCAACCCCAGTTATCCTTGGGATTATCCCCAGTTTCCGCCAGCAGCGCACGATGATCCTGATATAGTTCACGTCTTTGGGATCAGTACCCACTTTCGGGGCTGGCGACCTCATCGTACTGGCTATACTTGGGATCCTACGTATAATGGTGGACGCACCATACATCCGTTCCTAAGGTTTCTAACGTTTTCACGTTAGCTAAGGTTTTGACATTTTCATGTCACTAAGTTTGGATAGTTGCCAGAAAGGGCCATACTCCAGTTTACATACGATCCTTTGGGCTTGTCCCCAGTTATCCTTTGGGCTTGTCCCCAGTGATCCTCCGGGATCATCCCCAGTTATCCTTTGGGCTTGTCCCCAGTGATCCTCCGGGATCATTCTCAGTTATCCTTTGGGCTTGTCCCCAGTTACTAACTTATCTTTTATATTGGCTTAGTCCCGAGTTATATTCCATTTTTTCAGGATTTCGAAGTTAAACGATTAAGGATCCTTAATCCTTATTACCCATTAAAGTTTTACCTACGGTTGTTCCAATTAAAGGTTAGGATCCAAACTTGGATCCTCAGGTATGATCCTTAACTACTTTTAATTTCATTATTCATTTGAATAACCTTTAGACCTTGACAACTGAACCTATGATCCTCAAAATAAACTATCTTGGAAACTTTCGATTATAGGATATTTGATCCAGGATCATATCCTAAATTTCTTAAACATAATTTGCTCAAACTTTTCAAACAAACATGTGTCAAAACAATTGAAAATCAAAAAGGATAACAACACAAGATAAGCCAGAAAGATTAAAGTTATATTATTAAACCAAAGGATCATTAACCCTTTCAAAAAAGTTGTCAAAATTGCCAACCCACATTTCTACCAGCAAAACGTGGCCCGTCCACATGGGTTGGCAAAGGGTGTCCATTGTCTATGCGGTCTTAGCATTTTTGCAGGAAAGTAGAAGCGGCAGGATCACAAAGGCTTCATCCCCCAAACAGAGGATCCCTCCACCTTTTGTAATCCTACCTATTGTTCAAAGGATCCAGGATCCTCAACCCTAAACTATTGTTCAAATACAGACCATCATTGTTTTAAAAACATCACAACCACTAAACAAAAAAAATTGGGCTCCGGCTATGTCTAGAAGTTTCCATCATTGCCCAATCTTGCAGCTCAAACCTTCGCTGCACCATTACCACCAGCTCCACTCACTTCACCCTGATCCTTGCCAGCATCACCACCTTCCAGCATGGGGATCTCCTCAGCCTCATCCTCGTCCTCCAGGTCTGCCAGCCTTGCCTTCCAACCTTCAACATCCCACGAGCCTTTGTCAAAGGTAGGATCCTGAGCTTCCTCGGCCATCTGAAGTTGGATCTTATACATAGCAATTGCCGCGGAGACCTTAGCATCTTGGGTGATCTCCTGCTTCTCGTTATCCATATCAATCAACCTCTGAGCAGCCTCAGCCTTCATGACCCGGAGCTCCTTCTCAAGATCTCCTATTTTGAGATCCTTAAGCACGCCCATTTGTTGAAGATCAGCAATCTGGCTCTCCTGGTCCTCAATATTGCCAAGATAAGTTTCGATCTCAGCAAGTTTCTGCAAACAAGAGAATAAAGACAAGCTCAGACTCAGGTGATCCTCAAGAAAAGCAGGATACATAAAATATGATAGGCGGATAACCTATAGGGGCAGTGATCCTTACCTCATTCACGTAATCAAGAAATTGCTGGCGAAGGAGAGGGAATCCTTGGAGTTCATCAGAAGCTTTCCTCTTTTTTCCTTTGCCCCGAATGGACGCTTTAGGAGCTGAGACTGAAGGGCTAGCAGCGGGAGCTTTCTTCTTTGAGGAAGTGACGTTGGCAAGGTCACTGATCCCAAACTTGGAGGCAGACTTAACGGACCTGGCAGACTTTCCGGCACCTACACAATTCAAAAACAAGATAAGTTCCCTTGTTAAATTAAATACTTTCACATAAAACTTATTTTCTATGAGGATACTTACTTGACATTGTGGCAGATGCAGAGGATATCTCTTGAAAATCTTGGATAATGATTTGGAAGCTTCTGACTTCAGGATTAAGCTTCTTGAAGGCTAACACTCTTTCTTTGGCAGCAGGGGTCAACTTTAAGTGAGCAACAGAGATAGCTGCAAAAAAGAAAAGACATCAGTGATCCTCATCATAAGAGACAGGACTGATAGTGATCCTTCAAGGATCCTCTACCCTACCATGAGTGGCCCATTCCTTGGGCAGATCCTTTCCATCCGGGATGGAATCCCTCTTAACAAAGAAAAATCGACGTTTCCAGTTGGTATCATTCTTGGTAACCTTGAAGATTGGATGATCCTCCCCAGCTTTCCGTTTCAACAAGTACCGGTGAGAACCAAAGGTGGTGAGATCATAAAGTTCAGCTAACTCTGACATCCCCAAATCGATCCCTTCTTGCTCGATGATCCTCTCGAAGGTATATAGAACCCTCCAGATCATCGGCATAGCCTGGATATATGAGATGCCGGCAAGAGAAAAGAAGGATTGGGTAAATGTCGGAAAAGGATATGAGTACCCGATGAGGAAAGGGGTAGCAGGAAAGGCCACCCAGGTGTCCGAAACAAAATCACTCAAAGCAGTAGGGTCAAAAGGCTTAAAAACAACATTCGCCGGGAAGCAATGGCGAATCTTGTCTATCTGGATATCGGTAAAACAGCACCTCTCCATAGGGGAATCCTTGATAATCCCCTGGCTTTTCAAGGGACTATCCTTCTTAGAGCCTTTGTGCGGTGAATTCCGAAGAAGCATGTTCGAGACAAAAAACAGAAGAAAAGCAAGAAAGAACAGAGCAAAGAAGAGAAAGAAGAAAATGATACCTGATCAAAGCCTTCGGTGACGATTATAAAGGGAGATACTTCGAATTTAAATACAAAGTGATCCTAACCCTATCTCCTATTTATAATGATGATTCGCAGGGATTGTCACATCAGTGACGTAAATATCATAACGGCTAGTCCATGTGCAACGGCTAGTAAATCGGAATCGTCCGTTAGAGATAAGCTCAAAACAAAATATAACTCATCCATTTACATTTAACTCCTTATATTTTGGGGGCAATTGTTAGGGCTGGATTTTTACTATGAATGATCCTTATACGTGATCCTAACCAGTGATCCTTATTTCTTTGGCAGGCAGTGATCCTCAGCCGGACCTCAGGATCAGGATCACGGGACATTGAGGTGATCCTTATACTAACGGTCATTTTCGATTACTACAATATTATTTTGCAGGAATATCTAGCAGGATATGCCCTACATATCATGATCCAGGGACGCGCTTTTACAAATATGGCAAGAGCTGAATTGAAGATGAACGTTGTGCCGGATATGGAAACATGGCTTGATCTAAGGGCAGCAATTTAGGCTAGATTATCTTTATTTGTAAAGGGGTAATGAGCTGATTAGTGGTCTATCTACCTAAAATAAGTTACCTACACATGTATAAATACCAATCTTCCTCATTCGGAAGAACACACACAACATACGACACAACTCTCAACACTTAGACACTCAGTGATCCTTGTACTCAGCTCATTATCATCCGAAGTTGTAACTACATTTTTATTATATTGAAGTTGGTGATCGGTAGTTGCCATCACCCGAGGTTTTTTATGCCGGAGATCATACATTGATCAAGGGCTTTTTCCTCGTATAAATCGTTGTGTCTTTGCATATTCATCACAGACGTGATCCTTTACTTTCATAGCTAACCAAGCATCATACCCCGTTTACATATAGTTTGGTTACATTATCCTTGTGTGATTTTTGACCAAAACACTTATACATCGCAATATCCTCTAAAGCAGTAAGTGTCGTCCTTGTTAAGGATCATGAAGGTACACAACATCTTGTCTATTATGTAAGTAAGAGTTTGCTTGATGCTGAATCCAGGTATTCACATTTAGAAAAACTTATTCTTGCTTTAATTATGGCATCTACTAAATTAAGACACTATTTTAAAACTCATGCCATTATTGTTAAGACTAATTTTCCAATTAAGAATGTTCTCAGGAAACCTGAAATGTCAGGAAGGATGGCTAAGTGGGCAGTGAAGCTCAGTGCTTATGATATAAGATACGAACCTAGAACTGCCATTAAATCCCAAGCCTTAGCTGACTCTGTGGCAGATTTCAGTAGTGACATGCAAAGGGAAGCTGAATGGGAAGTCCAACAGCTAGAGGAAACTAAGGATCCTTGGATACTCTTCACTGATGGAGCCTCCAATGTCAAAGGAACTGGGCTCAGAATACTACTAAAATCGCCACAGGGGACATAATACCCCACTCTATAGCTTGTGAGTTCCAAACTACTAACAATGAGGCTGAATATGAAGCCTTGATAGCTGGTTTACGAATTGCTAAGCATATGAGAATCTGGTATCTTGAGGTACATGTAGATTCATTATTAATCACTAACCACTTTAATGGATCCTATGCTGTTAAAGGTGAAAAGCTAATCAAATATTTAGAGATAGTCAAAGAATTGGCACTCTCTTTTGTTTCCTTTAGTTTGACACAGGTACCCAAAGAAGAGAATGCAGAAGCTGATGCATTGGCCAATCTAGGATCATCCTTGAAAATCCCAGAGGATATCAAGATCCCTATTATCCATATCCTAACCCCTGCTATTAAGGATCATGCAGCTATGGAGATAGGAGAAGATTCTGCAATTATCCCTAGTGATGACACAGGATCTCATTCAGGATCATGGATCCTTCCAATTATGAGATATATCCAACACAGAGAGATCCCTACTGGAAAAACCCCAGGGCTTTCAAAATTAAGGTATCTCAATTCACAATATTGAATAATATGCTATATAAACGATCTCTTGCAGGACCATATCTGAGATGCATTGAGGATCCTGAAATACAACAAGTCCTAAAGGATTTTCATGAAGGAGATTGTGGAAATCACACTGGGGGCAGGGCATTATTCTCAAGGATCCCGAGGACAGGATACTATTGGCCTACTATGAAGAAGGATGCTGTGGATTATGCTAAAAGATGTGATCCTTGTCAGAGACATAGTAATCGTTAGGGCTGGATTTTTACAATACATGATCCTCACGTGTGATCCTAACCAGTGATCCTTGTTTCTTTGGCAGATAGTGATCCTCAGCAGAGTTCCAGGATCAGGATCACGGACCATCATAGGATCCTCATGCTAACAGTTGCTTTCGTTGAATTTAATGTTGTTTTGCAGGACATCTAGCAGGATCCGCTCTTAAGCATCACAATCAAAGGACACGTCTTTACAACTATAGCATGTGCTTAATCGGAGATGGACGTTGTGAAGGATATGGAAACTTGGCATGATTTAAGGTCGATAATTTAGGCTAGATTTGCTTTTATTTCTAAAGGGGTAATGAGCTGATTATTAGTCTTTTTACCTAAAATAGGTCACCTACACTTGTATATATAACACTCTTCCCCACTCGGAAGAACACACAACACAATTCTCACACGCTTAGACACACATTACGATAGTGATCCTTGTACTCAGCTCATTATCATCCGAAGTTGTAACCATATTTTGATATATTGAAGTTGGTGATCGGTAGTTGCCATCACCCGAGGTTTTTTATGCCGGAGATCATACATTGATCAAGGGATTTTCCTCGTATAAATCATTGTGTCTTTGCATATTTCTTACTGAAGTGATCCTTTACTTTTTCTACAAACCAAGCATCATACCCCATTTACATAAAGTTTGGTTGCATTATCCTTGTGTGATTTTTGACCAAAACAGTTTGGCGCCCACCGTGGGGCAATTGGTGCTTCATTCATAAGAAAACCTTTTGTTCGAAATCATCTCAAAGAATTACATGGCTTCATCATTGAAAAACACGTCCATGTCGATGTCTGCAGTCAACTCGTCTCAGAACACTCTGCCTCCTCCACCGGCAGGATCCCAGAAGAATGCTGAGAAGAGACCAACTCCTACTAACTCTAAACCTCCATCTTCTTCTGCTATGAATTCTTATACTCCCAGTACTAGTGACGTATTTACTTTGATTTTGCAGATGAAGGATCGTATGCAGCGGCAGGATGAAACTAATGAAAGGATCCTCAGGGAAATTGGAGATCTCAAAAGACAAAAGAATACGGCAGAGGATCATTCCCCACTGACGCCCAAATCCTTGAGCTTTGATACTCCAATGATCACTTCTCAGCCATCGGGAATTCCAGACGTGCAAGTTATGGGAGAATCAAGAGGATTGCACCTCGGATCGACAGCAATGACTCAGGCATCAGGCTCACACTTTCAGCCGGCAGGATCCTATCCCCAGCATATGGGATCCTTCATGAATTCGGAAGCCTATCCGGGAGCACAGCAGTTTCAAGGATCCTACTTTGTTCCAGGATCATCCCAGGGTCAAGGATCCTCCTTTGTTCCAGGATCATCCCAGGTTCAAGGATCCTCCTTCGTTCCAGGATCCTTCCAGATACCAGGATCCTTCCAGATGCCAGGATCCCTAAAAAGTTTGCAAACAGGAAGTCTAGATGTCCATCAAGGGGACTTCATTCCAATGCAGACCATTGCTTCCACTGGTCCCTCCGTTATCCCAGAATCCCAGCAATATGGATTCACTAACTTGAACTCAATGGGAGGTAACACTTTAAATAATTATCTTACCACTAACCATGGATTCATGCAGGATACAGGTATCAATCATGCTATGGCCAGGGAGTTGCATAAGCTAAAAGATATGATCTCAAGTGTTCCAGGGGTAGTCAAGCCTATCCCAGAGATTGCAGATGGAAGCCATAAGGTATCTCGCTTTGCACCACCAATTTGTGATGCAGAGGTACCCAAAAGGTTCCATATCCCTACTATGAAGCTGTATGATGGTACAACGGATCCTGAGGAGCACATAGCACAATACAGGGAAAGGATGGAGATCAGTCCAATCCCGGAAAAGCTAAAGGAAGCATGCCTATGTAAAGGATTTGGATCCACTCTTACTGGATCAGCTCTTAAATGGCTGCTAAGTCTTCCCCCTTACTCTATTACTTCATTTGCTAATTTAGTTAATTTATTCAATAACCAATTCTCTTGTAGTAGAAAATTTGAAAGATTAACTAGTGATTTATACAGGGTAACTCAAAGTCATAATGAATCATTAAGGGATTATATAACTAAATTCAGTAAAGAATCCTTGGACATTCCCAACTTGGATATGGCTACGGCTGTTGAAGCCTTCAAAATGGGACTGCTTAAGGATTCATTATTCTATGATGATCTTGTTATGACACCATGCAGGAATCTAGATGAAGTAAGAACTCGGGCACTCAGGTTCATCCGGCTAGAGGATGACAAGAGGATCCAGGAGAGACAAGTAGGATCCTCAAAACAGGAGAAGCAAGGATCCTCCTTCAAGAACAATAAATTCAAATCCTACCATAGAAGTGACAACCAGAATGTGCATGCTGTTGACCAAGAAGAGGATGATGAAGATTATCCTCCAATCTCAGAATATTGTTTTTCCGTTGATAATCATGAACTAATCCTTGCAATGCAGAATCTAGGAGAAAAAGCTAGGTGGCCCAGGAAAAATGATAAACCATCCGGGACTAAAGACAAGTCAAAATGGTGTGCATACCATGAGGATTTCGGGCACCTAACTGAAGAATGCATAGCTTTAAGAAAAGAAATTGGATATCTGTTAAGCAAGGGGCATCTAAAAGAATTGTTGAGAAGAAAAAAACAAAGGACTCAGGATCCTGAGAGGATCCCTGAAAAGGCTCCAGCCCCTCCGGCGAATGCACAAGTGATCAACTTTATTTCCGGAGGATCAGACATCTGTGGTACATCCTTCTCGGCGGCCAAAAGGCATGCAAAGGAAGCAAAAATGGATAATGGAGAGAGACCTATTCGAACCTCAAGTGTCTCGGAAGGAAAGACGATAACGTTTGACGAGAATGATCGCATTAACATCCAGGATCCTCATCATGATAGTTTAGTTATTACTCTCTTTATCTCTAACCATTTTGTCCGCAGGATCCTTATTGACGGAGGAAGCTCAGTGAACATTATCCAGCTTGATGTTCTGAAGAAAATGGGTATCCCAGAATCAGACATCACACCAAGATCCTCCGTGCTTGTAGGATTCAGTGGAGAAACGAAGAAAACTCTGGGGGACATCAAACTCCCAATCTACGTGGAAGGATTACATAATTATCAAAAATTTTGTGTTATTGACTGTTTATCTTGTTGCAATGTTATCCTTGGCAGGCCCTGGATACATGATATGAAAGCAGTCCCATCCACCTATCATCAATGTGTGAAACTCCCTAGCCCATGGGGGATCATCAAGATCGACAGTGATCAGCAAGAGGCTAAGGATTGTTATACCTCATCCATGAAGCCAACCTCGAAGCCTAGGGAGCAATAGCAATTACAGTATCCTCCGAGGAATGTCTTGGAGGCAAGGGAACAAGATGTGGACGAAATCCTCTTGGATCCTAATGATCCTGAATCAAAAATCTATATCGGATCAGGGATCCTTGGCAAGATGAAAGAAGACATGATATCCTTCCTCAAAAGAAGAAAGTCTACCTTTGCATGGAAGCACGAAGATATGACAGGTATATCTAAGGATATCATAACTCATAAACTTGGCATTGACAGGTCTATCAAACCAATCCATCAAAAAAGGAGGAAGTTTGCACCAGAAAGGAATGCCATTATCCAAGAAGAATTAGAGAGACTACTTCGAGCAGGTATGATCAGAGAGGTAAAATATCCAAAATGGTTAGTGTTTTGGTTAAAAATCACACAAGGATGATGCAACCAAACTTTATGTAAATGGGGTATGATGCTTGGTTTATAGAAAAAGTAAAGGATCACTTCAGTGTGAAATATGCAAAGACACAATGATTTATACGAGGAAAAAGCCCTTGATCAATGTATGATCTCCGGCATAAAAAACCTCGGGTGATGGCAACTACCGATCACCAAACTTCAATATATCAAAATATGGTTACAACTTCGGATGATAATGAGCTGAGTACAAGGATCACTATCGTAATGTGTGTCTAAGCGTGTGAGAATTGTGTTGTGTGTTCTTCCGAATGGGGAAGAGTGTTATATATACAAGTGTAGGTGACCTATTTTAGGTAAAAAGACTAATAATCAGCTCATTACCCCTTTAGAAATAAAAGCAAATCTAGCCTAAATTATCGCCCTTAAATCATGCCAAGTTTCCATATCCTTCACAACGTCCATCTCCGATTAAGCACATGCTATAGTTGTAAAGACGCGTCCTTTGATTGTGATGCTTAAGAGCGGATCCTGCTAGATGTCCTGCAAAACAACATTAAATTCAATGAAAGCAACTGTTAGCATGAGGATCCTATGATGGTCCGTGATCCTGATCCTGGAACTCTGCTGAGGATCACTATCTGCCAAAGAAACAAGGATCACTGGTTAGGATCACATGTGAGGATCATGTATTGTAAAAATCCAGCCCTAACAATTGCCCCCAAAATATAAGGAGTGATTTTGTAAATAAATGAGTTATATTTTGCTTTGATCTTATCTGCAACGAACAACTCGGATAACTAGCCGTTAATCTCGAACTAGCCGTTGCAACCTTTACGTCATTGAGGTGACATCCCTGCAAATCATGATTATAAATAGGAGATAGGGTTAGGATCAATCTGCATTTAAATTCAAGATATTCTCCCTTTATAATCTCTACCGAAGATCAATCAGGTATTCTCTTCTCTTTCTTCCCTCTCTTGCTCTGTTTTTCTGCTTTTATCCTGCCAAGAGTATGTTGCTCCGAAATTCCCCTCACAAGGATCACAAGAAGAGCAGTCCCCTGAAAAGCCAAGGGATCTTCAAAGACTCTCCTACGGAGAGGTGCTGCTTCACTGACGCTCATGTTGATAGGATCCGTCACTGTTTTCCGGCGGATACCGTCTTCAAGTCTTTTACTCCCACCGCTCTGAGTGATTTCGTTTCCGACGCCTGGGTGGCCTTTCCTGCAACTCCGTTTACCATAGGATATTCATATCCTTTTCCAGCCTTCACCCAATCCTTCTTTTCTCTGACCGGCATGTCCTATATCCAAGCCATGCCGATGATCTGGAGGGTTCTATGTACCCTTGAGAGGATCATCGAGCAGGAGGGGATTGACTTAGGGATGTCGGAGCTGGCCGAGCTATATGATCTTACCACGTTTGGTTCTTGTCGGTACTTGTTGAAACGGAAAGCTGGGGAGGATCACACTGTTCTTAAGGTCACCAAGAATGATACAAATTGGAAGCGGCGATTTTTCTTTGTTAGGAGGGATACCATCCCTAATGGGAAGGATCTGCCCAAGGAGTGGGCTACTCATGGTAGGATAGAGGATCCTGGAAGGATCACCATCAGACTTGTTCCTTATCATGAGGATCACTAATGTCTTTTTTTGTTTTTTATGCAGCTATATCCATTGCTTATCTCAAGTTGACCCCTGCTGCAAGAGAGAGAGAGAGTTCTAGCCTTCAGGAAGCTTGATCCTGAAATCAGAAGTTTTCAAGTCACCGTCCAAGATTCACAGGAAGTATCCTCCGCATCTGCCACTATGTCAAGTAAGTATCTTTATTTAAAAAGCAGTTCTATGTAAGATTTTAAATTAGTTAGGGTACTTATCTTGTTTTGATTGTGTAGGCGCTGGGAAATCTGTCAAGTCTGCTTCCAAGTTTGGTATCGATGATCTTGCAAACGTTAAATCTGCAAGGAAGAAAGCTCCTGCTGCTAGTCCCTCTGCTTCAGCCCCTAAAGCACCTGTTAGAGGTAAGGGAAAGAAGAGAAAGGCTTCTGAGGATCTTCAAGGATTTCCTCTGCTCCGCCAACAGTTTCTTGATTATTTCAACGAGGTTAGGATCACTGCCCCTGTTGGTTATCCTGACGGTTTTGAGGATCACTTGTGTCAGACGTCATATCTTGTTTTTCTTGCAGAAATTTACTGAAATAGAGACTTATGTTAACCACGTTGAAGATCAAGATCGCCAAATTGCCGACCTCCAACAGATGGGTGTGCTGAAGGATCTCAAGATAGCTGATCTTGAGAAGGAGCTCTGGGCTACCAAGGATGAAGCTGTCAAAGCATTGATCAAGTTTGACTACAAGAAGCATGATATCACCCAGGATGCTAAGGTCTCTGCTGCGATAACCATGTATAAGATCCAGCTGCAAATGGCTGCGGAGGCTCAGGATCCTTCCTTTGACAAAGGCACATGGGACGTGGAAGGTTGGAAGGCAAGGCTGGCAGAGTTGGAGGATGATGATGATGCTGAGGATATCCCAATGCTGGAGGGCGGTGATGCTGACAAGGATCAGGGTGGAGAAGCTGGTGGTGATGGAGCAGCAAAGGTGTGAGCTGCTGGATTGGGCGATGATGGATATTTGTGACCAGGCCGGAGCCCAATTTTTTAAGTTTGGTAGTGGTTTGGTTGTGATGTTTTGAAACAATGATGGTCTGTACTTAAACAATAGTTTTTTAGGGTTAAGGATCATGGATCCTTTGGACAATAGGTAGGATTACAAAAGGTGGAGGGATCCTCTGTTTGGGGGATGAAGCCTTTGTGATCCTGCCGCCTTTAATTTCCTGCACCTGCTAAGACCGCATAGACAATGGACACCCTTTGCCAACCCATGTGGACGGGCCACGTTTTGCTGGTAGAAATGTGGGTTGGCAATTTTGACAACTTTTTGAAAGGGTTTAAGATCCTTTTGTTAATAATATAACTTTAATCTTTCTGGCTTATCTCGTGTTGTTATCCTTTATTTATCTTCTTATTTTCCAGTTTGTTTTAGAAACATATTCGTTAGAGTAACAAGAGTTGAGCAAACCATGTTTAATAAATTTAGGATATGATCCTAGATCAAATATCCTGACACTGGTCATTTTTGAAGCAATCAATTTCAAGGATCATAGGTTTAGTTGTCAAAGTGTAAGGGTTGTTTAGTATAATCAAAATAGTCAAGGATCATACCTGAGGATCCAAGTTAGGATCCTAACCTTTAATCAAGATAACCATAAGTGAAATTTTAACGGATAATAAGGATTAAGGATCCTTATTTGTTTAACTTCGAGAACCTGAAAAATGGAACATAACTTGGGACTAAGCCAATGTAAAAGATAAATTAGTAGCTGGGGACATGCCCAAAGGATAACTGGGGATGATCCCAAAGGATCTCTGGGGACAAGTCCAAAGGATAACTGGGGATGATCCCAAAGGATCACTGGGGACAAGCCCAAAGGATAACTGGGGACAAGCCCAAAGGATAACTGGGGACAAGCCCAAAGGATAACTGGGGATGATCCCAAAGGATCACTGGGGACAAGCCCAAAGGATCGTATGTAAACTGGAGTATGGCCCTTACTGGCGACTATCCAAACTTAGTGACATGAAAATGTCAAAACCTTAGCTAACGTGAAAACGTTAGAAACCTTATGAACGGATGTATGGTACGTCTACCATTATACGTAGGATCCTAGGTATAGCCAGTACGATGAGGTTGTCAGCCCCGGAAGTGGGTACTGGTCCCAAAGACGTGAACTATATCAGGATCATCGTGCGCTGCTGGCGGAAACTGGGGATAATCCCAAGGATAACTGGGGTTGAACCCAAGGATCTGTGGTGCTTTTGAAGATCTTTAACGACATGCTGAAGATACCTGAACTATCATAACTCAAATGGTTCGTGAGAAGAGGATGAAGGATACATGATCCTTATCCTTAGGTAAAAAGTAAGGAAATGTAATAGTTTTAGGATAAGGACATTACCAGAGTAAGGATCACTGACATCACCGGGATCCTTCGAGGATACTTCAATGTAAGGATCACATGCTTGAAGGATCATGTTCACATAAAGTATCTCTTTAAGTGAACAGCATTCCAGGCTCTTGGTAACAGGTTTCCTTCCATGGTTAGCAATCTGTATGCCCCCTTTCCTGCTTCAGCTTCAATCAAGTAAGGGCCTTCCCACTTTGGTGCTAACTTCCCGTCAGCAGGATTAATAGTGTTTTGGAATGCTTTTCTCAACACCATAACTACGACTTGAAACTTCCTTATCCTAACATTTTTGTTGTAAGCACCAGCCATTCTTTGTTGGTAGCTTGCCATCCTTATCCTAGCCAGATCCCTGATTTCCTCAATAGTATCCAAATCCTGAGCCAGGATTGTAGCATTCTCTTCAGGATCACGAGCACTTGTTCTAGCAGTTGGGATCACCATCTCTGTTGGGATCACTGCTTCTGCCCCAAATACTAAAGAGAAAGGTGTTTGACCAGTGGCATTCTTGGGAGTTGTCCTATCAGCCCATAGCACATAAGGTAACTCCTCTGCCCATTTTCCCTTCTTGGATCCTAGCTTCTTCTTCAGATTGTTGATGATGATCTTGTTGGATGATTCTGCTTGACCATTGGCTTGTGGATGAACTGGTGTTGATGTTATCATCTTAATTCCCCAACTGTCACAAAAGTTAGTAGTTCTGCTTCCAATGAATTGGGAACCATTATCACATACAATTTCAGAGGGAATGCCAAATCTAGTTATAATGTTTCTTTTGATAAAGGATATAACTTCTTTTTCTCTGACTTGAGCAAAGGCTTCAGCTTCTATCCACTTAGAGAAGTAGTCAGTCATGGCAAGCATAAATACTTTTCCACCAGGTGCTTTAGGGAGCTTGCCAACTATATCCATCCCCCATCTCATGAATGGCCAAGAGGATGGTATAGGGTGTAGCAATTCAGCTGGTTGATGAAGGATATTGCTGTGTCTTTGACAAGGATCACATTTCCTAGCATATTCTACAGCATCCCTTTTCATGGTTGGCCAGTAGTATCCTGTTCTAAGGATCCTTGAGAACAATGCCCTGCCCCCAGTGTGGTTTCCACAATCTCCTTCATGGAAGTCTCTCAACACTTCTTCAATTTCAGGATCCTCGATACATCTTAAATATGGTCCTGCAAGAGATCGTTTATATAGCACATTATTTAAGATTGTGAATTGAGATACCTTAATCCTGAAAGCTCTAGGATTTTCTCCCATCGGAATCTCCCCGTATTGCAAGTATCTCATAATTGGTGAGATCCATGATCCTGAATAGGATTGAGCTTCTTCACTAGGGACCACTGCAGTATCCTCTTCTATTTCCATGGCCACCTGATTTTCAATGGCAGGAGCCAGGATATGGATGATAGGGATACTCATATCTTCTGGAATCTTTAAGGATGATCCTAGGTTGGCCAATGCATCAGCTTCCGTGTTATCCTCCCTTGGTACCTGTGTTAAGCTGAAAGAGACAAAAGAGAGTGCCAATTCCTTGACTATCTCTAAATATTTGGTTAGTTTTTCTCCTTTAACAGCACAGGATCCTTTAAAGTGATTGGTGATCAATAATGAGTCTACATATACTTTAAGATACTTTACCCCCATATCCTTAGCAATTTGTAAGCCAGCAATTAAGGCTTCATATTCAGCCTCATTGTTAGTTGCTTGGAACTCACAGGCTATGGAGTGGGGTATTATGTCCCCCTGTGGCGATTTTAGTAGTATCCCGAGCCCTGTGCCCTTGACATTTGAGGATCCATCAGTGTGTAGTATCCAAGGATCCTTGGTCCCATCCAGCTGATGGACCTCCAATTCTGCTTCTTTTTGTAGATCACTACTGAAATCAGCCACAAAGTCAGCTAGTGCTTGGGATTTGATGGCTGTTCTAGGCTCGTATCTTATATCATGGGCACTAAGCTTTACTTCCCATTTAGCCATTCTTCCGGACATCTCTGGTTTCCTGAGGACATTCTTGATTGGAAAATTAGTTTTAACAACAATAGTATGGGTTTCAAAATAATGCCTTAACTTAGTTGATGCCATGATTAATGCAAGAATAAGTTTTTCGAGGTGTGAGTACCTGGATTCGGCATCAAGTAAACTCTTACTTACATAGTAGATAAGATATTGTGTACCTTCGTGATCCTTAACAAGGACAGCACTTACAGCGGTTGAGGATACCGCCAGGTATAAGGATAACACATCTCCTTTTTCGGGTTTTGATAATGCTGGTGCTGAGGACATATATTCTTTAAGGGCTTGTAAAGCATTCTCATGTTTCTCAGTCCATTCAAACTTCTTGTTCTTCCTTAGGATATCGTAAAATTCTTTACATTTCTCCGAGGATTTTGATATGAACCTGTTCAGAGCTGCTATCCTTCCTGTTAGCCTTTGCACATCCTTAGCATTGGCAGGGGACTTGATATTCACTAGTGCTTTAATTTGCTCCGGACTTGCTTCAATGTCCCTCTGAGTTACCATATATCCTAGGAATTTTCCTGCCTTAACACCAAAGTGGCATTTTGAAGGATTAAGCTTCATGTTATAATTATCAAGGATATCAAATGCTTCTTCCAAATCCCTTAGGTCATCCTCAGCTTTCTTTGATTTGGCTACCATATCATCTATGTATACTTCCATAGTTTATCCAATTTGATCTTTGAACATCATATTCACCAGCCTTTGATATGTTGCACCTGCATTTCTTAATCCAAAAGGCATGGCAATATAACAATACAAACCTGTTGGGGTCATAAAGGCTGTATCCTCTTGGTCAGATGGTTCCATCTGAATTTGTTGGAATCCAGATGATGCATCCATAAAGGTCAACATTTCATGCCCCGCCGTTGCATCCACCATGGAGTCAATGTGGGGTAATGGGAAAGGATCCTTGGGACATGCCTTATTCAGATCAGTGAAATCGACACATACCCTCCACTTTCCGTTTTTCTTTTGGACAACAACCACATTGGCTAACCATTTTGGATATTCTACCTCTCTGATCATACCTGCTCGAAGTAGTCTCTCTACTTCTTCTTGGATAATGGCATTCCTTTCTGGTGCAAACTTCCTCCTTTTTTGATGGATTGGTTTGATAGACCTGTCAATGCCAAGTTTGTGAGTAATAATATCCTTAGATATACCTGTCATATCTTCATGTTTCCAAGCAAAGGTAGATCTTCTTCTTTTGAGGAAGGATATTAAGTCTTCTTTCATCTTGCCAAGGATCCCTGATCCGATATAGATTTTTGATTCAGGATCACTAGGATCCAAGAGGATTTCGTCCACATCTTGTTCCCTTGCCTCCAAGACATTCCTCGGAGGATACTGTAATTGCTATTGCTCCCTTGGCTTCGAGGTTGGCTTCATGGATGAGGTATAACAATCCTTAGCCTCCTGCTGATCACTGTCGATCTTGATTATTCCCCATGGGCTAGGGAGCTTCACACATTGATGGTAGGTGGATGGGACTGCTTTCATATCATGTATCCAAGGCCTGCCAAGGATAACATTGCAACAAGATAAACAGTCAATAACACAAAATTTCTGATAATTATGTAATCCTTCCACGTAGATTGGGAGTTTGATGTCCCCTAGAGTTTTCTTTGTTTCTCCACTGAATCCTACAAGTACGGAGGATCTTGGTGTGATGTCTGATTCTGGAATACCCATTTTCTTCAGAACATCAAGCTGGATAATGTTCACTGAGCTTCCTCCATCGATAAGGATCCTGCGGACAAAATGGTTAGAGATAAAGAGAGTAATAACTAAACTATCATGATGAGGATCCTGAATGTTAATGCGATCATCCTCATCAAACGTTATCATCTTCCCTTCTGAGACTCTTGATGTTCTAATAGGCCTTTCTCCATTATCCATTTTTGACTCCTTTGCATGCCTTTTGGCCGCCGAGAAGGATGTACCACAGATGTCTGATCCTCCGGAAATAAAGTTGATCACTTGTGCATTTGCCGGAGGTGCTGGAGCCTTTTCAGGGATCCTTTCAGGATCCTGAGTCCTTTGCTTTTTTCTTCCCAACAATTCTTTTAGATGCCCCTTGCTTAACAGATATCCAATCTCTTTTCTTAAAGCTATGCATTCTTCAGTTAGATGCCCGAAATCCTCATGGTATGCACACCATTTTGACTTGTCTTTAGTCCCGGATGGTTTATCATTCTTCCTGGGCCACCTAGCTTTTTCTCCTAGATTCTGCATTGCAAGGATTAGTTCATGATTATCAACGGAAAAACAATATTCTGAGATTGGAGGATAATCTTCATCATCCTCTTCTTGGTCAACAGCATGCACATTCTGGTTGTCATTTCTATGGTAGGATTTGAATTTGTTGTTCTTGAAGGAGGATCCTTGCTTCTCCTGTTTTGAGGATCCTACTTGTCTCTCCTGGATCCTCTTGTCATCCTCTAGCCGGATGAACCTGAGTGCCCGAGTTCTTACTTCATCTAGATTCCTGCATGGTGTCATAACAAGATCATCATAGAATAATGAATCCTTAAGCAGTCCCATTTTGAAGGCTTCAACAGCCGTAGCCATATCCAAGTTGGGAATGTCCAAGGATTCTTTACTGAATTTAGTTATATAATCCCTTAATGATTCATTATGACTTTGAGTTACCCTATATAAATCACTAGTTAATCTTTCAAATTTTCTACTACAAGAGAATTGGTTATTGAATAAATTAACTAAATTAGCAAATGAAGTAATAGAGTAAGGGGGAAGACTTAGCAGCCATTTAAGAGCTGATCCAGTAAGAGTGGATCCAAATCCTTTACATAGGCATGCTTCCTTCAACTTCTCTGGGATAGGATTGATCTCCATCCTCTCCCTGTATTGTGCTATGTGCTCCTCTGGATCCGTTGTACCATCATACAGCTTCATAGTAGGGATATGGAACCTTTTGGGTACCTCTGCATCACAAATCGGTGGTGCAAAACGAGACACCTTATGGCTTCCATCTGCAATCTCCGGGATAGGCTTGACTACCCCTGGAACACTTGAGATCATATCTTTTAGCTTCTGCAACTCCCTGGCCATAGCATGATTGATACCTGTATCCTGCATGAATCCATGATTAGCGGTAAGATAATTATTTAAAGTGTTACCTCCCATTGGGTTCAAGTTAGTGAATCCATATTGCTGGGATTCTGGAATAACGGAGGGACCAGTGGAAGCAATGGTCTGCATTGGAATGAAGTCCCCTTGATGGACATCTAGACTTCCTGTTTGCAAACTTTTTAGGGATCCTGGCATCTGGAAGGATCCTGGTATCTGAAAGGATCCTGGAACGAAGGAGGATCCTTGACCCTGGGATGATCCTGGAACAAAGTAGGATCCTTGACCCTGGGATGATCCTGGAACAAAGTAGGATCCTTGAAACTGCTGTGCTCCCGGATAGGTTCCCGAATTCATGAAGGATCCCATATGCTGGGGATAGGATCCTGCCGGCTGAAAGTGTGAGCCTGATGCCTGAGTCATTGCTGTTGATTCGAGGTGCAATCCTCTTGATTCTCCCATAATTTGCACGTCTGGAATTTCCGATGGCTGAGAAGTGATCATTGGAGTATCAAAGCTCAAGGATTTGGGCATCAGTGGGGAATGATCCTCTGCCGTTTTCTTTTGTCTTTTGAGATCTCCAATTTCCCTGAGGATCTTTTCATTAGTTTCATCCTGCCGCTGCATACGATCCTTCATCTGCAAAATCAAAGTAAATACGTCACTAGTACTGGGAGTATAAGAATTCATAGCAGAAGAAGATGGAGGTTTAGAGTTAGTAGGAGTTGGTCTCTTCTCAGCATTCTTCTGGGATCCTGCCGGTGGAGGAGGCAGAGTGTTCTGAGACGAGGTGACTGCAGACATCGCCGTGGACATGTTTTTCAATGATGAAGCCATGTAATTCTTTGAAATGATTTCGAACAAAAGGTTTTCTTATGAATGAAGCACCAATTGCCCCACGGTGGGCGCCAAACTGTTTTGGTTAAAAATCACACAAGGATGATGCAACCAAACTTTATGTAAATGGGGTATGATGCTTGGTTTATAGAAAAAGTAAAGGATCACTTCAGTGTGAAATATGCAAAGACACAATGATTTATACGAGGAAAAAGCCCTTGATCAATGTATGATCTCCGGCATAAAAAACCTCGGGTGATGGCAACTACCGATCACCAAACTTCAATATATCAAAATATGGTTACAACTTCGGATGATAATGAGCTGAGTACAAGGATCACTATCGTAATGTGTGTCTAAGCGTGTGAGAATTGTGTTGTGTGTTCTTCCGAATGGGGAAGAGTGTTATATATACAAGTGTAGGTGACCTATTTTAGGTAAAAAGACTAATAATCAGCTCATTACCCCTTTAGAAATAAAAGCAAATCTAGCCTAAATTATCGCCCTTAAATCATGCCAAGTTTCCATATCCTTCACAACGTCCATCTCCGATTAAGCACATGCTATAGTTGTAAAGACGCGTCCTTTGATTGTGATGCTTAAGAGCGGATCCTGCTAGATGTCCTGCAAAACAACATTAAATTCAACGAAAGCAACTGTTAGCATGAGGATCCTATGATGGTCCGTGATCCTGATCCTGGAACTCTGCTGAGGATCACTATCTGCCAAAGAAACAAGGATCACTGGTTAGGATCACACGTGAGGATCATGTATTGTAAAAATCCAGCCCTAACAGTTAGCCAATGTGGTCGTTGTCCAAAAGAAAAACGGAAAGTGGAGGGTATGTGTCGATTTCACTGATCTGAATAAGGCATGTCCCAAGGATCCTTTCCCATTACCCCACATTGACTCCATGGTGGATGCAACAGCGGGGCATGAACTGTTGACCTTTATGGATGCATCATCTGGATTCCAACAAATTCAGATGGAACCATCTGACCAAGAGGATACAGCCTTTATGACCCCAACAGGTTTGTATTGTTATATTGCCATGCCTTTTGGATTAAGAAATGCAGGTGCAACATATCAAAGGCTGGTGAATATGATGTTCAAAGATCAAATTGGACAAACTATGGAAGTGTACATAGATGATATGGTAGTCAAATCAAAGAAAGCTGAGGATCACCTAAGGGATTTGGAAGAAGCATTTGATATCCTTGATAATTATAACATGAAGCTTAATCCTTCAAAATGCCACTTTGGTGTTAAGGCAGGTAAATTCCTAGGATATATGGTAACTCAGAGGAGTATTGAAGCAAGTCCGGAGCAAATTAAAGCACTGGTGAATATCAAATCCCCTACCAATGCTAAGGATGTGCAAAGGCTAACAGGCAGGATAGCAGCTCTGAACAGGTTCATATCAAAATCCTCAGAAAAATGTAAAGAATTTTACGATATCCTAAGGAAGAACAAGAAGTTTGAATGGACTGAGAAACATGAGAATGCTTTACAAGCCCTTAAAGAATATATGTCCTCAGCACCAGCATTAACAAAGCCCGAAAAAGGAGATGTGTTATCCTTATATTTGGCGGTATCCTCAACTGCTGTAAGTGCTGTCCTTGATAAGGATCATGAAGGTACACAATATCCTATCTACTATGTAAGTAAGAGTTTGCTTGATGCCGAATCCAGGTACTCACACCTCGAAAAACTTATTCTTGCATTAATCATGGCATCAACTAAGTTAAGGCATTATTTTGAAACCTATACTATCGTTGTTAGAACTAACTTTCCAACTAAGAATGTCCTCAGGAAACCAGAGATGTCAGGAAGAATGGCTAAGTGGGCTGTAAAGCTTAGTGCCCATGATATAAGATATGAGCCAAGAACAGCCATTAAATCCCAAGCACTAGCTGACTTTGTGGCTGATTTCAGTAGTGATCTACAAAAAGAAGCAGAACTGGAGGTCCAGCAGCTGGATGAGACCAAGGATCCTTGGATACTACACACTGATGGATCCTCAAATGTCAAGGGCACAGGGCTCGGGATACTACTAAAATCGCCACAGGGGGACATAATACCCCACTCCATAGCCTGTGAGTTCCAAGCAACTAACAATGAGGCTGAATATGAAGCCTTAATTGCTGGCCTGCAAATTGCTAAGGATATGGGGGTGAAATATCTTAAAGTATATGTGGACTCATTATTAATCACCAATCACTTTAATGGATCCTATGCTGTTAAAGGAGAAAAACTAACCAAATATTTAGAGATAGTCAAGGAATTGGCACTCTCTTTTGTCTCTTTCAGCTTAACACAGGTACCAAGGGAGGATAACACGGAAGCTGATGCATTGGCCAACCTAGGATCATCTTTAAAGATTTCAGAATATATAAGTATCCCTATCATCCATATCCTGGCTCCTGCCATTGAAAATCAGGTGGCCATGGAAATAGAAGAGGATACTGCAGTGATCCCTAGTGAAGAAGCTCAATCTTATTCAGGATCATGGATCTCACCAATTATGAGATACTTGCAATACGGGGAGATTCCGAGGGGAGAAAATCCTAGAGCTTTCAGGATTAAGGTATCTCAATTGACAATCTTAAATAATGTGCTATATAAACGATCTCTTGCAGGACCAT
Organism: Helianthus annuus; assembly: GCF_002127325.2. Classification (NCBI taxonomy): domain Eukaryota; kingdom Viridiplantae; phylum Streptophyta; class Magnoliopsida; order Asterales; family Asteraceae; genus Helianthus; species Helianthus annuus. The sequence continues at coordinate 74,090,990 of NC_035447.2, read as the reverse complement.
ATTTAAGATGTATCGAGGATCCTGAAATCGAAGAAGTGTTGAGAGACTTCCATGAAGGAGATTGTGGAAACCACACTGGGGGCAGAGCATTATTCTCAAGGATCCTTAGAACAGGATACTACTGGCCAACCATGAAAAGGGATGCTGTAGAATATGCTAGGAAATGTGATCCTTGTCAAAGACACAGCAATATCCTTCATCAACCAGCCGAATTGCTACATCCTATACCATCCTCTTGGCCATTCATGAGATGGGGGATGGATATAGTTGGCAAGCTCCCTAAAGCACCTGGTGGAAAAGTATTTATGCTTGCCATGACTGACTACTTCTCTAAGTGGATAGAAGCTGAAGCCTTTGCTCAAGTCAGAGAAAAAGAAGTTATATCCTTTATCAAAAGAAACATTATAACTAGATTTGGCATTCCCTCTGAAATTGTATGTGATAATGGTTCCCAATTCATTGGAAGCAGAACCACTAACTTTTGTGACAGTTGGGGAATTAAGATGATAACATCAACACCAGTTCACCCACAAGCCAATGGCCAAGCAGAATCATCCAACAAGATCATCATCAACAATCTGAAGAAGAAGCTAGGATCCAAGAAGGGAAAATGGGCAGAGGAGTTACCTTATGTGCTATGGGCTGATAGGACAACTCCCAAAAATGCCACTGGTCAAACACCTTTCTCTTTAGTATTTGGGGCAGAAGCAGTGATCCCAACAGAGATGGTGATCCCAACTGCTAGAACAAGTGCTCGTGATCCTGAAGAGAATGCTACAATCCTGGCTCAGGATTTGGATACTATTGAGGAAATCAGGGATCTGGCTAGGATAAGGATGGCAAGCTACCAACAAAGAATGGCTGGTGCTTACGACAAAAATGTTAGGATAAGGAAGTTCCAAGTCGGAGATATGGTGTTGAGAAAAGCATTCCAAAACACTATCAATCCTGTTGACGGGAAGTTAGCAACAAAGTGGGAAGGTCCTTACTTGATTGAAGCTGAAGCAGGAAAGGGGACATACAGATTGCTAACCATGGAAGGAAATTTGTTACCAAGAGCCTGGAATGCTGTTCACTTAAAAAAGTACTTTATGTGAACATGATCCTTCAAGCATGTGATCCTTACATTGAAGTATCCTCGAAGGATCCCGGTGATGTCAGTGATCCTTACTCTGGTAATGTCCTTATCTTAAAACTATTACATTTCCTTACTTTTTACCAAAGGATAAGGATCCTGTATCCTTCATCCTCTTCTCACGAACCATTTGAGTTATGATAGTTCAGGTATCTACAGCATATCGTCAAAGATCTTCAAAAGCAACGCAGATCCTTGGGTTCAACCCCAGTTATCCTTGGGATTATCCCCAGTTTCCGCCAGCAGCGCACGATGATCCTGATATAGTTCACGTCTTTGGGACCAGTACCCACTTCCGGGGCTGACAACCTCATCGTACTGGCTATACCTAGGATCCTACGTATAATGGTAGACGTACCATACATCCGTTCCTAAGGTTTCTAACGTTTTCACGTTAGCTAAGGTTTTGACATTTTCATGTCACTAAGTTTGGATAGTCGCCAGTAAGGGCCATACTCCAGTTTACATACGATCCTTTGGGCTTGTCCCCAGTGATCCTTGGGCTTGTCCCCAGTTATCCTTTGGGCTTGTCCCCAGTTATCCTTTGGGCATGTCCCCAGTAATCCTTTGGGCTTGTCCCCAGTTATCCTTTGGGCACGTCCCCAGCTATTAACTTATCTTTTACATTGGCTTAGTCCCAAGTTATGTTCCATTTTTCAGGTTCTCGAAGTTAAACAAATAAGGATCCTTAATCCTTATTATCCGTTAAAATTTCACTTATGGTTATCTTGATTAAAGGTTAGGATCCTAACTTGGATCCTCAGGTCTGATCCTTGACTATTTTGATTACACTAAACAACCCTTACACTTTGACAACTAAACCTATGATCCTTGAAATTGATTGCTTAAAAAATTTTCAGTGTCAGGATATTTGATCTAGGATCATATCCTAAATTTATTAAACATGGTTTGCTCAACTCTTGTTACTCTAACAAATATGTTTCTAAAACAAACTGGAAAATAAGAAGATAAATAAAGGATAACAACACGAGATAAGCCAGAAAGATTAAAGTTATATTATTAACAGAAGGATCTTAAACCCTTTCAAAAAAGTTGTCAAAATTGCCAACCCACATTTCTACCAGCAAAACGTGGCCCGTCCACATGGGTTGGCAAAGGGTGTCCATTGTCTATGCGGTCTTAGCAGGTGCAGGAAATTAAAGACGGCAGGATCACAAAGGCTTCATCCCCCAAACAGAGGATCCCTCCACCATTTGCGATCCTACCTATTGTTCAAAGGATCCAGGATCCTTAACCCTAAAAACTATTGTTCAAAGTACAGACCATCATTGTTTCAAAACATCACAACCACAAACAAACCACTACCAAACTTAAAAAAATTGGGCTCCGGCCTAGTCTCGAAATATCCATCATCGCCCAATCCAGCAGCTCACACCTTTGCTGCTCCATCACCACCAGCTTCTCCACCCTGATCCTTGTCAGCATCACCGCCCTCCAGCATTGGGATCTCCTCAGCTTCGTCCTCATCCTCCAGCTCTGCCAATCTCGCCTTCCAACCCTCCACGTCCCATGAGCTTTTGTCAAAGGCAGGATCCTGAGCCTCCGCAGCCATCCATAGTTGTATCTTGTACATAGCAATTGCGGCAGAGACCTTGGCGTCCTGGGTGATCTCCGGCTTCTCGCCATCCATGTTGATCAGCATTTGAGCAGCCTCATCCTTAGTAGCCCGGAGTTCCTTCTCAAGATCCGCTATCTTGAGATCCTTTAACACGCCCATTTGTTGGAGGTCGGCGATTTGGCTTTCCTGATCCTCGACATGGCCAAGGTAAGTCTCAATCTCAGCAAGTTTCTGCAGAAGAGAAAAAAGGTAAGTTCAGGACCAGGTGATCCTCAAAGAAGCAGGATATACATGCAAAATACACAAGCAGGATATTCAAGAAGGATAACCAACAGGGGCAATGATCCTTACCTCATTGACATAGTCAAGGAACTGCTGGCGGAGCAGGGGAAATCCTTGGAGATCCTCAGAAGTCTTTTTCTTCTTCCCCTTACCCCTAACAGGTGCTTTAGGGGCCGAAGCAGAGGGACTGGCAACAGAAGTCTTCTTTCTTGAAGACTTGACATTGGCAAGTTCATCAATCCCGAACTTGGAGGCAGACTTAGCAGACTTAGCAGATTTCCCAATGCCTACACCATCAAAACAAGATAAGTTCCCTTACTAACTAAACAGTCTTACATATGACTTACTTTTTAATAAGGATACTTACTTGACATAGTGGCAGATGCGGAGGATACTTCTTGTGAATCTTGGACGGTGACTTGAAAACTTCTGGTCTCAGGATCAAGCTTCTTGAAAGCTAGAACCCTCTCTCTTGCAGCAGGGGTTAACTTGAGATGAGCAATGGAGATAGCTGCACAAAGGACAAAAAAGACATTAGTGATCCTCATCATAAGAGACAAGTCTGATGGTGATCCTTCCAGGATCCTCTATCCTACCATGAGTAGCCCACTCCTTGGGCAGATCCTTCCCGTTAGGGATGGTATCCCTCCTAACAAAGAAGAATCGTCGCTTCCAGTTGGTATCATTCTTGGTGACCTTAAGAACAGGGTGATCCTCCCCAGCCTTCCGTTTCAACAAGTATCGACAGGAACCAAACGTGGTAAGATCATATAGCTCAGCCAGCTCCGTCATCCCTAAGTCAATCCCTTCTTGCTCGATGATCCTCTCAAGGGTATACAGAACCCTCCAGATCATCGGCATGGCTTGGATATAAGACATGCCGGTCAAGGAAAAGAAGGATTGGGTGAAGGCTGGAAAAGGATACGAATATCCTATGGTAAACGGAGTTGCAGGAAAGGCCACCCAAGTGTCGGAAACAAAATCGCTTAAAGCGGTGGAAGTGAATGACTTGAAGATAGCATCCGCCGGAAAACAATGACGGATCCTATCAACATGAGCGTCGGTGAAGCAGCATCTCTCCGTAGGAGAGTCTTTAATGATCCCTTGGCTTTTTAGGGGACTGCTCTTCTTGTGATCCTTGTAAGGAGAATTTCGGAGCAACATACTTACAACAGAATGAAAACAGAGGAGCAGAAAAACAGAGCAAGAGAAGGAAGAAAGAAAAGAAGAGAATACCTGATCGATCTTCGGTTGAGATTATAAAGGGAGTATATCTTGAATTTAAATGCAGATTGATCCTTACCCTATCTCCTATTTATAATCATGATTTGCAGGGATGTCACCTCAGTGACGTAAGGATTGCAACGGCTAGTTCGAGATTAACGGCTAGTTATCCGAGTTGTTCGTTGCAGATAAGATCAAAGCAAAATATAACTCATTTATTTACAAAATCACTCCTTATATTTTGGGGGCAATTGTTAGGGCTGGATTTTTACAATACATGATCCTCACGTGTGATCCTAACCAGTGATCCTTGTTTCTTTGGCAGATAGTGATCCTCAGCAGAGTTCCAGGATCAGGATCACGGACCATCATAGGATCCTCATGCTAACAGTTGCTTTCGTTGAATTTAATGTTGTTTTGTAGGACATCTAGCAGGATCCGCTCTTAAGCATCACAATCAAAGGACGCGTCTTTACAACTATAGCATGTGCTTAATCGGAGATGGACGTTGTGAAGGATATGGAAACTTGGCATGATTTAAGGGCGATAATTTAGGCTAGATTTGCTTTTATTTCTAAAGGGGTAATGAGCTGATTATTAGTCTTTTTACCTAAAATAGGTCACCTACACTTGTATATATAACACTCTTCCCCACTCGGAAGAACACACAACACAATTCTCACACGCTTAGACACACATTACGATAGTGATCCTTGTACTCAGCTCATTATCATCCGAAGTTGTAACCATATTTTGATATATTGAAGTTGGTGATCGGTAGTTGCCATCACCCGAGGTTTTTTATGCCGGAGATCATACATTGATCAAGGGCTTTTTCCTCGTATAAATCATTGTGTCTTTGCATATTTCTTACTGAAGTGATCCTTTACTTTTTCTACAAACCAAGCATCATACCCCATTTACATAAAGTTTGGTTGCATTATCCTTGTGTGATTTTTGACCAAAACAGTAATATCCTTCACTAACCAGCAGAACTTTTGCATCCTATATCCTCCTCTTGGCCATTTATGAGATGGGGAATGGATATAGTTGGTAAGCTTCCTAAGGCACCTGGTGGAAAATTATTCATGCTTGCTATGACTGATTACTTCTCCAAGTGGATAGAGGCTGAAGCCTTTTCTCAAGGAAATGATATCCTTTATTAAAAGAAATATTATTACTAGATTTGGTATCCCTTTTGAAATTGTTTGTGATAATGGATCCCAATTTATTGGGAATAGAACTACTAACTTTTGTGACAGTTGGGGGACTAAGATGATAACATCAACACCAGTCCACCCACAAGCTAATGGCCAGGCAGAATCATCCAACAAGATCATCATCAACAATTTGAAGAAGAAGCTTGGATCCAAAAAAGGAAAATGGGCAGAAGAGCTACCTTATGTATTATGGGCTGACAGAACAACTCCCAAGAATGCTACTGGTCAAACTCCATTTTCTTTGGTATTTGGAGCAGAATCAGTGATCCCTACAGAAATGGTGGTTCCTACTGCAAGAACAAGCATTCGTGATCCTGAAGAAAATGCTGAAAACTTGGTTCAGGATTTGGAAACTATAGAAGAACTCAGGGATTTGGCAAGGATAAGGATGGCCAGTTATCAACAAAGGATGGCTGGAGCTTACAACAAAAATGTCAGGATCAGGAAATTCCAAGTTGGTGATATGGTGCTGAGGAAAGCACTTTTGAATACCACCAATCCTGCTGATGGAAAGTTGGCACCAAAGTGGGAAGGCCCTTACTTGATCAAACCTGAGGCAGGAAAGGGGGCATATCGATTGCCAACAATGGAAGGTGATTTGCTACCAAGAGCTTGGAATGCTGTCCACTTGAAGAAATACTTCATGTAATAAGGATCCGTGATCCTTACCTGACAAGTATCCTTGAAGGATCCTTACAGGATAGAGGACCCTCATTTTGGTAATGATCTAATCTCAAACTATTTCATTCTTTAATTATCCTATATACAAGGATAAGGATCTTGGATCCTTTATCTCCCTTTCACTTGATTCTGAGTTTTGCAGAAGGTTTGGGTATCCTTAACAAAGGATTGAGTATCCCAAGAAGTATCCAGTTATTTGGGCTTGACCCCAGTTATTTGGGCTTGACCACAGTTATTTGGGCTTGACCCCAGTTATTTGGGCTTGACCCCAGTTCTTTGGGCTAGTCCCCAGTTTGGGCCTGTCCCCAGTATCGCCAGCAGCGCACGATAATCCTGGTACAATTCAAGGCAATGGGACCAGTACTCGCTTTAGGGGCTGACAATTTCATTGTACTGGCTGTATCCGGGATCCTACGAATAATGGTAGACGTACCATACATCCATTCCTAAGGTTTCTAACGTTTTCACGCTAGCTAAGGATTTGGCATTTTCATGTCACTAAGTTTGGATAGTCGCTAGTGAGGGCCATACTCCAGTTTACACAAGATCCTTTGGGCTTGTCCCCAGTTATCCTTTGGGCTCGTCCCCAGTTATCCTTTGGGCTTGTCCCTAGTATATTGGGCTTGTCCCCAGAATTGTTGGGCTTGTCCCCAGTTACTAACTTTTCTTTTATAGTTATCTTAGTCCCAAGTTATATCCTATTGCAGATCTTTGAAGCTAAACAACCAAGGATCCTTGATCCTCAGCTTTTACTAAGGTTTGTCTTTTGATTATCCTGATCATAATTGTTAAGGAGTTAGGATCCTAACTTGGATTCTCAGGTATTATCCTTTATCGCTTTGATTGTATTCATTATTTATAAGTGACCCTTATCCTTTGACAACTGAACTAATGATCCTTAAGTTTCATAACTTTTCTGAATTAGTTGACTTTAGGATATTTGATCCTTGATCATATCCTAAAACCTTTAAATGTGATTTATTAAACTTTTATCCTTTATTTATAAATTCAAACAAAATATACAACAACAGTTGAAAAGTAAAGAATTCATAAGGATAACAACACGAAAAATAGCCAAAAAGTTAAAGTTTTATTTACTCACAAAATTAAACCCCTTAAAGGTTGTCAAAATTGCTAACCCAAGCTTCTACCAGCAATACGTGGCCCGTCCACTTGGGTTGGCAAAGGGTGTCCATTGTTTATCTGGTCATAAGAGTGCAGGAAATAAAAGACGACAGGATAACAAGTGGCTTCATCCCCAAACAGAGGATCCCTCCACCACCTATTATCCTACTTATTGTCCAAAGGATCATTGATCCTTAAACCTAAAACTATTGTTCAAAGTACAACCCATCATTGTTTCAAAACATCACAACCACAAAACAAACTACCAAACTTTAAAAAAAATGGGCTCCGGCTGTGTCTAGAAATGTCCATCATCGCCCATCCCTGCAGCTCACACCTTGGCTGCATCACCACCAGCCTGATCCTTGCCGTTACCGCTTGCCTCGATTGCTAGGACCTCTGTAGCCTCCTCCTTATCTTCCAGCTCCACCAATTTTGCCTTCTAGCCCTCCTTATCCCAAATGCTCCTGTCGAAGTCAGGATCCTCAGCTTCTTGGGCCATCTGCAGTTTTATCTTGTACATGGTGATGGCAGCAGAGACTTTAACATCCTCTATGATCTCGCGCTTTTCTTGGTCTGCATCAATTTGTGCCATGACCGCTTGCCTTTTCGCTACATTGAGATCTTTCTCGAGAGAGGCGATGGTGTGATCCTTGGCTTGGCAAATCTTCTGGAATTCCGAGTGCTTTTGTTCAGTTTCTTCAGTATAAGCATCAAACAGCTCTAAATCTCGGCAAATTTCTGCAAAAGACAAAGTAAAGTTCAGAACTTGTGATCCTTATACTCAGTCGGGATCCAGGATCCTTACGTCAGAGAAATACTCCAAGAATTGATGGCGGATGAGGGATAGCCCGTCAAGGTCTTCAGCTTCAGATGCCTTTCTCTTCTTTCCCTTAGAGATCACAGGCTTGGGAACAGCAGTACTTGGGCTAACAGCAGTCTTCTTTCTCCCAGACCTGGGACCAACGGCAGTAAGATCGGTAACACTGAAACGGGTGGCAGATTTTGAGGATTTTCCGGCACCTACACATGTGAAACAGATAAGTATCCTTATTTCGTTTTAATTTAAACATCTAGTTATGCACAAAATGGGATACTTACTTGACATTGTAACAGAGCCTGAGGATACTTCTTGAGAATCCTGGGTATTTGCTTGAAATGATCTTATTGCAGGATCAAGCTTCCGGAAAGCAGCAAGCCTTTCCTTCATTGCAGGTGTTGTAATAATGTGTGAAACAATAATAGCTCCACAATAGAAACAAAGGGGCCAGTGATCCTCAGCGGAGACAGGGTATCCTATGATCCTTCTATAAGGATCCTCTATCCTACCATGAGTAACCCATCTTCTTGGAAGATCCTTCCCATCAGGGATGGAATCCCTTCTGACGAAGAAGAATCTCCTTTTCCAGTTCGTGTCATTCTTAGTGGTTTTGAAGATGGGGTGTTCTTCACCGGGTTTGTGTTTGGATAGATATCGATGAGATCCATGGCTCACAAGGTCGTACATTTCTGCTAATTCTGACATCCCCAGATCAATACCTTCATGCTCAATGATTCTTTCAAGGGTATTCAAGACCCTCCTCATCATTGGTATCGCTTGGATGTAGGAGATGCCGGTGAGAGAGAAGAAAGATTGGGTGAAATCAGGGAAAGGATACGAGTATCCTATCGTAAAGGGGGTGACCGGAAAAGCTACCCAAGTTTCAGAAACAAAGTCGCTTAGGACGGTGGGGTCAAAAGCTTTAAAAACGGTACTTGTTTTGGTCAAAAATCAAGCTAAGACAATGTAACCAAACTTTCTGTAGTGAGGTATGATGCTCGAATTGAAGAATGACAATAAGGATCACTCAGAAATGAAATGCACAAGTGACAAAAAGATTTATACGAGGAAAAAGCCCTTGATCAATGAATGATCTCCGGCATAAAAAACATCGAGTGATGGAAACTACCGATCACCAACTCAAATTAAACAATAAACGTGTTACAACTTCGGATGATAGCGAGCTAAGCACAAGGATCACTATAGTGTATTGTGTAAAAAAATGTGTGAAATTGCTAAGTAAATTGCCGAGAGCTGGTGAGAGCAGTTGTACGAGTGTGTGTGTAGCCAAGAAATAGCCAATTCTTCTCTAATTAGCTCGCTACCCCTTTAAAATAAAAAATAACTACACTAACTAACATTCCGCAAATCATGCAAGTCCTCCACGACTCCATAACGTCCACTTCCAGCCAAGCACGTGCGGAATAAACATGGAATGTTCTCCAGGAACGTTGCCAAGACCAAATCCAAGCTGGTACTCCTGCAAAATAATACCATATTCAAAGTAGACAATCATTAGTATAAGGATCCTTAGGATGATCCATGATCCTGATCCTGAAGCACTTCTGAGGATCACTAATTAATACAGAAGTGAGGATCACCAAACAGAACAATAACTGAGGATCACAGGTCATTGAGAAATCCTCCCCTAACAATTGCCCCCAAAATACAAGGAGTAATTATGTAAATAAACGAGTTGTATTTTCCCGTTCTTATCCGTAACAAACCAACGGATATATAGCCGTTAAGATCGAACTAGCCGTTACCCTTTTGACGTCACTGAAGTGACTAGCCTGCAAGATCATGATTATAAATAAGAGTTAGAGATAGGGATCGATTCGCATTTAAACTCAAGAGAAACTCCCTTTATATTCGTATCCGAAGATCAATCAGGTACTCCTCTCTCCTTCTTCCACTTCTTACTCTGTTTTTCTTTCTTTACCATCATCACGGCAAGAATGATGCTCTGATCCTCTCCCGCAAAGGATCACCAGAAGAACAGCCCTTTAAAGAGCCAAGGGATCATCAAAGATTCGGCGAATGAGAGGTGCTGCTTTACTGATCCACAAGTTGACAGAATCCGGCACCGCTTTCCGGCGAACACCTTTTTCAAACCGTTCAATCCCACTGTTCTGAGCGATTATATTTCAGAGACTTGGGTAGCTTTCCCGGTCACTCCTTTCACCATAGGATACTCGTATCCTTTTCCTCAATTCACCCAGTCTTTCTTCTCCCTCACCGGCATCTCCAATATTAATGATCTAGAGGGTCTTATATACCCTTGAAAGGATCATTGAGCAAGAAGGGATTGATTTTGGAATGTCGGAGTTGGCAGAGATGTATGACCTCATGACGTTTGGATCCCACCGATATCTATTTAAGCGAAAACCCGGTGAAGAACACCCCATTTTCAAAGCCACCAAGAACAATACAAACTGGAAACAACGTTTTTTCTTTGTCAGAAGGGATTCTATCCCAAACGGAAAGGATCTACCAAGGAAGTGGTCCACCCATGGTAGGATAGAGGATCCTGAGAAGGATCACCAGATAATCTTGTTATTGTATAAGGATCACTAACACCCCTTTGTTTTATGTTGCACAGCTGTCTCTGTTTCGCACCTCATACCATCACCTGCCACCAAGGAAAGGCTTGCTGCTTTTAGAAGACTTGAACCTGCAACAAGGTCATTCAAAACAGACACCCAGGATTCACAAGAAGTATCCTCAGGTTCTATCACCATGTCAAGTAAGTATCCTGTTTTTTGTATAGTTAAAGACTTAAATAAATAGTTAAATAGAAATAAGATAAGGATACTTATCTGTTTTGAATGTGTATGTTGGTGCACTACATCTATTGACTTCGTCTTGGATCGAGTCTTAGTCTTAGATTGTTAGATCAGGGCACGTTTTACTAGAAAATAGGAGATTGTATATGTGTAAGTAATAGGTTTTGCTTATAGGTACACATAGGATAGTTTCGCTTGAATGTAATGATAGTTCCGCTTGAATGTCAAGTTGAAGGTTCCGCTTGAATGTCATGTACATTCAAGCGAAACCTCAACATCTATAAATAGTCTTTTCAAGCGAAACATAGTAAGTCTTTGTCGAATTCCATACCGAGGTGCTGCCGGTGTGAAGAACTGTGTGTATTTGCTTATAATCAATAAAATTAGCAGTTTGAGTAAAGATACAGCTGTTTCTATCCGTGTTTCTTGTAATTCCGCACCTGAATCATAGAAGAAAGCCTCTGAACGACTCGTTCGGGTCGGGACACGATCCTACAAAATACGGGACCTTATGCTCAGTGATATCTGGGGTATTATCCCGGGACTTCTGCTGTATGGAAATACTGACCTAGTCCCAGGATAATACTTTCTGCAAAAAGCTTTGAAATATAAGCTCGCCCTCAGCAAGCTGATAAAACAATAAAATTGATAGTCGTTGCTGTTGTAATCAAAAGATCCTCTTGAAGCCGTCATCTCTCTGCGTATACGGAAGTATCGACCTGAGCTCTCACGGCCCTCGCACATAACCCCTTTACAGATATCATCCGTGGTATACTCACCTGTAAGACTGAATATTGGGATCTGGATACAGGAGTATATTCAAGTGGAGTGATACACAATTAAGTTTAATTTTCTAAAGACATTAATATCGTATCTCGATTCGTTTGAAATTTGTGTGAAAATTTAAAGTGGACCAATATACTGACAATCTAGGTAAATTGTTTAGAACTGGGAATGTTTAAAGCTTAACAGTGTTAGTGATATGTCTCTCTACTGATATGATCCTCTTGCACGAACTCACAAAAATATTGTCTGTAAATATTTCTTTACTGCATTACATGTTTCTTTATTCAAAATTCAAAAAAAATTTTGGTGTGTTTTAGCATAAATTTTTGAAAGGTCAAAAAGATTTTCGACAACTGATATTGAATAGCTGATTTTCAAAATTCCAAAGGTTAAACACAATGAACAGTTGATTTGTTAGATTGGTTTTATTTTGATAAGAAAATTGTTATAATTCCAAGTGGTTCATCAGTACCGGTTTGGTTAATGTGTTAGTGATAGTTTATTTGAGTAAATGTTTGTCATAAATCTTATGTGTGTGGTAGAGTTTTATGCAGAAAAAGTCAAGATTTGAGGGGGAGCACATGTTGATAATGAAGAATCTTTAAAGATGTCAACATTCAAGAAAAGAAGATTGTTGGTGATAAGAGAAGCCCAGAGACTGATCAAGACTGAAGATGTGAAGACACAGCATCCTCGTGACTCGATGAACGACTCCATCAACATCTAAGGGGGAGTCTATTGGTGCACTACATCTGTTGACTTCGTCTTAGATCGAGTCTTAGTCTTAGATTGTTAGATCAGGGCACGTTTTACTAGAAAACAGGAGATTGTATATGTGTATGTAATAGGTTTCGCTTATAGGTACACATAGGATAGTTTCGCTTGAATGTAATGATAGTTCCGCTTGAATGTCAAGTTGAAGGTTCCGCTTGAATGTCATGTACATTCAAGCGAAACCTCAACATCTATAAATAGTCTTTTCAAGCGAAACATAGTAAGTCTTTGTCGAATTCCATACCAAGGTGCTGCCGGTGTGAAGAACTGTGTGTATTTGCTTATAATCAATACAATTAGCAGTTTGAGTAAAGATACAACTGTTTCTATTTGTGTTTCTTGTAATTCCGCACCTGAATCATATAAGAAAGCCTCTGAACGACTCGTTCGGGTCGGGACACGATCCTACAGTGTAGGTGCTGGAAAATCTTCCAAGCCTACCTCCAAGTTCAGCATTGCCGATCTCGACACTGTACGATCCAGCAAGAAGAAGGCCACTGCAAGCCCTAGTGTCTCGATCCCCAAGGCACCCACTAAGGGAAGAGGTGGAAAAAAGAGGAAAAACTCTGAGGTTGAGGATCTGCAAGGCCTGCCACTGATCCGCCACCAGTTCCTTGAATACTTCAATGACGTGAGGATCACTGATTCTGCCTAGGTATCCTGCTTATTTGAGGATCACCTGATCTTGAACTGTGCTCTATCTTTTTTTGCAGAAATTTGCTGAGATTGAAGACTATGTTGGGAGCGCTGAGGAGCTGGACAAGAAGATTGCTGACCTCCAACAAGTCACAGTGCTCAAGGATCTTAAGATTGCTGATCTCGAAAAAGCCCTTCAAGACGTCAAGACCCAGACAGCTAAAATCCTGATTGACATTGACTACGAGAAGCATGAGCTCGTGGAAGGTGCAAAGGTCTCCGCTGCAATCACAATGTACAAGACAAAACTGAAGATGGCCCAGGAAGCTCAAGATCCTGACTTCGACAGAAGCAGCTGGGATGTTGAGGGCTGGAAGGCGAGGCTAGCTGATCTGGAGGATGATGAAGAGGCTGAAGAGGTTTTGGCAATCGAGGCTGGAGGCAGTGGAAAGGATCAGGTGAAGGATACTGGAGCTGGAGGGGATGATGATGCAGCGAAGGTGTAGGCTGCATGATTGGGCGATGATGGACACTTCTAGACATAGCCGGAGCCCATTTTTTAAAACTTGGTAGTGGTTTTTTGTGGTTGTGATGTTTTAAACAATGATGGTCTGTACTTGAACAATAGCTTTAGGTTTTAGGATCAAGGATCCTTTGGACAATAGGTAGGATTACAAATGGTGGAGGGATCCTCTGTTTGGGGGATGAAGCCATTATGATCATGCCGCCTTTAATTTCCTGCACTTGCTATAACCGCATAAACAATGGACACCCTTTGCCAATCCATGTGGACGAGCCACGTTTTGCTGGTAGAAACGTGGGTTGGCAATTTTGACAACCTTAAATGGTTTAAACTTTTGTGAACAAAATAACTTCAACTTTCTGGCTTATTTTGTGTTGATATCCTTGTTAATATTTTGCTTTCCAACTGTAATGTTCATTTTGTTAATACTTATCAAGCCTTGAAAAATTAAAAAATATCCAAAAAGTTTAGGATATGATCAAGGATCACATATCCCATAACCGATAAGTTCTAAAAAGTGATATAGTTTAAGAATCATAAGTTCAGTTGTCAAAGTATAAGGGTTATTCAAATAAACAAAGAATAAAATCAAAATAGTTAAGGATCATACCTGAGAATCCAAGTTAGGATCCTAACCCTCAATATTATAATCAGGATAACCATAAGACAAACCTTAGGAGAAGGTAAGGATCAAGGATCCTTGGACGTTTAGCTTCAAAAACCTGAAATAGGATACATCTTGGGACTAAGCCAATATAAGATAAAAGTTAGCAACTGGGACAAGCCCAAAGGATAACTGGGGATAAGCCCAAAGGATAACTGGGGACAAGCCCAAGGATCGTGTGTAAACTGGAGTATGGCCCTCACTGGCGACTATCCAAACCTAGTGACATGAAAATGCCAAAACCTTAGCTAACGTGAAAACGTTAGAAATCTTAGGAACGGATGTATGGTACGTCTACCATTATACGTAGGATCCTAGGTATAGCCAGTACAATGGAATTGTCAGCCCTAAACGAGTACTGGTCCCACTGCCATGAACTATACTAGGATCATCGTGCGCTACTAGCGAAACTGGGGTCAAGCCCAAATAACTGGGGTCAAGCCCATGTAATTGGTTGCTTCCGTGGATAATCAACCCTTTGCTAAGGATACCTGAACCTTCAAAACTCAGAATCAAGTGAAAGGTGGATAAAGAATGCAGGATCCTTATCCTTATATGAGAAAGTAAGAGAATGAAATAGTTTGAGATTAGAATGTTACCAAAATAAGAATCATCTGTGCTCTAGGGATCCTTCAAGGATACTTAACATGTGAGGATCATGGATCCTTATCACATGAAGTATTTCTTCAAATGGACAGCATTCCAGGCTCTAGGTAGCAAATCACCTTCCATTGTTAGCAATCGATATGCCCCCTTTCCTGCCTCAACTTCAATCAAGTAAGGTCCTTCCCATTTTGGTGCCAACTTTCCATCAGCAGGATTGGTGGTATTCTGAAATGCTTTCCTCAACACCATATCACCAACTTGGAACTTCCTGATCCTGACATTTTTATTGTAGGCTCCAGCTATCCTCTGCTGATAACTGGCCATCCTTATCCTTGCCAAATCCCTGATTTCTTCTATAGTGTCCAGGTCTTGAACCAAGTTTTCATCATTTTCTTTAGGATCACGAATACTTGTTCTAGCAGTTGGAACCACCATTTCTGTAGGGATCACTGATTCTGCCCCAAATACCAAAGAGAATGGAGTTTGGCATGTAGCATTCTTAGGAGTTGTCCTATCAGCCCAAAGCACATAAGGTAGTTCTTCTGCTCATTTCCCTTTCTTGGATCCAAGCTTCTTCTTCAAATTGTTGATGATGATCTTATTGGAGGATTCTGCCTGACCATTAGCTTGAGGGTGGACTGGTGTTGATGTTATCATCTTAATCCCCCAGCTGTCACAAAAGTTAGTAGTTCTGCCCCCAATAAATTGGGAACCATTATCACATATAATTTCAGAAGGAATACCAAATCTAGTTATAATATTTCTTTTAATGAAGGATATAACTTCCTTTTCTCTGACTTGGGCAAAAGCTTCAGCCTCTATCCACTTGGAGAAGTAATCAGTCATAGCCAGCATGAACACTTTTCCACCAGGTGCCTTAGGAAGCTTACCAACTATATCCATACCCCATATGACAAGGATCACACTTCTTAGCATACTCCACAACATCTCTCTTCATAGTTGGCCAATAATATCCAGTCCTCAGAATCCTTGAGAATAATGCCCTGCCCCCAGTGTGGTTTCCACAATCTCCTTCATGGAAATCCTTTAGGACTTCTTGGATTTCAGGATCCTCAATGCATCTTAAATATGGTCCTGCAAGAGATCGTTTATACAACATATTATTTAATATTGTGAATTGAGATACCTTGATTTTGAAAGCCCTAGGGTTTTCTCCTGTAGGAATCTCTCCATGTTGTAAGTATCTCATGATTGGGAGGATCCATGATCCTGAATGAGATTGAGTATGATCACTGGGGATGATTGCAGAATCCTCTCCTATCTCCATAGCCACATGATCCTCGATGGCAGGGGTCAGGATATGGATAATGGGGATACTTATATCCTCCGGGATCTTCAAAGATGATCCTAGATTAGCCAATGCATCAGCTTCTGTATTTTCTTCCCTTGGTACCTGTGTCAAACTAAAGGAAACAAAAGAGAGTGCCAATTCTTTGACTATCTCCAAATATTTGGTTAGCTTTTCACCTTTAACAACATAGGATCCACTAAAGTGATTAGTGATTAACAATGAATCTACATGTACCTCAAGATACCTGATCGTCATATGCTTAGCGATTTGCAAACCAGCTATCAAGGCTTCATATTCAGCCTCATTGTTAGTAGTTTGGAACTCACAAGCTATAGAGTGGGGTATTATGTCCCCCTGTGGCGATTTTAGTAGTATTCTGAGCCCTGTTCCTTTGACATTTGAGGATCCATCAGTATAGAGTATCCAAGGATCCTTGGTCTCCTCTAGCTGTTGGACTTCTAATTCAGCTTCCTTTTGCAAATCACTACTGAAATCTGCCACAAAGTCAGCTAAGGCTTGGGATTTAATGGCTGTCCTAGGCTCATATCTTATATCATAAGCACTAAGCTTCACTGCCCACTTAGCCATCCTTCCTGACATTTCAGGTTTCCTGAGAACATTCTTAATTGGAAAATTAGTTTTAACAATAATGGCATGAGTTTCAAAATAATGTCTCAATTTAGTAGATGCCATAATTAATGCAAGGATAAGTTTTTCTAAGTGTGAATATGTTGGTGCACTACGTCTGTCGACTACGTCTTACATCGAGTCTTAGTGTTGTATAGGTTAGACATGGCACGAAATCCTAGAAACATGTGTTTGTATAGGTTTCGCTTATAGGGCATAGTCTAGGTTTCGCTTGTATGTCATGGTGATAGTTTCGCTTGAACGTCATTGTTGTAGGTCCGCTTATACGGACATGACCGTATAAGCGGAACCTCCTCATCTATATATAGTGGTCATTTCAAGCAGAACTAGACACATGGTTGAAGGTGTTTTCTTCCAGTGAGCCACGAAGTGCTGCCGAAGTGTTGTCAGAACGTGTACTCGTGTTATTGATCAATACAACAGCAATATTAAAGTGAATGTGACTGTAATAGCACAAAATCATTAGTTTCCGCCTCTTGATTTGGATAGGAATTCTTCTGATTGACTCAAACAGGGCCGAAACAGGATCCTACAATTGGTATCAGAGCTCAGGAGGAGGAGTTTTTGCCATTTCAGCTGCATTTCATCTATTTTTCTACATTTTCTTCAAATTTAAAAATTTTTTCACGGTAAAACCAGCTCAAAATCACACACTGCACTCGGAATCATGTATTAGTAAACCCTTGAAATTTTCAGATCTAAAATCACCTAGAAAGTAGGATTTTAGGGGGTTCGCTTATACGTGCATGTTCAAAAATGACATCAGCAGGTAGTTCCGCTTCAGTGACAGAGTAGGTCCGCTTCAAAGTACCTGTTAGTTCCGCTTCAAGGGTCAGCTAATTCCGCTTCGTTGGACATATTTGGACCAGGTCCGCTTCAAATTACCTGTTAGGTTCGCTTCAAGGGACAGTAGTTTTGCTTCAGTGTCATCTAAGTTGGTAGTTCCGCTTAAGAATTCCGCTTGAACAGATAGTTCCGCTTCAAAGGGTCCGCTTCAAAGACATCAAGTAGTTCCGCTTATCTGGTTTGCTTCAAGTAACAACTTAGTGGTTCCGCTTATAAGACACTTGTGTGGTTCGCTTATTCGAACACTTGTAGTTTCGCTTATTGTAACAGTTTCGCTTCAAGGGTAAAGTTTTGTCTAAACTTGGAAATTTTGTGAACTTTGAACAATCGAACAATGGACACTGAATTTTATAACGCCTTTGCTAGCCCGATCTCAATGACTCAAAATGCTTTAATTGAAAATGAAACCGGGACGTCTCAGAAACCGCCCAAACTCATGGATATTGATGATTATAACGTGTGGTCTGAACGTTTCGGAAATTGGGTCGAAGCTTATCACTTAGATGCGTGGGAACACACTGAAGAGCCATATGAAAGACCCACAAGAAACAACAAAGAGTTACTAATTCTAGAAATGAGTACTGAGGACAAAAAGAAATATCGAGATGAGAAACTCATGGTGAGTCTGCTTCAGCAAGCGATAAAAGAAGATATTCTGATTTTGCTTCAACATGACGGAACTGCGTATTCAATTTGGACAGAATTGGAAGCAAAGTTTGTTGGGAGTGATGATATGCTCAAAAATAAAATGTTTCTCATGAAGAAAGAATTTGACTTATTCCGTGGTTTAAAATCTGAAAACACCAAGCAGATAATTGATAGATATTGTAACTTGGTGAGAAACATGTCAAAACTTGGAATCAAGAAAGATACTGATGAATTGGTTGAAAAACTTGCAGATGCGCTACCACATGAAACATGGGGAACGTTCCTGATGATGCTGAGATCCAACAGAAAAGATTACAAGAATATGACACTGGGAGATTTCATCAAACACCTGGAAGCTTAAGAGATGGAGCAGAGGAAGATTGCCAGGATGAAGAATTATGATGGAGAACAGGATATCAGTTTGTACTACAAGGGTGGTGCTACTGGATCAACAAATCATTCTCCGAAAATCGAAACTGCTTTTAGTGTTAAAGATTCTTCTGAAAAGAAATCTTCACAGGGATCTAGCAGCTCAAGATTTTCATCATTCTATCCAAACATTTCTGTAACAAAGAATGGAAGAAAACTTCAGTGCAATATTGTGCTTAGTATTGAAAATGATCAAGATTACATTGAAGAGATGGCTAAAAATCAAATGTCTTTGTTAGGAATGGTTCTTGAGTCTTATAGTAGTTTTGTGGCCGGAAAGATCGGTAATCTAATGCTCACTAAAGAGGATTACGATCAAATTGATGCTGAAGAAATGGAATTGATGGACATTAAATGGTGCATGGCTAGTGTGATGCGACGAGCTGAAAAGTTTAAACAAATTACGGGAAGAGATGATTTCCGTGATGCAAATGTTTCAACTTTAGGCTTTGAAAATCTAAAGTTATGTGTTTTCGTTGTAGGGAAAAGGGGCATTTCAAGAGGGAGTGCAAAAACCGTGAAGCTACTGGAGCCTAAAATCCTTTCGGAAACAACGACTATCACAAAAAGGCGATTTATCATCAAGTCACCACCAGCACAGCATCAGGCACAAACTGCACATGGGAGAGATGTGATTGACGGGTTAAAAAGAGCATGTCTAAGCAAATATGAAAATTTTTCATGGGATAAATATAATACAAGAAACAGCAAAGTGTGTTTGGCAGAACAAGAAGATGAAAAGTTGGCTGAAGGTTTTTGTTGGGATGATTTTTGCCCAGATAAAGACCTCATGGCCAAAGAGATATCCAAAAACACTTCAAATGTTAATGCTTTCTTTGCTAATGCCTATGATTTGAAATGTGCAGAAAGAAGCAGGAAAGTCATGGAAGCTGCTGAAGCAAGACGACGAAGGCTTGAAGAGAGGAAGAAGAGGAAGAGAACTTAAAAGCTGAAGCTGAAGCTGAGAGAAAAAGAAGAGCTGAATTTTTCCAACCAGACAGAAAAGTCATAGAAGTTCCTGAATTTGAAGTAAAAGTTGATGCTGAACCTGTCAACGTTCCAGAAAAATGCATGAACTATGATTCTTTAATCAAGCAGAACAATGAGTTGCTGCATAACATAAACAGATTAAAAGAATCATATGATACAATGAATAGAGAAATCAACAAGTATACTGATTCAAGTGGTGAACAAGCTGTGGCAATGAATACACTGAAGATAGCGTACCTGAGACAGCTTGATGATGCAAATTTTCATATAAAGAAATGTGCTGATCTAGAGTTGGAGTTAGCAACACAAAAGATAGAAACTGAGAAAGTGAAAAAGTTATTAGAAAGTTACTCATGTTCTACTTTTGTTGTTGACAGGATTTACCCGGTTGTGGAAAATTTGAAGACGTTTGAAGAAGTGAAGACGTTTGAAGAAGTGAAGACGTTTGAAGAAGTGAAGACGTCCGAAGAAAAGAAATTTGTGACAAAAGACGAAGAAAAAGTGAAGACTTCTGGTAAGAAATCAAGTGTGGTCTACAATAGATGTTCGCCCCCGGTCGAAAATGGATATTCACCTCGACATCCAAATTCTGAGAGAGTCAAAAAAGCTATAAACTTAGAATGGGAGTCTGGGCCATCAAATAACTTGCCAGAAAATATTGATGTCACATACACGTCATCCGACACTGATCATGAGTCAAAGTTGATTAAAAGTGTGGTCGATCAGGTGTTAGATAAAGATGACAGTGAGGAGTCAAACATGGAGTCCAAACCCGAGTCAAAGTCAGGGTCCAATACGTCAAAACCAACATTCAAAAAGGACAAACGGGTTTATGATAAAGATTTTTTGATGTCAAAATCTAATTTGAATGATGAATCATTCAAAGTGGCTTATACTTTGAAAGATTCTGACAAATTATATTCTGATGAAGCTTTTCCAATAAGAAGTGTCAGGTTTGAAATGATTCAAAAGGTTTTCAAAATAACAGAAATTAATATTTCTGAAATAAAAGATTTAAATCTTAATGGAAAACCTAAACAATACACTTCAAGAGATCAACAAAGAATCAACAAGAAAATGGGTTACAATTGTGGTTATAGTTTCCAAAAGAAACCATGTCACACCCCCAAAATCCACCTGCGGAGTACTACCGCTTGAAGGCGTGACTGACCAGGATCCAGCCACCAATCATACTGAACAAGCATATAAATAGTTATAAAAGTCTAACCAATACGATTGGTGTTCAAACAAACAAAGTTTAAGTTGTAAGCGGAAGCATAAGTCCTAAAGTTAAAACATAAGTTCAATTGTTTTCAAGTTTAACATGGCACGCAGCAATCCATGTCCCACAACGACTCTCCTCCATGCAAGCTCCAGCTGAGTACCTATGGTCCTGCAAAGCATGTAGTAACGAGTCAACAACTAGTTGAGTGAGTTCACGGTTGGGTGTTCGTTTTAAGTTGTTTCGAAAACAGTTTCCTTTATCTGGCATCCTGCCGTGGGGGTTACCCCATAGTTGAAAACGTGACTTGTTTATTCCCAGTTACTCTGGCATTCCAGCCGTGGGGGCTACCCCGTGTTAGTTATCTGGCATTTCAGCCGTGGGGGCTACCCCATGTATCCACTAGACTCGTTACCATATCGACTGCTGACTGTAGTCATGTTTATGTGCCCTGAAACTGTCAATGTCTATCATCATTGACGTGCCCCAGATCCATTAGTTCACGCCCGTCCTCTGCGGCACGGTGTGAGGTTTGTCAGACCTAAATAGCGCTATCTAACTAATGACCCGCTCGCCATTGGCCCGGCGATTAAGTCAATATAAAAGGAGGGACTTCGTGATAGAGTTTTGGTCTAGTACGAGTTGTCCGTCCGTAAGGACGAGGAATCACATTCCTGAACCACTGCTGTCCTACCCAAGGAGGACGAGGAATCTACGTTCCTTAACCCCATTCCCAACCCAGGGAATCCCATGCTTTGTAGAGGGTGTGAACTCACCTTGGTTTGTTCGGCAGATACACAGAAAAGTCAATCAAGTTGCAAGTGGTCAACTATGTCCTAACATAGATACCATTCAAGTCAGGTTCAACCCAAGTAGTGCGCGTACAAGTAACAATCATGGCATACAAGTTCTAGCATGGCAGTTCATCAACAGTTCACAACATACTCAATTAACAGTAGCACATATAGCCCATATGTTCGGCCCAATTACTTAAGCCCGTACTTATGCAAGTCCAACAAGCATGGTCTCGAGTCGAGACTGTGCGGTCTCTAGTCGAGACTGTGCGGTCTCGAGTGTAGCTGACATGGTCTCGAGTCGCAATCTGAGGAGGTCTCGGGTCATGCACGTATTGGTCTCGAGTCGCAACCGGACTCGCAGGCATGGTCTCGAGTCATGCTGCTGTTTGTGTTGATCAAGTGTGGTCTCGAGTCGAGACTAGGAGTTCTCGACTCGCAACGGGGGTCGCAATCATGCGGTCTCGGCTTGTCATGCTATGGTCTCGAGTCGAAACCAGGGGTCTCGACTCCCCAGCAGTTGCTGATTCTGCACAGTTGTACTATCCAATAGAATTTCAATTCCATGCACCCTAATGTGTACTATCCACTTAAACATGTTTTGTTGTCTAACCATTACCCAAAATGGATCAAACATAGCAAATTTCAAATATTCATAACACATTCATAGCACATTCAACAAGTTCTTCATATATTCAAGTAGTTCATGTTCATCATCAAACTTGTTCATCATATATTCGTAACACAAACAACTCTTATTCAAACACATCTTGCATTTTACGGACAAGGGTTATAATACCTAAACTAGATACCAAGCTTATCTTGCAAGCAAAACATTCTTAAATAAGATTTATCATTAACATATGCTAGTCCGATTTCATGAACATTAACAACTAATGGTTTAAACTTCATTTAAACACAAGATATCATCAACTCATCATGCAATATAACCGAAATCAAGACATGTTAACCGATTTATCATTATCATACATATGATATCATCATTTGACAACAAGTAGCTATTTTCTATCAAGCAACATCTTTAGCATAGATAAACAATCCTCTCATGTGTAAACTTAGCAAGC
The DNA here is from genome assembly GCF_002127325.2 of Helianthus annuus. Taxonomy (NCBI): domain Eukaryota; kingdom Viridiplantae; phylum Streptophyta; class Magnoliopsida; order Asterales; family Asteraceae; genus Helianthus; species Helianthus annuus. The sequence goes on along the minus strand of NC_035447.2, from coordinate 74,068,175 downwards.
AAACCCACTATCATAATCATCAACCCAACACAAAACACAACAAGAATCACTAACCGGTTAGGGGATAGGAAAGGTGAACTCCAAATGTCGATTCCAAGCTTGAACCGAAGATCCTAGTGCCAACCGATTGGATCCGAGAATGAGGGAGTGTGTTTGTGTTTCTAGGGTTTTAGTGAGAGAGGAAGTAGGAGAGTGTGTGTGTAGGAGAGTGAGTGTGTTGTCCAAAGAAATGGCAAGCATGGCTAGGAGTGTGATATATATACTAGTTCCACATGGTGCACCCTAAAGGGGTTTTCGGTTGTGATTAAACGGCCCAACCGACCAATGGCCCAACCGGCCTAATGGTTACTGTTCACTCGAGACCTCATGGTCTCGAGTCGGGTTCTCGGTTCACTTACTCATATATATATATACATATATACGTAACATCCATACAAGCACACACATAACATCACATAAAAGGTTCACCTTTATCATTAAGTTAACAAGTTAACTAGTCACATAACGTTCAAGCATGTTACATCAAGGCACAACGAAAGGTTCTAACTTTCGGGTTGTCACATCATCCCCAAGTTGAAAGAAATTTCGTCCCGAAATTTGATGGCACTCACTGAGGGAGCTAGTTAAGTTGTATGGTTTTCCCGGTTTTCCTGGGGTGTCACATCCTCCCCCCGTTGATCTGGAATTTCGTCTCGAAATTCCGTAGCTTCAGCCTCAGTAGTGGTTGTACTGTTTGCGAACAGTTGGGGATACTTTTGTTTCATCTGATCCTCGCGCTCCCAGGTGAACTCTGGGCCACGACGTGAGTTCCAACGAACTCGAACGAGAGGTATTCTAGTGCTCTTGAGGACCTTAACATCCTGGTCCGTAATTTCAACTGGTTCTTCGACGAATCGTAACTGCTCGTCGATAGTGAGTTCCTTCAGAGGAACTACGTGGGTCTCATCTGACAGACACTTCTTCAGATTCGACACGTGAAAAACGTTGTGAACTGCACCGAGTTCTGCTGGTAAGTTTAGTCTGTAGGCCACCTTGCCTATTTTCTCAATGATTTCGAAAGGTCCAACATATCGTGGGTTAAGTTTGCCTCGTTTACCAAAACAAACCACACCCTTCCAGGGTGAAACTTTGAGTAGTACCCGCTCCCCAACCTGGAGCTTAAGTGGTTTCCTGCCCTTATCGGCGTAAGCTTTCTGACGGTCTCGAGCGGCTGCCATGCGTTGTCGTATTTGAGCAATCCGCTCAGTAGTGTCTACCACATGTTCCGGACCAGTGATTTGACTATCCCCCACCTCTGCCCAACAAAGAGGTGACCGGCATTTACGTCCGTACAATGCCTCAAACAGAGCAGCTTTAATGCTGGTGTGGTAGCTGTTATTGTACGAGAATTCCCAGATGCTTCTCCCAGCTGTTGCCAAAGTCGATTACACATGCACGAAGCATGTCTTCTAAGGTTTGAATAGTACGCTCGGACTGCCCGTCCGTCTGAGGGTGATATGCTGTGCTCATATCTAAACGTGAGCCAAAGGACTTGTGCATTGCTTGCCACAGCTCTGAAGTAAAACGTGCATCTCGATCAGAGATGATAGAGGTGGGCACCCCGTGCCTCGAAACAACTTCCTTGAGGTATATCTCCGCTAGAGTGGAGAATTTATCCGTTTCCTTAATTGCCAAGAAGTATGCGGATTTCGTGAGTCGATCCACGATCACCTAAATAGTATCGTTTCCGCGCTGGGATCTAGGCAAGCCAGTAACAAAATCCATGGAAATTTGCTCCCATTTCCATTGGGGTATCTCTGGTTGTTGAAGTAGGCCTGAGGGTTTCTGATATTCTGACTTGACTCGCGCACAAGTCAAACACTTGCTGACGTAAGTTGCTATGTGGGCCTTCATGCTAGGCCACCAATACGTAGTTTTAATATCGTGGTACATCTTATCTGAGCCAGGGTGTACCGAGTAGCGAGATTTGTGTGCTTCATCCATCACAAGCTCTCGTAGGTTGCCATAGAGTGGGACCCAAATGCGTCCTGTTACGTAGTAAGCACCGTCTTCCTTCTGTTCTAAGCGTTGTCTTGACCCGCGTAGGGCTTCAGCCCTAACGTTTTCTGGTTTCAGTGCTTCTATCTGAGCAGCTCGTATTTGAGAAGGGAGACTAGAATGTATAGTGAGTTGTAAAGCTCTCACGCGCTTAGGCGCAGTGTCCTTTTGACTGAGGGCGTCAGCCACTACATTGGCCTTGCCCGGGTGATACCTGATGGAGCACTCGTAGTCATTCAGTAGTTCGACCCATCGTCGTTGCCGCATATTCAGTTCCTTCTGTTTGAATATGTGCTCTAGGCTCCTGTGGTCAGTGTAGATGGCGCACTTGGTTCCGTACAGCTAATGTCGCCATAACTTTAATGCGAAAACAACAGCTCCCAGCTCTAAATCGTGCGTAGTGTAGTTCTTCTCGTGAACTTTGAGTTGGCGTGAGGTGTAGGCTATTACTTTATCTCGTTGCATCAATACACAACCAAGACCTTGAATTGATGCATCACAGTAAACCACAAAATCGTCTGTGCCCTCTGGCAGTGAAAGGATAGGTGCACTACAAAGTCTATCCTTTAGGTGCTGAAAAGCTAACTCTTGCGCATTTCCCCAGCGATAAACAACGCCTTTCTGCGTTAGCGAGGTGAGAGGTTGTGCGATCTTAGAAAAATCCTTAATGAATCTCCTGTAGTAACCTGCCAATCCCAAGAATTGGCGAATTTCCTTTGGTGTGCGAGGTGCAGGCCAGTTCTTAATAGAGTCTACCTTGGATGGATCAACGTGAATCCCATCCTTGTTTACCACGTGGCCTAGGAAATGGACCTCACTAAGCCAGAAGTCGCATTTCGAGAACTTTGCGTAAAGCTGTTCGGTTCGAAGGAGTTCCAGAATAAGTCGTAGATGATGTTCGTGTTCCTCCTGACTCTTAGAATAGATCAGGATGTCGTCGATGAAGACTATAACGAACTTGTCCAGATAAGGCTTGCACACTCGGTTCATCAAGTCCATGAAAACTGCGGGTGCGTTCGTCAGCCCAAACGGCATGACCAAAAACTCATAGTGCCCATAACGAGTTCTAAAGGCTGTCTTAGAGACATCCTCTTCTCGAACTCTCAGCTGGTGATATCCCGATCTCAGATCGATCTTTGAATAGTAGCTCGACCCCTGCAACTGGTCGAACAAGTCGTCAATACGTGGCAGAGGATAACGGTTCTTCACAGTCACCTTGTTGAGTTCACGATAGTCGATACACATTCTGAAGGTACCGTCCTTCTTCTTCACAAATAGTACTGGAGCTCCCCAGGGCGATGAACTAGGACGAATAAAACCTTTATCCAAGAGTTCTTGTAGTTGCGTAGAGAGTTCTTCCAACTCAGATGGAGCTAAACGATAAGGTGCATGAGCTATAGGCGCAGCTCCAGGAGCTAGTTCAATCTGAAACTCGACTTGGCGATGGGGTGGAAGACCAGGTAATTCCTCAGGGAATACCTCAGGATAGTCACGTACAACTGGAAAATCTTCTAGCTTCTTCTCTTTCTCCGTGGTGTCAGTAACTAGAGCCAAAACCGCAGTGTGGCCCTTTCGTAAGCACTTCTGGGCCTTAAGGAGAGAGATGATGTTCTCAACAGCACTTCTCTTGTCGCCACGAATCATGAGTGGTTCACTACCGGAACCAGGAATACGAACGATCTTCTCGTTGCAAAGAATTTCTGCTCGGTGTTGGGATAACCAATCCATCCCAATGACAACGTCGAAACTACCCAAGACGATGGGAATAAGGTCAATAGAGAAGGTCTGGTTAGCGAGGACAAGTTTGCAACCTTTGACTACGTGCGAGGCCTCCAAACTCTTACCATTAGCTAGCTCTACAGTGTGCTTGTTGCTCAGGGGTGTTGGGATACACTTAAGCATTTGACTAACTTCTAGTGACACATAGCTAGTATCGGCACCCGAATCAAATAAAACTGTAACATAAAAGTTGTCACACCCCCAAAATCCACACGCGGAGTACCACCGCTTGGGAACGTGACATGACCAGGATCAAGCCATCAATCATATCAAACATAGCATTTAATAATAATAAAAGTCATTAAAATAGTTCATCATGACATGATCGATGTTTCAAAACCAAGCATAGTTTAAGAAGCGGAAGCTTTGTTGTAAATCCAAGTTAAAATACTGAAATGTCATAAGTGTCTAACAAAGTAATACGATCCTTGTCCACAACGACCGGCTCCTCTTTGTGCAAGCTCCATGTACCTAACGATCTGCAAGGCATGTAACAGAATGATCAACAAACTAGTTGAGCGAGTTCACAGTAAGTAAGTGCGTAACAGTAAGTAACAGGTGGCTCTACTGGGCCGATAGTAAGTTATACAGGTGGGGGCTTCCCATGTTGTGTGACCACTAGACTATTCGTATCAACTACTCGTATCATCCCTGTTCTTCTTCCGAGAACAGTAGCGCGTATGGGGTGTACGTAGGTTTTACGCACGTATCCTTCACAACCGAGGATAGGAGACGCGGGGGTGTACGTGGGTTTCACGTACGTATCCTTTGTACCGAGGATAGAAATAAGTAATGCGTACACGTAGGTTTTACGTGCGTGCCTGACATCCGAGGCAGTAATTGGCATATGACCACGTAGGTGTTATACTAACCTACGGAACGGTCCTGACATCCGAGGATCATGGTAGGTGATAGTCTAGGAAAAGCATATGTACGTTCTTAGTCAATGGTAACCTTTATCCCGTTCCCACGACCCGGGAATCCCATGCCTTAGTAGGAGTGTGAACTCACCTGGGTTTGCTCGGCAGATAATAAAATGCTCAAGTATACAGTAAGAGATCAACCACGTCCTATCATGGTTACTTATGCAAGTTAGGTTCGTACTCAACTATTGCACGTATAGTCTACACGTATGTATACGCATATAATCATGGCAAGAATCATGTATGCATGTGAACAGGTAAGAGCATAGCATTAACATTCATGTGCGATCCAAAGTCTAAGCCCGAAATACAAACAGCCCAATATCGTGTCGGCCCAAACAGATAAGCAGTCCAATAACATAACAGTCATAAGATTGGGCCCGTGGCAGTGTAGGCCCAAAACAGTGTACGTGCAGCTAGTCTCGAGTCGCAACCGGCGATCTCGAGTCGCAACCGGGATTACGAGTCACAACAGCTGATTACGAGTCGCAACAGGAGGTTGCGAGTCGCAATGGTGATTTCGGCTTATCATGGTCCGGTTACGAGTCGCAACGGGACTCGCAACCATGGTCTCGGCTTGTGCTGTTGTGGTCTCGAGTCGAGACTGTGAGGTTTCGACTCGCAATCTGAGTCGCAACCGTGTGTGTAACTGGTTTCCAAAATTCCTGTAACAATCATTCCATGATTCTAGCAAACAACTTAGGCAGTTTCGGAAATCAGATCAAACAATGATTATTCAGCATTCAATCATATTCATTAAACCTTCACACTCATCATCATTAGCATGTTCATAACAGCATCAAACAACTAATCGGATTAGCACACAAATCTAAACCGAGTCATAAACATATCATCGGACTAGCATGCAACCTATCCGATTATCATTCATACAAAACCTGATTATATCTATCATCATGCAATCAATCCGAAGACCAATCATAAACAACATAATCTAACCGGCCCTAGTTCATTATCATGCAGCTTTAATCGGTTTCATCTAAACATGAAATCATAAAATCACTTAACACAAAAGCATAAACAAAACACTAACCGATTACGAGTAAAGAAGGGTGATCCGAACAAGAGAATGATCGGATGGTCTTGTGCCGTCGGGTTCCAAGTAAAACGAGAGGGAGAAAGGGAAAACTAGGGTTCTTGTGTGTTGTGTGTTTTTGTAACAACAATGAGAATCACACCCTTACCAAAGGGTTTAGTGTTTGCGAGTGGGGAGTGGGCCGAGCCCAACTCGGTTATCAAATGGGGTCCGATTTCAAAGTGTGGCCCAAAATGGGCTTGTGTGACCGGTTTTAATGTGCAATCGGGTTTGGCTCGATTAACATGCAAACACGTAAAACACTAAGCACATAACGACATTCAATAAATCACATAACATCCATTAGTTCAAAATGTCACATAAGCACGTAACGTTACACAAAGCAAGTCTAAAGTTCGAGTTGTCACATTATCCCCAACTAATTGGAAATTTCGTCCCGAAATTTGGTATGCACTCACTGAGGAAGCTAGGTAAGTTATAGCGTTCACTGGTTTTCCTGGGGTGTCACATCCTCCCCCCGTTGATCTGGAATTTCGTCCCGAAATTCCGAAGTAGTAGCTTCAGCCTCAGTAGTGGTTGTGTTGGTTTCGAATAACTGGGGGTACTTTTCTGTCATCCTGTCTTCGCGTTCCCAGGTGTACTCTGGGCCACGTTTGGAGTTCCAACGAACTCGAACAAGAGGGATTCTCTTGTGTTTGAGGACCTTCACATCCCGGTCCGTGATTTCAACTGGTTCCTCGACGAACTGCAACCGCTCGTCGATAGTGAGTTCCTTAAAAGGAATGATGAGGTTTTCATCTGATAAGCACTTCATTAAGTTCGATACATGAAAGACATTGTGAACTGCTCCGAGTTCAGCTGGTAGGTTCAACTTGTAGGCTACCTTGCCAATCTTTTCTAAGATTTCGAATGGTCCGACGTACCGCGGATTCAGTTTGCCCCTTTTTCCAAAACGTACCACACCCTTCCAGGGTGAGACTTTCAATAATACCCGGTCCCCGACCTGAAATTCCAAAGGCTTTCTACGCTTGTCCGCGTAGGCTTTCTGACGGTCGCGTGCTGCCGCCATGCGTTGTCGTATCTGTGCTATCTTTTCTGTGGCGTCCACTACAATCTCTGGACCAGTAATTTGACTATCCCCCACCTCTGCCCAACAGAGAGGTGACTGGCATTTACGTCCGTACAATGCCTCGAATGGAGCGGCTTGTATGCTGGTGTGATAACTGTTATTATATGAGGACTCCACCAAAGGGAGGTGCTTTTCCCAGCCGTTGCCGAAATCGATAACGCATGCCCTAAGCATGTCTTCAAGTGTTTGGATCGTTCGCTCAGACTGCCCATCCGTCTGAGGATGATATGCTGTGCTCATGTCTAATCGTGAGCCGAAAGATTTATGCATTGCTTGCCATAGCTCTGACGTGAATCGTGCATCGCGATCCGAAATAATAGAGGTGGATACTCCGTGCCTCGAAACAACTTCTTTAAGATAGACGTCTGCGAGAGTGGAGAACTTGTCCGTTTCCTTAATCGGCAGGAAGTGTGCAGACTTGGTGAGTCGATCAACTATGACCCATATTGTATCGTTCCCACGCTGAGATCTAGGTAAGCCTGTAACAAAATCCATGGAAATTTCTTCCCATTTCCATTGAGGTATCTTAGGCTGCTGAAGTAGACCAGCTGGTTTCTGGTATTCAACCTTGACTCTCGCACAGGTCAAACATTTTCCAACGTACGTAGCGATGTGGGCCTTCATGCTAGGCCACCAATAAGTAGTGCTAATGTCGTGGTACATTTTATCTGACCCTGGATGTACCGAGTAGCGAGACTTGTGAGCTTCATCCATTACAAGTTCGCGTAAACCGCCATAGAGAGGGACCCAAATCCGGCCCGTTACATAGTAGGCGCCGTCTTCCTTTTGTTCCATTTGTTGTCGTGAGCCGCGTAAGGCTTCAGCCTTGACGTTTTCGGGCTTCAATGCTTCTACCTGAGCTTTTCGTATCTGTGCTGGAAGGCTAGACTGAATCGTAAGCTGTAGCGCTCGCACGCGCTTCGGTAAGGTGTCCTTTCGACTTAGAGCGTCAGCCACAACATTGGCTTTGCCTGGATGGTACTTGATAGCGCATTCGTAATCGTTCAGTAGTTCAACCCATCGTCGTTGACGCATATTCAAATCCTTTTGCTTGAGGATATGCTCGAGACTCCTGTGATCGGTGTAAATCGTGCACCTGGTACCGTACAGGTAGTGTCGCCATATCTTAAGCGCGAAAACAACAGCTCCCAGCTCTAGATTGTGCGTCGTGTAGTTTCGTTCGTGAACCTTGAGTTGCCGAGAAGCGTAGGGTATCACGTTATCACGTTGCATCAACACACATCCAAGACCCTGGATGGATGCATCACAATATACTACGAAGTCTTCTGTGCCTTCTGGCAATGAAAGAATAGGTGCGCTGCAAAGCCTATCCTTTAGATACTGAAAAGCAGTTTCCTGCGTTTTGCCCCAACGGTAGGTGACACCCTTCTGTGTCAGTAGCGTAAGTGGTTGCGCGATCTTTGAAAAGTCTTTGATAAACCGTCTGTAGTAGCCTGCCAAACCCAAGAATTGGCGTATTTCTGTCGGTGTACGCGGTGCAGGCCAATTTCTGATCGAATCTACCTTGGATGGATCGACGTGAATCCCATCCTTGTTTACCACGTGGCCTAAGAAGTGGACTTCACGAAGCCAGAAGTCGCATTTTGAAAGCTTGGCGTACAACTGTTCCTTTCGAAGGAGTTCCAAAATAAGGTGAAGATGCTGCTCGTGCTCCTCCTGACTCTTGGAGTAAATCAGGATGTCGTCGATGAAAACAATGACGAACTTGTCGAGATAGGGTTTGCACACCCTGTTCATAAGATCCATAAATACTGCAGGTGCGTTCGTAAGTCCGAACGGCATAACCAAGAACTCATAGTGACCATAGCGAGTTCTGAATGCTGTCTTAGAGACGTCCTCCTCGCGGACTCTCAGTTGATGATATCCTGACCGTAGGTCGATCTTGGAATAGTAACACGACCCTTGCAACTGGTCGAATAAGTCGTCTATGCGTGGAAGAGGATAACGGTTCTTCACCGTCACCTTGTTCAGTTCCCTGTAGTCTATACACATCCTGAACGTACCGTCTTTCTTTTTCACGAAAAGCACTGGAGCTCCCCAAGGCGAAGAGCTTGGACGAATGAAGCCCTTTTCCAAGAGCTCTTGTAGCTGCTTTGACAATTCTTCCAATTCTGATGGAGCTAGACGATATGGTGCGCGAGCTATGGGTGCTGCTCCAGGAGCTAACTCAATCTGAAACTCGACTTGGCGATGAGGCGGTAAACCAGGTAAATCTTCAGGAAACACTTGAGGGAAGTCACGTACGACTGGTATATCCTCCAATTTCTTTTCCTTTACTGATGCGTCTGAAACAAGAGCCAAAATGGCTGTGTGACCTTTACGTAAGCACTTCTGAGCTTTCAAGAATGAGATGATGCCAACCACAGCACCACTCTTGTCGCCTTGGACTTCGAGAGGTTCTTGATCAGAACGTGGAATACGAATGATCTTCTCACTGCATAAGATTTCTGCCTGGTGTTGGGATAACCAATCCATCCCAATCACGACGTCAAAACTTCCCAAAACTATGGGAATGAGATCAATAGAGAAGGCTTGACCAGCTAGGATAAGATTACAACCCTGAACTACGTGCGTGGCTTCTAGACTTTTACCGTTAGCTAACTCTACTACATGTTTGGTGGGTAAAAGTGTTGGTGCACGTTTTAGCAGTTGACACACATATAGCTTGTATCCGCACCCGAATCAAATAAGACAGTAACGTAAATATTGTCGAGGAGAAACTTACCCATAACAACGTTGGGATCGTTCACTGCGTCACCTCGACCTAGCACAAAAGCACGACCCCGAGCTTCGTTGCCGTTGTTATTTCCTCCGTTGTTGTTGTTGCCGTTGCCCTGGTTGTTGTTGTTGTTGTTGTTGTGGTTCCTGTTGAGCTGTGGGCAGTGTCTCTTGATGTGGCCTTCAGCACCACAATTGTAGCATCCTTTGTTGCCCTGTTGTTGGTTAGGCTGAGCGTGAGGCTGCTGCTGATTTTGGTTCGCAGGACGAAGGCTTCTACAGTCTTTGGCCTCGTGACCCATCTTGAGGCATCTTTGACATCGACCCTTGGTACACTGGCCGTTGTGGTGCCTGTTGCAGTTGTTGCACTTTGGAAGATTTCCGCGATATCCACCCTGCCTGTGGCTACCTGACGTCTGCTGGTTAGGGCTTTGATAGTTGTCAGTCTTTCGCTGCTGATTCTGGGACTGAACCGAAACTGATGCTTTGCTTGAATCCCCCTCCCATTTCCTCTTGTTGTCACTGAGGTAGCGGGAGTAGTTGAAGGAGTGACTGTAGCAGTAGCGCTGACACGCTTAGGCAGTTTATTCTGATCCACTGCCTGATCGGTGATGCGATGAGCGAGACGCTGGATTTCCTGAATGTTGTCGAGGTTAGCCGAAGTAACGTGGCTCTGGATTTCTGGTGCCAACCCCTTGAGATACATCTCGATGCGCTTATATGGAGGGTCTACCATAGTTGGACACAGCACGGCCAGCTCGTTTGACCGCTTGGTATACGCTTCAATCTCCGACCCAACCATTTTCAGATTATACAGCTCGTCTTCTAGCTTGTGAATATCTTCACGCGTACAATACTCTCTCTTGATAAGTTCCTTAAAATCGTTCCAGGGTGTGGCGTTAGCAGTTGCCAACCCCAGAATTTGCACCTGCGCGTTCCACCAGGTTAGCGCGATTCCTTCTAAAGTGCCGGTGGCGTATTTCACCCTGCGTGCCTCAGGGCATTCACACATTTCGAATACTGATTCTAGCTTCTCGAACCAGTGGAGGAGTCCAACCGCTCCTTCTGTGCCGCTGAACGTGCCGGGACGGCAGTCCATAAAGTTCTTGAATGTGCAGACAGGCTGCTGCGCATGTTGACCTATTGTGTACGAATAGGACGAAGTTAAATGCGAGAGTTAATGTAGGATCTAGAGATCCTAGTGTGTGCCTATACTGCAGGATATACTACCTGCTTGAGCTGCTGCAACTGCCGCAGCAACTTGGGCTTGAACAAGAGCCTCTAACTGGGCTTGTGTCATGTTAATTCTTCCAGCCATTGATCTTCATGTCAAAGGCGAAATAGGTGAGAAAAGTTCGCGAATAGTGCGATGACAGAAAAGTGCAAGCACGTAAGGGTTCTTAAGCAATAGCAAATAGTGAGCATTGTAGTCTAAGCATACCACGAGCAAAGTTCTAAGTAATTCTATCAAGTAGGCAATAAACATAAACCTTATTACCTAAACTGTCGAGTCTTGCACATGGAGCGAAGCGTCGTTGTGGATCGTTGAGAGCACTGTTCTGGTTATAGTCTGGTTTTAATAAAAACATTTTTTTTTCCCATATTAAAACCAAGTTCTCTATAACCAATGGCTCTGATACCAATCTGTCACACCCCCAAAATCCACACGCGGAGTACCACCGCTTGGGAACGTGACATGACCAGGATCAAGCCATCAATCATATCAAACATAGCATTTAATAATAATAAAAGTCATTAAAATAGTTCATCATGACATGATCGATGTTTCAAAACCAAGCATAGTTTAAGTAGCGGAAGCATTGTTGTAAATCCAAGTTAAAATACTGAAATGTCATAAGTGTCTAACAAAGTAATACGATCCTTGTCCACAACGACCGGCTCCTCTTTGTGCAAGCTCCATGTACCTAACGATCTGCAAGGCATGTAACAGAATGATCAACAAACTAGTTGAGCGAGTTCACAGTAAGTAAGTGCGTAACAGTAAGTAACAGGTGGCTCTACTGGGCCGATAGTAAGTTATACAGGTGGGGGCTTCCCATGTTGTGTGACCACTAGACTATTCGTATCAACTACTCGTATCATCCCTGTTCTTCTTCCGAGAACAGTAGCGCGTATGGGGTGTACGTAGGTTTTACGCACGTATCCTTCACAACCGAGGATAGGAGACGCGGGGGTGTACGTGGGTTTCACGTACGTATCCTTTGTACCGAGGATAGAAATAAGTAATGCGTACACGTAGGTTTTACGTGCGTGCCTGACATCCGAGGCAGTAATTGGCATATGACCACGTAGGTGTTATACTAACCTACGGAACGGTCCTGACATCCGAGGATCATGGTAGGTGATAGTCTAGGAAAAGCATATGTACGTTCTTAGTCAATGGTAACCTTTATCCCGTTCCCACGACCCGGGAATCCCATGCCTTAGTAGGAGTGTGAACTCACCTGGGTTTGCTCGGCAGATAATAAAATGCTCAAGTATACAGTAAGAGATCAACCACGTCCTATCATGGTTACTTATGCAAGTTAGGTTCGTACTCAACTATTGCACGTATAGTCTACACGTATGTATACGCATATAATCATGGCAAGAATCATGTATGCATGTGAACAGGTAAGAGCATAGCATTAACATTCATGTGCGATCCAAAGTCTAAGCCCGAAATACAAACAGCCCAATATCGTGTCGGCCCAAACAGATAAGCAGTCCAATAACATAACAGTCATAAGATTGGGCCCGTGGCAGTGTAGGCCCAAAACAGTGTACGTGCAGCTAGTCTCGAGTCGCAACCGGCGATCTCGAGTCGCAACCGGGATTACGAGTCACAACAGCTGATTACGAGTCGCAACAGGAGGTTGCGAGTCGCAATGGTGATTTCGGCTTATCATGGTCCGGTTACGAGTCGCAACGGGACTCGCAACCATGGTCTCGGCTTGTGCTGTTGTGGTCTCGAGTCGAGACTGTGAGGTTTCGACTCGCAATCTGAGTCGCAACCGTGTGTGTAACTGGTTTCCAAAATTCCTGTAACAATCATTCCATGATTCTAGCAAACAACTTAGGCAGTTTCGGAAATCAGATCAAACAATGATTATTCAGCATTCAATCATATTCATTAAACCTTCACACTCATCATCATTAGCATGTTCATAACAGCATCAAACAACTAATCGGATTAGCACACAAATCTAAACCGAGTCATAAACATATCATCGGACTAGCATGCAACCTATCCGATTATCATTCATACAAAACCTGATTATATCTATCATCATGCAATCAATCCGAAGACCAATCATAAACAACATAATCTAACCGGCCCTAGTTCATTATCATGCAGCTTTAATCGGTTTCATCTAAACATGAAATCATAAAATCACTTAACACAAAAGCATAAACAAAACACTAACCGATTACGAGTAAAGAAGGGTGATCCGAACAAGAGAATGATCGGATGGTCTTGTGCCGTCGGGTTCCAAGTAAAATGAGAGGGAGAAAGGGAAAACTAGGGTTCTTGTGTGTTGTGTGTTTTTGTAACAACAATGAGAATCACACCCTTACCAAAGGGTTTAGTGTTTGCGAGTGGGGAGTGGGCCGAGCCCAACTCGGTTATCAAATGGGGTCCGATTTCAAAGTGTGGCCCAAAATGGGCTTGTGTGACCGGTTATAATGTGCAATCGGGTTTGGCTCGATTAACATGCAAACACGTAAAACACTAAGCACATAACGACATTCAATAAATCACATAACATCCATTAGTTCAAAATGTCACATAAGCACGTAACGTTACACAAAGCAAGTCTAAAGTTCGAGTTGTCACAAAAGTCGTCGAGAAGGAACTTACCCGTCACCACGTTGGGGTCATTCCTTGCTTCACCTTGACCAATCACGAACACTCGCCCCCTGGCACCATTGTTGTTGTTGTGGTTCCCATTGTTGCCATTCCCTTGATTGTTGTTGTTGTTCTGGTTCTGGTTCAGTTGGGGACAATCTTTCTTGAAGTGGCCTTCAGCTCCACACTGAAAGCACCCTTTGTTGTTACCCTGTTGCTGCCGCTGGTTCTGTTGAGTTTGCTGACGATTCTGATTGGCGGGGTATAAGCTCCTGCAATCCTTTGCAACATGACCAGGCTTGTTGCACCGATGACAGTTGCCCCTGGTGCATGGGCCACTGTGGTGTAGGTTGCAGCGATTGCATTTGGGGTGATTCCCCTTGTACCCACCATGACTTTGACCACCAGACGATTGCTGACTGGGGCTCTTGTGATCGTCAGTCTTTCTCTGCTGAGACTGAGATTGTACAGAAGTTGAACCCTTGCTTGAAGTTCCATCCCATTTCCGTTTGTTGTCACTAGAGGTACCAGAAGTAGTTGCAGCACCTATGCGCTTTGGTAACTTGTTCTGCTCCACCGCCTGATCAGTAAGACGGTGAGCCAACTGAACAACCTGCTGGATAGTGGCCAAGTTTGCTGAAGTCACATGACTTTGGATTTCTGGCACCAAGCCCTTGAGATAGAGTTCAATTCGCTTATATGGAGGGTCCACCATAGTAGGACATAACAAGGCAAGCTCATGTGATCTCTTAGTATACGCCTCAATCTCTGACCCCGTCATCTTGAGGTTGTAGAACTCGTCTTCCAACTTATGAATGTCATCGCGACTGCAGTATTCCTCCTTGATCATTTCCTTGAAAGTTTCCCATGGGGTGGCGTTGGCAGCAACCAACCCCAGCATTTGAACTTGAGCATTCCACCATGTGAGGGCCAAACCCTCGAGAGTACCGGTAGCATACTTCACCCTGCGCGCTTCAGGGCATTCACACATTTCGAACACAGATTCTAGTTTCTCAAACCAGTGGAGGAGACCTACTGCTCCTTCAGTTCCGCTAAAAGTAGTCGGTCGGCAGTCCATAAAGGTCTTAAAGGTGCACACTGGTGGCTGAGCATGTTGACCTAAGGTAGGTGAAAGAAAGACAGAGTTTAACACAAAGGTTGGTTCACGAGAGTAGGATCCTAAAGATCCTAGGATAAGTTCGGACTGCAGGATATACCTCCTGCGTATGCACCTGCAAGTGCTGCGGCAACTCGTTCGTTAATCAGAGCCGTCAACTGGGCTTGTGTCATGTTAACGCGTCCAGACATGATTCTTCATATCAAGAGTAACACATGTAAGAGGGGTTCGCGAAAGTACGATGGTAAGATAGAATAAGCACGCACGCGTTCAAGCAACAGTACTTATACTAACCAAGCATACCATGGGCAATGTACTATGTAACTAACAAGTAGGCAATATACACAGATCATATCACCTAGGATGTCGAGCCTTGCATGTGGAGTGAAGCGTCGTTGTGGACCGTTGAGCACTATACCGGTTATAGTCTGGTTTTAACAAAAACGTTTCTCCTTTATTAAAACCTAGTTCACTATAACCAATGGCTCTGATACCAATCTGTCACACCCCCAAAATCCACATGCGGAGTACTACCGCTTGAAGGCGTGACTGACCAGGATCCAGCCACCAATCATACTGAACAAGCATATAAATAGTTATAAAAGTCTAACCAATACGATTGGTGTTCAAACAAACAAAGTTTAAGTTGTAAGCGGAAGCATAAGTCCTAAAGTTAAAACATAAGTTCAATTGTTTTCAAGTTTAACATGGCACGCAGCAATCCATGTCCCACAACGACTCTCCTCCATGCAAGCTCCAGCTGAGTACCTATGGTCCTGCAAAGCATGTAGTAACGAGTCAACAACTAGTTGAGTGAGTTCACGGTTGGGTGTTCGTTTTAAGTTGTTTCGAAAACAGTTTCCTTTATCTGGCATCCTGCCGTGGGGGTTACCCCATAGTTGAAAACGTGACTTGTTTATTCCCGGTTACTCTGGCATTCCAGCCGTGGGGGCTACCCCGTGTTAGTTATCTGGCATTTCGGCCGTGGAGGCTACCCCATGTATCCACTAGACTCCTTACCATATCGACTGCTGACTGTAGTCATGTTTATGTGCCCTGAAACTGTTAATGTCTATCATCATTGACGTGCCCCAGATCCATTAGTTCACGCCCGTCCTCTGCGGCACGGTGTGAGGTTTGTCAGACCTAAATAGCGCTATCTAACTAATGACCCGCTCGCCATTGGCCCGGCGATTAAGTCGATATAAAAGGAGGGACTTCGTGATAGAGTTTTGGTCTAGTACGAGTTGTCCGTCCGTAAGGACGAGGAATCACATTCCTGAACCACTGCTGTCCTACCCAAGGAGGACGAGGAATCTACGTTCCTTAACCCCATTCCCAACCCAGGGAATCCCATGCTTTGTAGAGGGTGTGAACTCACCTTGGTTTGCTCGGCAGATACACAGAAAAGTCAATCAAGTTGCAAGTGGTCAACTATGTCCTAACATAGATACCATTCAAGTCAGGTTCAACCCAAGTAGTGCACGTACAAGTAACAATCATGGCATACAAGTTCTAGCATGGCAGTTCATCAACAGTTCACAACATACTCAATTAACAGTAGCACATATAGCCCATATGTTCGGCCCAATTACTTAAGCCCGTACTTATGCAAGTCCAACAAGCGTGGTCTCGAGTCGAGACTGTGCGGTCTCTAGTCGAGACTGTGCGGTCTCGAGTGTAGCTGACAGGGTCTCGAGTCGCAATCTGAGGAGGTCTCGGGTCATGCACGTATTGGTCTCGAGTCGCAACCGAACTCGCAGGCATGGTCTCGAGTCATGCTGCTGTTTGTGTTGATCAAGTGTGGTCTCGAGTCGAGACTAGGAGTTCTCGACTCGCAACGGGGGTCGCAATCATGCGGTCTCGGCTTGTCATGCTATGGTCTCGAGTCGAAACCAGGGGTCTCGACTCCCCAGCAGTTGCTGATTCTGCACAGTTGTATTATCCAATAGAATTCAATTCCATGCACCCTAATGTGTACTATCCACTTAAACATGTTTTGTTGTCTAACCATTACCCAAAATGGATCAAACATAGCAAATTTCAAATATTCATAACACATTCATAGCACATTCAACAAGTTCTTCATATATTCAAGTAGTTCATGTTCATCATCAAACTTGTTCATCATATATTCGTAACACAAACAACTCTTATTCAAACACATCTTGCATTTTACGGACAAGGGTTATAATACCTAAACTAGATACCAAGCTCATCTTGCAAGCAAAACATTCTTAAATAAGATTTATCATTAACATATGCTAGTCCGATTTCATGAACATTAACAACTAATGGTTTAAACTTCATTTAAACACAAGAGATCATCAACTCATCATGCAATATAACCGAAATCAAGACATGTTAACCGATTTATCATTATCATACATATGATATCATCATTTGACAACAAGTAGCTATTTTCTATCAAGCAACATCTTTAGCATAGATAAACAATCCTCTCATGTGTAAACTTAGCAAGCAAACCCACTATCATAATCATCAACCCAACACAAAACACAACAAGAATCACTAACCGGTTAGGGGATAGGAAAGGTGAACTCCAAATGTCGATTCCAAGCTTGAACCGAAGGTCCTAGTGCCAACCGATTGGATCCGAGAATGAGGGAGTGTGTTTGTGTTTCTAGGGTTTTAGTGAGAGAGGAAGTAGGAGAGTGTGTGTGTAGGAGAGTGAGTGTGTTGTCCAAAGAAATGGCAAGCATGGCTAGGAGTGTGATATATATACTAGTTCCACATGGTGCACCCTAAAGGGGTTTTCGGTTGTGATTAAACGGCCCAACCGGCCAATGGCCCAACCGGCCTAATGGTTACTGTTCACTCGAGACCTCATGGTCTCGAGTCGGGTTCTCGGTTCACTTACTCATATATATATATATATATACATATATACGTAACATCCATACAAGCACACACATAACATCACATAAAAGGTTCACCTTTATCATTAAGTTAACAAGTTAACTAGTCACATAACGTTCAAGCATGTTACATCAAGGCACAACGAAAGGTTCTAAGTTTCGGGTTGTCACAAACCAAACCATAATCGTAATTTCAAAAAGAAAGGTCTTGGTTTTGTTCCACCGAAAAACTATAAAATAGAAAAAGTTTATAAACCAAAAACTGTATTTGTTTCAGGGAAAACGACAGAAGCTGAGAAAGAACAATCATTTAGAAAGCAAACAAATCGAGAATTCCTTGCAAAGAAGCAAGAAGAGCTGAAAAAGAATGTTGTTCAGGAGAAGATTGAAAAGAGAACCTGTTTTCAATGCAAGATTTTTGGTCATGTTGCTAGGAATTGTCCGAAGACATTCAGACCAAAACAGGAAGTCTCTGGTAAAATGAAAGAGAAAGTTGTTGAGAACACTGAACTGAAAACCCGGAAGTTTACTAGCTTTGAAAATTCAACTTTTGAAAAAGGAGAGTGTTCAAAGAGTGCTTCAAGAAGAAAAGATAATGTGCCAAATCAAAAATGGGTTGTGAAAGGTTCAGGTAATAGTTCTGGTGATGAATCTGATTCCATAAAATCAGAGGAGCCACGTGTTGAGAAGAAGGTTGAAAGAATAGTTCCAACTATGAATGATGAAAATTTTCCACCGTTGCGTGCTGAAAATTTCAAGAAAAAAGTTGGAAAGGTTGAAATTTCAAATCAATTTTATTCTGACAAGAAAAAATTTGATGTTGAAAAGACTTTCAACGGGAATGTGAAACGTATTTTTGGACAAATGGTCAATGGTAAGGCCAAAAATGTCAAAGATTTGTATGCTTCTAAACGACGTGTTCACAAGTCTGTTGAAAGAAAAGATGATGAGATTCTTACACCCAAGGAAGGTCAGGCTTGGGTGGATATATTTTTCAAAGAGTAAAAACCTGACTTGCCGGAGATCCCAAGTTGGTAATCGTGGATCATGAATCGGCATCATTCTTTATCATGTTTATATAATGTGTTTGAGAAGTTTTTGCAGGACTTACCGGAACTCCCAGGTTTGTAAGCGAGGAGTAGTAATCGGCACCTTGAGAATTCAACCAACAAATGATAATTGGTTGAAAAACAGGTTTGAAGTTTGGTTTGTGCATATCTGTATATGGTAATTCAAGGACATTAATTTGTACTTGAATTTTTCCTACAAGTGGTTGAAAGTCAATGTGATGATTTGATCTCCATAACCTACAAGTGGTTGATAAATGAACTTCCGGAAAAACCATTTTGATTAAAACAAACTTGAGTGTTTTGAAATCATTATGGGAAAATAGTTTGTTGTGAGGGGGAGTTCTGATTGTTTAAGCCAAACGGATGGAGATTTGAAGCAATTCGATATCCGTTGTCATGTTCTGTACAGTTTGTTTTCAATTTGGTTTAGATGTTTTTGAATTTTTGTTAGTACACGAATGTCTATCGCCTTCGTCAATCTAAGCAGTAGCAAGAAACCGAAGAAACCAAGACTTTGTAAATGTCATATCTAGTTAAAAGGCAAGGTGGCAAACTTGTAATTAATGAGAACTTTCATTAAAATGCCTTGACCTATAAATAGGGGATTATGTCATTAGTTAGATTAGATTTTGGTGAAATAGAAGATTTGGAGGAAGACTTCTAGAGAGAGAAAGTCTAGAGAGAGAAAGTGTTGTAAACGTGAATCTTGTACCGGAATTGTCATATTTCTCAATAGATTCTTGTTAGTAGTACGTTATTGTGTGTTCGGTCACGCACGTTCACGGATTCCGCACGTGAAACGTACGTTACGCCATCGAACGGCGTCAAAACCGGTCCTACAATTGGTATCAGAGCTAGGAGCTCGATTGCAAGATCAAACACATCGTTTTCGTACCAGATTTCAGCCGATTCAGATCCGATTTCATCTATTTCTTCATCTTCTACCTACTTTTCACGTTTTTCACTGAAATTAGTCAAATTGAACAGGTTTTCACGGTCCGTTTCGTCTGATTTTTGGGTATGTTGTGCTATAGACCTGATCTACAACCCTACCAAGTTTCAGCTCGAAACTCCAAGTCGTTTAGGAGTAATCGCGTTTTTTCTGTTTGAATTCGCTGTGAAATTTGCAGGTCCGCTTATTTGTACAAATAGGTCCGCTTTTACGAATCTTGACAGGTCCGCTCATACATATCCAGCAAGGTTCGCTTATATGTACATCGTATGGTCCGCTTATTCAAACAATTAGGTTCGCTTTTGTGATTATTGTGGTTCGCTCATTGTGCCAAGTGTGGTCCGCTCCAAAGGTTTGATAAAGGTTCGCTTTTTAGTCATCTTCTTCACGTGATTGACAGGTTATCGGCAGGTTGTTGAAATTGTTAGCAGATTAATTGCAGGGCCATGTGCACAATTGTTGACTAGTTGTTGTTATTAATTGCACCGCCCCATTAATAGTTTGTCCCAATCACAGTTGAGACCCAATAATCGATTGTTGTCAGCTGAAGTGGGTTTGCAAAAGACAAATAATTGCACCGCCCATAAATTCAATTCGGCCCAATCATGTTATTCTGAAGTCTGGATCCTGATTCAGTTTCAAAACTGATTGATTATTGACTTATTCCTGTCATTACCGGTTGAAGAAGAAACAATATTATTCAGGATATTAGAGATAGAATTGTCGTTGTTCGATATAGATAAAATAAGAAGAACATTCTGCTGTGTCGTTTGGGTTTTATCTCAACACAGAATTAGTGGGTTGTGTATGGCTTGGACTGGAGCTTAATCTAGTATTGTGGATTGATCATTTGGGCCGAAGTTATTGAGATCAAGTTGAAAATTTTTGGATTGGATAAGATTTTGGAGTGTGTTGCATAATTCGGACCGTGTGTTGAAATTTGAGCTTTTAGTGTGAAACTGATTTGATAAGTAGGCCGAGGATAGTGTTTTGAAATTTGGGCTTCTAATGTAAATGGGTTTTGAATTAGTGGGTCGCTAGATCGTAAACTTCTTGGTTACAAACGTTTGGCGGGCTTTGTAAAAATTGAGATTTTTTTGAACACCCAAGTCGGTTGAAAATCATCATCAGTTCGCACATTCACTCGAGTTAATCCACGCTCAATCTGTTGTTGCCGGATTTTCATCACTCAATCGGATCTTCATCTGGTTTATTTGTTTTGAAAAGGATATTGAACGTGTGTGAATTTTTGTATCATTCGAAAAATTGGTTTCGTGAATTTTTCATTATCGAAGATGGATTCTGAAATTTATCTTACACTGAACAAGTTTGAAAATTTTACAGGTATCAATGGAGAATCAATTGAAGAATTGATCAAAAGGTATATCGAGTTGTATTGGGAGATGGTGAGATTGAAGATAACCAAGACCAATGAGGAATGGGTTAACAAGTTAGCAAATGTTTTACCGGGTGATAGGTGGAGAACGTATTTGTCAGATTTGAAGAAGATATACTTAGATGTGAATTTGAGTTTGTTTATCGAGAAGATTAAAGAGCGAGAACTTTAACTTCAAAAGAATAGTAATGTAGAAATTGATGAAGCAAAATTCAAACCTGAGGAAAATGTTCGAGAGGAAGAGGAGCAGGTTAAAGAGATTTCAGCTATCAAGGTGGAAACGAAAACTGAAGTTGTAAAAATGACAGAGAAGTGCTCAAACTATGAAAATATGAAATCCGAAAATGCCAAACTCTTGAGGGATTTAGAGAGTTTGACATTAGAAAACAAAAATCTTAAAAATTCAGAAAATGTTTTGAAAATACAAATAAAATATTCAGAAATTGAAAAAGTAAAAATTGAAAAAGATTTTCAAAGTCAAATAAAAATTCTTGAAGATGGGAGAGATGTGTTCAGTAAAAATAACATCGAAAAGCAAAAAATGATAAATTCTCATCTTCAGAAGATTATCCAACTTGAAAAAGAAGGAGAGCAAGCTCGAAAGAAAATCAACGAGCTTGAAAATAAATTGAAAGGTTTTGTGACTTCTTCAACGTATGTGAATATTCCATGTCCAAAACCGATCAATGCAGTTCCAATAAGTGACAATGTCACAAACTTTGGCAATGTCAAAGTTGAAGATTGTGATGATAATCTGATGATGAAATTGAAAAAATTGAAAAACAAAAATTGTTTTTAGAATTAAAAGAAAAATTCAAAAATACTGTTTTGCAATCTACTGAAACAGGTGAATGCTCAAAGCAAAAACCTGTTAAGGAGAGTGTAGAACAAAAACAAATTGTTAAAAAGTCGAAAAATGTTCAAAACAAAAATAAAAGCTCATCAGATCAATCATCCAATCGCAATCAAAAAGTACAAAAATTGAAAACCGAAAACTCAAAAATTGTTGGTAATAAGTGGTGCAGGTTTGACCACAGTGCTCAAAAGACAAATCAAACAATCAAGAAGAGGAAAGAGTATCACCAAGCCAAACAGTGCTTTGATCTGAGCGTTTGGTATGAAGATGGTGATTGGTATGATAACAGAGTGTGCTACAAATGTGGTTATCAAGGACACATTGCTGTTAACTGCCAGAGACAAAGATTTGAGACAAGGAGATGCTATAATTGTCAAATCAAAGGACACATTGCTAGAGATTGCCCAAGGAGATCAAATGAAAGATTGAGGGTTAATTCTCAGAAATCAGCAAAGAAACCAGTCACTGTCAAGCCCAAGGAACTGAGAGTTTCAGACCAGAAAGTCAAAGAACAGAAGGTCCAAGAACCTAAAGTTCAAGAAAAGAAGGTGAAGCTTTCTCAAGGGCAAAAAGACAAACTGCGAAAGAAGAGGAAGAAGGCCAAAGCATATCTGGAGAAGATTTTGTCCTCGGGTTCACCGGACAGATCGAATAAGAGTTCTGATGAATCAACTCCCTCAACTGCAAAGTCAAGCAGGTCGAATTCATCAGATACAAATCTGAGGACGAAAAAGGACAAGAAGAAGGTAACGTTTTGTGGCGATGAATCTGTTTCTTTGGAAACAAAGGAGCCACATGTCGGCGATGAATCTGGCTCGTCAAAGTCAGACAAGCCACATTCAGGCAATGATTCTGGTTCGTCAAAACCAGAAGAGCCGGTTATTGAGGTAAAATCTGAGAATTCAGGTTTAACAATGGATCATACAAACTTTCCACCATTGTTGAACAAGAATTCAAAATCACCCAAGGACAGTCAGGCTTGGGTGAAACTTTTCAAATGAAAAACCTGACTTGCCGGAGTTCCCAGGTTGGTAAGCGTGGAACATGAATCGGCACATTTCTTGAGAAATTTCACTCTGGTGATTTTTCGTCATTCAAAAGATAAACCAGGGACATTAAGTTGTACTTGATTCATCTTTCCTACAAGTGGTAATTTGAAAAACAAAGTGATGAAACCCCGAGTTTATGAAATGTCACACAAAACTAATTTTCCGGAAAAACCATTTTGATTAAAACAAACTTAAGTGTTTTGAAATCATAATGGGAAAATAGTTTGTTGTGATGGGGAGTTCTGATTGTTTACGCCAAGTGGATGGAGAATTAAAGTGATTCTCGTCAAGTTGTCAAGTTTGTACAGTTTGTTTCAAATTTTCCCAGAAAATCAAAATTGAAACATATTTTAATTTTAGGGGGAGAAAAATTTTTAAAAATTAGAAAATTTGAAAATGTCAAAAACATTGAAAAATTAAAAATGAGTTTTGGTGCAAATAGGGGAAATGATAGTACATCAGCTAGACTGGCACAGTACGCTAAAGATTTGTAGTGATTAAAATGCAATTAAGCAGTCTCGCTAAATATGTGTCGATAGGTTTTCACAGAATTAGTAGATCAGTTTGGGATATAAACATAATTTTCACTTACGTCTACGTGGGGAACACCTCCAGGATATATAGGTAACCCCTGAAATCCTGTTTGAAGGGTCCCGTATTCTGAGATACTAGGTCTTTATGCTCAGTGATATCTAGGGTATTATCCCGGGACTTCTGCTGTATGGAAGTACTGACCTAGTCCCCGGATAATACTTTCTGCAAAAAGCTTTGAAATACAAGCTCGTCCTCAGCAATCTGATTAAACAATAAAATTGATAATCTTTGCTGTTGTAATAAAAGATCCTCTAAAGGGGACCCACCTAAAGTCGAAGCCGTCATCTCTCTGCGTATACGGAAGTATCGACCTGAGCTCTCACGGCCCTCGCACATAACCCCTTAACAGATATCAGCTGTGGTATACTCACCTGTAAGACTGAATACTGGGGTCTGGATACGGGAGTATATACTGAGGTGGGACACATGTAGATGTTTAAGTTCTAAAACACTAAATCTGTATCCCGAACAAGTTGAACATTTTATGAGAATTTAAGTGGATCAATATATCGACAATCAACGCGAACTGTTTAAAAGCTTAAAATGAAATAACAGCTTAACGGTGCTAGTGTCTAGTCTGCAACTGATATGATCCTCTTGCACAAACTCACAAAAATATGTTTGTACATATTTCATTTCTGCATTTAATTTCTGTCTTTGCATTTATGTTTCTTATTTTGAAAAATTCAAAAAGATTTTCGACAACTGATGGTGAAAAGCTGACATTCAAAATCTCAAAGGCTAAACATGATGAACAGACAGGTTGGTTAAATGATTTGAAATGTTTAAGATGATTCAGTAAATTGAATCAGAAATTGGAATGTTTCAAATTTTGAAAAGTTTTTAAATATGAAAATTCTGAAATGTTTAGATGATTCATTAAGTTGAATCACAACTTTATTGGTTTGTAATAGAGAGGTTGAGATATGCAGGTTTCTTAATCTGTTGATACGCAAAGCCAGGCATCGATCCCAAAAGCACGGATGCTTGACGAAAGGGGGAGTCTGAAGAGTCTGAAGAAAAAGAGCAACAGAAGCTGAAGACAGATCCACCGGGATTCTGTTCGAGCAAGAGTATTTGAAGACTCTCACTAAAGATTCCGTCAACATCCAAGGGGGAGTTTGTTAGTGCAGTTGTCTGTCGACTACATCTTTGTTCGAGTTTTAGAGAGAGAGAAATTCAAGTTGCTACGAGTTTCACTACGAGATTGACTACGGCAATATCCAAGGGGGGGATTGTTAGTACACGAATGTCTATCGCCTTCGTCAATCTAAGCAGTAGCAAGAAACCGAAGAAACCAAGACTTTGTAAATGTCATATCTAGTTAAAAGGCAAGGTGGCAAACTTGTAATTAATGAGAACTTTCATTAAAATGCCTTGACCTATAAATAGGGGATTATGTCATTAGTTAGATTAGATTTTGGTGAAATAGAAGATTTGGAGGAAGACTTCTAGAGAGAGAAAGTCTAGAGAGAGAAAGTGTTGTAAACGTGAATCTTGTACCGGAATTGTCATATTTCTCAATAGATTCTCGTTAGTAGTACGTTATTGTGTGTTCGGTCACGCACGTTCACGGATTCCGCACGTGAAACGTACGTTACGCAATCGAACGGCGTTAAAACCGGTCCTACAATTTTAGGGGGAGTAAGAAATTTTTAGAAAATCCAAAAACATCAGAAAATTTGAAAAAGCCAAAAACATGATAAAACTGAAAAAATGAGTTTTGGTTGCGTAAAAGAGGAGATGATAGTACATCAGTGGACTATCACGGCATGCTAAAGAAATGTAAAGTCAAAATGTGATAAACAATCTTACTGTGGATGTGTCAGTAGGTTTTCGCCCATTTAGTAAACTGAAAAGAGATATAAACCTAAAATCAAACTTGCTTTTTCTGTGGGTTAACAAAACTGCTTGGATATATAGGTAACCCCTGAAATCTTGTTTGAAAGGTCCCTTATTCTGAGATACTAGGTCTTTAT
The DNA here is from genome assembly GCF_002127325.2 of Helianthus annuus. NCBI lineage: Eukaryota > Viridiplantae > Streptophyta > Magnoliopsida > Asterales > Asteraceae > Helianthus > Helianthus annuus. Next base: position 74,042,772 of record NC_035447.2, on the reverse strand, counting down.
ACTCAGTGATATCTGGGGTATTATCCCGGGACTTCTGCTGTATGGAAATACTGACCTAGTCCCCGGATAATGCTTTCTACAAAAAGCTTTGAAATATAAGCTCGCCCTCAGCATGCTGATGAAACAATAAAATTGATAGTCGTTGCTATTGTAATTAAAAGATCCTCTAAAGGGGACCCACCAAAAGTCGAAGCCGTCATCTCTCTGTGTATACGGAAGTATCGACCTGAGCTCTCACGGCCCTCGCACATAACCCCTTTACAGATATCAGCTGTGGTATACTCACCTGTAAGACTGAATATTGGGATCTGGATACGAGAGTATATTCAAGTAGTGGGACACACGGATAAGTTTAAGTATCTAAGACACTAATTGCGTATCTCGAAAAAGTTGAAATCTGTGTGAAAATTTAAGAGGACAAACATACTGACAATTTAGGTAAATTGTTTAGAACTTAAAATCAAATCAAGCTTAACGGTGTTGATGATATGTCTCAGAAACTGATATGATCCTCTTGCACGAACTCACAAAAATATTGTCTGTAAATATTTCATTCTGCTTTTTACTGTGTTTTTACATGTAGTGTTAGTTACTTTACTTTTGAAAAATCCAAAAAGATTTTCGACAACTGGTATTGAGAAGCTGATTTTTGAAATTCAAAGTGCTAAACATGAAGAACAGGTTTGGGAGAGAGTATGTGTTGTTAAGTTTGTTTAAAAAGAGCCAGTAAAAGATCCTTAATGCAAAATCATTACTGTAGTTTACCATCATAGTTTCTAAGTTGTTGAAAAGATTTAGTCTCTGAAGAACTTATATTTGGGTAGAGATTGTGCAGGTAAATATTTGCCAGATGATAATCCTGAGATAGATTAGAGTCAGGTAACTATCTTGAACCTGATGGAAGCCTGTCCACGATCTTAGAATGAAGCTGTGAATTCCAGACTTCGATCCCAGCAGATTGAGAGGGGGAGTCTGAAGACAAAAGTTGAGGAAGCAGTTAAAGCCAGTACTGATTCTGGAAATTGCAATCTAGAAAGAGAAGCTTGTTAGTGATGAAGATAGAGTTTGCGGATTCTCGCAATGATATATTCTTCTGAGGATGATTGAAGACTGATAAAGACTGTAGATTGGCAGTTGAGAAGACTCGAAGACTCCGTCAACATCCGAGGGGGAGTCTGTTGGTGCACTACGTCTGTCGACTACGTCTTACATCGAGTCTTAGTGTTGTATAGGTTAGACATGGCACGAAATCCTAGAAACATGTGTTTGTATAGGTTTCGCTTATAGGGCATGGTCTAGGTTTCGCTTGTATGTCATGGTGATAGTTTCGCTTGAACGTCATTGTTGTAGGTCCGCTTATACGGACATGACCGTATAAGCGGAACCTCCTCATCTATATATAGTGGTCATTTCAAGCGGAACTAGACACATAGTTGAAGGTGTTTTCTTCCGGTGAGCCACGAAGTGCTGCCGAAGTGCTGTCAGAACGTGTACTCGTGTTATTGATCAATACAACAGCAATATTAAAATGAATGTAACTGAAATAGCACCAAATCATTAGTTTCCGCCTCTTGATTTGGATAGGAATTCTTCTGATCGACTCAAACAGGGCCGAAACACGATCCTACAGAATACCTGGATTCAGCATCAAGTAAACTCTTACTTACATAATAGACAGGATGTTGTGTACCTTCGTGATCCTTAACATGGACGGCACTTACTGCTTTTGAGGATACTGCTAGATATAAGGATAACACGTCTCCTTTTTCTGGTTTCATCAAGGCAGGAGCCGAGGACAGGTAATCCTTGAGAGCTTTGAGAGCATTTTCGTGCTTTTCAATCCAATCAAACTTTTTGTTCTTCCTCAAGATATCATAGAACTCTTTACATTTCTCTGAGGATTTGGATATGAATCTGTTCAAGGCTGCAATCCTGCCTGTTAGCCTCTGAACATCCTTAGCGTTGGCAGGGGACTTGATGTTTATTATAGCTTTGATCTGTTCTGGACTGGCTTCAATGCCTCTCTTTGTCACCATATATCCTAAGAATTTACCTGCTTTAACACTAAAGTGACACTTTGAAGGATTAAGTTTCATGTTATATCTGTCAAGGATATTGAATGCTTCCTCTAAGTCCCCAAGGTGATCCTCAGCCTTTTTAGATTTAACCACCATATCGTCTATATAAACTTCCATAGTATGTCCAATCTGATCCTTGGACATCATATTTACTAGCCTTTGATAAGTTGCACATGCATTTCTTAGTCCAAATGGCATAGCAATATAACAGTATATACCAGTTGGAGTCATAAAGGCTGTATCCTCTTGATCAGATGGTTCCATCTGAATTTGCTGAAATCCAGATGAAACAACCATAAAAGTTAACAGTTCATGACCCACGGTTGCATCCACCATGGAGTCAATGTGGGGTAATGGGAAAGGATCCTTGGGACATGCCTTATTTAAATCAGTGAAATCGACACATACCCTCCACTTTCCGTTTTTCTTTTGAACAACAACCACATTGGCCAACCATCTTGGATACTTAACCTCTCTAATCATACCTGCTCGGAGTAATTTTTCTACTTCCTCCTGGATAATGGCATTTCTCTCTGGTGCAAACTTCCTCCTCTTTTGATGGATTGGTTTGAATGACCTGTCAATGCCAAGTTTGTGAGTGATTATATCTTTAGATATACCTATCATGTCTTCGTGTTTCCATGCAAAGGTAGTCTTTCTCCTTTTGAGGAAGGATATGAGGTCTTCTTTCATTCCGCCAAGGATCCCCGATCCTATGTAAACTTTAGACTCAGGATCCATAAGGATTTCTACTACATCCTGCTCTCTTGCCTCCAAGACATCTCTTGGAGGATGCTTTGATTGCTATTGCTCCCTTGACTTTGAGGCTGGTTTCATTGACGAGGTGTAGCAGTTCTTAGCCTCCTGCTGATCACTATCAATCTTCACTATCCCCCAAGGACTAGGAAGCTTCACACGTTGATGATAAGTGGATGGGACTGCCTTCATGTCGTGTATCCAAGGCCTGCCAAATATAACGTTACAACAAGATAAACAATCAATAACACAAAACTTTTGGTAAGAATGTAGCCCTTCAATATTGATTGGGAGTTTAATGTCCCCCAGAGTATTTTCAGTCTCGCCACTGAATCCCACAAGCACCGAGGATCTTGGTATGATATCGGATTCAGGAATATTCATTTTATTAAGAACATCAAGCTGGATGATATTCACAGAGCTCCCTCCGTCTATAAGGATCCTGCGAACAAAATGATTAGAAATAAAAAGAGTGATAACCAAACCATCGTGATGACGATCCTGAATGTCAACACGGTCATCCTCATCAAAAGTTATGATTTTTCCTTCGGAGACAGTGGATGTTCGAATGGGTCTATCCCCATTATCCATCTTGGTTTCCTTTGCATGTCTTTTGGCTGCTGAAAAGGATGTTCCACAAATGTCTGATCCTCTAGAAATAAAGTTTATAACTTGTGCGTCTGCTGGAGGGGCTGGAGCTTTCTCCGGGATCCTTTCAGGATCCTGAGTTCTTGACTTCTTTCTCCCCAATAGTTCTTTCAAGTGCCCCTTGCTCAATAAGTATCCAATTTCTTTTCTCAATGCGATGCATTCTTCTGTGAGATGACCAAAATCTTCGTGGTATGCACACCATTTTGATTTATCTTTCGTTGCAGATGGTTTGTCACTCTTTCTCGGCCACCTGGCTTTATCACCTAGATTCTGCATCGCAAGGATTAGTTCATTGTTATCAACAGAAAAATAGTATTCAGAAATTGGAGGATAATCCTCATCATCCTCTTCCTGTTCTACAGCATGCACATTCTGGTTATCAGACTTGTTATAGGATCTGAACTTGTTGTTCTTGAATGAGGATCCTTGCTTTTCTTGCTTTGAGGATCCTGCCAACCTCTCCTGGATCCTCTTGTCATCCTCTAGCCGGATGAACCTAAGTGCCCGGGTTCTTACCTCATCTAGATTCCTACAAGGTGTCATAACAAGATCATCATAGAATAATGAATCCCTAAGCAATCCCATTTTAAAGGCTTCAACAGCCGTTGCTATGTCTAGGTTAGGGATATCTAAGGATTCATTACTGAACTTAGTGATATAATCTCTTAATGATTCATTATGACCTTGGGTTATCCTATACAAATCACTAGTTAAACGCTCAAATTTTCTACTACAAGAAAACTGATTATTAAACAGGTTAACTAGATTAGCAAACGAGGTAATAGAGTAAGGGGGAAGACTTAGCAGCCATTTAAGAGCCGATCCGGTAAGAGTGGATCCAAATCCCTTGCACAGACATGCTTCCTTTAACCTTTCTGGGATGGGATTGATCTCCATCCTTTCCCTGTATTGTGCTATGTGTTCTTCAGGATTTGTTGAGCCATCATACAACTTCATGGTTGGCGCACGTGGAACCTCTTGGGTATCTCAGCATCACAGATGGGTGGTGCAAAACGAGATATCTTATAGCTCCCATCTGCAATCTCCGGGATAGGCTTAACTACTCCTGGAACACTTGATATCATATCCTTCAGCTTTTGCAATTCCCTAGCCATAGCATGATTGATACTTGTATCCTGCATGAGGCCATGGTTAGTGGTATAAGAATTATTGAAAGTGTTACCTCCCATTGGGTTCAAATTAGGAACACCGGATGTGAATCCATAGTGTTGAGACTCTGGAATGATCGAAGGACCAGTAGAAGCAATGGTCTGCATTGGAATAAAATCTCCCTGATGGATATCTGAATTCCTAGATTGCAAACTCCTTAAGGATCCAGGAAACTGGAAGGATCCAGGAAACTGAGAGGATCCTTGAACATGAGAGGATCCTTGAACCTGAGAGGATCCTTGAACATGCGAGGATCCTAGAACCTGCGAGGATCCTCAAACCTGAGAGGATCCTTGAATCTGCGAGGATCCTTGAGACGGCCAGAACCCTTGTATCTGCTGCGCTCCCAAGTATCCTCCTGAGCTAGCGAAGGATCCTATATGCTGAGGGAGGGATCCTGCTGGTTGGAAGTATAATCCCGATGCCTGAGTCATTGCTGATGATCCATAGTACACTCCTTTTGGTCCTCCCACATATTGAACGTCTGGAACCACTAAAGGCTAAGAAGTCATAACCGGAGTATCGAAATTCAAAGATCTGGGCATCAATGGGGAATGATCCTCTGCCGATCTCTTCTGTTTCTTGATATCTCCAATTTCTCTAAGAATCCTTTCATTGGTCTTATCCTTCTGCTGTATATGCTCCTTCATCTGCAAAATTAAAGTAAACAAGTCACTAGTAGCAGGAGTATAAGAAGCAGAAGAAGTTGGAGGTTTTGAAAAAATGGGAGTTGGTTTCTTCTCAGCATTTTTCTGAGATCCAGAAGGTGGTGGAGGCAAAGGTGGAATGCCCTGGGATGAATTGACTGCAGACATCGCACTGGAAGTGTTCTTTGATGATGAAGCCATCTGCTTGGATGTAATGAACCAAAATGATCACGAAAATAAGAATCACTTAGGAATGAAGCACCAATTGCCCCACGGTGGGCGCCAAACTGTTTTGGTCAAAAATCAAGCTAAGACAATATAACCAAACTTTCTGTAGTGAGGTATGATGCTCGAATTGAAGAATGACAATAAGGATCACTAAGAAATGAAATGCACAAGTGACACAAAGATTTATACGAGGAAAAAGCCCTTGATCAATAAATGATCTCCGGCATAAAAACCCTCGGGTGATGGAAACTACCGATCACCAACTCAAATTAAACAATAAACGTGTTACAACTTCGGATGATAGCGAGCTAAGTACAAGGATCACTATAGTGTATTGTGTGAAATTGCTAAGTAAATTGCCGAGAGCTGGTGAGAGCAGTTGTACGAGTGTGTGTGTAGCCAAGAATAGCCAATTCTCTCTAATTAGCTCGCTACCCCTTTAAAATAAAAAAATAACTACACTAACTAACATTCCGCAAATCATGCAAGTCCTCCACGACTCCATAACGTCCACTTCTAGCCAAGCACGTGCGGAATAAACATGGAATATTCTCCAGGAACGTTGCCAAGACCAAGTCCAAGCTGGTACTCCTGCAAAATAATACCATATTCAAAGTAGACAATCATTAGTATAAGGATCCTTAGGATGATCCATGATCCTGATCCTGAAGCACTTCTGAGGATCACTAATTGATACAGAAGTGAGGATCACCAAACAGAACAATAACTGAGGATCACAGGTCATTGAGAAATCCTCCCCTAACAGTACTCGCCGGAAAACAATGGCGAATCCTGTCTATCTGTGGTTCAATAAAGCAGCATCGTTCTTTCGCAGAGTCTTCGATGATTCTTTGGCGCTTCAAATTAAGGACTGTCCTTTTTGTGATCCTTAGCCGGTGAAGATCTTAGCATCATCTTGGTCATGATGATGGTGAAGAAGAAGAAACAGAATGAGAATGTGAAGAGAGAAAGGAAAGAGAAGTACCTGATCAGATCTTCGAATGAGGATTTAAAGGATGAAACGCATGAATTTAAATGCTTCCTAACCCTTATCTCTAACTTCAATTTATAATCATGATTTTGCAGGATAGTCACTTCAATGACGTCAGAGTGGCAACGGCTAGTCAGGATGTAACGGCTATATATCCGTTGGTTTGTTACGGATAAGAACGAGAAAATATAACTCGTTTATTTACACTTTATTCCTTATATTTTGGGGGCAATTGTTAGTGGAGGATTCTCCAAAGATCAGTGATCCTCAATTACTGTCGGGCTTAGGGATCCTTAATTCTGTTTGAATTGGTGATCCTCAGAGGGTATTGTAGGATCAGGATCCAGGATCATCATAGTGATCCTTACACTAACGATTGTCTGCTTTAAATATGAAGTTGTTTTGCAGGAGTACGTGCTTGGACTTGGTCTTGGTGATATTCCTGAAGCATATTCCCTATTTATTCCTTACGTGCTTGAATAATATGGACGTTATGGAGGTCGTGGAAGACTTGCATGAAATGCGGATAGTTAGTTAGCTTAGATTTTTTCTAAATTTATTAGGGGATAGCGAGCTAGATTAGAACACTTGGCTAATTTTGTCTAAACACATACACACGTAACTGCTCTCATCAGCTCCCGACTGTTTGCTCGGTGATTACACACTTTATTGCACATTACACTCTAGTGATCCTTGTAACAAGATCGCTATCATCCAAAGTTGTAATACATTTTCTGTTTAATCTGAGTTGGTGATCGGTAGTTTCCATCACCCGAGGTTTTTTATGCCGGAGATCAACTCTTGATCAAGGGCTTTTTCCTCGTATAAATCATTGTGTCACTTGTTCATTACGTTTCTGAGTGATCCTTAATATTGTTCATTGATTCAAGCATCACACCTCACATCAAAAGATTTGGTTGCATTATCTTATCTTGATTTTTGACCAAAATAGAACCTAAGGGCCCTGTTTCTTGCTTCATCTAGGTTCCTGCAAGGTTTCATAACAAGATCATCATAGAACTGAGTATCCTTAAGTAAACCCATTCTAAAAGCTTCAATAGCAGTAGCAATATCTAAGTTAGGGATTTCTAAGGAATCTCTACTGAATTTTGTTATATAATCTCTAAGTGATTCATTTTGACCTTGGGTGATCCTATATAAGTCACTAGTCAACCTTTCAAATGTTCTATTACAGGAAAATTGACTATTGAACAAGTTAACTAAATGAGAAAATGAAGTTATAGAATAAGGAGGAAGACTTAGCAACCATTTTAGAGTTGATCCTGTCAGTGTGGATCCGAAACCCTTGCAAAGACATGCTTCCTTTAACCTTTCTAGAATGGGGTTGATCTCCATTCTCTCCCTGTATTGAGCTACATGCTCCTCTGGATCAGTTGTGCCATCATAGAGCTTCATATTTGGTGTTTGAAACCACTTTGGTATCTCTGCATCACAAATAGGTGGTGCAAAACGAGATATTCTGTGAGAATGGGTTTAAATACTCTTGGGACACTGGATATCATATCGTTGAGTTTCTGTAATTCCTTAGCCATAGCTTGGTTGATTCTTGTATCCTGCAAAAAGCCATGGTTAACATTATAAGAAGTATTTAAATTATTACCTCCTGATTGATTTGGAATCGGTATCTCGGAAGTGTATCTAGGATAAGATGTGTCTGGTGCAATAGTAGGACCAGATGAAGTAATGGTCTGCATGGGAATGAAGTCTCCTTGATGGACATCTGAATTTCCAGGCTACGAGCTTCTTAAGGATCCTTGATCCTGAGAGACATTGGACCCTTGATGTGCTGTGAACGGGGGTCTTGGAGGATAATCCATGGATCCGAAAACCTGCGATGAGGATCCTTGAGGATGAAAGGAGGACCCTTGAACCTGAGAGGATCCTTGAACCTGAGAGGATCCTTGAACCTGAGAGGATCCTTGAACCTGAGAGGATCCTTGAGCTGGCTGTGTCCCCACGTATCCTCCAGAGCTGGTGAAGGATCCTTGATGCTGGTAGAAGGATCCTGCTGGTTGAAAATAGGACCCTGGGACCTGAGTCATTGCTGACGATCCGTAATGCATTCCTTTTATTCCACCCAAGTATTGGACATCAGGAGCTGTAGAATGCTGGGAAGTTATGACCGGGGTGTCGAAATTCAGAGACCTAGGCACCAATGGGGAATGATCCTCCGCTGATCTCTTCTGTTTCTTGATATCTCCAATTTCCTTGAGAATCTTTTCGTTGGTCTTATCCTGCTGCTGTATGTGATCCTTCATATGCAAAATCAAAGTAAAAAGGTCACTAGTAGTAGGATTATAAGAAACAGAAGACGTTGGAGGTTTTGAGAAAATAGGGCTTGGTCTCTTTGCGAGATTTTCAGCATTCTTCTGGGATCCAGAAGGTGGTGGAGGCAAAGGTGGAACGCCCTGGGATGAACTGATTGCCGACATTGAGCTCAAAGTGGTTTTCGCTTGAGAAGCCATGCGGTTGAAGGTAATGAACCGAAATGAATGGAATGAACAAAATTTCTCAGAAATGAAGCACCAATTGCTTCACGGTGGGCGCCAAACTGTTTTGGTAAAAAATCAAGCAAAGATAATGCAACCAAATCTTTTGTTGTGAGGTGTGATGCTTGAATCAATGAACAATGTTAAGGATAACACAGAAATGTAAAGAACAGATGACACAAGGATTTATACGAGGAAAAAGCCCTTGATCAAGAGTTGATCTCCGGCACAAAAAACCTCGGGTGATGGAAACTACCGATCACCAAGTAAGATTAAACAATCGAAGTTTACAACTCGGGATGATAACGAGCTTGTTACAAGGATCACTAGTGTGTAATGTGCTAAAAATGTATGAAATCGCCAAGTAGTGTTCGAGAGCTGATTGAGAGCTGTTACGAGTGTGTGTGTATGCCAAAAATAGCTAAGTGTTCTATCTCAAGTTTGTTATCCCCATTTTAAATTAGTAACAACTAAGATAACTAACTATCCGAAATATGTGCAAGCTCCCCACGATCTCCATAACGTCTATAAGAGTCAAGCACGTGCGGAATATTGAGGGAATATGCTCCAGGAATTTCGGTGGAACTTGGTCCATGCCTTTGCTCCTGCAAAACAAGTTTACGTACAAGGTAGACAATTGTTAGTATAAGGATAACAATAAGGATCCTGAATCCTGATCCTGCAACCCCTACTGAGGATCCTTAATTCAAACAGAATTGAGGATCCATGATCCTGGTAGCACTTGAGGATCCGTGATCCTTAGGATTGGAAAATCCTCCCCTAACAGCCAGCATGAAGACTTTCCCTCCTGGATCCTTTGGCAGTTTTCCTACTATATCCATTCCCCACTTCATCAATGGCCAAGGGGAAATAATAGGATACAGTGGTTCAGCAGGCTGATGTAATATATTACTTTGTCTTTGACATGCATCGCACCTTCGAGCATATTCCGCAACATCTTTCCTCATCGTTGGCCAATAATATCCTGTTCTTAATACTTTCGAGAATAACGACCTGCCGCCAGTATGGTTACCACAATCCCCTTCGTGTATATCCTGAAGCACTTCTTTGGTTTCGGGATCCTCCAAGCACCTCAGATATGGTCCTGCAAGGGATTTCTTATACAAAACATTATTTATAAGAGTGAATCACGATACCTTCATTCTAAAGGCCTTAGGATTTTCATCGTTTGGGATGTGCCCTTCCTTGAGATATCTCATGATCGGAGCCATCCAGGACTTAGGATCCTCCTCGGGATACTCATCATTAGGATCCTAAACACTTATTACCTCCTTATCCCGAGAATCCATCGCATGATATATGACATGTAATATTGGTATTTGGGTTCCTTCCGGTATCCTGACTGATGATCCTAGATTTGCCAACGCATCAGCCTCAGCATTATCCTCTCTGGGTACCTGTTTAAGTGTAAAAATATCGAAATATCCTGCTAATTTTTTAACAATTTCAAGATATTCAGCTAACTTTTCACCTTTTACTGCATAAGATCCATTGAAATGGTTAGTAATCAACAGGGAATCAACAAATACTTGTAAATTCTTGATATTCATACTCTTAGCCAATTCTAATCCTGCAATTAAAGCTTCATATTCTGCTTCATTATTAGTGGCAGGAAATTCACATTTAATAGCTTGTGGTAATATGTCCCCCTATGGCGATTTTAATAGGGCTGGCAATTTTATATGAATACACGAATACACGACACGAACCTACACGAAGTTAACAGGTATCGTGTATGGCCTTAACAGGTATCGTGTACCAAGCAGGTAGACACGAGATTACCTGTTAATTTTCGTGTATAAACAGGTTAAATACCCGTTTACCTGTTAATACCCGTTAGTACACGATAAGAAATTAAATTAAATAAAACTCATCAGCCATGTGCGTGTGAGTTCCTTAATTCCTTTCTATTTTCATTCCTCATTCAATTAAAAAATAAATAATACCCTAAACTCCCTCTGTAACTCTCAGATAGTATGTCGTGTTCGTGTTTTTGTTCGTGTTAACATGTATTAACAGGTAATTTTCGTGTATAACAGTCGAACAGTCGTGTTAACAGGTATTAACAGGTAATTTTCGTGTAATCGTGTCGTGTTCGTGTTTGAAAAAAAGGACACGATAAGTTATCGTGTCGTGTTCGTGTATGGGATTTCGTGTATCGTGTCTTATCGTGTCGTGTCTTATCGTGTACGGGTATACACGATATGCCAGCCCTAGATTTTAGTAGTATACCTAAACCTATACCTCTTACATTAGATGCACCATCAGTATATAGTGTCTAGGATTCTATGTTTTCTCCTAGTTGTTGCACTTCTAGGTCTACTTCATTTTGAATATCACTACTGAAATCAACCACAAAGTCAGCTAAAGCCTGAGACTTTATGGCATTTCTCGGTTCATACACTAGATCATATGCACTTAATTTCACTGACCACTTAGCCATCCTACCTGACATATCAGGTTTCCTAAGCACATTTTTAACAGGATAGTTAGTTTTAACATGAATCCTATGTGTTTCAAAATAATGTCTAAGTTTTGTTCATGCCATAACTAGGGCTAATATCAATTTCTCTAAATGAGAATATCTATTTTCAGCACCTAATAAACTTTTACTAACATAATAAACAGGGTACTGCTGACCTTCATGATCCTTTACAAGGACAGCACTTACTGCACTCCTTGACACTGCAAGGTACACGGATAATGGTTCACCATCCTCAGGCTTCATCAATAGAGGTGCGGTTGAAAGATACCGCTTCAAATCCTGCAAGGCTGCTTCATGCTTCTATCCCCATTCGAATTTTTTTATTCTTCTTCAGGATATCATAAAACTCCTTGCACTTCTCCGAGGAACTTGAGATAAATCTGTTCAATGCCAGTAGGATCGTGTTGTGACCCGAACGAGTCGTTCAGAGGAGTTTTAATCTATTTCAGAGGCGGAAACTAAGAAATAGACTTCGAAACAGCTTGAATATCACTTTAAACAACTTTCTGATTGATATAACACTGATTGCAATCACAGGACAAACCGGCAGCACCTCGGTATCCAAATCATCAACTGTTACAACTGATTTCGCTCGAAGACATATATATAGACATTTGATTCCGCTTGAAAGTGACAAGATACATCTCAAGCGGAATTAACAACGATGATTTCGCTTGAAACTGCACATGACACATTCAAGCGGAATCAGCTCATTCAAGCGGAATCAGCTCATATTACACCTAAAACTTCTATTTTCTCGAACAACGTGCCCTGTTCTAACAATCTAGTATAAGACTCGATACAAGACGAAGTCGACAGATGTATGCACCAACAGACTCCCCCTCAGATGTTGACGAGTCTTAAGTGTCGACTCTTCAACGTCTTCAGTCTTTATCAGTCTTTGGGCTTCCAAATTCTTTCTATCAGGACCAACATTCTCCCTTTGAACTAATCCTTCTCTAGGATGACTTTAGACTCCCCCTTTCGATGTGCTGGGATTCCTTAATTTCATCAGCATCATCAGTTCCAGAATCATAACCTAGCCTTTCCTGCACAGACTCTTCCTCACAATAAATTTTACAATTTTAACATTTTGAAAAATTTTCTTTCAGCTAGCTTTGAAAATCCAATCTCAAAATGATTTACCATTAAAAATTTCTGATGATACTCTTGTCAAAAAAATCAATTTTCTTTCCAAACATCTTCAAACAACTTTCCCAACCCTGTTCATCATGTTCAGCACTCGGAATTTTGAAAATCAGCTTTCCAACATCAGTTGTCAAAAATCTTTTTGATTTTTTTCAAAATTTATGCTAAAACACACTGAAAATCTTTTTGGATTTTATGAATGAAATGAAATGCAGTAAAGAAATATGTACAAAAAATATTTTAGTGAGTTTGTGTAAGAGGATCATATCAGTTTATGAGACAAATCACCAACACCGTTAAGCTTACAATTCACTTAGATTGTCAGTATACTGGTCCACTTAAATTTTCACACAAAGTTCAACTGTTTCGAGATACGAGATTAGTGTTTTAAGCACTTAGACTTATTCGCGTGTCCCACCAATTGAATATACTCCCGTATCCAAATCCCAATATTCAGTCTTACATGTAGGATCGTGTTCGGCCCTGTTTGAGTCGATCGGAAGAATTCCTATCCAAATCAAGAGGCGGAAACTAATGATTTGGTGGGATTTCAGCCGAATTCACTTATAATTGTTGTTTTATTGATCTTGATAACGTTTACAGACTCTGACAGCACTTCGTGGCTCACCGGAAGAAAAACACCTACAACTATGTCCATAGGTTCGCTTGAATGACCTCCTTATATAGCTGAGGAGGTTTCGCTTATACGGTCATGTCCGTATAAGCAGACCTACATCAATGACTAATAAGCGGACCTATGATACTGACACATAAGCGAACCTAAGACTATGACACATAAGCGAAACCTATTCTAACATATGTTTCTAGGATTTCGTGCCATGTCTAACCTATACAACACTAGACTCGATGTAAGACGTAGTCGACAGACGTAGTGCACCAACAGACTCCCCCTCGGATGTTGATGGAGTCTTCGAGTCTTCGATTGTCAACCTACAGTCTTTATCAGTCTTCAATCTTCCTCTGAAGAATTTGTCATTTCAAGAATCCTCAAACTCTATCTTCATCATCAACAAACTCCTCTCTCTCGGATGTTGACACGGTGTCTTCAGACTCCCCCTCTCAATCTGCTGGGATCGTAGTCTGGAATTCAAAGCTTCAAAATTTATCTTCAAGATCGATACCTGGTTCTATTCCATCACAGAATAGTCACCTGGCACACATTTACCTGCATAATCTCTACCTTAACATAAGTTTCTTTAAAGATTAAACTTTCAAACTTTTAGAAACTTTTGCAAGAAACTATATTCATAATTTTAAATACAGGATCTTGTACTGGCTCTTTTTCAAGCAAACTTAAAAACATCACATACTCTCTCCCAAACCTGTTCTTCATGTTTAGCACATTGAACTTCGAAAATCAGCTTTTCAACACCAGTTATTGAAAATCTTTTTGGATTTTACGAAAGAAAGTAACTAACACCACTTTGTAAAAACACGAAACAATGCAGAAATGAAATATTTTGTGAGTTTGTGCGAGAGGATCATATTAGTTTCTGAGACATATCATCAACACCGTTAAGCTTGATTTCATTTTAAGTTTTAAACAATTTACCTAGATTGTCAGTATGTTTGTCCTCTTAAATTTTCACACAGATTTCAACTGTTTCGAGATATGTAATTAGTGTCTTAGATTCTTAAACTTATCCGTGTGTCCCACTACTTGAATATACTCCCGTATCCAGATCCCAATATTCAGTCTTACAGGTGAGTATACCACAGATGATATCTGTAAAGGGGTTATGTGCGAAGGCCGTGAGAGCTCAGGTCGATACTTCCGTATACGCAGAGAGATGACGGCTTCGACTTTTGGTGTCTCCCCTTTAGAGGATCTTTTAATTACAACAGCAGCGACTATCAATTTTATTGTTTCATCAACATGCTGAGGACGAGCTTATATTTCAAAGCTTTTTGCAGAAAGCATTATCCGGGGACTAGGTCAGTATTTCCATACAGCAGAAGTCCCGGGATAATACCCCAGATATCACTGAGTATAAAGACCTAGTATCTCAGAATAAGGGACCTTTCAAACAAGATTTCAGGGGTTACCTATATATTCAAGCAGTTTTGTTAACCCACAGAATAAGCAAGTTTTAGGTTTATATCTCTTTACAGTTTACTAAATGTGCGAAAACCTATTGACACATCCACAGTAAGATTGTTTATCACATTTTGACTTTACATTTCTTTAGCGTGTCGCGATAGTCCACTGATGTACTATCATTTCCTCTTTTATGCAACAAAAACTCATTTTTAAATTTTATCATGCTTTTGGCTTTTTCAAATTTTCTGATGTTTTTGGATTTTCTAAAAATTTCTTACTCCCCCTAAAATTCAAATACATCTAAAGAAAATTGAAAACAAACTGTACATAACATGACAACTGATATCAAATCGCTTCAAATCTCCATCCGTTTGGCTTAAACAATCAGAACTCCCCCTCACAACAAACTATTTTCCCATAATGATTTCAAAACACTCAAGTTTGTTTCAATCAAAATGTTTTTTTCCGGAAAATAAGTTTGATGGATTTTATCACTTGTAGATTTGTCAATTAACAAATTCGGGGATATGTTTCATCATATTGTCTTTCAACCACTTGTAGTAAAAATTCAGGTACAAATTAATGTCCTTGATTTACCATATGTAGATATGCACAAACAAATCTTCAAACCTGTTTTTCAACCAATTACCATCTGTTGGTTGAATTCTCAAGGTGCTGATTCCTACTCCTCGCTTACAAACCTGGGAGTTCCGCCAAGTCCTGCAAAAACTTCTCAAACACATTATACAAACATGATAAAGAATGATGCCGATTCATGATCCACGATTACCAACTTGCGATCTCCGGCAAGTCAGGTTTTTTACTCTTTGAAAAATATATCCACCCAAGCCTGACCTTCCTTGGGTGTAACAACATTTTCTTCATCTTTACTTTTAATGGATTTGTGAATCCCTCTTTTGGCAGCATAAAATTCTTTAACACCTTTGGCCTTACCATTGACCATTTTGCCAAAAATGTGTTTCACATTTCCGTTGAAAGTCTTTTCAACATCAAATTTCTTCTTATCAGAATAAATTGATTTGAAATTTCAACTTTTCCAACTTTCTTCATAAAATTTTCAGCACGCAACGGTGGAAAATTTTCATCGTTCATAGTTGGAACTTTTCTATCAACCTTTTTCTCAACACGTGGCTCCTCTGATTTTGTGGAATCAGATTCATCACCAGAATTGTTACCTGAACTTTTCACAACCCATTTTTGATTTTTTATATTTTCTTTTCTTCTTGAAGCACTCTTTGAACAATCTCCTTTTTCAAAAATTGAATTTTCAAAGTCAGTAAACTTTCGGGTTGACAGTTCAGTCTTCCCGACAACCTTTTCTTTCATTTTACCAGAGACTTCCTGTTTTGGCTTGAATGTCTTTTGACAATTCTTTGCAACATGACCAACAGTTTTACACTGAAAACAGGTTCTCTTTTCAATCTTCTTTGGAACATCATTCTTCTTTAGTTCTTCTTGCTTCTTGGCAAGGAATTCCTGATTTGTCTGCTTTCTGAATGATTGTTCTTTTTCATCTTATGTCCTTTTCCCTGAAACAAACATAGTTTTTGGTTTATACATTTTTTCATTTTTATAGTTTTTCGGTGGAACAAAACCTAATCCTTTCTTTTTGAAACTACGATTATGGTTTGGTTTTTTTGGAAACTATAACCACAATTGTAACCCATTTTCTTGTTAATTCTTTGTTGATCTCTTGAAGTGTATTGTTTAGGTTTTCCGATAAGATTTAAATCTTTTATTTCAGAAATATTAATTTCTATTATTTTGAAAACCTTTTGAATCATTTCAAATCTGACACTTCTTATTGGAAAAACTTCATCAGAATATAATTTGTCAGAATCTTTCAAAGTATATGCTACTTTGAATGATTCATCATTCAAATTAGATTTTGACATCAAAAACTCTTTATCATAAACCCGTTTGTCCTTTTTGAATGTCGGCTTTGACGCATTGGATCCAAACTTTAACTTGGGTTTGGACTCCTCACTGTCATCTTTATCTAACACCTGATCGGCCACACTTTTTATCAACTTTAATTCATGATCAGTGTCGGATGACGTGTATGTAACATCAATATTTTCTGGCAAGTTATCTGACGGCCCAGACTCCCATTGTAAATTTATTGCCTTTTCGACTCTCTCAGAATTTGGATTTCGAGGTGAATATCCATTTTCAACCGGGGGTGGACATCTATTGTAGACCACACTTGATTTCTTACCAGAAGTCTTCACTTTTTCTTCGTCTTTTGTCACAAATTTCTTTTCTTTGGATGTCTTCACTTCTTCAAACGTCTTCCAATTCTCCACGACCGGATAACTCCTGTCAATAACAAAAGTAGAACATGAGTAACTTTCTAATAATTTTTTAACTTTCTCAGTTTCTATCTTTTGTGTTGCTAACTCCAATTCCAGATCAGCACATTTCTTTATATGAAAATTAGCATCATCAAGCTGTCTCAGGTACGCTATCTTCAGTGTATTCATTGCCACAGCTTGTACACCACTCGAATCAGTATACTTGTTGATTTCTCTGTTCATTGTATCATATGATTCTTTCAATCTGTTTATGTTATGCAGCAACTCATTATTCTGCTTGATTAAAGAATCACAGTTCATGCATTTTTCCGGAACTTTGACTTGTTCAGCATCAACTTTAACTTCAAATTCAGGAACCTCTTTAACTGTCCTGTTTGATCGTAAAAATTTAGCTCTTCTCTTTTTCTCAGCTTCAGCTTCAGCTTTTAATATCTCTTCCTCTTCTTCTTCTTCTTCGAGCTTTCTCCGTCTTGCTTCAGCAGCTTCTATGACTTTTCTGCTTCTTTCTGCACATTTCAAATCATAGGCATTAGCAATGAAAGCATTAACATTTGAAGTGTTTTTGGACATCTCTTTGGTCATGAGATCTTTATCTGGGCAAAAATCGTCCCAACAGAAACCTTCAGCCAACTTTTCATCATCTTGTTCTGCCAAACACACTTTGCTGTTTGTTGGAATATATTTATCCCATGAAAAATTTTCATATTTGCTTAGACATGCTCTTTTTGAACTATCAATCATATCTCTCCCGTGAGCAGTTTGTGCCTGATGCTGTGCTGGTGGTGTGACTTGATGATAAATTGCCTTTTTGTGATAATCGTTGTTTCCAAAAGGATTTTGGGCTCCAGTAGCTTCACGATTTTTGCACTCTCTCTTGAAATGCCCCTTTTCCCTGCAACGAAAACATGTAACTTTAGATTTATCAAAGCCTAAAGTTGAAACATTTGCATCATGAAAATCATCTCGGCCTGTAATTGGTTTAAACTTCCCAGCTCATCTCATCACGCTAGCCATGCACCATTTAATGTCCATCAATTCCATTTCCTCAGCATCAATTTTATCGTAATCTTCTTTCATGAGCATTGGATTACCGATCTTTCCGGCAACAAAACTACTATAAGACTCAAGAACCATTCCCAACAAAGACATTTGATTTTTAGCAATCTCTTCAGTGTAATCTTGATCATTTTCAACACTAAGAACAATATTGCACTGAAGTTTTCTTCCATTCTTTGTTACAGAAATGTTTGGATCGAATGATGAAAATCTTGTGCTGCTTGATCCTTGGGATGATTTCTTTTCAGAAGAATCTTTAACACTGAAAGCAGTTTCGATTTTCGGAGAATGATTTGTTGATCCAGTAGCACCACTCTTGTAGTACAAGCTGATATCCTGTTCTCCATCGTAATTCTTCATCCTGGCAATCTTCCTTTGCTCCATCTCCTGAGCTTCCAGGTGTTTGATGAAATCTCCCAGTGTCATATTCTTGTAATCTTTTCTGTTGGATCTCAGCATCATCATAAATGTTCCCCATGTTTCATGTGGTAGCGCATATGCAAGTTTTTCAATCAATTCATCAGTATCTTTCTTAATTCCAAGTTTTGTCATATTTCTCACCAAGTTACAATATCAATCAATTATTTGTTTGGTGTTTTCATTTTTCAAACCACGGAATGAATCGAATTCTTTCTTCATGAGAGACATCTTATTTTTGAGCATATCATCACTTCCAACAACTTTTGCTTCCAATTTTGTCCAAATTGAATAAGCTGTTCCATCATGTTGAAGCAATATCAATATATCTTCTTTTATCACTTGCTGAAGCAGACTCACCATCAATTTCTCATCTCGATATTTCTTTTTATCTTCAGTACTCATTTCTCGAATTATTTGCTGCACACCATTTGTAACGGGTCTAACATATGGTTCTTCAGTGCGTTCCCATGCATCCAAGTGATAAGCCTCGACCCAGTTTCCAAATCGTTCAGACCACACGTTATAATCATCAATATCCATGAGTTTAGGCGGTTTCTGAGACGTTCCGGTTTCATGTTCAATTAAAGCATTCTGAGTAATAGAGATCGGGCTAGCAAAGGCGTTATAAAATTCGTTGTCCATTTGTCAAGGTTCAAAAATTCACAAAATTTCCAAGTTTAGGCAATATGTTCTTTTAAGCGAAACACTATCTGTCACTATAAGCGAATCTACTGCTTGTTCCTTGGAGCGGAACCTTTGTTAGAACAGATGAGCAAAACCAAGCTTAACCAAATAAGCGAACCACAAAATTGTCACACGAGCGGAATTACAAGTTGTCTGTTCAAGCGGATCTACCTGATGTCTATTCAAGCGGATCTACCTGATGTCTGTTCAAGCGGATCTCTTGAGCGGAACTACAAGTTGTCTGTTCAAGCGGATCTTTCTGATGTCTGTTCAAGCAGATCTCTTGAGCGAAACTACAACTAAGTGACTTTGAAGCGGACCTGTGATGAACACAAAAGCGGAACTACTGATGCATTTTGGAGCGGAACTATCAGTTTAGGTGACACTAAAGAATTCCTATCCAAATCAAGAGGCGGAAACTAATGATTTGGTGCGATTTTAGCCGAATTCACTTATAATTGCTGTTTTATTGATCTTGATAACGTTTACAGACTCTGACAGCACTTCGGCAGCACTTCGTGGCTCACCGGAAGAAAAACACCTACAACTATGTCCATAGGTTCGCTTGAATGACCTCCTTATATAGCTGAGGAGGTTTCGCTTATACGGTCATGTCCGTATAAGCGGACCTACATCAATGACTAATAAGCGGACCTATGATACTGACACATAAGCGAACCTAAGACTATGACACATAAGAGAAACCTATTCTAACACATGTTTCTAGGATTTCATGCCATGTCTAACCTATACAATACTAGTCTCGATGTAAGACGTAGTCGACAGACGTAGTGCACCAACATTACAGGTGAGTATACCTAGATGATATCTGTAAGGGTTTAGGTGCGAAACCGTGAGAGCTCAGGTCAAAACTTCCGTTCAGCAGAGAGATGACGGTTCGACTTTTGGTGTGTCCCCTTTAGAGGATCTTTTCTTAAATAGCACATGATTAGCATTTTTCAATGTTTCATCATTTTTTATGCTGAGGGCGGCGCTATATTTCAAGCATTTGCAGAAAGTATTATACGGGGACTAGGCCATTGCTTCCGCAAAATCAGAAGTCCCGGGATAATACCCCAGATATCACTGAGTATAAAGACCTAGTATCTCAGAAAGAGGGACCTTTCAAACAAGATTTCGGGGGTTACACATATATCCAAGAAATGTTCCCCACGATATAAGCAAGTTTTAAATTTAGGTTTATATCTCGTCATAATCTAATGAATGTGCAAAAACCTACTGGCACATCCGCATTGAGATTGTTTATCACATTTTTAACTTTCCATTTCTTTAGCATGTTGTGACAGTCCACTGATGTACTATCATTTCCTCTTTTTACATCAAAACTCATTTTGAATTTTATTATGTTTTTGACTTTTTCAAATTTTCTAATGTTTTTGGATTTTCTGAAATTTCTTACTCCCCCTAAAATGCAAACACATTTAAAGAAACTTGAAAACAAACTATACAAGAAAATTGACCACTGATATCGAATCACTTCAATTCGCCATCCACTTGGCATAAACAATCAGAACTCCACCTTTCGACAAACTATTTTCCCATTTAGATTTCAAAACACTTAAGTTTGTTTTAATTAAAATGGTTTTTCCGGAAAAAAAAAGTTTTGTTTTTAACCACTTGTAGGTTCGGGGAAATATCATCACTTTGTTTTCAACCACTTATATGAGGATTACATCAAGTTCAAATTAGTGACCTTGAGTAATCACTTTGTCAGAACAAACCTCTGTACCACTTGTAAGACAATCAATTACAACCTAATGTCCCTGATTTACCATTTGTAGGAATACCACATCTACACAAAATCATTTTACCAATAGAGATGCCGATTCCTGCTTCACACTTACCAACCTGGAAGCTCCGGCAAGTCACAACCTATAAGATTCAACTATTTTTAAGATTCGTTCACAAAAACAAGCTATATCAAGAATGAGGCCGATTCCTGCTCCACGTTTACAAACTTGAGAGCTCTGGCAAATCAGATCTTTACATATTAAACACAGACATCCAAGTCTCAGCAAGCTTGGATGTTAGATTATCAAGTTCACTTTCCGTCAGGGTGTATGTAGCCTTCTTTGTTTCATAAATTTCTTTCACCCTTTTCACCTTACCATCAACTGTGACATCTGTGCTTGTGATATCATTGTACAAACTCTGAACAATACAATATTAATAAAACAGTGTGTTTTGATCCCAATGTTTGTCATTTATGTTTGATTTTGTGCACATGTGGATTTTTGATCGATTTTGAACTCTATATCGCTTTCTAGGAAGTTATACGCGAACTGGTGCGTAAACGTAATCAGTTCATCGCAACAAACACTCTAGAATAGCAACATAAACTTGACATACCTTAGATAACCTTTACATAACTTAGAAATAAGTTTTAAAGGCTTTGGTATGGCAAAAACAAGTTTATTTGCTCTTAGGGACTATTTGCGTCAACTTGCAAAAGTCTGCCGTTTCGTATGGAACCGTACAGTCCGGAACTTGATCATAAGTTAAACATACCATAAATAACCTAAACATAGCTTAGAAATAAGCTTTGATAGCTTCGGTGTGCGAAAACATGCTTATATGATCTTTCAGGGACTAAAAGTGTCAAAAACGGCGTAAGTTTGCATTTCCGCGCATATCTTACATTCTGCCCACATCTGGACATGCAAAATTTTCGTACACACTAAAATATTTTTATTTTAGTGATCGGCATGCAAAAATTCCATCCGTCGCTTAATTTTGTTCGTTTTCGCGTCCGTTTGAGTTTCGTCGTAATTTAACGAACAACGCAACCGTACGGCCAAACGAGCCAACATCCGAGAGTTTTCCGAGCATATTTTGAGTCCTCTAAACTTTATTGACCTTTTAGAGCCTTGAAAATGGCTTAACGGGTGTCAAAAGTGCCTAAAATGGACTCAAAAGCATGCAGGGACCAAAGCTGTAATTATCTCAAACTTGTGCTGAACTGGGGAGCCCAGGCGGGGCGCGTAACCCCCTCCCCATTTCTTACGCGGGCCGCCAGAAGTGCTCAGCAACCAGATTTCCATTTTCAGCATTATGTTGATAATTCAGGGGCTATTTATGCAATTTTCTAGTGTGTTGAGCAAGTTTAAGTGATCACCAAGGCTTTTAACCTGCTTACAACACATGTATGGTTGAGATTTCTTGCTTCTTGACCACACAAACATGTGTCATGATCTTGTTCTTCATGCACAAGTATAAATAGCCAACTCCATTCACTTGCTTTCCTTGCTCATTCTTCTCATTCTCCTCTCTACATCTGCTTTGGGAGCATTCTCAAGTGGTTTGGAGCTTGTTTTCTTTGTAGAAAAGATAGCAAGGACTTTAGTGAGCATTCTTTCATTCTTTTTATTGCTTACTAGTTTAGAAAGTCAAACAGTGTTTGACTTTCAGTTTGACCAGTCAATGGTCAACGCAAAGTTCGGTTGAACTTTGAAACGTGATTGTAATCACGTTGGTTATAATCCTTAGTGATTATACCCGTTGATTACCACGTTAACTAGGTGTAGTGACGAGTCAAAGTTTCGGTCAAAATGCGTTTTAGCACGCATTTTGCAACGGAACTACATTAGGGTATGAAAACACTTTGTTTTGATACCAAATCAGTAGGTTAAACATGTTTTGACATGTTTAACTCATCACTATTAGTTTAGTGCTTGTTTAGGGTCGTAAGTTAAGCGGTCTAAACAACCGCTTACACTTTCGAACCCGACCCGTTTGGTCGATCTTTAGGATCTGACCAAGCTTAGTTAGTGATCATAGTTGCATAGGGAATAACCACTGAGGTTATACCTTATGATCACATAGGATTGGTTAGTCGTATACTAGTTAGCTTGTATGCCCATAGGAAATGACCAAAACGCCCTTTTGAAGCATAAATCCGTATTTTGCCTATGTGAACATATTTTTGACATATAAACTGATTTAGTAACATGTTTAGGGGTGATTGGGCATGTAAGACTTGGCATAGCACATAGTTAACCATCCGAACATAGTTTTACGCAAACGACGCCTTATAGTAGCTCATGTTACCATAATGTGTCGAAACGGGTCAAAAGCACTTGGGTAGACTTTCAAATCAGAATGATGGGACTACTAAATCATACTATATGAGTTCAATTACTCATTTGATTTATAGAACCTCATTCTATCCTATCTCCCGATATAGGATCCGTTTATTAACATAGTTACCTATACTAGGTGCCGGTTGATTCTGTGATACTTGGAGCTTTAATTGGTCTTATTATCAAGACTAATTAGCAATCCCAAGTGAGTACATAGTTCCCCTCTTTTACCGTTTTCAAATACTTTGGGGTGATACACATGTACATATGTGTTACTTTCGTACATTTCATGCTTTTATGACATAAACATGCTAGTTTCACCTAGTACTCTTATAGTACATACTTTCAATTGTGTTTTGCTATGTATGTCAAGCATGCTACCACATTGATTTGTTACACATTTGTTGCATATGTTTACTTAGCATATGGAACACATTGTTTTACATGACATTTCTGCTATGTATGTTTACTCAGCATGCTAGCACATTGTTTTACATGAACATTTCTACTAGGCATGTTTACTTAGCATACCTAGTACATGGTTTTCATAGCATGCTTACATTGGTTCTGACATTTGGTGTGTTTAATCAGGACAATAATACATTCATTAACATTGATCAGGCCGCTCGGTAGTATGTAATGGTACCATAGGAATTGACAACTCCCGTTTCCGACTTCCTAGGTTTGTTTGGAAGTTGGGAATGACAGAATCTGACTACATAATTTAGATGAACCTTTCTTTTGTTTAAAGGTTTGTCACTACAGTCGCAAGGCTTGAATATATGCGATTAACATCACTGCATAAATGTTTGTAATCATAAAGCATTGTTTTTCTGCAAAGCATAACATTTGATTTAAACTTAGGTTTATTCAAAAACCTTGTTTTGTACATTTTCTATGGGGTTGAGTAATTACTAGTTATTCACCATACATGACATTTGTTTTCACATTGACATTATTACATAGTTTAAGTAGATGATTTCCTACTTACTATGCATTTCATTGGTTATACATGATACATGTTACACATGACATTCAACATGGTTTAAGCATGAACATTTTGACATTAAACATGACATTTTGTTGGTTATTGATAAGTGATTTATGTAACGGGGCTATGTGTTATATGATAAAAGCATGGTGGATACGCCGCTGGTACTTCCTATATATAAGTGCTTTTATTGTATTATACATCGTTGCGTTATCTAAACCACTTGGGCAAGACATGAAACTTTTTTTACAAGAACATGACATTGTTTTACAAAGTATGCATTTTTATACAAACTCGCTTTTACTAGGTTACCTGTTTAACCATGCATTTGTCCTTTCATTATCTTTTGATTTTCATATCGATTTTCATATCGATTTTCATATGATTTTCACAAAGGAAAACATTTTACAAGGTTCATAACTTCATTTTTGTTAAACACTTTTTAAACCACAAGTCATGAATCCTGCATAAACAAAACCTATGTATCTCACAGGCATTTTTATGCTGACGTACCTATTTTTACATGTGTTTTCAGGTGCTAATGCATGATGTTGATTGTGCTTCACTTAGGCGGACTCGGGCCTTAGTGTCTTAAAAGACAGTTATTATGTTGTTTTAGTTTGAACTCCAAGACAATGTAAATTTTAATCTTAATAATACATAACTTTAATTACCATGGTTGTTGAAACAATAATTCTGTCGCATCACTCTTCGGCGTTTCCGCTGCGGTTTTGTTGTTTTGACGCGGTCGGGGTGTGACAGAAGAGTTGGTATCAGAGCCAATGGTTATAGGGAATTAGGTTATTAGTAATGCTTTGACCTAGATTATAACTTTCTAGGACCCTAACACAAGTTTACATGTGTTTAGATCTTAAAACAATACACGTCACCTATCCTTAGGTGATTACCAGAACATTGAACACAATTTTCCAAAATGATTTTGAAATCAATCATCTATCCTTAGATGATTTCTTTTGGCCGTGTGCCTTCTGAGTTTTCAAAATCTCGCCAAAGTTTGGGTCTAAATAATGTGAACACGTGCAAACTGGAAGAGTGAATGCCTGTACCCTGAGTTTTCTGTCTAAGGCTAGAGTGTTCGTACAAATCCGCTGTATCGGACCAGTCACTCTTACCTGGGAACTCTTGGGGTGAGTGTCCACTTATAGGCGAGCATGTCTTCACGATACATTATTATGACTCATTTACTTTGATTTGTCACTGTGTGTTGTTTGTTTGCTTTGTGGTAACAAACAAATGACCACCATCCTTGCATTTTGTTCCTCATTTTTCACCACATCATCCCACTCGTTTCTCTCATGTTTCCTCTTTTAGAATGCCTCCTCGACGTAACGTTCCTCAGCCTGATGCCGAACTGGCAGCTATTATAGCACAGAAGATGGCTGCTATGCTACCTGGTCTCATAACTCAAATAAACCAAGCCACCAATAACAATGTTAATGCACCTGCTCCGTGCAACTTTAAACAGTTTAACTCGGCTAAACCGCTCAAGTTTAGTGGTACTGAAGGAGCAACTTGGCTTCTCCAGTGGTTTGAGAGTCTTGAGAGCACATTTCGCCATGTTCAGTGTCCGAACAATCGTAAGGTCGAGTTTGCCTCGAGTGTATTCCAGAAGAGGGCTCTTACCTGGTGGAATGGGGTAATGAGAGATAGAGGTGCTGATGTTGCTTTGGGTCAGACTTGGGAGGAACTCAGGGCTCTTATGATGAGAGAATTTTGTCCTCGTCACGAGCAGAGGGCACTAGAAGATGAGTTCCATGATCTGAAGTAAGACAGTGGTGAACATCGGGCTTACACAGACAGATATGAGGAGTTAAGCTTGCTCTGTCTGACAATGGTCACGCCTTTGGATAAGGCAATTGAGAGGTACATAGACAGTTTGCCAGATCCTGTTCAGGATATTGTCACTGGCAGCAACCCTACTACCGTCCGACAGGCCACTGAGCTAGCTGCAACCCTTACTGAATCTCAAATCAAAAAGGGTAAACTCCACAGAAAAGGTGACAAGAAGCAGAAACAGTCTGATAGCACCAAGGAGAGTAAGGGCAAGAAGACTGCTGAGTCTTCAAAGAAATCTAGGAAGTGCAAGGCTTCCAAGAATTTTGCTGTCACTACTCAGACTAATCAGGCTGCACAGAATCAGGCTGCACAACCTGCTGCCAAGAGGCAGTATGCGGGAAATGCACCTCTGTGCAACAGATGTAACAGCCATCACCAGCCACAGTTGCAATGTCGCATCTGCACGAATTGTGGCAAGTCTGGTCATCTTGCAAACACCTGCCGTTTTGCTCCAAATCAAAATCAGGCAGCTCAAAACCAAGCTATGCAAAACCCTGCCCAGAATCCTGCACGACCTCACTTTGCGCCTGGTTCGTGTTACAATTGTGGGGATCTGACCCACTACAGGAACAACTGCCCGAGGTTGGCAAACACAAATCAGGCACCGGCTCATGGTAGAGCTTTTAATTTGAATGCAAATGAGGCACGTGCGGATAACGAAGTGGTGAAAGGTACGTTCCTTGTTGACAACCATCTTGCTTCTGTTCTATTTGATTCGGGTGCCGATAAGAGTTTTGTGTCCTTAGCATTTGAGCCTTTGCTTTCGATGACTAGAACAGAACTAGGAAAGCCCTTGACAGTAGAAGTAGCTAGTGGTGAACCTGTTATACTCGACTCTGTTCTTCGAAATTGCCAGTTGAATCTCAATAACCATCTTTTCCCCATTGACCTCACACCGATGCAACTCGGGAGCTTCGATGTTATAGTAGGAATGGATTGGTTATCCAAGTACCATGCTGAGGTGGTATGTTTTGAGAAGTTGGTTCGTATACCGCTATCGACTGGTGAAATCTTAGAAGTTCATGGGGAGAAACCTGTTAGTGGTCTTAAACTCATGTCTTGTACCCAAGCCCGCAAATACCTACGAAAGAAATATGTTGCTTTCTTGGCACATGTCGTAGAGGATAAAGGAAAGGGTAAGATAATCCAAGATATCCCTGTTGTTCGGGATTATCCAGAGGTATTTCCTGAAGAATTACCTGGTTTACCCCCTGTACGCCAAGTTGAGTTTTGCATTGATCTTGTGCCTGGTGCAAATCCCATTGCTAAGTCACCTTATCGTCTTGCACCATCTGAGATGCAAGAGTTGTCTAAGCAGCTTCAGGAGCTTTCTGACAAAGGATTCATCCGTCCAAGCTTTTCCCCTTGGGGCGCTCCTGTCCTATTTGTGAAAAAGAAAGATGGATCAGTCAGAATGTGTATCGATTACCGTGAGCTTAACAAGCTTACCATCAAAAATCGATATCCCCTAATCG
This sequence comes from Helianthus annuus, assembly GCF_002127325.2. Classification (NCBI taxonomy): domain Eukaryota; kingdom Viridiplantae; phylum Streptophyta; class Magnoliopsida; order Asterales; family Asteraceae; genus Helianthus; species Helianthus annuus. The sequence goes on along the minus strand of NC_035447.2, from coordinate 74,015,105 downwards.
CATTGATGATCTCTTTGATCAGCTACAGGGTGCTACTTGCTTTTCAAAGATTGATCTGCGTTCTGGGTATCATCAACTTCGAGTCCTCGAAGAAGATATTCCCAAGACAGCTTTTCGTACGCGTTATGGTCATTATGAGTTTACAGTTATGCCATTTGGTTTAACTAATGCTCCTGCTGTTTTCATGGACTTGATGAATAGGGTTTGTAAGCCTTATTTTGACAAGTTCATCATTGTTTTCATTAATGATATTTTGATCTATTCTAAGACTCGAGCTGCTCATGAGCAACATCTTCGTCTTACAATGGAGCTCCTAAAGAAAGAGCAACTTTTCGCCAAATTCTCCAAGTGAGAATTCTGGCTTAAGGAAGTTCAATTTTTGGGGCACATCGTCAACGAACAAGGTATACATGTAGATCCCGCCAAAATCAGTGCGATTAAGGATTGGGATACTCCTACTACTCCTACCGAGGTTCGTTCATTTCTTGGTCTAGCGGGTTATTACCGCCGTTTCATTGAAAACTTCTCCAAGATTGCGGTTCCTCTCACTGCTTTAACTCAGAAAAGTAAACCTTTTGAGTGGGGACCCAAACAGGAAGAAGCTTTCCAGACCTTCAAACAGAAACTCTGTGATGCACCTATTCTATCTTTGCCCGAGGGTAATGACGATTTTGTTGTCTACTGTGATGCATCAAATTTAGGACTTGGCTGCGTTCTTATGCAAAGAAACAAAGTTATAGCCTACGCATCAAGACAGCTGAAAGTGCACAAGAAAAACTATACCACTCATGATCTTGAGTTAGGTGCAGTAGTCTTTGCTCTCAAAATCTGGAGACACTACCTATATGGTACAAAGTGTGTAGTGTTTACTGACCACAAAAGTCTCCAGCACATCTTTAATCAGAAAGAACTAAACATGAGGCAACGACGTTGGGTTGAACTCCTAAACGACTACGATTGCGAAATTCGCTACCATCCTGGTAAGGCGAATGTCGTGGCTGACGCATTGAGTCGTAAGAAACGTGTCAAGCTTCACTGTGTTCAGGTTCGATCTGACATTCAAACCCGCATAATTCAGGCTCATCATACTTGTGTTACACAAGACTTGATGGGTAAAGACTTACCATGTCACACTAAGCCTGAGCTTGAATTGAAAGACTTTGGGATTTTCTATTTCATGGGCCGTTTGTGGGTCCCAAGTATAGACAATCTTCACACCTTGCTTATGGATGAAGCTCACAAGTCTCGTTATTCTATTCATCCTGGTGCAGACAAGATGTATAAGGATATTCGAACCCAGTATTGGTGGCCGGGTATGAAGAAAGATATTGCCTTATATGTTTCCAAATGCCTTACTTGTCTTAAGGTTAAGGCAGAACATCAACATCCCTCTGGATTACTGGAGCAACCAGAGATTCCAGCTTGGAAATGGGAAAACATTGCTATGGATCTCATTACCAAGTTGTCGCGCACTAAAAGAGGTCACGATGCCATTTGGGTGATTGTTGATCGTCTTACAAAGTCAGCACATTTCTTGCCGATCTGTGAGGATCTATCTGCTGACAAGCTTGCCAAATTATACGTTGATGAGATTGTATCTCGACATGGTGTTCCTTTGAACATTATATCTGATAGAGATGCTCGATTCTCGTCTCGCTTTTGGAGAACCATGCAATCGGCCATGGGTACCCAACTTCATTTGAGCTCAGCGTACCATCCGCAGACAGATGGTCAATTTGAGAGAACAATCCAGACACTGGAGGATATGCTTAGAGCTTGTGTGATTGATTTTGGTGGTAGTTGGGATTCGCATCTTCCGTTGATCGAATTCTCCTACAACAATAGTTTTCACTCTAGCATCAATATGGCTCCTTTCGAAGCTTTATACGGTCAAAAATGTCGTTCACCGGTCTGTTGGAATGAGATAGGTGAAGCTCAGCTTACTGGACCCGATCTCATTCTAGAGACTACAGATAAGGTCAAGAAGATTCGTGATAACCTACAGGCAGCTAGAAGCCGTCAAAAGAGTTACACGGATCGACGACGCAAGCCCTTAGAATTTCAAGTCGGTGATCATGTCCTACTCAAGGTGTCCCCTTGGAAAGGTGTGATTAGATTTGGAAAGAAAGGAAAACTTGCACCACGCTATGTTGGACCATTCAAGATCGTTGAAAGAGTCGGAAAAGTAGCCTACAAACTTGAGCTACCTCCTAAACTTGGAAATGTTCACCCAACATTCCACGTGTCCAATCTCAAAAAGTGTTTAGCTGATGAGAACCTCCACATACCACTTGATGAAATTCGTGTTGATAACACGATGCACTTCGTTGAGAAACCTGTGGAAATCATGGACCGTGAAGTCAAGAAGCTCAAACGCAAGCGCATTCCAATTGTCAAAGTTCACTGGGAATCTAAACGTGGCCCAGAGTTTACTTGGGAGCGTGAAGATCAGATGAAAGCGAAATATCCACATCTATTCTCACAAGTTTCCTCTAAATAAATTTTGGGACAAAATTTCCTAAAGTAGGGGAGACTGTGACATCAGTGCTTGTGATATCATTGTACAAACTCTGAACATTACAATATTAATAAAACAGTGTGTTTTGATCCCAATGTTTGTCATTTATGTTTGATTTTGTGCACATGTTGATTTTTGATTGATTTTGAACTCTATATCGCTTTTTTGGAAGTTATACGCGAACTGGTGCGTAAACTTAATCAGTTCATCGCGAAAAACACTCCGGAATAGCAACATAAACTTAACATACCTTAGATAACCTTTACATAACTTAGAAATAAGTTTTAAAGGCTTTGGTATGGCAAAAACAAGTTTATTTGCTCTTAGGGACTATTTGCGTCAACTTGCAAAAGTCTGCCGTTTCGTATGGAACCGTACATTTCGGAACTTGATCATAAGTTAAACATACCATAAATAACCTAAACATAGCTTAGAAATAAGCTTTGATAGGTTCGGTGTGCGAAAACATGCTTATATGATCTTTCAGGGACTAAAAGTGTCAAAAACGGCGTAAGTTTGCATTTTCGCGCATATCTTATGTTCTGACCACATCTGGACATCCAAAATTTTTGTACACACTAAAATATTTTTATTTTAGTGATCGGCATGCAAAAATTCCATCCGTCGCTTAATTTGGTTCGTTTTCGCGTCCGTTTGAGTTTTGTCGTAATTTAACGAACAACGCGACTGTACGACCAAACGAGCCGACATCCGAGAGTTTTCCGAGCATATTTTGAGTCCTCTAAACTTTATTGACCTTGTAGAGGCTTGAAAATGGCTTAACGGGTGTCAAAAGTGCCTAAAATGGACTCAAAAGCATGCAGGGACCAAAGCTGTAATTATCTCAAGCTTGTGCTGAACCGGGGAGCCCAGGCGGGGCGCGTAAGCCCCTCCCCATTTCTTACGCGGGCCGCCAGAAGTGCCCAGTGACCAGATTTCCATTTTCAGCATTTTGTTGATAATTCAGGGGCTGTTTATGCAATTTTCTAGTGTGTTGAGCAAGTTTAAGTGATCACCAAGGCTTTTAACCTGCTTACAACCCAAGTATGGTTGAGATTTCTTGCTTCTTGACCACACAAACATGTGTCATGATCTTGTTCTTCATGCACAAGTATAAATAGCCAACTCCATTCACTAACGCAAAGTTTGGTTGAACTTTGCAACGTGATTGTAATCACGTTGGTTATAATCCTTAGTGATTATACCCGTTGATTACCACGTTAACTAGGTGTAGTGACGAGTCAAAGTTTCGGTCAAAATATGTTTTAGCACGCATTTTGCAACGGAACTACTTTAGGGTATCAAAACACTTTGTTTTGGTACCAAATCAGTAGGTTAAACATGTTTTGACATGTTTAACTCGTCACTATTAGTTTAGTGCTTGTTTAGGGTCGTAAGTTAAGCGGTCTAAACAACCGCTTACACTTTTGAACCCGACCCGTTTGTTCGATCTTTAGGATCCGACTAAGCTTAGGTAGTGATCATAGTTGCATAGGGAATAACCACTGAGGTTATACCTTATGATCACATAGGATTGGTTAGTCGTATGCTAGTTAGCTTGTATGCCCATAGGAAATGACCAAAACGCCCTTTTGAAGCATAAATCCGTATTTTGCCTATGTGAACGTATTTTTAACATATAAACTGATTTAGTAACATGTTTAGGGGTGATTGGGCATGTAAGACTTGGCATAGCACATAGTTAACCATCCGAACATAGTTTTACGCTAACGACGCCTTATAGTAGCTTATGTTACCATAATGTGTCGAAACAGGTCAAAAGCACTTAGGTAGACTTTCAAATCAGAATGATGGGACTATTAAATCATACCATATGAGTTCAATTACTCATTTGATTTATAGAACCTCATTCTATCCTATCTCCCGATTTGGGATCCGTTTATTAACATAGTTACCTATACTAGGTGACGGTTGATTCTGTGATACTTGGAGCTTTAATTGGTCTTATTCTCAAGACTAATTAGCAATCCCAAGTGAGTACATAGTTCCCCTTTTACCGTTTTCAAATACTTTGGGGTGATACACATCTACATACGTGTTACTTCCGTGCATTTCATGCTTTTATGACATAAACATGCTAGTTTCACTTAGTACACTTATAGTACATGCTTTCAATTGTTTTTTGCTATGTATGTCAAGCATGCTAGCACATTGATTTGTTACACATTTGTTGCATATGTTTAGTTAGCATATGGTTCACATTGTGTTACATGACATTACTGCTATGTATGTTTACTCAGCATGCTAGCACATTGTTTTACATGAACATTTCTACTAGGCATGTTTACTTAGCATACCTAGTACATGGCTTTCATAGCATGCTTACATTGGTTATGACATTTGGTGTGTTTAATCGGGACAATAATACATTCATTAACATTGATCACGCCGCTCGGTAGTATGTAATGGTACCATAGGAATTAACAATTCCCGTTTCCGACTTCCTAGGTTTGTTTGGAAGTTGGGAATGACAGAATCAGACTACATAATTTAGATGAACCTTTAATTTGTTTAAAGGTTTATCGCCACAGTCGCAAGGCTTGAATGTATGCGATTAACATCATTGCATAAATGTTTGTAATCATAAAGCATTGTTTTTCTGCAAAGCATAACATTTGATTTAAACTTAGGTTTATTCAAAAACCTTGTTTTGTACATTTTCTGTGGGGTTGAGTAATTACTAGTTATTCACCATACATGACATTTGTTTTCACATTGACATTATTACATAGTTAAAGTAGATGATTTCCTACTTGCTATGCATTTCATTGGTTATACATGATACATGCTACACATGACATTAAACATGGTTTAAGCATGAACATTTTGACATTAAACATGACATTTTGTTGGTTATTGATAAGTGATTTATGTAACGGGGCTATGTGTTATATGATAAAAGCATGGTGGATACGCCGCTGGTACTTCCTATATATAAGTGCTTTTATTGTATTATACATCGTTGCGTTATCTAAACCACTTGGGCAAGACATGAAACATTTTTACAAGAACATGACATTGTTTTACAAAGTATGCATTTTTATACAAACTCACTTTTACTTGGTTACCTGTTTAACCACGCATTTGTCCTTTCATCATCATTTGATTTTCATATGATTTTCACAAAGGAAAACATTTTACAAGGTTCATGACTACATTTTTGTTAAACACTTTTTAAACCACAAGTCATGAATCCTGCATAAACAAAACCTATGTATCTCACAGGCATTTTTATGCTGACGTACCTATTTTTACATGTGTTTTCAGGTGCTAATGCATGATGTTGATTGTGCTTCACTTAGGCGGACTCGGGCCTTAGTGACCTAAAAGACAGTTATTATGTTGTTTTAGTTTGAACTCAAAGACAATGTCAATTTTAATCTTAATAATACATAACTTTAATTACCATGGTTGTTGAAACAATAATTCTGTCGCATCACTCCCCGGCGTTTCCGCCACGGTTTTGTTGTTTTGAAGCGACCCTTTTAAACATCTTATAAGTGTCATCTTACAGATTAATGTATTTTTCCGGATTTTTTAGGCGGCTTGGCGGAGTAGACCATGATTTGTAGAAGAAAGCCATTTTGTCCACCTATAAGAAGCAGCCAAGGTGGGATAGCAGTGAAGAACCAGAATCACTAAAGCATTCCTTTTGTTCAGACCATCCTTCAAAAGGCGTAGATAACCAGCTCGATGTATTAGCTAGGGAAACTTGAAACTAAGTGTCAACTTGAAACTAAGTGTCAACTGTAGACTAACGACAACAAGGTGTATGCCTAGGCATACCTGATTTTGTTCACTACATATACAAAATGCAGCATGATAAATTTATGACAAGTCGCTATTAACATATATACGAATCTAACGAGTAATGTCGCGCAACGCGTGACATCGAATACCCCTAGTTGTTATATATTTGTATTTGCTACACATTTTGACCTTACGAGTGGTTTCTTTTATGATCTGATATAACTTAATTCGAGCGATTCAAATATAGATGAATTTGTTTTGCTTTTTTTATTATAATGAACCGAACCAATACTATCCAAACAACACCGTTACCGACACCATATACTCTTTTGGGATTTTCTCGGCGTGACGATATATAATATGTTATAGCAAGCATCGGTACGGTAACAGTAACGTGACGAATTGAATTGATACCGACCAAACAACATCAATTCGGTTTTCGTTTTTATGGTATTCGATCAATATATAGCACATGTTGATATCCTCTTGGGCATATCTCTTTTGGTTGCTATACCGAATGTCGTTATCGTACTTAATACTATAACAAATCGAACTGATACAGACCTGTAGCCCGCTGCGAAGCACAGAAATTCCCCTAGATTGAAAAGAATTTTAAAGGACTTGAATAGTAGTAGGAGGTTGCCATCTTAATAATAATAATAATAATAATAATAATAATAATATAAATAATAATAATAATAATAATAATAATAATAGTAATAATAATAATAATAAAAAACCTTTTTACCCTAGACAAAAAATAATATATTCATTGATTCATAGGTAATTTAGATATTTCCTAGCATCTTTTGTTTGTATGATTATTTAATTTATATATCATAATCGATAATCTTCATTTAATAAAAGGGAAAAAAACACTAACAACAACTATATATATGTAAAATCTAATAACTATATATAATATTATTTAATACATGGTTATTAATGTACAAATCTGTGTTTATTAACTTTAAAAAAAAATTGAAGACGTATGTGTGTTAAATTTGTTTCTCTACATTCCATTAATTTTTGTTGAAAACGGAATTGTATAAGAGAAGAGAATATTTTTTTGGTATCGTAAGTCATACGAGTGCAAGCATCGTACTAGTACTATATATGACGAACTGAACCCGCTCTGATTGAACAACATCGTATCAATATTACTGAACCTTTATTTTTTTAGTTTTCTTTTTCAGTTGCTATAGTGAGTTTCGGTATCATAACAAACCAAACTAACACAAATAAAGTTCCCGCCGCAAAGCGTCAAGAACCCCTAGTTAGCATATATACACAATTATGAATTTCTACAATATTATAATACAAAGTGTTGGTGATTTAAGCACTAACCACTTTAAATATTTTGGTAGGTTACTTTTAAATATTTAGATTATGTGTAGATAGTCTCCCTCCACTGGAAACAAAAAAAATATATATAAATCAAAATCATGAAGGCGTCATGTATGTATCATCAAGTAGTCTTTGAGCTATGTTCTATGTCACCATGACACGTGTATAAATAAGAAATAAATGACATAAAGTCTTTAAGATAAAAGGATAAATAATATAAAAATAGAAAAAAACTCTTGAAGCAAAACAAAAGTAAACATAAAACCGTGTTTTCTAGAGGTGACTTCACGAGTATATATATAACTCATTGTCATGAATGTTTTCCGAGTCTAACCACCTCACTTACCCCTTTGAGTTCTCTCTTTCTCTCAAGTTACTTACACATCAAAATATAAACACAAACAAGAAATGGGAAGGCAACCATGTTGTGATAAAGTAGGTCTGAAGCAAGGGCCATGGACTGCTGATGAAGACAAGAAGCTTATTAACTTCATCCTCACCAATGGCCAATGTTGCTGGCGAGCCGTCCCTAAACTTGCAGGTACGTTCAGGTCATGTCCCTTTTCGTGTTTTCGGACACAAAATAGGAACAGTGACCACGTACCTCGTGGGTGCTGAGATGTGATCGTGTTGACAAATTTAAACTGAACCAGGAGACTACTCTTGTAATAATTGATTTTATTTGTTTTTAATATATATTTGGCCATCTGGGGGTCTAAAGTTTACTAAAATTTTACTTTTCAACTAGTCAGCATTCACATCCAATCCACTAAAAATATACATACATTCCACTAAAAAACAACTCTTATATCAATATATTTCCATTAAAAACAAATACTTTTTCTCTCTCATTTTCAATATATATTACATTTTCTCTCTCCTACACTCACAACCACTTTCAATATATATTAAAAAAGTATAGGGGGTGAACAGTGTCCCCCCAAATATACAGATGAACAGTAAAAATTTCTCTCTCCTCCACTCACAACCACTTTTTATACTTATTATATTTTAAAAATCCCCCACACAGATTTTGGTGGTTTGCATGAGAATGCTAAGACCTTTTTTTCCAACTTTGGGTCTAATATTATTACTTTTTTGATACTAGAAAAACATTTACAGGATTATTTATAATGTTGGTTTGATTACAAATTTCAGGACTACTAAGATGCGGAAAAAGTTGTAGGTTGAGATGGACAAATTATCTACGACCAGATTTAAAAAGGGGATTATTATCAGAATATGAGGAGAAGATGGTTATTGATCTTCATGCTCAGCTTGGTAATAGGTGATACTTCCGTTTCTATTTCTTAAAGCGGCATGACAACTAGTCATGCATATACATGCATATACACATGATTATAAAGTTACTGCTAGAAGAGAGAGAGAGTAAACTTTTCTTTGGAAAACTTTTCGTTTTTTGGAAAAGAAATTCATTGGAAAACTATATATGATACAATAATTCAAGTTTTTTTTTTTTTTAACGGCCAACGAATCCTCCAAATGGGCTACTGGCGAAATTCATCACATCGGGATACACTCGCCTTCCGAACCGGGGAAAACCCTCACCTAGGGCCGAAGCCCGTGAACACTCGCCCGAAGGCACGACAGTGCGGTGAGGTAAAACCCGCTCAGTTCAAGGATCGAACTAGCGATCGCCGCCTACTCGCCTAGTCTCCCATCATCACCAGGTGCCGCAGAGACTAAATGCTATGGGTAGGAATTGAACTTGGATCACTTGGAACACAAGATCTCTCCCTTACCACTCCACCACTAGCTCATTGGCATACAATAATTCAAGTGTTATCGATCTATTGTTTTATGCGCATGCAGGGTTTGATGAATAATATTATGGCATATGGACAAAATTTCTTTATATATTTTATACTATATATGAATATGAATCTGATATTCGAGTTAATAATTATAAACCAGACAACGTGATTGAGCCAATTGTAATGCCTATAAAGTTTATGGTCCAGTAGCGCATTATTATTATTATTATTATTTTCTTTTTGTTTTTAAAGGAAAAGGCTCTCATGCTTTTGAACATAGTGCATGATGAAAACGATTCTTTCTATACAAGTAGACCCAAATTACTAAAAAAAATATGTATTGTTAATGATTTTAATAATTCTTTTTCCATTGGTATCGATTATAGGTGGTCAAAGATTGCATCTAATCTTCCTGGACGAACAGATAACGAAATCAAGAATCACTGGAACACCCATATAAAGAAAAAACTCAAAAAAATGGGGATCGATCCTCTCACCCATAAACCGCTCCCTCTTCCTACTCCTCCCGCGCCAACCGACCAACAATCGTCACCACAACCAGTCGACGAAGCACCACAAATGGTAGAAACTGTATTTCCTGAACCGATGATCATCGAGTTAGCTAAGGATGAACATGAAGTAAACAAAAGAATTGTAGAAGGGTCTCAAGTGGATGAATTTTGCATGGATGAAATTCCTTTAATAGAACCTCATGAGATCCTACTTTTTACTGAGAGTAACAATTTACCACCTTTATCCTCTTCATCTTCATCATCTTCGACATCGTCAAATCACGACATTTCAGCTTGCAACCAGAATGTCGTACATGATGAACTAGATCAGCCTTTGCCAAGTATTGATCAATGGTGTTCCAACAACTTTGATGCAGGATTCTTGGGTAATGATGCTGCTGCTGATGATGAGTTCCTCACCAATTTGAACATGTTGATCAATGATGAGTTTGAAATTGACACGACAATTGAAAGTGATGCTACTTTTGCACCAGATCTCACCCACTACTCAAAAATGCTCATGAATGATGACGCATGGGAATTCGAACAACTTTTGTGAATGTTATCCCTTTTTTACCAATCTTTTAGGAAACAGATAAATAAGATAAATAAATAACAAGGTGATGGTGATGACATCCTTATTATTTGTTATGTTTTTCCTGAAATGCATGTATGTTAATAGTGAAAATATCAATTGTTTAGTGAAAAATAGAAATTTTGGTTGAAAAATGAAATGAACTTAAAGGATTCACATCCCATACCTCATACCCAGAACTTTAAAATTTAAGAAAATTAATAAAAAAAGGTCACAACATCCTATTCGTTATCCTTATACCTTATTCATATATTTCAAGAAAAAAACTCTTATGTTTTTATGGATAAGGAATGTGATGCAGAAGGGTTTTATAAAATGAAAGTTAAATTTATAGAATAATGATTTTTAGTTTTTTTTTTTTTTTTTTTTTTTTTTTTTTTTTTTTTTGAACGCTTAGTGTTAAATCTATGACCTTTCCTTTAATAATTGTAAACTATTATACGTAGTCTTATATCTATGACCTTTCCTTTAAGGACATATACCTCTAATAATTGAACTAGTTATATTGCATGAATAAAGATAAAAAATGAGACGTGAACACTCCAAATAAAATTTAAATTTTGAAAAGGTGGACAATAACCACAGAATTCCATGTTCGTTATATGTCAGAATAATTTAATGATTGCAAGACGCACTATAGATGTCAACTCTTCAATTACTGACGATTATCGATCACCAACCTTCAAAGTGATGAATATTAGGCTTCATTTCCAATGACATAAGCCATGACAATCTGCTGAACAAGTACACATACAATTACCAGTAATCTCTAGATCAAGTGGTGAAAGGCTTATATTTCTCTTGAGAGATGCAAGTTCAACTTCCGCTTGGTGCAGAGTGAGGTATTGGTGAGCAATGATAGAAGACTCAATGAAACTTGGGTTCGATCCTTGAGCCAAACGGGTTTTACCTGTAATTTCACCGTCGTGCCTACGGGCGGGTGGGTTACCGGGTTTTCCCTGGAATTGGTGGTGGACTCGGGTTACTCTCGGAGTACTGCGTTTGGTCCAGTGAGTGCTCCGAGAGTGCTCGAGATTGATTCTGTTGGCCGTTAAAAAAAATACACATACAATTCTCTTTTTAACCAGTCAATCCATAGAAAAAAGAAAAAAAACACACACATACACAACCACACATATATATGAAATATAGAAACTTACATTTTAGGGGTTAATAAAGATACAAATAAGATCTTGTTTAAAACCAACTATACCTGTCGTGACAAAGGTTGTTGATGCAGCTTTTTTTATGTTAAATTATTCTATACAGGTCAGGGATACCAGTCGAACACGAACCCGATAGGTTAACTGAAACTATCACATTTGCAATGGGTTTGAAGTCAGGTAATCGGGTATGTGATCAGGTTTGGAATTAGTTTTTATAATTTTTTTCACGGGTTTGGACGGATTTGGGATTTAAGGATACACCCATTTACCCCACCCAATTACCCATTTCAGTCTACCGGTTTACCCGAATGCATACTCAATATAATTTCTTTTATTTCTTTTAAATATGTGTGTGTATATATGATATATCAATTGGCATATACTATTTTTATCATCTATACATTTAAGTATTTTTTATATATATTTTAGTATTCAATATAAAAACATTGTTGTTTTTCTAATATATTTTTATAGTGATAATGCTAAATGTAATTGATTAGTAGTTGCCCGATAGATACTGATGAGTTTTGGGTCAGCTATACTCAACGGATATATATATATATATATATATATATATAAGGGACTGCTAAAATGAGAACCACCTCGAGTTGTAAGAACCGTGAGAACTACACCGTACGGGGCGAGGTGGACCAAACTTTTTTTTCATAAACGTAGATGCGTGTATTATAAACACATTTGTACAAAAAATAAAAAAAAAATGTCGTGTGTGTAGTTTTGAGCACCACAAGTTTGTGTTTACAGGTACCGTAAATCTTACCGGAAAATTTACGGTACCCGTAAACACAAACTTGTGGTGCTCAAAACTACACACATTACATTTCTTTTTGAATTTTTTTTACAAATGTGTTTATAATACACGCATCTACGTTTACGAAAAATTTTTTTGGTCCAACTCGCTCCGGATCAAGTAGTTCTCACGGTTCTTACAACTGTAGGTGGTTCTTATTTTAGCGCAATTATATATATATATATATATATATATATAGGGGACCGCTAAAATGAAAACCACCTCTAGTTGTAAGAACCGCGAGAACCAGTTCCTAACCATTAGATCTTCAAGATCAATGGATGAGATTAAAAGTAGTTAATATTATTATTAAATAGTTTTTGTCTTATTATTTTAATCCAAAAGGGTAGGGTAATTTAGTAAAATTATTTTTTTTGTCTTTTAGTCTTTATTATTTTTTTATTACTTTTTTGTTTTATTATATTACTTTTTATTTTTAAACAGAATATTTTTTTATTAAAAACCATTATTAAATTTAGATTTTTTAACAAAACAATTTATTTTACGCGCCGGTTTTTGCACGTCGTTTTTACGCCCGGCTTTTTTACGCGTCGTTTTTTCACACCGTTTTTTACACTCGACTTTTTTCAAACGGCGTTTTTCTCAAAGCGCCGTTTTTTACATCCCGTTTTAACGCGGTGTTAAAATTTTTACGTTTTGCGCTAAACTTTTTAAACTTTTTACGTTTTACGTTTTACATTTTACTTTTTACGTTTTACGTTAAACTTTTTACGTTTTACGATTTACGTTAAACTTTTTACGTTTTACGTTTTTTCGTTTTACGTTTTACCTTTTGCGTTTTACATTTTACGTTTTACGTTAAAAAGTTTACGGTTTAACATATTTTTTACAAAAACTTTTTTACGCAACACGAACGCACCTAGAAAACGCAAACTCGGTAGGTGTCTCAGATAGATTGTTATCGTCATCGACTAGGGAAAAAAATAAAAAAAACCAACAACATCAAAACAAAGTGTATCTCGAAAAAAAACGGGGTTTGGCTCAGATTTTCCGATAATAAAAAAGGCTGCAAAGTGGGGTTGCAGGTTCACAAACCTACCCTCCACCATCGTTGCCGCGCTATCGTCATCAAAATCTAGTTTTTTTCATCATCGCCACCCAAATCCAGCCGATCAAATAACCAACATCATCGAAAAATCAGTCGTATACATCAAAATAACCAGCATCATCAAAAAATCCCCTGTAAACGTCAAAATAACCAGCATCATCAAAAAATCAGTCGTATACATGAAAATAACCAGCATCATCGAAAACACCCACAAGAAAACACCATTTCTAGAGAGAGAAACCCACAAGAAATCAACACCCAACAAACAAAATCAAGAACAGAATAGATCAACACCCACCGTTTCTAGAACAGAATAAATCAACACCCACCAAACAAAATCAAGAACAAAATAAATCAAAAAAACCAGCATCATCAAAAACACCCACAAAGAAATCACCATTTCTAGAGAGAGAGAGAGACCCACAATAAATCAACACCTACCATTTCTGGAGAGAGAAACCCACAAGAAATCAAACACCCACCAAACAAAATCAAGAAAAGAAACCACCACCATCGCCTAGGGGTCCGCCACCAAACCCAACGCAACCACCACCAAACACCGGTCGCAAAAGGGGGCGGCGGGAGGAGATGGAGGCCGGAGATGGCGGTGAACACTTCGAAGAGAGGAGATGAGAACCATCAGCCCCTGTTTTTGCATCATGCCGGAAAACCCCCTCGAGCCTCAGTCGCGCACCATTGCCAGAAAAATCAAGGGTTTCAGGGGTGTTTGATGTTGTCTGGGAAGCAAGAAGGAGGCCGGTGAGGCTCCGGCTCCTCCCATGAGTGTTTAATCAAGGGTTTCAGGGGTGTTTCATATCGCCGGAGAAATGGGGGCGCCGGTGTGGGTGTCTCTCACCGATGAAGATGATGATCGGAGAGTTTTCAAAAAAGTTGAATGAAGAAATGTCTGCATTTTGAAAAGTGAAAGAGAGAGATATAATTTAAAGGATATAAAAAAGAGGAGAGATAAAATCTGTGGGGCATTAATTGAAGAGAGAGAAGGGGAATTTGACATATGGGGTAAAAGACCAAAATACCCTTTTAATTGGCGTAATCTGATTGGTTAAGAGTGGTTCTCGCGGTTCTTACAACTGAAGGTGGTTTCTATTTTAGCGATTTTAGCGGCTCCCTATATATATATATATATATATATATATATATATATATATATATATATATATATATATATATATATATATATATATATATATATATACATATATATTAAGAGGTTTACCTGAAACCCACAGGTTTTAGATCGGGTTTGGGACAACCTTATCTAATCGAGTTTGGGTTGGGATTACCTAAACCCGTCACAAACCCGCCCCATTGCCATTATGGGTCGTATAGCCTTATATGTCTCGTATAGATGGTGTAATAATAAGATTTTGATAAGGTTTGTATAAGGCATATTCGATGCCCTATGCAACCCGTATGATGTTATACGAGTCGTATATATGTGCAATTTTTTTCAATTGTTGATTTGACTTAAGATTCCTCGATTCACATGCAAGTTATTTGATTTGACGTAATATTCCTCGTAATGCGCCCCAATTATTTAACTAGACGTAATATTCCTTGATTCGTGCATTAATTATTTGTCAAGACATAATATTCCTTCAAACTTACTATATAAATGACTATACTCTTCTTAATTTTTCATTCAATTTCTATTCATGTCTTCTATATTCTCCCTGTATTCAATTTATGTTACGCTAACAATGTTTATAGAGATTTAATAGTGTTGTTGATTTTGTGAGCAGGTGTAAAGCAGTTGGACACGACAATGGATACGCCATAGTCACCCAACGAACGAAAAACATGGATGTTAGCAACGTGAAAATAAAAATATGGCTTAGATTCGATGTAGCAACAAACAAAAGCAAATAGCCACGGTTAGACGTGGCGGAACCGGAAAAACCAGGTGCATGTTCCAACTGAATGGGACACTTAGAAAAAGGATGGGAGCTTAGACGCTAAAGTTTTCACATGTTAAGCATAACTAGGGATGACTGTGGTACATGTACCGTACCGAAAATATCGATACCGAAATTCGTCAAAATTGGGTATCGGTACGGTACCGGTATTTGAAGGTAAAACTCGGTAATTTACTAGTACCGTACCGATACCAAAAATACCAAAAAGTGGGTACCGGTACCAAAAATTCGGAACCGGTACAGGACTGGTATGGTAACGGTACCCAGTACCAAATGCTCATTGATGTGCATAAAATACAACATATAAATTATATCACATAAGGCGTAAAATCAACCCTTTTCAATACTAATGTTGGAAAAAAGCATGTTTCCTTGTTTCCTTTTTATTTACAGGGTCAAAAGAGCATAAATGCACAAAAGGAACAAATTAACAGCAGAAACCAACACAAATACAAAGAAGACGAATTGACACGACTCGCCGAGCCCCGATCCACATCCAAACCAACAAAAATAACAAAAACAAAAGTTTAGGCACGGGGTCGTGCCCACTAGGCATGGGCCATGCTCAGTCAAGATTCTGTGCAGAAAAAAACAAGAAGTAAAGACAAACCAACACGGGGTCGTGTTAACTCAACACGGGGCGTGGTCAACTCTAAGATTCACAGAATCTGAGATAGTATATCAAGTACAATTGCCACGGGCCGTGCCGTTGACACATGGGGCCGTGTTAGTACAAGACCTGACACTGCAGTTAATGAAGAGGAGAGAGAATGAAGGCCACGGGGCCGTGCAAGGTGGGCACAGGTCGTGTTGATGCTTTGTTTCTAGCAATAAATAGGGGTGCTTAGTTTCATTCCAACTCCCCTTGGCAAACCACTTCTCTCACACTTGCCACCACTCCACCACTAGTACCACATCAACACCCACCACTAGGAATGTTCAAAAAAATACGAATCCGAAACCGAATCCGAAATTCCGAATCTGAATTATCCAAAAATTCGGATATCCGAATTTCGGATATCTGAAAATTCGGATTCGGATTCGGATATCGATTTTGATAATTTTCGGATATTTCAGATATCCGATATGCAAAATACTAAATAATACTATTTTTTTAATTATTAAGTATAAATACCCATCTTTCCCCATTTCCTTGTAAACCCTAGACATAACTCAACGCCCCCTCCTCCCAACTGACCCTTCAATGCTCAAACTTCAATCGGACATCTTCACAGCGGTGGTTATTTTGATTTTCATAACTTTCACTCGTTCAAACACCTAATCAGTAGGTGCTTATGTGTTAACAATCAAACACTGCGATCCAGATCTTGTTTGGGATTCACAATTTGGTATCAGAGCCTTAGTGCTCTTGATTGTTTGAGTTTTTATTAAGATTCTTCAAGTTTTGAAGGTTTTTTTTTTCAAAAATTTTCAAAACTTCAAGGTTTTTCAAATTTTTGGACTTAAAATGGTTTGATCTGGTGTGATTAATCATTTCGGTGTTACTAATCAGTGTTTTGGTGAACATTTGGGTCATTTTGGTACAAAGAAACATGGATTTTGGGTCGTTTTTGAGTGATTAGTGGGTTTTTGTTCGTGTTTAAACTCTGTCTGGCGTATTTAAACTTGAAGTCAGTGTAGATAAATTTGAATACAACGTATTTAACCTGAAGATCACATAATTGACAAAAACGCCGGTAATATATCAGCGTAGTTGTTAATTCTGAGCGAAATAGTGTCAGCGTATTTAATCGAAGACGACTTTGAAGTCAGGGATAAAGATCCACAACGATTTTATCACGGTGATCGGCATAATTAGCCAAACTCATGTGTGTTTTGTTTATGTCAGCGGATTTAGCTATTGTCACCAGTCCAAGAATTCAAGAACCATCATCGTAATTGACCATCTCAGCGCATTTGTTTACTGATCTATCAAGTTACCAGCATATTTTTCTATTCTCAGTGTAATTGAACTCAGAACCCTAAAATCCAGTGTAATTAACTTCTAATCAGCAATTTGAACTTAAAATTTAACCAAAATGTCACTAAATCAACTTAATCCGATCGCACAAGCCGAAGTAGAGATTGGAACTGCAACACGACCAACAAAATTGAAGGGATCAGTAAATCTTGGGAGCTGGAAAAACCGTCCCAAGTCATTCTTCGAATACACGGACTACAACCAATGGATTTCGGTCACTGTTGGACCCCACGTCCCCATGACCGTTCGAGATGACATGCGGGCAGTGAACAATGATCCGTCAACGTACACTAATGAAGACAAGGCCCTGATTCAGTGTTACCACCGGGCTCAAGCAGCTTTAACAATGGCCTTGTCGACGGACGATTGTAATATGTTCGAAGAATATACGACAGGAAACGAGCTTTGGTTGGCATTGATCGACTTCTACGAAGGAAATGAAGAGTTGATTTAAAATAAAGAGATATAGTGCAAAAGGAGTACGACATGTTTGGTAGCATCCAAGGAGAAAGTCTTTCAAATCACATTAGTTGGTTTCTAAATATGCTGACTATGATGAAAAAGGCTGGTAATCCCATCACAAATCACGCTGCGATAAAGAAACTTTTGGACTCGCTTCCAAAAGAGTGGAGCCTTCAATGCATGATGATCAAGAGGGATTTTCTAAACAACCAAAATCCCGTTACACTGTCTGATCTGATCAACATGTTAAAGTCTTTCGAAATGGATGTCAACAAGCGTGTGATGAATCAAACAGGTTATCCTCCGAAGTCTGCTTAATTAACTGATGGTTTGAAGAATATGTCATTTCTTGCCTCTGAGGGTTAGAATCAACAAGCTTCAAGCGTCTCATATTTCAATGCTTCCACAAGTGCAACAAAGGCTCTACAGTCGAATGAGAAGGCAACTGTGGTCGGCGACACTCAAGCCCTGAAGCTCTTATGTCAGGCGATCTTAGAAGAGACATCTTCACAGCTGAAGATATGTATCAAGTTGATCCCAATGACATGGAAGAAATGGATCTAAAGTGGCAAATGGCTATGATCACCCTGAGGCTGAAGAAATTTCAATATAAAACAGGAAAGCGTCTATCGCTCGGGAAAGCTGGTTTTGATAAGTCTAAACTCAAGTGCTACAATTTCAAAAATTCGGGCCACTTCAAAATGGATTCTCCTCTGCTAAAGAACGAGAATGCTGAAACTGCTCCAGCAAAAAGGCCAATTGCCACTGAAGGTAATGACAACTCCACTCCTAACACGCCAAAGGCTTTGGTTGTAGAAGTCTACGATTGGGCGGAGGAGATTGTTGAAGCAAAGGAGCAAGTCAACAAAGCTCTTATGGCTAAAATCACTAGTGAATCTGTTTCATCTTCATCAAGCTTTGTTGAGAAACAAGCTCCAGGAACTCCTAAGGGTGACGAAGTGACAGATAAAGGTTTGAAGAGCATTCTCACTCCCACTGAACCCGTAGCAGATAAAGGAAAAGAAGAAGCTGAGAAACCTGAGTCGAAGAGGAATGCCCAAGAAGCAGCCAGTGGCACCAAGAAGGAGTAAGCTGAAGCTCCCCGCAGCCGCCATAAAAGCCAAATCCGTAAAGGAGAAAAAGGATATGGATTTGGTAAATAGCATACCGTATGAATTTAAAGTTAAACTGCGCTCCCAACCATGTGTGAACGCCGTGGCACATTATAAATCCCTCAACCGTGACCTGATTAGAGACAAAGAAAAGGTTTTTCAATTTAACAAAGAGTTGAAAGAAAATGAAGCTGCATACCTGAGAAAGTTGAATCCAACTTTAGCTGAAATGTAGACTTAAAAGGAATTCATTTTCAGAAAAGATTTTGTCATAAACGATTTAACTGAAAGATTAGAAAAATCTCAAAATGAAAACAACAGATTGCAAATCACGATTGATAAATGGAACGTCAGTAAAATGGCACTAGCTGATATTAAAAATTGCCAACGACCGACATATGTGAAGGATGGGACCGGGTTTAAGGACAAGCTCGGAAATGAAAGAAAATTCTTTCCTTCTCCACACAGCAAAAACTATGTACCCATGCCATCTCCTCATCCTGATAATGATTTGGTTGATGAAAATGATCTTATTGCTCAAAATGTTTCTTGTGAAAATGAAAAAGTTACTAACATTTCTGAAAGTAATGCAGATGCGTTTGGGCGTAAAGATGTGTGCGATGAGGATGATGACTATGGAGCGACGAAAATAGGGATAAGATATTAAGGCGACAGTTATTACACTGTTAACTGGTTCGCCTGGAATTGTTGTAAGAAAAACAGTTCTTTTATTTGGGATGACTGTAATAATTTAACTAGGATGGATGACTATAATGGCCATGTGCCTAAATTTAATATTCTGGGATGATTGTAAGGGGCATGTGCCTACATTTAAGACTCACAGCCACGAAAATGTAGTGGTTGAATGTCATGATTTGAATTTTGCTTTTTGTGATGAAAATGTTGTGTGTGAACCTCCTGTGTTTGTTCTAGAATTAAAACAAAACAGATTTGGTGAAGAAAATTCAGGCTCAAGTGAGGATCAAGGTTCAGATGATTCAAGTGAAGATCAAGAATCAGATGTTCCATCAGATACCGACAATGACGAAGATTGCTCAGAAGATGAAAGCCGGATCGAGAAGAAAATGAAGAAAGTTGAAATTTCAAGCTGAACTGCATCATCAGACAATGCTTCAAGCATCTCAAGACTCTCATCAAATACATCATCTTCTAACGCGTCAACCTCCAAAAAGAAAAAGGGCAAATTGCAAACGATGTTTTTGTTGTGGTCATTTAGGACATACGACGAAACATTGCAAAAGCAAGAAATTTTCTGAACCTGAGCAAAATTTTATCAAAAATTGTTAGGTCCAGAGTTTTACGCTTATCTTTATTATGAGTCTTTTATGTTTATTTGGTTTAGATTATGTCTTGGGCTTGCGCTAGGCCATGTGGGCCAATGGGGTAGAGGCTCCTATATATAGTCTTGTCTAGATTATTAGGGTAGAGCTCTCCATTTTAGCAATTATGTAATCCCCAAATGAGAACCTTGTACGAGACAATCCTAGAGATTGTGTGCAAGGTTCTCTAAGATCGTACCAGACAGTCCTTGAGACTGTGTGCGATTTAAGCAGCGGCACTAAGTTTTGCAATGAAAAATTTCTTTTTGTTCTTTCGGTTTGATCTTATATTCCGGGTTTGATTGAACCGTTGAATGATATCTCGGGTTTTTTGGGACTAACAAGTGGTATCAGAGCCATTGAAGTCTTTCAAAGGCTCGGTTTTTGATGTCACTTGAAGAACAAGAAGAAGCTTTGCACAGTGTCCGGGGATGAATGTTTGTCAAAGCTGAGGTCGGGTGTCCGTTGATTTTTATTTTGTGTTAAATCACGAGCCGATTGTTCATCCAACTACACACAGTTGAGTGTGTGTTGTAGATGTTTCCATCGCCAAACTGAACAGAGGTGTAGCACGGTGGTAATCGGAGGTCGATGGACACAATTGATGAACAGTGACGACGGAGATGAATAGGTGACCGGAGACGAGAAAGATGGTCGGAGAAGATGGTGTTGGTTCGTGACAGTTGAACAGAGATGGTTAAGATTTTATGGTGGTCGGAGAAGACAGTTGATGAACGACGATGATGAAAAGTTAGGTTGAAGGTGACCGGTGTATGTGACGATGATGACAGAGATGAAGTGGCGGTGAACGATGATGTTGATGACTGGAGGTTCGAGTGACAGTGACAGGAGATGAAGACGAGGACAAAGGAGATCGGAGGTGGTGGTTGTGGAGGTCCAACGAGGGTGCACGGTGGTGTTCTTGTTCTTCTGTCTGGCGGTTTTGTCTACAGCTGAGACGTTTAAGAGGCCGTTCAAGAGGGCTCTTGTTGACTCTCCTGTTATGGTGAAGATGAATGGTTATGGTGCACGGTGGTTCGAAATGAACGATATCGGAGAGGATGATCGGAGAAGGTGAGAACAATGATGAACGATGATGACATCAGCAAGAGAATGTTGGGAACATTCTTGACGACTGCAGAGGATGTCAAATTAGGGAATTAAAGGACCCTAGTAATTGTGAGCCATCGGATGATGTGTATGATCAATGGTAGCCATGGAGAGGTCAAAACTGAGGAGATTGATTTGTTATTGGTGCAGATAGAATGTTCTGAGGTGGGGCCCAATAAGGAGACAATTGAAGATGTGGGAATTGGTGCAAAGATGGGTCCAACTGAGATGTCTCGGAACAATGTGAAAACCGGGTATCAAGCCTAAATGTTATTGGGCCTTCATCAGTGGTGGGCTTAAATTTGGAACTGGGTAGAAATTGAGTCTAGTTAATCGGAGCCCAGGTATGAGATTTGACTCTATGTCGGATGAGAATTGACTCATATGTGATATATTGTTAAGTTTGGGATCAAGTTTATTTTTTTAGAGATTATCCGATTTCATTCAAGATCATTATTTCATCATCCGTGATCATCATTCTCCATTCGAGATATCAACATCCTTCATCAGAGACAATCCGTAACACGGCTTTATCATCCGAGATCAACATCTACGTATCCGATATCATCCGAGACCGCCCTCATTCGTCCGGTGATGTCTGTCGTTATTGACATGCAAAAACCGAAATAAACTAGTAGCTAGAGTAAGTCGGATATCGAACCAGAGGAGGATTGTGGAAAGTGTGTAATGTTAAGTATTTATTAACAACTAAAAAAAATAAACTGATGGTTGTTTGATTTGTGGATTAACTAAAAATTACAAACTAAATGTGAGATTTAAATCAATAGAAAGAACAATGGTTCCTCCAGATTTCAGGTTTTATAGCTAGATTCAACTATGTGTTTAATCGTAACCTACAAAGACATAGGTATTAAACTCGATTAATTAATTGTGATAACCAGCGACTCAGTACTCCGGTCAATACATAACGGGAGGTTATCGAATGATTATCAATTACAATTTACAAACCCTAACCCCATGTCAAATATATCCCAATTACTAGAACTCTCGGGAACTGAATGCTTAGAAATTAAGGTTTAAATAAACGTAACTGTCTACAACCAATAAATCAAATCCATGGTGAAAAGCATCGAATGCTTAGATCACCAGGTTAAAACGATTGTATCAAAACACATAATATTGTCTAACTTACAAAAACCCTCAATCCGGAGGAAACCACTAGGACTAGCCACTCATAATGATAGGATGATCTTCATAGGCTCGAACCATAGTTGAAAACCCTCTGCCCGTCGAGATCATGATATGACGTAATATGTTTTCCGTCAAAAAGGAATCCCCAAGCTGCGTCCATCTTACAAGTCAGCCCACATGTGTCATGTCTTGTGTTGGCGGCCCAATGATGATATTTGTGGCCCACTCAAACAAATCCAAACAGTCCCTTCACGTCAATATGGGCCCAAGTTGACACCAAAATCTAGTGCATGTGAATTTGATGTTCTCAAAAGTCCAAGATATTGATGATGATGTGATGTTGAATTCTTAAAACCCTTGTTCACGTGGATCTCTATGTCAGCCCATGTTCCTAAAAACAAAGCCTCCAAAAGTCTTCATGTGATTTCTTTTAAATGTGTGTAAATATTGATGATGTATAGGGATGATGATTATGTTATTGACTTTCAATCAGCTCCTCCCCTCAAGTCACGTGCATAGCTGATGATGTGTGATAATGTTCTTTCAATCTCGGCCCATGTGTCTCTATATGTAGGATTTTTAAAACCCATTCAATTCTCTTCAAATTAAATCACATGTGCGCTGATCTCTTTCAACCGTAGCCTACGGTATATTGACCGTAGGTTACGGTCTCAACTTGCTGAAATATTTGTATTTCCCACCGTAGATTACGTTTTAAGACCGTAGCATACGTTCGAAACCTGCTGGAACTTTCTTTGCTATTTTTTTTACTTTCAATAAATAACGTACAAGCCCCTGGACTTCATTGTATCGTGTTTCTCAAATATTCAAGCTATCTCTTCGATCCGAACACCTACCGAATGATATCTTTTGCATTGTTTATCATCCCCGGGCGTTCCACATCATCTTTAAGCACTTTAAATTCACCGAATTACGTGATTGACCTGCAAAACCACAAACTTTCGTAGTGCACATATTCCAAACGTATAATCACGTAAACGGCAATAAATCACACAAAATATGCACGTTAACACTTGGATTTCACAACCTCCATCACATCCCCACACTTAACATTGATTGTCCTCAAGCAACCATTACAAACATTACTCACCATATTAACAAATCACTATTGAATCCCTTACCGAATTCACAATTTAAGGTCCCAAGTCATAACCGTCCCATAGACTAACACAATCGACATTGACAATCTGACAAATAAGTGATACGCATTTAAAACAATGTAAGACTTGCCTAACTAAAACTAACATGCTTATGATACTACACACATGCGACACGCCCCTCACAATAATCGCTCCTCTCGGTTTTATCAAGACTAGCGTGTAATGTGCTAGTATATATTTCGCTCAAAACCAAATATGCTACCTTGCAATCATAAGCTTGTATGGCAATCACACCTCCACTGTATCAAATAACGTAGCACATATCAAAAGGACTTTTGGGTTCTGGGTTAAGGGTAAAGGTAAGGAATTATTTTTGGATTTTTATGTTTATGGCGAACACAAATGAAAATACCAAACCATGATAACTTATTCACAATAATACTAACACTTTGGGTTATTTTCGACCCATCAACACGAACATAACAATACTTTTTTTTTGTTTTTCTTTTTCTTTCTTTCTTTTTTTTTCTTTTCTTTTTTTTTTCAAACTTCTAACATACTTGTCATTCATGGTTGGTAATTAAACGGGTCAAACAAGGTGTATCAAACGAAAGGTGAAAGGCTCAACATGGTTAACTAAGGTGGGTGGATAAACAATCAACAAATAACACAATGGAAGGGATCCTAATGCCTTTATCATTTATGTGCATACGCTAAAGCACAGTCTCGGTACGTATCAAACCACACAAGTTCTAACACAAAGCAACAAATGGCTTACTCTCAGCAAATGAACATGTATAGTAATTCAATTAACAATCTAGTAGGCTCAAATATCTTACCGAACAAAAGGAAATTGGGTTACCGACATGTAGCATGTGTAATTCCTAAAGCATGTTACCCCTAGTTAGGCATCTTCTCAATGATTTTCTAAAGCTTGTCAGAAATACTCTCATGAATCTTAAAGGGACAACCATGACTAGGGATCTAAGTTAGCTTTAATATCAGTAGGAACCCTTTAGCAATTGGAAATGTTGGTTTTCATGTAGTTCAAGCATACTTGTGACAGAAATTTTCAAAATTTTTCAATTTCAAGCTTTTAAGATCAACAATCTTACCAACCCTCTCTCGAGTTACCGCATCCCCACACTTGGGATACATTGTCCCCAATGTATGGTACAATTTATAATCTAAACTCGAGAAATACCACCTAACAAACCATGAACGGCTAATAACTAGACGACTCACACAAGGAAACCACTCCCAACACAAAAATTCACACCACCAAGTACACAAAAACAAATAAAACACAGGATAGATAAACACATGCACCTGATCAGAGAACAAGTGAGTGTTTGTAGCGGTGCAGCTGCTGTGTTCAGACAAGGGCACAAACTCCTCTTGGATTCTTTGACATCTCATCGGGGATGTTGCCAAACATCCCCACACTTGACTCATTGCATCCGTAAGAATTAAACGTAGTGACCTGCCAAAACAGAACCAACACCAAAACGAAAACAAACCAAAATACAATACAATACTCTACATCCTCGGGCTGCCTCCCGAGAGCGCTAAGTTTAAAGGTCTTCAGCCAGACCGTACCTAATTTCCGCTACGGTGGTCTCAATGCACACTTACCTAATGTATTCCCAACGAATGCCCAGAAATTTACATGCCATCTCCAAAGGTTTGTCAGTATAATTGGCATGTTCAGACTGCACTTGTGGGTTTCCCTAATCCACTTCACAAGATATACACCGATGTTATGTAGCTTCACCCTTCTCTTCTTCTTCCTCGAACCCTCTTCCCCACACTTATTAATTTGAATGATTGATATGGGGAGAGGTTCGGTACACACATTCATCTCATCAGACTGCTCTGCCTTCTCATCCTCACACACCATCTGATCCACTAGTGACTCTTCATCAGATAAAGGATTCATTGGTGTGGTATTATCCTCCACAACCTCCTCCTCCATGTGAGAATAATCTCTAATATCATCAAGTAATGGTGAGAGACGCTCTTCTATTTCTATCTTCATTTTTAACTTCTGACACTTGGAAACTAGGCAGCTGATTCGATCTTCATCGGAAAGGTTGGGTGCTAATAAATACTGCTCGAGTTTGGACAAACTCGCTTCCAACATAGCAAGCTTTTTCTCCTCCTCGGTCTGATAAGTATAGACACCCTCGGGCTCAGGATATTCCTCGGGATGATACTGTCGGTATCCCTGATACGGTGTTGAGATGTATGCATCCATCATTTTTTTATTCCAATACTCTGGATTTTCCAAATACACCGCGCACACATCCTCATCATAAGAAGTATGATAACGACCGCAACAGAAACATCGTCCATCCGTCCTTGGCTCATAATAAGTATCCTCGTCCCGATCCCATCCATCAGAGTAATAACCATCCTCCACCGCTGTATCATAACCATAAAAATATGGTGGAGGGGAAGGATTATCATAGCAAGGCATCGGTGGTTTTGCCAATTTCGCTCTTTCCCGTCTAAATCGGGCCTCGTGGCAACCGATACACGGGTGAAGTGGTTCCCTATACAAAATGCATCTAAGAGAGGTGCATAATATTGTAAGATCTGTCATCCTGCACAAACAAAAAAAACACAAGCACCACGCATAAATCTGAACAAAACAAAACAAAACAAAACTGACACTATTTTTGGATTTTTATTTTTTTATTTTTATTTTTTTTAAACTAAAACTTAACACTAAACACTTTGCGCACACCTCCCCGGCAACGGCGCCATTTTGATGTCTGTCGTTATTGACATGCAAAAACCGAAATAAACTAGTAGCTAGAGTAAGTCGGATATCGAACCAGAGGAGGATTGTGGAAAGTGTGTAATGTTAAGTATTTATTAACAACTAAAAAAAATAAACTGATGGTTGTTTGATTTGTGGATTAACTAAAAATTACAAACTAAATGTGAGATTTAAATCAATAGAAAGAACAATGGTTCCTCCAGATTTCAGGTTTTATAGCTAGATTCAACTATGTGTTTAATCGTAACCTACATAGACATAGGTATTAAACTCGATTAATTAATTGTGATAACCAACGACTAAGTACTCCGGTCAATACATAACGGGAGGTTATCGAATGATTATCAATTACAATTTACAAACCCTAACCCCATGTCAAATATATCCCAATTACTAGAACTCTCGGGAACTGAATGCTTAGAAATTAAGGTTTAAATAAACGTAACTGTCTACAACCAATAAATCAAATCCATGGTGAAAAGCATCGAATGCTTAGATCACCAGGTTAAAACGATTGTATCAAAACACATAATATTGTCTAACTTACAAAAACCCTCCATCCAGAGGAAACCACTAGGACTAGCCGCTCATAATGATAGGATGATCTTCATAGGCTCGAACCATAGTTGAAAACCCTCTGCCCGTCGAGATCATGATATGACGTAATATGTTTTCCGTCAAAAAGGAATCCCCAAGCTGTGTCCATCTTACAAGTCAGCCCACATATGTCATGTCTTGTGTTGGCGGCCCAATGATGATATTTGTGGCCCACTCAAACAAATCCAAACAGTCCCTTCACGTCTATATGGGCCCAAGTTGACACCAAAATCTAGTGCATGTGAATTTGATGTTCTCAAAAGTCCAAGATATTGATGACGATGTGATGTTGAATTCTTAAAACCCTTGTTCACGTGGATCTCTATGTCAGCCCATGTTCCTAAAAACAAAGCCTCCAAAAGTCTTCATGTGATTTCTTTTAAATGTGTGTAAATATTGATGATGTATAGGGATGATGATTATGTTATTGACTTTCAATCAACTCCTCCCCTCAAGTCACGTGCATAGCTGATGATGTGTGATAATGTTCTTTCAATCTCGGCCCATGTGTCTCTATATGTAGGATTTTTAAAACCCATTCAATTCTCTTCAAATTAAATCACATGTGCGCTGATCTCTTTCAACCGTAGCCTACGGTATATTGACCGTAGTTTACGGTCTCAACTTGCTGAAATATTTGTATTTCCCACCGTAGATTACGTTTTAAGACCGTAGCATACGTTCGAAACCTGCTGGAACTTTCTTTGCTATTTTTTTTACTTTCAATAAATAACGTACAAGCCCCTGGACTTCATTGTATCGTGTTTCTCAAATATTCAAGCTATCTCTTCGATCCGAACACCTACCGAATGATATCTTTTGCATTGTTTATCATCCCCGGGCGTTCCACATCATCTTTAAGCACTTTAAATTCACCGAATTACGTGATTGACCTGCAAAACCACAAACTTTCGTAGTGCACATATTCCAAACGTATAATCACGTAAACGGCAATAAATCACACAAAATATGCACGTTAACACTTGGATTTCACAACCTCCATCATCCGGCATCATTAATTATCATCACATTTCATCCGACATAGATTCTACCGTCATCTGAGATACGCTGCTGGACTTGTTCACTGCTGGCCACTAAAGGAGAAGACCCAAGGTTAGAGATCGTCTAAACCGTAATAAAGAGAGCATAAAACTAGGGGGAGATTGATAGGTCCAGAGTTTTACGCTTATCTTTATTACGAGTCTTTTATGTTTATTTGGTTTAGATTATGCCTTGGGCTTGAGCTAGGCCATGTGGGCCAATGGGGTAGAGGCTCCTATATATAGTCGTGTCTAGATTATTAGGGTAGAGCTCTCCATTTTAGCAATTATGTAATCCCCAAATGAGAACCTTGTACTAGACAATCCTAGAGATTGTGTGCAAGGTTCTCGAAGATCGTACCAGACAGTCCTTGAGACTGTGTGCGATCTAAGCAACGACACTAAGTTTTGCAATGAAAATTTTCTTTGTGTTCTTTCGGTTTGATCTTATATTCCGCGTTCGATTGAACCGTTGAGTGATATCTCGGGTTTTCGGGACTAACAAAAATTTCATAGAGCAGTTTGATAATTTAAATAATTCAGTCGAAAACCTAGTTAATACAACATGTTTTTGGGATTGAATCTAGTAGATTTGAAATTCCTTATTCCATAGAACTAGCCGATGGTAAACTTGTTAAGTCGAGTGAAGTTGTTAGAGGGTGTACATTGGAACTTGGTGAACGAGAATTTAGCATCGATCTTCTGCCTGTCCAATTGGGTAGTTTTGATGTTGTAGTCGGAATGGACTGGCTATCAAAGAATAGAGACGAAGTTGTTTGTCATGAGAAAATCATTCGCATCCATCCTGCGAATGATGAAACACTCAGAGTACATGGGGAGAAGCCTGACACGCCCCTGCGAATCATCAGCTGTATAAAGGTACAGAAATGCTTGCGGAAAAATGTGTTGCCTTTCTTGCGCATGTGGTAGATAAGAAGGCCGAAGAACCAAAGCTAGAAGATATTCTCGTGGTAAAGGACTTTCCTGAAGTATTCCCCAAAGACTTACCAGGATTACCTCCACAGAGACAAGTCGAATTCCATATTGACTTGGTCCCGGGAGCCGCTCCCATAGCCAAGGCACCATATCGACTGGCGCCATCCGAAATGCAAGAATTATCCACGCAACTCCAAGAGTTGTTGGATAAAGGATTCATAAGGCCGAGCTTCTCGCCTTGGGGAGCCCCAGTGTTGTTCGTAAAGAAGAAGGATGGAACCTTGCGGATGTGCATTGATTATAGAGAATTGAATAAGCTCACTGTTAAGAATTGGTATCTATTACCGAGGTTTGACGACTTATTCGACCAGTTGCAAGGATCGAGCTATTACTCCAAGATCGACCTTCGGTCTGGCTATCATCAGTTGAGGATACAGGAGGAGAGCATACCAAAGACAGCGTTCAGAACTCGTTATGGGCACTAAGAGTTTCTAGTTATGCCGTTTGGATTGACGAACGCAACGGCAGTGTTTATGGATTTGATGAATCGCGTATGCAAGCCATATCTCGATAAATTTGTGATTGTATTTATCGATGATATCCTGATCTATTCGCGAACGAAGGAAGAGCACGAGCAACATCTAAGAACCATTCTGGAGGTACAATTCCTTGGTCATGTTGTGAACGAGAATGGTATCTATGTAGATCCGTCAAAGATCGAAGAGATCAAGAATTGGGAAGCCATCAAAACTCCGACTGAAGTACGATAGTTTCTGGGATTAGCGGGCTATTACCGACGATTTATTGAGAATTTCTCTAAAATTGCTCAACTCCTAACTTCCCTTACACAAAAAGACAGGAAGTTTGACTGGGGAGACAAACAGGAGGAAGCCTTCCAGCTACTCAAAGATAAGCTATCTGATGCACCAATCATATCCCTACCCGAAGGTACTGAAGACTTCGTGGTATACTGCGATGCTTCGCGTCAAGGTTTGGGTTGCGTGCTCATGCAACGCCAAAAGGTCATTGCCTATGCATCATGACAATTGAAAGTTCATGAGAAGAACTATACCACCCACGACCTGGAACTAGGTGCAGTGGTATCTGCCTTGAAGATTTGGCGGCATTTTCTGTATGGCACTCGGTGTACTATCTTCACATACCACAAGAGTTTGCAGCACATATTTAATAAGAAGGAATCAAATATGCCCCAGTGACAATGGGTTGTGTTGCTGAACGATTATGACTGTGAAATCAAGTACCACCCTGGAAAGTCGAGCGTGGTAGCAGACGCCTTGAGTTGAAAGGAAAGGATCAAAACCTTAAGGTTTCGAGCTTTGGAGATGACGATTCGGAAGAATCTCACTTCACGCATTCATGATGCACAACAAAAAGAACTCAAGGAAGAAAATCTTAAGGCTGAATTTCTCCAGGGAATGGAGAAACAATTGGTACCAAACGAAGAGGGAACCTTGTATTTCATGGGACGCATTTGGGTTCCACTATTTAGCAGTGTTCGGGAGATAATCTTTGATGAAGCCCACAAGTCAAGATACTCGATCCACCCGGGATCGGACAAAATTTATCAAGACTTGAAGGAATACTATTGGTGGCCGAATCTTAAGAATGACGTTGATGCTTACGTCGGAAAGTGCCTAACCTGCGCTAACGTTAAGGCTGAGTATTAGAAACCATCAGGTCTACTGTAATAGCCTGAAATATCAGTCTTGAAGTGGGAGCAAATATCGATGGATTTCATAACAAAGTTGCCTAGGACCCCTAGAGGTCATGATATGATACGGGTAATAGTTGATCAATTAACTAAGTCTGCACACTTCCTACCAATTCGGGAGAAAGATAGCACATGAAAGCTTGCTGAGTTGTACCTTAAGGAAATCGTGGCACGACATGGAGTGCCTATTTCGATAATTTTAGACAGAGATGGACGTTTTGTATCAAGGATTTGGCAATCCTTCCAAGAGGCGTTTGGATCTCAATTGGATCTAAGCATGGCCTTCCATCCGCAAACAGACGGTCAGAGCGAACGGACCATACAAACCCTTGAAGACATGCTTCGTGCGTATGTAATGGATCTAGGCGGTAGCTGAGATACTCACCTACCCTTGGTCGAGTTCTCCTATAATAACAGCTATCATACGAGCATAAAAGCCACACCGTTCGAAGCTCTCTACGGCCGCAAGTGTTGCTCACCGTTGTGTTGGGCAGAAGCCGGAGATAGACAATTGATTGGTTCCGAACTTGTTCAGGAAACGACTGACAAAATCATTCAGATCCGAGACCGTATCAAGGTGGCTCGTGATCGACAAAAGAGCTATGCCGATCGAAGATGAAAACCTTTAGCCTTCGAGGTGGGAGACAAAGTTTTATTGAAGGTCTCACCTTGGAAAGGTGTAGCAAATTTCGGGAAACGTGGAAAGTTGAATCCACGATACATTGCACTGTTCAAGATTTTAGAAAAGATTGGTACTATAGCGTACAAACTGGAGTTAGCGGAGGAACTAAATGGTGTACATGATACGTTCCATGTGTCAAACCTCAAAAAGAGTCCAACTCAGGAAACAGTTATCATCCCTGCGGATGAGGTACATGTCGACAACAAACTCAGATTTACAGAAGAACCTGTTGAGGTGATGGACTGGAAGGTCCAGAAAACAAGGAGAAGTCGCATTAAACTGGTTAAAGTACGTTGGAACTCTAAACACGGGCCCGAGTATACTTGGGAACGCGAGGATCAGTTCAAAGCTAAGTACCCCCACCTATTCGAGGAAGCTCCTGCGAGAGATGACTCAGCTTGAATTTTGGGACGAAATTCTTTTAACGGGGGGAGACTGTGACAACTAACACAAAACTGGTAATTTTCATACTATTTTAATAATTATTTATTTCCTGCAATTATGTGCTTAAACGTCAACATTATGTGCTTACTTGGTTTACATATGAATTCATGCATGTTTTGTACTTCAATTATCGCATTTGCATTACATTAAGCGTTGTGTCGGAACGACTAGTAAACTCACCGATAAGACAAGCTGCGTCAGCATGACTGCAGAATACATTTAAACAACAGATTTAGGGCCTAGGAGTAGGCCCAGCATCAAAAATACATTAAAACCCAAGTGTAGGGGTAACACCTCGAAAACAGGTTTGCTAATCAAACCACGTTAATATTTATGAACGGGTAAAATACCGTTAGTGGTTAAATTAACCCGGTAAATATTAGGATTTAAATAAATAAACCTAATATTGAATTAAAAAGGGAATAAAAGCTTTAGAGGAAATAAAGTTTATAAGAGGCCCGAGTTAACTAGACTTAAAATAAAACGCGATTTAACTCCCTGAACCCACTAAGTTAACTAGAAATAATTAACCTAGTTAGTAATGAGTAATTAAGTGAAAACAAGATATAAAATAAGAATTAATAAACTTTTTTTATAAAAAGGTTAGAACTATAGGGACTAAAAGGGTTAAGTGTGGAAAGAGTTTTGATTAAATCAAAAATTAAAAACCCAAACACACACAAAGTGTGTTCTGGTCGATGTTTCCACAGAGCCAAGAAAGGGGTTCTTCTTTTGAACCCTAAACCATCAAAAATCAACCAAATTCATGGGACAAATCAAGTCTAAATGGAAAACTAAGCTGAAATTAGTGATCACCAAGCCTAGGGGATCACAAGGTATGTCAAATTTCATTGTTTGATTCCATCTTAGATTGTTGATGAACTTATGAAATCGAAATTCGAGCTTGCATGATTGATGTTTAGGTGAAACTAGGATGAATCCAAGTCTAGGAACAAACCCTAGTTGAAAAATTGATGAATTAAGATTGAAAAATAGGAATTTGATAACCACCCATATATGTGTAAGTGGGTTTTTATATGATTGTGATGAACACTTGAATTAGGGTGTTAAATTGATGAATATTGATGTTATAGTACAAGTTCGAGATGTAGTTCATAAACACTATACATAGAGGTTTGAATTTTGAAGTTAACCTTGGTAAAAATAACTAGTTATGAACTAGTTTGTAAATGTGTAAAAGTATGCCCATTAGGTGTTTGTTAAAATGCCTAAATGAAAGCTAAAATGTTGAAATTTCGAGTGAAACGCACATTTGAATGATATGTCAAATTATGCGAAATATGAAACGATAAGAGTTCTAAATATCATATCGATTTAGACTTAATTGTGTAAA
The DNA here is from genome assembly GCF_002127325.2 of Helianthus annuus. NCBI lineage: Eukaryota > Viridiplantae > Streptophyta > Magnoliopsida > Asterales > Asteraceae > Helianthus > Helianthus annuus. The sequence continues at coordinate 73,981,759 of NC_035447.2, read as the reverse complement.
CCATGTGATCGAAAGTAGTTAACTTATGATAAGCTAAGCTAACTAATGATGAAGTCGAATAGTAGTTTCGACATAGAAAATAAGTAAGGTGGAATAGTCGTGATTGTTAATGACTAATCTAACCGCCTTGTAAATGTTGACAATAGTTCGACGCTTAATGAGCTAGGTGGAGGCTTGGGAAAGAAGCGGTCAAACGAATCAAGTACGAGAAGAAAAGCGTAAACCGGATGAGAGGTAAGTGAAACTTACACCTTTTAGTAGAATAAATGTTTATTCTATAAGTTGCAAATACAATAAGGATAATATTCAAGATATGGTTCCCGACGCGAAATAATACGGGTCGGAACTAATATAAATGTTAAAAACCATGTTTAATGGTAAATGAGATAAAACGGTAAATTAGCCATGAAAAGCTAATTGTAAAAATGGATTTTTGAACGGTTACTATAAGTAAGCCTAAATGAATAAAAAGAGTAAAACGGGTCAAATGGTAATGAGGATACCATTTGACAAATATCGACTAATAAGCACTTGTCGAGTCTTATGCTTAGAGAATGAAGCGGCTTATGAATTAGCGTTGCTATGAATTAGCAAATTTTTGAGACAAGGTATTAAAACAGGTTAATCTATTGATCCGAGCCAGGTACACATAATTCTGTTGTAGTTAAAAGTGCTATTGTGGTCAATAATTGGTGAGAGTCTTTCGTCGTAAAATAAGAGACTAGAATTGACCAAAAAGCCCTTAATGGGCGAACCGGGTAAACGACCGTTAGAGGTTGTTTAGAAACTTGTTTATTGATTATGAAACCCTTAGATACATATAAAAAGTGTAGGCTAAAACATTCGTGGGTCGAATGCCTAAAAATGGGTCATTTGCGTAAAATGACTAGTCGAAGGGTAAAAATTGGGATTTGGGGTTCCTTACGTTAAATCCACAAAAAAAAGTGGTGGAAAATAATAAGTTAACTAGTATGGAAATGCAAGATGCGAAAGGAAAATAGCGAGTTGGATGCTTAATACTTAAAAGTCCACTAAATGGGTCAAAATAAATTAGGAAGTTAAATGTGGATAAAGTGATTTGAAAGATACACATAAATCGGTGAATGTAAGTGCATACGCGAACCCCGTAATGGGAGTGAAAGGGCTATTGCTTGATAAGCCCGGGATGGGTAGGAAATGTTAGAAACAACTCTTAATAACATTCTTGCAATGTAAATTAAAATGGGTCGAATAATAGGAAAATGGATTTATAGACTAGTTGCCTATAAACCGGTTTTAATAGGAACAAAGATGGTAAACGGGTCCGTATTTTAATTACGGACACGTAGGAAAAAGAATCGTGTAAAACGGATAAGCAGAATGAAAGTTATGGCACTTTAAAGTTTGATTTTTGATTAATAACCATAGCTGGCAGATATGCAGGTTCCAGGAATGGACCTGCTGGAAAATGGTCTCCCTCGCGCCACGCGAGGGAGTGTGGTAAATCCGGCGCGCCACGCGACAGATGTCGCGGCACGCGAAAGACGAGAAGAAGCCTCTCGCGTAGCACGAGAGGCATGAATCCGGAAAAATTATTTTGTTTTAGTTGGTTTGATGCTATGAACTTGGTTAAACCCATTTTACGCAATCAAAACTAACTTTCATGTTGGTTTTGATCATAGATATATTTCGGGATGCCGGATGATGATCAAGCTAATCGAAGAACCGAACCCGATCAAAATATAAGCTTCCGCACGTTGTTTCGTCGTTATTTAACTGATTCCAAACGTAACAAGGGATGCCTTGAAGCTATATATGTATACATATACATTTGAATATAGATGTGAATAAAAGATGATCTATGGGATCATCATAACCTACGGGGTTAAACGTAGTGTTAAGGTCTACGGGACCAAGAAGACCCTTGGGTCATAAATAGAAAGAAACGAACTGTAGGGTCTCACCTTAAAAAAGGTGAAAAATCTAAAGAAACATCCTACGAGACTAAGTGAAAGAACCTACGGGTTATGTGGGTTAAGCGTGGAAACTAGTTATAATTCCCCACATCAAATAATAATGAAAGGTAATAAATCCTTAGCGTAAAATTCCTTGATACAAGTAAATGATATAAGACAAGGAGAAAAGAAAACGTTAACCTAAAATTCAGTTTTAGTGAGAAACAACGTTTTAGCAAACATAGATATTATGAGAGAAAATTAGGAAATGGTTAACATAAAAGGGTTTAGGTCTTAACACCGATATGTGTAAAAAAAACGATACATTCGAAAAGAAGATTCTCATAGATGAAACGTTAATATAAACTTAAACATGACGTGACGCGATCACGGTCATGAAACGTAATGAGAGATATAATCACATTGTAGCCCGAGCAATGGGTATAAAGTAACTGGACTAATAAGCCCAGTCAGTGAGACTGATTAAGGTCAAAATTCTAATGTAAGAATTGGAGTAATACACTAGTCATTGCGAGATTAGCATGGAATAACCATACCCGATAAATTCATATGACTAAACTGCCAAAGAGCGACACGGTCAAGTATGTAAAGCAAAGGTAAACATGTACAAACGGAAATGATGGCCCATGGGACTTTGTTAACGAAGAGTATTGATCGCCTATACTGAGCGATCATAAGGCAACACGAACGAAGTGTCGGAAAGCCAAATCGAGCAAAAGCACGATTGAAAGATAAAGTTAGAAGGTATGTAATTATATGCTTATGAGAATTATGATAATAACATTTATTAAACTATCTTAAACAATTAAGATGAAATTCAAGAAATTCGGTTGCTCGTACGCGATGAATTCCGTATAACTGAACCGAATGAATAAATTCGAAAACGAAAGAATTGTTCTTAAAAGTGAAAGATTTCGCTAAAATATCCAAACGAATTAAATTAACGGATTCACAAAGAAATTCGGTAGTCTAACAGCGATGGATCTCGCTAAGTTAACCAAATTGGTTGAAAATAACGAAATTTCGTTATTTTGAGTTTCATTGTTCCGCATAAGATACGCAGATGTTATTAATCAAAAAGGTATTACCACACTTTCCGGGTAACACCAACAAAAGGTTAAAGTATGAGTAATGCTTAAAAAGGTTACTCAGTTTAAGTGTATTGGTTATAAAACTCAATAAACTGTGTAAGAAAGGTTTCGGGGACGAAACCTCTTTAAAGGGGGTAAACTTGTAACACCCCGAAAACAGGTTTGGTAATCAAACCACGTTAATATTTATGAACGGGTAAAATACCGTTAGTGGTGAAATTAACCCGGTAAATATTAGGATTTAAATAAATAAACCTAATATTAAATTAAAAAGGGAATAAAAGCTTTAGAGGAAATAAAGTTTATAAGAGGCCCGAGTTAACGGGACTTAAAATAAAACGGGATTTAACTCCCTGAACCCACTAAGTTAACTAGAAATAATTAACCTAGTTAGTAATGAGTAATGAAGTGAAAACAATATATAAAATAAGAATTAATAAACATTTTTATAAAAATGTTAGAACTATAGGGACTAAAAGGGTTAAGTGTGGAAAGAGTTTTGATTAAAACAAAAATTAAAAACCAAAACACACACAAAGTGTGTTCTGGTCGAAGTTTCCACAGAGCCAAGAAAGGGGTTCTTCTTTTGAACCCTAAATCATCAAAAATCAACCAAATTCCTGGGACAAATCAAGTCTAAATGGAAAACCAAGCTGAAATTAGTGATCACCAAGCCTAGGGGATCACAAAGTATGTCAAATTTCATTGTTTGATTCCATCTCAGATTCTTTATGAACTAATGAAATTGAAATTCGAGCTTGCATGATTGATGTTTAGGTGAAACTAGGATGAATCCATGTCTAGGAACAAACCCTAGTTGAAAAATTGATGAATTAAGAAATATAAATCCGGAAATATATATATTTAACAAGCATAACAAAATATATATATTTCAAACAAACTTAAAAATATATTATTTTTAAGAAATATAAATCCGGAAAGTATTAAAAATAAAAGTGTTGATTTTTGACAAATAATATAAAATATACAAGTATTTACATGAAAATACAAGTATACTTCCCTAAGTATACTTATACAAAAATAATACAGAAAATATTATTTAACAAAATACTTATATTTATTTTTGAAAAATAATATAAGTAACATATTTTGGACAAGTTAAAAATATAGATTATTTTTAACCCTTATCGTTTGGCAAAGACTACATAAACAAATATATATTTTGGGAAGTAAAATACATATTTACAAGTGAACAATACCAATTCAAATTAAAAGAAAGCGACGAACGGGCGAGACCCGACAAACAAGGGCACGACCTTCACATACGACGAACTTACACAAAACGAATACATAAACTTAAGATGGTGACTTGTACTTATTAAATTACAAGTCTAGTGATTAACATACATAGAACACATATAAGTTGTGACGCCTACAAGACAAGTCTAGTGAAGTTTACGACGCAGGATACGCAAAACAGTGAGTTCATGTCCCTACTTTTAAACTTTTACTTGTTTTCTTAACTTGGGGAAAATACATGTACAATGGTATGTAGAACACAAAACTAAGGAATCTTGTGATGAAGTTTGATGTTTGCGATGAAGTTGTTCTTGTTCTTGTTGTTGAATCTTGTGTTTCTGTTTAGTTCTATCATGTTAAAGCTTGTTAGAAGCTTAGATCTAACAAGTTTAAGCATGGATCTCGAAAGACCCATGGTTAAACTTGAAGATGAACTTGTGAAACCTTTATGTAAACATGAAAAATGATTTTTGAAGCACGGTCTTGTGTTCTTGAAGTAACTAAGTTTATGAAGTTAACTTTTGAAACTAAACCCCATGAAAAGTTTTTAAAAGATTCATCAAGATGCTTATTTTTGAAAGATTCAAGTATGTTAAGTATAGATCTTGGAAGATCCATGATGAAACATGATTTTAAACATAAAGATATTTAAAATGAGCATAAGAATGGTTTTAGAACATGTTTTTCAAGACTTTGAAACCCTAAAACTCATGGATTGTTTAGTTAGTAAGTTAAAGTTTCATAAAAAGTTTGTTTAAAATTAACAAGAACACTTGTTTTTGAAAAATCTTCGTATGTAAAGTGTAGATCTAAAAGACTACACATTTTTAACAAAAATCAAGTTCATCTTAAGGTTTTACATGATAAAATTAGTGTATGTTACTTGTGAAAGTTGCTGGAACTTGTTTTGGTGATGAAAAGAAAATAAGCACATGTTTTGAAAACATGGGAAACCTCCATTTTTAGGGGAAACTATGTCAAAATTTTTATAAAATTTTGACACTTAGAAAAATATAAGTTTTGGTGAAACTTATTCCCCAAAAATTCACCTAAAAATATTTATCAAGGTTTCCTAATTTTTGTACAAAAATTAAAAGATAAGAAATAAGGATTTCTTCAAGTTAAAATCAATATTAAGTATGTATATTTTTAGGAAAATATATATATTTAGTGATCACCAATTTTTGTGCTAAGTGTATATTATGTGTATTATATGTAGTAGTGTATTAAGATCCTGAAATACACTAAATACTCCCAAGGAGTATCACCAACAAAATACACATAAAAATATATCACAAATACCTAAGAATGTTTATACAAAATAACCCATGAAAGGGTATATGGACAAATACAAGAAAATATATTTGTATAAATATATTCCTTAACACATTTTGGACTTGGACAATTTATGGACAATTTTGGACTTAAATATATATATTTGGACAAATATATATAACTATTACCAAGTAATGAGAATTATACAAAAATCAGAAAATAACAAAAATAAATAAATAAATAAATATACATATATATATTACAAGTGTAACAAAATATATATATTTCAAACAAGTCTTAAAAATATAATATTTTTAAGAGATATAATTCCGAAAAGTATTAAAAATCAAAGTATTGATTTTTGGCAAATAATGTAAAATACACAAGTATTTACATAAAAATACAAGTATACTTTTCTAAGTATACTTGCACAAAAATAATATTGGAAATATTATTTAACAAAATACTTATATTTATTTTTTGAAAAATAATATAAGTAACATATTTTGAATAAGCTAAAAATATAGTTTTTTAACACTTATTGATCTTCACCGATCACATAAACAAATATATATTTGGGAAATAAAATATATATTTACAAAAGGGCAATACAAATTCGAAATACAAGAACATGACGAACGGACGAGACCCGACAAACAAGGGCACGACCCTCACACATGATGAACATACACAGAACAAATACATAAACCTAAGATGGTGACTTGTACTCCGTGTGTTACAAGTCTAGTAACTAACGTGCATAGAATACGTATAGGTTACGACGCTTACAAGACAAACCCGGTGAAGTTTACGATGCAAGATACGCAAAACTGTGAGTTCATGTCCCCACTTTTAAACTTTTACATGTTTTCTAAACTTGGGGAAAATACATGTACAATGGTATGTGGAACACAAAACTAAGGAATGACACATAGATCATGTGACGAATAGGGTACCATAAACACCATTAATCAACGTATACATTTAGACCGGGGAACGAAAAGGTTAGATCAAAAGGGTTTCAGGCAACCTCACTCTTGGCCTACTTCTACCAAAGAGTGCTTTTGTGTCACAGTCGATCTCGACAAAAATGCCTAGGTTTGTTGGCTTCCTATGTCGTGACATATGTTAATGTCCTCGCGAAACATTAGTGATCTCGTATTCCTTACATTTACAGAACACAATTTATAGATACGTTTTACAAATTACATACCATGTTTTCATACAACTATGCTCAAACATTCTTTACAAATCTGCATGAATTCACACCAACTTATGTTGACGATTTTCCAAAACTTACATGTATTTCAGGGAACTAAGTGGATGTATGCGAGGTCTCCTAGCTCAAGATGGTCGTTTATGTTTCAAGTTATCGTGTGTCGATGTTCCGTTGCCACTTTTTGTAGGATTTGCTTGTTATATCCTGCCTCTTTGCGGAGATATAATGAACAAAACCTTAATATTTGTTTTTGAAAAGATGTTGTAGACTTTCAAACAATTATCTTATGTTGTGTTGTAACTTTAAACTTAACTTTTGTTATGGATGTTTAACTATCAATGGCAATATGGAGTTGTTTTACATTCATGTAGTATGTTTACTCATCATATGCAATGAGAACCTTTCAGATCACACCTTGTGCTTCCGCCTTAGAAAGGGGTGTGACATAACATAATAAACTCTAGAAATAGCTTCGAATGCTCATGGAATACATTTGGCATGTGGACAATGGATGCTCAAGACATATGACCGATTTAAAGGAACTGCTGAAGAACTTCCGATTTATCGACGACAACTTTTATATCTTTTGCTGGAGATGAAAAAGGAGGGAAGATAGTTGGAGTTGGAGTTGGAGATCTTGTTTCTGAAGCACCTAGTTTGGAAAACGTTAACTATGTACTAGAATTGTGTTACAATCTTATGAGTGTATCACAAGTCTGTGACAAAGGAATATACGTGCTATTCAATGACGTAGAATGTCTCTTTCTCAAGCCCTAATACTCAGTTCCTGCCGAGATGATTATGCTCACAACTCCTCGTCAAAACAACACCCATGTCCTCAACATGAAAAACACCAAAACCAATGAGCAAATGACGTGTTTGAACTCCAAGGCGCCAGAATCGGAGTCACTGCTTTGGCACAGGCGATTGGGGCATGTGAACTTCAGAAACATGAATAAACTTTCTAAGTTAAACTTAGTAAGAGGTTTACCAATAAAAGAATTTCCGTTTTCAGAAAAATGTATCGCATGCGCCCAAGGCAAGCAACACAAAGAGCCGCATAAGTCCAAAGCAGTGAAAACGATAACTACACCTTTGCAATTGTTGCACATGGATCTTTTTGGTCCTATTAGTGTTAAAAGTCTTGCTAAAAGTTCTTATTACTTGGTGATTACAGATGATTTCTCTCGTTTTCCATGGGTTTATTTTCTTGAAGCTAAAAGCGAGACAACTTTCATCCTCAAGTCTCTCATTCCCCTGATCGAGAACGTCACCAGACTGAAGGTCAAATTGATCAAAAGTGATAACGGATCGGAATTCGAGAATCAAACGTTCATATCCTTCTGTGAGGAGAAAGGAATTTGCCTTCAGTACAACGCAGCCAAAACTTCTAAACAAAACGGTGTTGCAGAACGCAAAAACAGAACACTCATCAAAGCTGCTAGAACTATGCTCGTGGATTCGAAGCTTCCAATCATCTTCTGGGCGGAAGCAGTCAACACAACATGCTATGTTATGAATAGAGTTCTAGTTGTTAAACCTCACGAAAAAACATCTTACGAAGTTCTTTTCAAACGTAAGCCATTGATAGATTTTTTAGACCGTTTGGATACTCATGCACTCTTCTCAACACCCAAGAAAATCTTATCAAGTTCGAAGCAGTCGGTGATATCTATATTTCAAGGGCTATTCGTCAACCCAAAAGGCGTATAGAGTCTATAACAAGCGAACCAAGATTGTGATCAAATCGTACTATATCGATTTCCAAGAAGGAAACTACACTAACACTGGAAGTGCTCCCGACTGGTTTTATGACGTGGGCGTGATATTCCACACCTTCGATATTCCAGAAATCGTTCCTGAAGCCAAACCTACTAAAGCAACTCCAATTGAACCTCTGTTTGATTCGTCAGACATTAGTTTCACACCATTTACCACCCGTTTCACTCCCTTTGCAGCTGATCCGATTCTTCCTGTTGAAGAAGCTAATGGTGACACTTCGGCTGAGAATGCATCTGGAAATGGTGCTTCTTCTTCACAGACGAATGTGGACGAAGTAATTAAAAAAGATGGACCACATGTGATCTATATCGATGAACTCTTTACAAATCTTCCTCAATAGATTGAAACCCAAACCAACGTAGGATACAAGACAAATCGAAATCATCCTCTTGAAAATGTCATTGGTTCTGTGGAAGACGGCTGTGCATACTAGTATACAGACATACGACGTCAACAAAGGTTTATACGAAACTTTCCTTTCGCAATCTTTGTCGAATGATATTGAAGAAGCAATCGAAGACTCCAGCTAGGTGTAGGCCATGCAAGAAGAACTTACTCAGTTCCGAAAGCTTAAGGTGTCGGAACTTGTTGATCTACCTGAAGGCAAGTATCCATTTGGTACAAGATGGGTGTTTTGTAACAAGATGGATGTTCGTGGTGTGGTTATCAAGAATAAGGCAAGACTGGTTGTTCAAGGTTTTCGAAAAGAGGAGGGGATCGATTATGAAGAAGTTTTTGCTCTGGTAGCAAGATTGGAGGCCATTAGAATATTTCTAGTTTATGCTTCATACAAAAACTTCAAGGTGTTTCAGATGGATGTAAAGAGTGCTTTTCTATATGGTAAGGTCAAGGAAGAAGTTTATGTTTGTCAACTTCCTGGATTTGAAGATCCTCACTTCCCAAGACATTACTATAAGTTAGACAAAGCTCTCTATGGTCTTCACCAAGCCCCTCGTGCTTGGTACGAGACTTTGTCAACATATCTTTTGGAATGTGGGTATACCAGAGGGAAGATCGACATGACTTTCTTCACCAAAAGGATCCGTGGCGATGTGATGCTGGTTCAAATTTACGTGGACGATATCATTTTTGGGTCGACAAATGAAACGTTGTGCAAAGAATCTGAGACAGTGATGAAGTTTGAAATGAGCATGATAGGAGAGCTCACATTTTTCATAGGGTTGGAAGTGAAGCAAAGAGAGGACGGTATCCTTATTCATCAAGCCAAGTACATCAGGCATATTCTTGCAAAGTACAACATGAACGAATATAAAATCACAAGTACTCCGTTTGCATCTCAGACCGAGCTCACTCTTGATTTACAAGGAAAACTAGTGAATAAGTCCTTTTATCGCTTGATGATAGGCTCGTTAATGTATTTAACCACAAGTAGGCCTGACATTATGTGGGCTGTCTACATTTTTGCATGTTTTCAGATGAATCCTAAAGAATCTCATGAAGCTGCAGTGAAGCAAATCTTCAGCAATCTGAAAGGAAGACCGAGACTCGGTCTTTGGTATCCTAAAGATAGTAATTTTGACCTTCTTGCTTATTCTGACAGTGATCATGCAGGTTGTAAGGGTGATCGCAAATCAGTCTCAGGAGGATGTTAATTCTTGGGTAATCGTCTAATCTCGTGGAAGAGAAAAAAGTAGATAACGGTATCCACCTCTACTGCTCAAGCTGAGTATACGGCCGCGTACAGTTGCTGTTCACAATTCCTCTAGATATAGAATCAGTTGCTAGATTATGGAATCAACATTATGAAGACTCCAATATTCATCGACAACGAAGCGTGTCTGGGAATTGTGAAGAATCCAATCCATCACCCCAGAACAAAGCATATCAAAATTCGCATTCACGTAATTCGAGATGCTTATGAAAAGGGATACATTCAAGTGGTGCCGGTGGATACAATGCAGCAAAGGGCTGACATCTTCACGAAAGCCTTTGTCAAGACTCGTTTCAACCAGTTGGTAACATGTTTGGAAATGGTCAATTTCCTTGAATGGAAATGAACTTAGCTTTTGTCATCGTTTGTGCATACTCTATCGTTTAAGTCTTTGCTTTCTTAAAAAAATGTTCTTTTAAAGTAAAACAAGTATCTTAAAACGTTGCCCAACAAAAAGATTTTCTGTTATTTAAAAATTTCATTTTTCGGGTAATGGACATTCGAAAATAAAATTTCATGGAGGGAGGAAACGCAGAAAATCAAAAAGAAAAAGAATAAGAAATTCTTGATGCTTATTTCTAACAGCTGCTAAAAGAAATGATAGAAAATTGCTAACACTTTATCTTTTCTTGAAAAACCAAAAAACAAGAAGAATCGGGGTGCCAAGCAACAACGTGTTAGTAGATTCAGCAATACCGTCGAGTAAACTGCGATTAGGCGATAAAAGATAAAGTCTACACAAAAATTCTGGATATCAACAACATTATGCATCTTGTGAGTAACACGTTGCGGCATATGGCTTAATGGTCTTGAATCTTGCATTGATAGATTGCCTGTAACACCCCGTGTTTTCAAATGTCAAAGTCAAAGTCAAAGTCCAAGTCAACTTTGACTCCCTTTGACTGTAAATAGTCGATTTTATGTTCTAGTTGTATTATGTGGAGTAAGTGTTGTAATCAGCAAGAATCGAAGTAATTGAATGTTTTAAAGCGAACCGATCTACGACTGTGAATAGTAGGAAGTAACAATGCGATAAAGTTAACTAATCAATAATCAAACCGATCTAACAATCATCAAACTCGATACTCGAATTATGCGAATTGTGGTATTGTTATACGTGTGTGTGAGCCTTATGTGTTACTTATGCATGTTACTTTATGTTTGGTGTGGCATTCAAGCAAATCAATCGAAAATCGAATCGAAACTCGAAAAGCAAATCGAACTCAATCGAAACCGACATCGAAATGTGACTTATAGAAGATTGTATGTTAGATATAGTGATTGGGACTGAAAGTAATTTGACTAGGAACTCTATCGTATTCGTATCATCGTCCATCGAAATCGAAACGTCGAAAATCGTCGCAAAATACTTAAGGTGTGTCGCGGATCGAACAGGAGGCAACCTAATCGAACAGGCCAGCCGATCGGCTAGCATCTTGCCAGCCGATCGAGCAGCCCACTCGATCAGAGCTCCTGGCCGATCGGCTGCCACTTTCCTCTTTTGGAAGCCTATAAATAGGGCTGTCCTTGTCTTCATTTCCACTTTTGGAAAGTTCTGACCGGCCAGCTCCCATTCTTCACTTTTTCTCAGATTTCTCTCAACACCGGTAAGTTTTCACTCTAGATCTTGTACGTTTTGATCATTACTAGATTCTACACCTTTCTATCTTTCAAAACTTGGATTCTAACCGTGAAATCACCAAGATCTAAGTGTTCTTGGGTGATGTCATCATGGTGTTCTTGAAGAACATCAAACTTTGGCATCATTCAACCATGAATAGCTTAGATCTAACCGATTTCCACATAAACAAGTTAAGATCTATCAAAGATCTAAACATCCACAAGTTGTGAAGGATTGGAAGAAGGAATCCCAACTTTCTTTCAACTCTTTTACACTCAATGCCTTCAAACCGTTAGAAACGGAGCTTGAACCGGCTAACTAGTCATTCTAACAAGTTAAAAGGTTCAAGATTCGGATTCTATATACAAGGTTCACCGATTTCGGGTTAAACTCTAAACCAACATTCCGAACCGTTCACCGGCCGGACTTGGGTGATTCTTATTCGAGCCAAAGAAACAAGTAGGAACGGAGGTTATCATAGTTCAACTCGTTGTCAAGATACCTTGAAAGAATGACAAATAAACAAACAACCAAGTGTTAGACGAAAGGCCGACCAGGTCAGAAATGCTGGCCGAACGGCTAGGCTGTTCGAACAGCCCAGCCGATTGGACGTGCCAGCCGATCGACCGGGCCAGGCGGTCGGCTAGCACATGGTCCCACACTTTTAAAATTTCATGAAGCATAGTATTGAGGAAGAGATGTTCGATCGAACTGTGTTTGGTAAACATTACTCTTCGGATCATGAGATACTACTCTTCAACACTTAATCGTTTTCACAACTCGTTCATAATAGGAATGCCAACTGTTCGAACAGACCATTCGATCGGGTGACATTCTGTTGAGAATCACCTAAGGTTCCCAGCCGATCGAGTGAGCTAGCCGATCGAGTGAGCTAGCCGATCGAACGAACCGTTCGATCGACCGACTTGAAAGGTAAGAACACTTCAGTGTTCTCATATACTACAACGAAAACTTCAAAAGTTCAAATTCTCAAACACAAAGACACCAGAGGAAGAAACAATCCACTCGAATGGCCCAGCCGATCGAGCCAACCGGCCGATCGAAAAAGACTGTTCAACCGGACAGACCAGCCGACCGAACAGCCCGTTCGATCGAACCTGCCGTTCGATCGACCAGCCCATTCGATCCATTCACACTTGTTTACTTTTCCGCGTTACTTACCGTTATGCTATCGAACTATTCAGGCTAATCTTACCCTCAGCGCTCCCTTCAATCCACAATCAATCACTGTGAGTATACTCGATCCCTTTTTGCTTTTAGCACTTTTGGGTGTTACATACGTTACCTATCAAACCACAATCAAACACAAACTATTTGAACGCTATCCATATGCATGTGCTTCTTGACTAAATGAATGCTGTTTATTATGTTTACACGTGGAGTGCTATCTACCTGCCTTAGCAACATAGTACTATAGTTTGGACTCAGCACCCGTTCACACGGGGGTTGTTAAGGACAATTACTTGCATGGATTACGGTGGTAATCATGTATTGTGAACCGTCTCGGACGGTCAACCCGCAGTCATTGGTATCGATGGTCCATGTCGATAATTAACATGCATCGTTTTCCTCTGTGTACGTGCCTGGTTATGCGTAAACTATTCGAACTCTATATGCTATTATCAAACTTGTGTGCTCACCTTTACATTATATGTATTGACTTTATTTTAACGTATGTGAAAGGTGCTTAAGTTGCTAGGATGCTTAGGCGCATGGTGATGAAATCGAGGCTAGGGAGTCTAGAAACAATAAACATTTGTCTGTAATAATAATAGAATCTGAGTTGTCGGAACGGAATTTATTTGCCTAGTTGCTTTCTATGATAACTTGTTTATTTTTTTGGGATACGGTATGGGACGTATCATTTAACTGAATTTGTAATAATAGTTGTTGTGGAAACTTCTGGACAATCTGTTTCGCTTAGTGCCGCACCCCGATGATTCCGCCATCGGTTGGGGTGTGACAGATTGGTATCAGAGCCATAACTATAGGGAATTAGGCAGACATGACCTAGTCCGGGTCGCTGTCTTAGAGACCTAGACTATAGTTAGGAACCATCAGACCAAGTTTATGTGCTTATTCTACAATCCTCCACTATCACTGCACTCGAATTTTCAAATAAAGTCGGTAGATTTAGTTAGGAATAGGTGTGAAAGCCGCAAACTCCTGACCAAACTGCCTGACTTGTGCTGATTATATTCGTTCATTCATGCTTATCTCATTATTTTTACCAACAAACAAGGGAGGTTCTACCAAATCAGGAGTGAAATCCATATTTTGATGCATAATCTCCTTTATTTTATTAAAAACAAGGAAGAAATTGCTAAGCCAAGGGGTGAAACCCTAACCTTGGTAGTTTGTTCTGGACTTTATTTATCTCACCAAGGCCTCGATGGACTCCAACGACCTGAACTCACAAGCATGACCTAGGGAACGCGCGTGGAATGCCCGAGAATCGAGGCAAAAACATGACCTCTAAAGTCGAAAGTGAAGACAAGTCTACTGTGAATAGTCGAATTGCCTTGGGTAGTCGATGTCTAGTAGCCGCAGACAATCTACCTCTCGATTTTATGCGTTTCGATTCTGAGAACCACAACTGTGTACTCTGATGACTCGTTGATTTTATGTGTTTATGTGTGTGCTTTCTCTGTTTTGTGTTTATATTTCGGGATGTTATTAGATTTTGCTACCATTTCAATCGACACACACGACTCGCATTTGCTATTCTATCTTAAATCGACACCCAGTTATCGCAAACCTAGACGATATTACAGTATGATATGCTATACGACTAAGCTAGGATACACTATGTTGTGCTACTCGATGTGCCATACGCGATCACTATACGAATGACACGCAAGCTTTGAATGATAGGATCTTGAGGCAGTCAGAAAACTATATGCGCTTATAAGGGAATTACGTGATAATTACCTGCTTCAGTGATTAAGTGCCTAGGTATTTACGTGTCTCTGTGTTTTGTGCTCTAAGTACTTATGTGCTTCTGTGCTTATGTGTATCTGTGGTTATGTGCTTATGTGTCTACGTGATGTGTAATTCGACGTGATTCTAAGCTTTAGTAGTCTAAGACGTGTGAGGTGAGATTCGATTTCGTTGTGTTGAGACTCGTGACGATGTCTAATGCAGACCATGTCGTCATCTGGATCCCGACACCGAACCCCACTTACTCGCCAGGAAAAGAGGGACAGACGCCTCGCTGCTATCATCTCCAAAACCATAGCGAAAGCTGTGAGTGAGGTGTATGAAAATGCTAGCAAGTCGTCAGAAGAATCCCGAGCTGAAAACCCTAAGGATTCAAGCAAGGCTGCTTTCAGCTTCAAGCAGTTCAAAGCATGCGGACCAAAAGAATTCACAGGCGAAGATGGTCCAACAGCCATGTTTCACTGGTTCGACTCAGTCGAAGTCACTCTGCGCCAGAGCGGATGTCCCAAGCATCTCCGCACTCTCAATGCTACAGGCGTCTTCCAGTCCCGTGCTCTAGACTGGTGGACGGCCGAATGAAACAAGCGCGGAAATGATGCAGCTTACGGGCTAACATGGAAGGAGTTGAAAGCAATCATGATCGAAGAATTCTGCCCTCCTCATGAACGCCAAAAGCTGGAGGACGAGTTCTGGGGAATCAAGCAGAAGGATGGAGACAACGCTGCTCTCACTGCCCGCTTCAAGCAGCTTAGCATCATCTGTCCTGATCAAGTCAAGACCTCAGATCAAGCCATCAAGAAGTACATTCGAGCCCTACCTGACTGTGTAGCCGACTTTGTTCACGCCGCCAAGCAAGCAACTATCGAAGAAACTTACCTACTCGCCGCTGAGATCAATGATAAGCGACTGAAGTCTGGTTTTTGGGATAAGCAAACCAAGTCTCTGCACCAAGCCACTGCAACACCCACCGACTCATCTGCTCAACCCTCCAAGTCATCGAGAAGGAAGAAGAAGAACAACAATAACAGCTCCAGCAACAAGAGCTGTGCTGCCGCAACAAACGCCACTCCTATACAAGCTGTACCAACTCAGCAGCACCAGCGCTCAGCCCCAGTGATCAATGCACCGCCAGCGAAGCGTGCATACACAGGCCCTCACCCACTCTGCCCGGCATGTTCGTATCATCATCCAGTGGGTCTAGCTTGTCGTTTTTGCGCTCACTGCAACCTTTACGGTCATTTCACTGCAAACTGTCGCTATGGTCCTCGTCAAGCCCCAGCTCAAGCCACTGTCAACCAAGCTCTACTCCCCGCCCCTCAAGGCCAACAAGCAGCTCCAGCACCTGCAGCTAATGCTCGAGTCTGCTTTGCATGTGGTGACCCTAACCACTTTGCAAACAGGTGCCCGAACAGGGTGGTTAAGCAAGAGCCCCAGCAGCAACAACAGCAGCAGCAACAACAGCAGCCTCAGCAACAGCAGCAAGCAGCCCATGCCCGAACCTTCAACATTAATGCCCGCCAGGCTCAGGCGGATAACAACGTGGTTAATGGTACGTTCCTTGTGAATGGTATTTATGCATCATGTTTGTTTGATACTGGAGCTGATAACTGCTTTGTGTCATTTGAATTCGAGAAGCTCCTTAGTCGTAAGCGCTCCTATCTATCCTCGTCATTCGAAGTCGAAGTTGTTACAGGAAGAACTATTGCCGTTAATTCAGTACTCCGTGATTGTACTCTCGAACTACACAATCACATCTTCCCAATCGACCTTATTCCGATGCAACTCGGAAGTTTTGACGTTATAATAGGCATGGACTTTCTTCGTGAAAATCATGCTGAAGTTGTGTGTTTTGAAAAGATGATTCGATTCTCGCTCGCGAACGGTGATCTTCTATGTGTATACGGTGAAACAACGTCGAAAGGTCTCAAGCTTATGTCGTGTATTCAAGCCAGCAAGTATCTCCGCAAGGAATACCGAGCCTTCTTGGCAAACATTGTAGTAGCGAAGAAGGGAAAGAAAAAGAAAGTTGAAGTCAAAGATGTTCCAGTGGTTCGTGAATTTCCTTAGGTGTTCCCTGATGATCTTCCCGGACTACCACCGAGTCGTGATATCGACTTTCGTATCGACCTCATTCCTGGAGCTAACCCCGTTGCCAAAGCCCCTTACCGACTCGCACCATCCGAAATGCGGGAACTCTCGAACCAACTCCAGGAATTACTCGAAAAAGGCTTTATTCACCCAAGCACCTCTCCTTGGGGCGCGCCAGTCCTTTTCGTCAAAAAGAAGGATGGATCGTTCTGGAGGTGCATCGATTATCGGGAATTGAATAAGCTAACCATCAAGAACCGATACCCTTTACCCTGAATTGACGATTTGTTTGATCAGCTACAAGGTGCAGCATGTTTCTCTAAGATCGACTTACGTTCATGATATCATCAGCTACGGATTCAAGAGGAAGACATCCCAAAACCGCTTTTCGAACCCGTTATGGCCATTACGAATTTGTAGTTATGCCCTTTGGTCTAACCAATGCACCCGCGGTTTTCATGGATCTGATGAATCGCGTGTGTAAGCCTTATCTTGACCGTTTCGTCATCGTGTTCATCGACGATGTCTTGATTTATTCCAAGTCGAAAGCCGAACACGCGCAACATCTACGTTTGGTTCTCGAGTTACTCCAAGGGAACCAACTCTACGCCAAATTCTCCAAGTGTGAATTCTGTTGGAGGAGGTTCAGTTTCTGGGTCACATTGTGAATAGTCAGGGTATCCATGTCAATCCCGTGAAGATTGAAGCTGTCAAAAGCTGGATTACACCTAAGAACCCGTCAGAAGTTCGTTCTTTTCTCGGACTAGCGGGCTATTATCGACGATTCATCGAAGGATTCTCTAAGATCGCTGTGCCGCTTACCGCTCTTACTCATAAGGACAAGCCTTTTGTGTGGGGAAGCGCACAAGAGACTGCCTTTCAAACCCTCAAGCATATGCTGTGCAACGCACCGATTCTTACGCTGCCCGACGGAAGCGACAACTTCATTGTCTACTGTGATGCTTCTAGCCTTGGTCTCGGCTGTGTTCTCATGCAGCAAGACAAGGTTATAGCCTACGCATCTCGTCAGCTCAAAATCCACGAGAAGAACTATACAACGCATGACCTCGAGCTAGGCGCGGTTGTCTTTGCGTTGAAGATTTGGCGACACTACCTGTATGGCACTAAGTGTACGATCTACACTGATCACAGGAGTTTACAACACATCTTTAATCAGAGAGAGCTTAATATGCGTCAACGCCGATGGGTAGAACTTCTCAACGATTACGACTGTGAGATTCGTTATCACCCAGGCAAGGCGAACGTGGTTGCTGACGCGCTCAGCAGAAAGAGTTACGTGCTCAGTACCCGAAACATCCAAGCCCAGCACAACCTCGAAACCCTCATCCGCGAAGCTCAACATGCTTGCTTTAACGAGCGAACATTAAAGAGAGAGAGAATCTATCACGATGGAGCTCAGTTAGTAAGCAAAGCAGATGGGATATTCTATTATCTGGACCGAA
The DNA here is from genome assembly GCF_002127325.2 of Helianthus annuus. Classification (NCBI taxonomy): domain Eukaryota; kingdom Viridiplantae; phylum Streptophyta; class Magnoliopsida; order Asterales; family Asteraceae; genus Helianthus; species Helianthus annuus. The sequence goes on along the minus strand of NC_035447.2, from coordinate 73,963,372 downwards.
TTTGGATCCCTAAGCGGACCGATTTGCGAAAGATTATCATGAACGAAGCCCACAAGTCCCGATATTCTATTCATCCCGGTGCAGACAAGATGTACCAGGATCTTCGTTATAAGTACTGGTGGCCGGGTATGAAAAGGGATATCGCTCTGTACGTTGGAAGCTGTTTAACTTGTGCAAGAGTCAAGGCTGAACATCAAAGACCTTATGGCTTACTCGAACAACCGCTAATACCTATATGGAAGTGGGAGAGTATAGCTATGGATTTCATAACAAAACTCCCGCCCACGCCATCAGGTCACGACAGTATTTGGGTCATAGTCGATCGTCTAACGAAATCAGCCCACTTTTTGCCGATACGAGAAGACTACAAGGTGGAGCGACTAGCCCAAATCTACACCGACGAGATCATTCGTAATCATGGTACGCCTCGTGACATCATTTCAGATCGTGACGCTCGGTTTACTTCGCGATTGTGGGAAACGTTTCAAGCGGCCCTTGGTACGTCGCTTAATCTGAGTACTGCATTCCATCCTCAAACCGACGGACAGACTGAAAGAACGATCCGTACTCTTGAAGACATGCTCCGAGCGTGTGTCATAGATTTTGGTGGTAGTTGGAACAAACACCTGCCATTGGTGAAATTCTCGTACAATAACAGCTATCATGCCAGCATTCAAATGGCACCTTTCGAGGCTTTGTATGGTAGAAGATGTCGATCGCCTATTGTGTGGCACGAGATCGGTCACTCGCAACTAACCGGTCCCGAGATTCTACAAGAAACGACTGACAAAATCCACCAGATTAGAGACAACTTGGTGAAAGCTCGGAACAGACAGAAAAGTTACGCCGATAAAAGACGCAAGCCCCTCGAATTTGAAGTTGGTGACTACGTACTCCTAAAGGTATCGCCTTGGAAGGGTGTAGTCCGATTCGGCAAGAAAGGGAAACTCGCGCCTCGATATGTTGGACCTTTTAGGATTCTGGAAAGAATCGGAAAAGTCGCCTACAGACTTGAATTACCGGAGGAACTCAGTAACGTCCACCCGACTTTCCACGTCTCTAACCTCCGGAAATGCCTTGCTGATCATGATCTAATCGTACCACTCGATGATCTACAGGTCAACGAAACATTACACTTCGTGGAAAAGCCTGTCGAAATCATGGATCGCCAAACCAAGCAACTCAGGCGCTCTCGCATCCCGATCGTGAAGATCCGATGGGAAGGCAAACGAGGCGGGAAGTTCACTTGGGAACTCGAAAGCGACATGAAGGACAAGTGCCCACAGTTGTTTAAATAAATAGATCTGAAGCATCAAATTAGTAAATCACGGCGTTGTGTAGCCTTCGAGCCTAATTTCGGGATGAAATTCCCTAAACAAGGGGAGGCTATAACACCCCGTGTTTTCAAATGTCAAAGTCAAAGTCAAATTCCAAGTCAACTTTGACTTACTTTGACTGTAAATAGTCGATTTTATGTTCTAGTTGTATTATGTGGAGTAAATGTTGTAATCAGCAAGAATGGAAGTAATCGAATGTTTTAAAGCGAACCGATCTACGACTGTGAATAGTAGGAAGTAACAATGCGATAAAGTTAACTAATCAGTAATCAAACCGATCTAACAATCATCGAACTCGAGACTCGAATTATGCGAATTGTGGTATTGTTATATGTGTTACTTGTGCATGTTACTTTATGTTTGGTGTGGCATTCAAGCAAATCAATCGAAAATCGAATCGAAACTCGAAAAGCAAATCGAACTCAATCGAAACCGACATCGAAACGTGACTTACAGAAGATTGTATGTTAGATATAGTGATTGGGACTGAAAGTAATTTGACTAGGAACTCTATCGTATTCGTATCATCGTCCATCGAAATCGAAATGTCGAAAATCGTCGCAAAATACTCAAGGTGTGTCGCGGATCGAACAGGAGGCAACCTGATCGAACAGGCCTGGCGATCGAGCAGCCCACTCGATCGGAGCTCCTGGCAGATCGGCTGCCACTTTCCTCTTTTGGAAGCCTATAAATAGGGCTGTCCTTGTCTTCATTTCCACTTTTGGAAAGTTCTGACCGGCCAGCTCCTATTCTTCACTTTTTCTCAGATTTCTCTCAACTCCGGTAAGTTTTCACTCTAGATCTTGTACGTTTTGATCATTACTAGATTCTACACCTTTCTATCTTTCAAAACTTGGATTCTAACCGTGAAATCACCAAGATCTAAGTGTTCTTGGGTGATGTCATCATGGTGTTCTTGAAGAACATCAAACTTTGGCATCATTCAACCATGAATAGCTTAGATCTAACCGATTTTCACATAAACAAGTTAAGATCTATCAAAGATCTAAACATCCATAAGTTGTGAAGGATTGGAAGAAGGAATCCCAACTTTCTTTCAACTCTTTTACACTCAATGCCTTCAAACCGTTAGAAACGGAGCTTGAACCGGCTAACTAGTCATTCTAACAAGTTAAAAGGTTCAAGATTCGGATTCTATATACAAGGTTCACCGATTTCGGGTTAAACTCTAAACCAACATTCCGAACCGTTCACCGGCCGAACTTGGGTGATTCCTGTTCGAGCCAAAGAAACAAGTAGGAACGAAGGTTATCATAGTTCAACTCGTTGTCAAGATACCTTGAAAGAATGACAAATAAACAAACAGCCAAGTGTTAGACGAAAGGCCGACCAGGTCAGAAATGCTGGCCGAACGGCTAGGCTATTCGAACAGCCCAGCCGATCGGACGTGCCAGCCGATCGACCGGGCCAGGCGGTCGGCTAGCACATGGTCCCACACTTTTAAAATTTCATGAAGCATAGTATTGAGGAAGAGATGTTCGATCGAACTGTGTTTGGTAAACATTACTCTTCGAATCATGAGATACTACTCTTCAACACTTAATCGTTTTCACAACTCGTTCGTAGTAGGAATGCCAGCCGATCGAACAGACCATTCGATCGGGTGACATTCTATTGAGAATCACCTAAGGTTCCCAGCCGATCGAGTGAGCTAGCCGATCGAACGAACCGTTCGATCGACCGACTTGAAAGGTAAGAACACTTCATTGTTCTCATATACTACAACGAAAACTTCAAAAGTTCAAATCCTCAAACACAAACACACCAGAGGAAGAAACAATCCACTCGAATGGCCCAGCCGATCAAGCCAACCTGCCGATCGAACAAGACTGTTCAACCGGACAGACCAGCCGACCGAACAGCCCGTTCGATCGAACCTGCCGTTCGATCGACCAGCCCATTCGATCCATTCACACTTGTTTACTTTTCCGCGTTACTTACCGTTATGCTATCAAACTATTCAGGCTAATCTTACCCTCAGCGCTCCCTTCAATCCACAATCAATCACTGTGAGTATACTCGATCCCTTTTTGCTTTTAGCACTTTTGGGTGTTACATACGTTACCTATCAAACCACAATCAAACACAAACTATTTGAACGCTAACCATATGCATGTGCTTCTTGACTAAATGAATGCTGTTTATTATGTTTACACGTGGAGTGCTATCTACCTGCCTTAGCAACATAGTACTATAGTTTGGACTCAGCACCCGTTCACATGGGGGTTGTTAAGGATAATTACTTGCATGGATTACGGTGGTAATCATGTATTGCGAACCATCTCGGACGGTGAACCTGCAGTCATTGGTATCGATGGTCCATGTCGATAATTAACATGCATCGTTTTCCTCTGTGTACGTGCCTGGTTATGCGTAAACTATTCGAACTCTATATGCTATTATCAAACTTGTGTGCTCACCTTTACATTATATGTATTGACTTTATTTTAACGTATGTGACAGGTGCTTAAGTTGCTAGGATGCTTAGGCGCATGGTGATGATATCGAGGCTAGGGAGTCTAGAAACAATAAACATTTGTCTGTAATAATAATAGAATCTGAGTTGTCAGAACGGAATTTATTTGCCTAGTTGCTTTCTATGATAACTTGTTTATTTATTTGGGATACGGTATGGGACGTATCATTTAACTGAATTTGTAATAATAGTTGTTGTGGAAACTTCTGGACAATCTGTTTCGCTCAGTGCCGCGCCCCGATGATTCCGCCATCGGTTGGGGTGTGACATTGCCAAAGTCCGAGATTTCGGGTCTTTATATTGATTAATCATTCGGGGATATCATAGTCGCTCTTCTGCTACATCCAGATATATGCTGACCTAGACACGACTATGATATCTTTTCAAAAGAGCCAAAGAGGCCTAAAATCCTATATTGAAGAAGCTTTTATAGCGAGTCATTCAAATGGGCAAAAATGCATAAATCGTATCGTTTTTGGTTTCTATCTTAGCCCTTATTAGATATTGGTTTCTCTGCTGTACGGAAGTACTGACCTGATCACCAATTATATATCGTTGAAAAACAAAACGAATGAAGTCAATATACTCATATGTTATGAGGAACCTTTGTGCATATTTTGATTGCGGGGGTATTACCTGACGTGGGACTCACGGGCGTAATGTTCCATTTCTATAGCTTGTGTGGGGGCCATTGTAATTTTGTCAATATTACCAAAACATGATAACAAGTTCATCGAAAGCATGTTGAAAGAAGGATGCATGGATTTAAGAGGACAAACATACTAACAGTTTTTCTTGTGCCTCGATTAGTTGAAAAGAAAACTTTAAAGAACTGATAAGTGTTGACAATATGATCTTTTGCAGGAAAGTCGATGAGCGTCAGATAAAAGGAAAAAAGCAAAAAAGAAACTTCCCGGGTTAAAAAATGAATTTCGGTGTCCAAATTGCCCAAGTTTTGATTTTCCTTAAAGCATTTTTAGGTTCTGCATATTATTAAATCAAAATGGGCACGTTTTTCGAGAAAGTTTGAAATTTACGAGCGTATTTGTTTTTTAGTTGAAAATTTTCAAAAGATTCCATATTTTTCAAGCAAGACGCGGTGTATTTAAGGTTTGAGCGTGTTTAATAAATATGCTGGAAATGTTTAAATCTTGTATATATACACCAAATCAGTTAACATTTCAAACCTTTTTCACAAATCATCTTTTAAACTCTCAAAACTCTCATATTCTACATCTCATCATCTATCTTCCTTGAAATCAATACTTGTCATCGTGATTAAGGTACCTAAATGTTGGACATCAAACACTAATTTATGTCATTAGTGCACTGAATCAGATTGAAATTACAGGGTAGTGATTGTTTAGATCAGTTTTGTGGGTTTTGTAAAGGGTTTATGAAGAAATTTCTGAATGTGGCATAGATGTTTGAAGCCAGCAAAATTAGTTGGATGCAACGGATTTAATGTGATAATAAAGGGTCGCGCATTTAAGTCTCGAATGCGAGTTCGAGCAACCGGCGTATTTAACAAATACGCCGGTCTCTCAGTGTAGATAATCATCTAAGCTGGGATTGGACACGAGATCTAAACTAAATACGCGATTCATTATCAGCGTATTTATTAGCGCTTTTGACGATTTGACCAGCGAAATCAACTCTATCCACGTATTTGACCCAAATGACCGACGTAATTACTTTGTAACACTGGCGTATTTATCCAGACCAAATCTACTTCTTGGGTCTTATCAGCGGATATGTCAGCGGAATTAACCTTGTTTCTAAAATCAGTTTTTTTATTTAAACATTATTTATTTTCAATTTTGGTTTTTTAAAATGTAAATAATTTCTTTTTACAATTTTGTTTATATATATATATATATATATATATATTATTTATATAAATATTTCAGAAATATTTTGTAAATAACCTAACCAACTAACATATACGTTTCAGAACTTGTAATCTAATTTGGCTCGTTTGTGTGGTTTCTCAGAATGGTGAAGGATATAGCTTGGGATAAAACACGGAAACATAATCAGCCGTGTAAAATATAGCCGCCGCTGAAGGATTTTGAACATGTGGCAGATTGGATAAATTCAAGCAAAATCAGTTATGCTGTCCAAGAAGATCCAACAATATACACTATTCATATCGAAGAATTATGGAAGACCGCAAAAGTCGAGACCGTCAACAAAGTCAATAGGATCACAGTAACCGTTCGAAACAAGGAAGTCATTGTAACAGAAGACAGTGTGCGAAGGGTATTAAGTCTCGGAGATAATCATCAGGATCCATTACGTTTAAAGAAAGATGAAATTTGGATGGATTTAAGGGAATAAAGTACGTCGGAGACTTTAAGTACAAGAATGAGATCAAACGAAATGGTCTCACAAGAGTCAAGATTCCCCCAGAGATTCTAGTTGTGGCAAAGTTACATGGCTCATCGACCCTACTAATGTTGTGACAAGAGTCAAGATCCCTTCAAAGATTCCAGTGACGTTCACCAATTTCAAAAAGTGGTTCTATGATGGAAAAACTGGTGAAGCGGTCATCAACTCCTACTCAAATGAAGATATCCGCATTTTGGATCCAATGGATGTCTTTATGTTCTGCTTATCCGATTTGAATGTTCTTTATAGCCACAAGATTCATGTTGGTGCTGAAAACGAGTATAAGGAAGAAGGCATGCTATTTCAAAGGGAAATAGAACGAGCGAGGGAATGAAAGATAGAGATGATGGATATCTTGACAAGAATCGAGAAACAAAAGGAGAGAGAGAGGAAGCGAAGAAAAAGAAAAGTAAAGAGAAAAAGAAACAAAAGTCTCCAGCAAAGCAAACAAATTCATCACCTGAGCCAATTGCATCTGAATCTCAACCTTCGGCCTCATCCACATATGAAGCCACTATGGAGGATCCACCAGTCATCAGGGAATCTGTTATCAATCAACCACCACTTGAACAGATCACAGAACAAGCTGTAACAAATCCAGAAGCCGAAGTTCAAGATTGAAAGAATGATCAAGTACGCAACGATCTAGGGGGGATATTGTTAGAGCTCTTGAGATCATTGGTACCTGGTTTTATTAGCTTTTGGATTGTTTTATTATAGTTTACAATGTTATAGAAAGTTCAGGGGTCAAAAGTGCATTTATGTAATAGTTAGTCAGACACGACGTATTTAAGTATCTGGCGTATTTATCAAAATACGCCAGACAGTCAAACGTGTATATATATGTGCTTAATGGAAAACCCTAGGCCAAGGTTATTGGACTAGTTCGTGGTGATTTCTCTTGTGTTGTGATTATGCTATTGTGCTAAATCCGAATATCCAGGTGCTCTTAGTGTGTATATCATTTGGGATTACATAAACAACACTTGTTTGATCCATACTAGAATCTTCATCTTCATCTTTTGATTTTCTTAACTTTCGCTCACTCAAACACCTAATCATTAGGTGTTTGGGTGTTAACAATCAAACCACTGTGATCTGGATCTTGTTTGGGATTCATAAGTACAAAGGTCTTTTCGTGATTAGCTGACATCACCCTGATAGTGACATCTAATATTCCTAATAGAAAAGATTCCATAGATGTTTGCAAACATATGTGGGAATCTAACCTCTGATAGAATATACTAAACAGCTGCTACAAAGTAAAATACCATTACATTGATGAAACCACTGATCTTCAAGCCGATGTTGCTTCATATCAAACATTTGTATGGTCTGAACAAATGTTTGGTCTTCTTCAATAGATTTTTGCTTCAACAGCACTTTGGTCATAATCAGTACTTGTCTCTTCTTCAACAGTGGTTTCCCAGGCTTGAACATATGTTAGCATGTCTTCATTAGATGTTCTGATTACTGTTCAAGATTCACTATCTTTGGGAGGAGAATGCTTTATCTACTGTTTATTTCTTGATTAGATAAATCATGTTTTGGCTTTTGAATTCATCTGTTCTTTTGTAGATCCAACAATAACTCGAATCACTATGTGGATAGAATACTAGCTTTTCATGAAATTTTTCAGATTCTTTATCTTATTTTTCTCATAAGCTAAGACCATGTAACAATCCTCAGTGTTTTGGTTTGTTTTTTCACATACTGTGCAAAACAGTGTTCCTTTTGTGTTCCTGTCCCTTTTTGAATCAGCCTTTGATTTAGCTTGGAGGTTTTTGCAGGGGCTAGCTGTTTTGGACAAAACTGCTGAATGGTTAGCATATGTTAACATTTTTCATTCATAGGTCACAAATGTTATTGGTTTGAAATTCCTATCAACACATGTTTCATCTGACCAATTAATGTTGTGTTGATAAAGGAATTTATGAGAAGAACCACAATCAGTGTATACTGTCTCCTTTCCAGTTGAGGAATTGAACCTAAAGTCAATGGCTTGAGTTTTTGTAGTGTAATCACTTGGTCCTCGTGTGTGATTGTACCCTAGACCAAATTTGACATTGCCTTTAGTTGGTTGATTTAGCAAAATCTCAAATCTTTTACATGATTCTACCTATTTCTGACAATTTACTTGGGTAGAAATCAGTTCATTTTGATATGTTTGATATTTTTAAAGAAGTGATTTGAAATGTGCAAAGTGATTTGAGGCTTTATGTTTTAGATCGGAAATAATTTGGTGTTTTTCTTTCAACACTTGTTTATGAGAACTAATGGTTTGTGACAACAATGTCTTAGAGTTTTCAGATTTCTCAAGGCCCATGATATTGACTTCTTTGATATCCCCAAATGCTTGAATCCACTTTTTAGAACAGAGTTCTGATAGTATTTCTAGGGATATATCAACAAGCTAACAAGGTTCAGCAGTTGTTGATCCAGCAAGTGGAATAATGCACAATCTAGTAGTTTCACTAGTGATATAACCTGATGTACCACTTAACGCTTCTTAAGCAAGTCATGCAAGATTCTGGTCACCATGACAAGTGCAAGCATGCTAAAATGTTCATCACTCAAATCCTCAAGTAGACTACTCTAGGATATGAGTGTGTGTTGTGTGTGTGTTTTTCTTTATAAAACATTTAATCAAATTAGGAAATTCAATCAAACAGTAATATCTAAACATATCAAAAAATCACAAATGAACAGGGAATGATTGCAAATGATTCATTAAGAATTCAACAGATGTAATACAATCAATCAAGTACAAAGTACTTCTCCTCACTAGGGGATCACACTTTCACTAAGTTTTTTATGCTTTTTGGCTCTTAGTCTTAACTATTACAGAATACAGAGCAAATTATATATAGCAGGTGTGAACTGCTGGTGATGTCACCATGAAAGCGACCTTTAAAAACTTCATTAAATGTTGTAACTGCCAGCAGTTGTCAAACTGCTGGATTCTCACTGTTTCATTGAGCTGCTGCTTCTTTAAGAGAAAAAGAGTGAACTGTTGGATTTCATAGAACTGTTGGTTGTGATACAACACTTCTGCCTTGACTTGTTGACTGGTCTTTGGGTCTTCAGTCTTTGACTTTGATTGACTTTGACCGTTGACTAGTACTTTGAGGATCAATACTTGTTCTCTATCTTCTTTAGATGTAGTACTTTGATGCAACAGGAAGTGGGGCAGCTGTTTTGGGAAGCCTTCAAAGGGAGAGAAACTGTTGGACTTAAAGATTGTATCTTGAACTTATTCATGCAAGGATGATGGATCCTTTGGGTTTTAGATTCCATCGTCAACATATCTTGTATAACGCAACAATCTCCCCTAGATCTGTTGATGCCAAAACTCATTTATTTGGGTCTGTCTTTTATTCTCTTATTTTGTTGATGAAGAGTCCTTTGCAAGAATTTGCTGATGTTGTGAAGAATGACAACTCCTTTATCTTCATCACAGTCAACCCATGATTTTCAAACAACTATAACTTTTTCATACGTTAATATTTTTTTTAATTACACCAACAAAGCACATTGCTATAGTTTTCTTAAAACAATTTACATGATTTAGAACACCCATTACGTGATTACGTGATTTTGAATACTCAACACATGAATACATGATTTTGAATACCCATTACGTGATTTCATTATATTATGTGAAACCACACTAAGTGATTACGTAATTACGCAACAATAGTTGACTATGTATTATAACGTGACTACATGATTTTGAATACCCATTTCATGATTACGTGATTTCATTATAGTATATTTTATGTGAAACCACACTGAGTGATTATGTTATAAGCATAATTGTAATAACAATAGTTATAACAAAATGTATTAAATGTGTAATCAAGTAATGGATTTATATTGAATGTGTAATCACGTAATGAGTATTCAAAATCATGTAATCACGTAATGGACTATTGGGTATTCAAAATCATGTAAATTTTTATAAGATGACTATAGCAATAGACTGCTCAAATTAAAGAGAATGAAATGTTCGTTAATATGGTGTATTTTTTTAAATATTAACGTATGAAAAAGTTATAGCCGTTTGAAAATCACGGGGGAAGTTGTTCACTTCGAAAAGGACAAGAATACCCTTCCTACCGATGACACTTGTCCTTCTCTAATTCTCACGTGCATTTCGTATGAAATTGTTGTCTATTTATTTGTAATCAAACATATCCTTTCCGATTTCATTAATGATGCTCCCCATACATATTATTTTTTAACGGAAATTTGGATCACTAACGGACCACGAAAGTATCATCGTGTCACCAGCGAAATCAATCGATCATATCCATCTCCACTAGGCTATAATGCCTATATACCAATTCAGGAGTAAACCTAATAAATCTGAGAAAACCCCCTTTGTGGGAATCGAACCAAGGACCTAATGGTCCATAAGCCTTATCCCACCCCAAGATGCCACTAGGCTATAATGTCATGGACCATACATATTAAGACAAGGGGGTGTGGTATACTGCCCCTGGCCACATCGAACTCGTTAGCACCCCATAACGCCCTAACCACTTCCCAGGCGCTAAAGGAGGCGCCATAGGTCATTTCGGCCAAGCTCATAACGGGCTTTTTTGCACGATTTTCAATGTTGGTGCTCAACATGACCATTCATCAATGGTCCAATTTATAAAAATAAAAAATAATTTTTTTATGTTAATATATATACAGATATTTTACACACACCAATCACAAACTAACACACTAAAACACGCACATTCTCTCCAATCATTTTTATAACAAAAATGTCATCCCACTCTTCATCCGATTCATCCAGCTCTTCATCTGACGGAATGACTAACGATTTGCTTATCATAATGATGCAGGAGGCGATTCAATATTTGTACTAAGAAACCGAATCGTCTACAACGTGTACCAGACAAGCGCCTATTGAACGAGATCGATTAGGTGCTCATGAACGTTTAATGCACGATTATTTTTGTGAAAATTCATTGTACGACGATGCACAATTTACGCATCGGTTTCGTATAAGTCATCGTCTTTTTTTAAGAATTTCTAATGATCTTACGGGCCAATATCCATTTTTCATATAAAGAGAAAGTGTCAAGTCACAAAATTGGATTCTATGGAATATAAAAGTGTACAGCCGCAATCCGGCAACTTGTGTACGGCACAGTGAGTGATGTGTGGGACGAATATTTAAGGATGTCGGCCAGAAGTTGTCGTGACTATCTTGATAATTTCTTTGAAGGTATCCGTTACTTATATTATTATTATTATTATTATTATTATTATTATTATTATTATTATTATTATTGTTGTTGTTGTTGTTGTTGTTGTTGTTGTTGTTGTTGTTGTTCTTGTTGTTGTTGTTGTTGTTGTTGTTTTAATTTATAGAAACTATTATGTTTGGTGTTAATTTTCTTTACGGGAGGCGATATTTGGGGATGTCGACTGCTACCGACGTTCCACCTTTATACGAGGCCCACTAGCGGTTACACAAGTTTCTCGGGATGTTGGTAGTCTTGATTGCACGCACTAGGAGTGGGCGACATGTCCAACCACTTGGAAAGGGCAACACCATCATGGTGACCACGAGGGTCCTATCCTAATACTACAAGTGGTAGCATCTCCAGATTTATGAATTTGGCATGCGTACTTTGGCATGGACGGTGCGAAAAATGATATCGTTGTTTAACTAACTTCGGGTCTTTTCAATGATGTCAGAGCTGGTGTTGCACCAAATACTTCATTCTATGCAAACGATATGGAGTATAAGTATGGGTATTATCTTGTCAACAATATTTATCCGGAGAGGGTTACATTGGTGAAAACTCATTCGTGTCCAGATGATGAAAAAAGATTGTACTACAAGAAAAACATGTATCGGTAAGAAAAGATGTCGAGCAGGCTTTCTGTGTATTGAATAAGAGATGATCTATCATTGCCCAACCGTCGAGGATATTTGAAAAGAGTAAAATAAGAAACGTCATGTATATGTGCATCATCTTGCATACATGGTATTGGAGGACTTAGACAGAGTGTTTTGTGCAGAGAGTTATGATGAAGGTAACCAACCGGTGAACCAGCTACTCACTTATGCTTAGAATAAAGTTACCAGAGCAAGGATACGTGACAGGGACACACACCTTAACCTTCAAGCTGATCTTACCGAGCACCTATGCTTTGATCGTGAACAAGGAAGAGACGATGTTAGTGCATATTTTGTGTTTCCACCACTGTACGCATAGACTAGATAAAGCGTGTGTTGAATATTGTATAGTTGAGAGTGAGATACTAACACATGACACTTTCGAGAGGACGAGTACTGATCCGCAAGGATGAGTCATCCACTCCAAAGTCTCATGTCTATAAATAGGAAGTTATGTGTTCGAAGTTCATAAGTTTTCGAATTTCTTCACTATCATCATCATTTGGAACAGCTAGAGAGACTCAGGTTTCTCTCCAGCTTGTAAAATGATGTATGCTCTTTCGGTATGAAATGAAATCTTCTACTTTTGCTTATTCTTATGAAATTTCTACCGAACTAGCTTTATCCTATCCAAACTTCTGTCTAAAACCGCCGTTCCGGATCCTAACAGTGGTATCAGAGCTATGGTAGCAATTCAATCGACCTAACCATTGATTGAATCACCTACACTCATGATTTATGGGTTTTTAGTTGTAAAACATCAAATTGAAGGTCAATTCATGGATTGAATTTGAAATTGAAGACATCATTACATTCAAAATTGATTTTCGTTCATGTCTGTGAAGGATTCATCGTCAAATTCGAAGAAATGAAGATTTAAATTGAAAAAACTAGAACAGCATCTTTCGAGCGAACGAGTCATTTTCAAACGGATGAGGACTCATCTGCACGGGATTAGCAGTCATATGCACGAACAAGTCTCACTTTTCCAAATCAAACTTCTCATCCGTACGAAGGAGTCAACCACATGGATGAGTCATTTGCTCGAAGACTCACGCATGAAAATTCTGAAATTCCAAATCGTGAAAATTTGTTTTTAGGATCGATTTGAGGGGGAAAGTGTCCAAAAGAATTTAGTGATGAAAAATTTTCCGAGGATTTTAACGTTAAATACGGGTTGTTCGGGGACACGTCGGAATTTTCGTAGAGAATAAAAGGATGATGAATTCACAAATAGAATGTTGATAGAGAGTGGGCTAGTCACGGATACCTATTCATAATGATTATCATCTGGTGAAGTGACTATTAATGGGCTAAAATTGTTAAATCCGCAATAAACCTGAATTTGCCTATTTTGAGGGGGAAATTCAGTGATGAGTTTAAAGAGATCAGAATTTGCAAAAATGAGGGGGAATAAAAATTTCATTGAAAATATTGAAATTTCGACATTTTTGAAATTCAAACATGCAACAGTAGTCGGGTGGTTCCCAGTAAAAATTGTCTGGAGATGCATAGGATCTTGGATTTGTTAGTCCGTGATCATAGGAAGTTCGGATTCTTTAGATCGTAATCAGACTGATGCCTAGGGGTTTGATGTCCGAGTCTTCGTATAAGCCGGTTAGCAGGATTAGCGTCCGGATGATGCATCACTAATGTCGATACTTTTAAGATTTCAGAGAGATTTCAAGAACACGACAGCTCTGTGATCTCTAAAGTGTCAGAATGTTTAGTCTTCGAGCAAATGAGTTGTTTTTCGGACTAACTGCCAGGGAATGATGATATTTGTTGATTAAGTTGCTGCCAGGACTAACGGAGAAGGCTATATATTCGCTATCGTGACTAAAGAAGAAGAATGTGAATTTGATCATGGAAGAATGTTTCTTAGATCAAAGTGTGTCACCAGATGATTTGTAATCCAATGAAGATTTCCTGATTGAAGAAAATACTGTTTACACTGACCAGTATTTGAAGATTGGTTGTGCATAACAATGGTTACGGAAGACGAGATTTCAAATTTTCATGGGTATTCATAGACTTGAAGTTTACTAGTGTGGTGTTCAAAGTTTCTATCAGTCGTCGGTTGGGTTTTTTAAGATTAGGAGAATGACCTATGAGTGTTTGAAGATTAAGTGTTTGAGCTATGAGAGGTAAATAAAAAATTGAACGCGGATGTGGTAAAAGTTGAAATAGATAAGCTACATTGTGTCATTTTAAGTTGGTGATTATTCATGAAAATTGCAGTTAAGCAAATCAGAGTAGGTTAGAAACCGTGCAAACAAAGAACTGAAGTGTCATTTAAGGGGGAATATATATGCTATTGCAAAATGCAAGCCCGAATAATCAATCAAGGGGGAATTATCTACAACATCAACAAATGCTTGATTGAAGTTGTAGAATATTCAAACACGACTTTCATATTTGAAGATCAAGATTCGACAGTTACGTACAAGGGGGAAAGTGTTAGTGCATATTTTGTGTGCCTGCCACTATACGAATAGGCTAGATAGAGCATGTATTGAATATTGTATAGTTGAGAGTAAGATACAAATAAATGACACTTTGGAGAGGACGAGTACTGATCCACACGGACGAGTCATCCGCTCAAACTGTCATCCGCTCCAAAGCCTCATGTCTATAAATAGGAAGTTATGTATTCGAAGTTCATAAGTTTTGGGCAACGACTGGAGAGACTCTCCAGCTTGTAAAATGATGTATGCTCTTTCAGTATGAAATGAAATCTTCTACTTTTGTTTATTCTTACGAAATTTCTACCGAATTATCTTTATTTTATCCAAACTTTCGTCTAAAACGGCCGTTCCGGATCCTAACAAACGGCGAGTGAAGATGTGTATTTTTTAGTTTAACCTAGTTGAATCTTTTAAGCGTTGTATTTTTTTAAGTGACATTGTATATTTTTATTTAAATTATAATTAATATATCAAAATCAAATAATGTTCAAATTTAATAAAAAAATTAATTAGGTAACAATCATGGAGCTTTAAACTATTATAAGAATGTTAAAGGAAAGGGCTTTAAAACCCCCCATATGAGGTGGCGCTAACTTTGCATAATAAAGCCTACTGGGGCTTTAAATCACACCCACCAACCTAATTAAACCGACATAACTTTTATGATGTAATGCATGCATCTCAGGAATCGTCGTACCGCTTCAATTATCAACCGATTAAATGCAAACAAGTTAGTTCAAATGCAGGAATGGGTGTCTTGAATTGATGAACAGTCTTGATGCTTCATGGAAAGGTTCTCGAACACAATAAAAAGGAACCCCTCTCATTCATTTTGATCATCCTAAACCAAAGCAATAGACAGGTTCAATATGTTATTTCTCAAAGTTCAATTAAAATAGCAATATGGAGCTGTCTCTTAATTAAATAATTTCTTGTATCGGGTTTTTTCTTGAAATTGGTGGTGAACTCGGGTTACTCTTGGAGTACTCCGTTTGATCCAGTGGGTGACCCGAAAGTACTCGGAATTGATTCTGTTGGCCGTTCAAAAAAAATGAGGGGTTGGTATTTATAGGTTATAGAGCATTCATTCGAGCCGTTATACTCCATGCGAAAAGTCACGGCCCTTTAATTTATTTTGATCCTGTAACTACAATGTGAAACATCGCATCGAATTATGCGGCATGTTGAAAAGAATGTTTTCAATAAACTTAAGAATTCTCACATCTAATATAGTTACTTAAATATTTATAATTCCGTCGCAAAGTGCGGACCGACTTCAACTTGTTATTTATAAAAAATAACTGCTTATGTTTGGTTTTATTGGTAAAGTACAATTCTAGTGACTTAAAATTGGTTTAAGTCAAACATACACGGTTGCATTTTGAAAAATGGGTGTAAAACCGTGTACTTGAGGGATTGCATCTCGATGTGCATGTTCATGGTCAACACGTTGACAATAAAGTATACAAAAGTCTTTCTCTCATTTATAGTTTCAACATACATATTTTCTTTGAATATCTCGTTATTCATTGAATGAATACTGAATTAGGCCTATCAATCGATTTCTTCTTAACCATCACTGGTGCTCTAGTGGTGGTCAGGGATATTTAAGTTCCACCTATGGTAAGCCTGGGTGAGTTTTCTTCTTCAGGTCTGAAGTTCGAGTCTGACTGATAGGGGTTTCTCATTGAACGGTTTAAATTGGAGATCTATTGTGCAAGAGGGCTCTCTAGCCCGTACCCGATTAAGACAACGTATGCTAGACCTCCCGAAATACGCGAAAAATTCACTCCTTTAAAAAAATCGGTTTTTTGTTAACATGGTATGAAAGACCCAATTTATCCTCCTGAGGACAATTCTAATAAAAGATTTAGGATTAATTACACAGATAATTCTTACGTTTTACATAAATTACAACTTTGGTTCTCATAACTTTAAATTTACATATATATTGTAAGTGCTTTGCACTTTATAACTGTAATGATCTCTGACTTGGATTGCAGTTAATTTTTTTCGATAAACACATGTAAGTAAAATGACTATAATATCCTTACTATTAAAAAATAAAAAAAAATAAAATATAAACTTGATTAAATCTTAATTCTAATTGTTAAAAAGTTCAAATACGACCGACTCCTTTTATCTTCTTCATATGTTCAGAACACGAAAAGGTTCACAAAACTTTTGCAGGAAGAAAAATATTGATAGTAAATGAGAGGGGCCATCTTACTATGTTAAAGTCGGTTTTGAACGCATTGCCAACCTTTTTTTCCTTTATGTAAAGCTCTGGCTAAAGTCTCAGATATCTTGGAGAGGTTGAGGAGAGTCTTCTTTTGGGGCGGTTCGGATGAAAACTCTCATATGAGTTGGATGGCATGGGAAAGGTAATAGCTCCTATGGAGTACGGTGGATTAGGATTTGGTTCCCTTCGAGATGCTAATTTAGCTATGCTTTCAAAATGGTGGTGGAGATTCAAAACGGACAAGGACGGTCTATAGAGAAGAGTGATTTGGGCGATTCACCACAACAATAGATCCTGGGCTCCAATTCCAGCAAAGATGTCAATACAAGGTCCTTGGAAGCAACTCATCGGAATTAGTGCTCATCTCAATCAGATCGGGGTTAATCTCCTTGATGCAATTTGGTGTCGGGTGGGATGTGGTTCGAAGGCAGCCTTCTGGCTGGACATTTGGATCAGTGAGCAACCTTTATGTGTCAATTTCCCGGTATTATTTGCTCTTGAAACAGATAAGTCTTGCTGCGTTTCAGATCGGGTCTCATGGGGAGAGAATTCGGTGACCTTATCATGGAGGTGGAACCGTCCTGTAACACCAGTTAGTGAACAAGAGGAGTTGTTAGAGTTGTCGCTCCTTATATGTGAATTTATTGGTGGTAATGGGCCTGATGAATGGGTCTGGAAATATGATAAATCAGAAATTTTTTCGGTGGCCAGCATTAAAATTTTTTCAGCTTCGGTATCAAGATCAGTTCCGGATTATCTGTTCTTTTGGAATAAATTAGTTCCGAAAAAAGTGGGGGTTGTTTCATGGCGGGCTATATAGGAAAGGCTTCCTACCCGGGTTGCACTGGCTGCAAGAAATGTCAACACTGCAGATAACCAATGTTTGTTTTGTGAAGATTACGAAGAAACCTGCGAACATCTGTTCGTATCCTGCCAGTTTTGTCACACCCTGGCTTTTGCGGAAGCGTGGGTTTATTTGGTGTGACTTCTTAATACCATAGCATAATCACAACAATGCTATATGAAAACAAAACCATGATGTTCATCCATTCATCAAGTTTTTAAAAGTAAAACACAACAACATTGTTTTTAAAAAAATCGACACGTAAAACCGAATACAACCATGACATAAAGAAAACATGTTCAATGACATAACTAAAGACATGAAATAAAAACACAGTTTAAGACTGGTGACCCGTCCAGGCAAAGGTCACACTTCCTAAACTCGGATGACATCATTATTCCTACGCAGCTTGACGTGATGCATACCGTGCCAGATCCACTAATTTCCTGAAATACATGCAGTTTGAAAAATCAACAAAAAGTTGAGCGAGTTCATGAAAAGGTGAGTATAAAATAACCTTTAAAGTATGTATAAAAGTCCCTGGTATGTAGCAATAAGGAAAAAGAGATCACCAATGGGTTGCAAAGCCACTGGTATGTGTGAGAAAGTGCAGGGAAACTCAAACCTAGCAAATTTGTTACCGGGCTTCGGCTATAAGACACAGTCACCTCTATGGGCCTCCCCGGCCTCACGGGTGTGGGCTCGCTACACCCAAATAGATCTATCACTCTTGTGTCCCTCGGTCCTACAACGAGGATTAATGGCCTCAAGTGTTGTACCCACCCATCACATGATCTAGTAGTATAAACCATCCCTACGCTAACCATACCATGTAATAAATGTTTGTAATAATTGTCGCATGTATTTCACCCCCGAAGTATAAAACTGAAAACAGTAAAGAGAAAAAGGGGGACATGAACTCACAGAAGTGCGTATCCAGAAACGTCAATTCCAACTCAATCTGCTGCGTGACGACCTACACGTACTAATGCCTATTAGACGGACGGGCCGTGCCTTGGCTTAAGGTTTAACGTTTTTGGGAAATAGTTAGACAACTATTTCGTATTCACACTTCTTATTTATTTTATAAGTATATTCCTTCCCAATGATGGGGGTAATAATACATATATGCTTTATAATTCCGAAAATATATTTTTAAGTCTCACTTGAAAAATATATTTTAATCACTAGTCTAAATTGTTTTAAGTTCCAAAATATATATATTTTTTCCCAAAAATATTATATCTTACTTCATACATTTTCCAAAATAATACTTTATCGAAATATACGTATAAGAGTATTTTTCAGAAATACTACATAAGTTACGTTTTAAAGTGCGCGTTGTAACAATACTTGTGTAATTTAAATATTTATTTTGTGAGAGCGTTGGTATTATTTTGGAGTCATAATTTCACGATATTTTCAAGTTATATTATTTTTACCCTAAAAATAATATATCTAATGCACACAATAATCAAACAATTACACAAGCGTTTTATTATAAAATATATATTCTAAATATATATTTAATAAATTTTATCTACGAAAATCCACCTCCGGTACTTGGTATTTTTGTAATAAAATCATGGCGAAGTTTATTTTGAAAACCAAGTTAAAAATATGTTTGTAAACGCTTGTTAGAAAAATATTTCTAAGTATTGAAATTCTAGAAAAATTTCGCCAGAGTTTCCTCTGTAAATGGAGGTGTCCATGCTTTTTAGCATATCATTTTCTTTTGTAAAATCATTCAAACAATCAACAATCAACAATATACAATCTTTAATCACTAATCTTGACAAAAATACGCCTAAATCATAAACTCATGAACTTTGAAGGTTTGTAAAAGTATGTAGTAAATCACTAACACACTTAGTAGGTCTTGTTATCTTTAAAAATATGATTAGTTTCTTAAAACCTTTATTTTTAAAGAATATGCATTTTCACAACTTCTAGTCATGATTTCCAAAAATATTTCTTTGTAAAATTTTCTTGTTACACAAGTGTTCGTACACTTGTTTTCTTACTAAAAATGTTTTTAGTTCATACAAGATCCGGGTTTTAACAAAACTAGTATTTTTCACTTGGTTCTTCCGAAAATCCACTTGTAGATCTTCAGATCTACAAGTTTACAACTTTATTCTTCAAGAAAGCTTATATTTATTCAAGTTCAAAGTTCCTGTATGGATGGTTTCATCATCCTTCATATCTCTAACATTTACATCTTACTAGATCATGTTCTTGAACATGATCTAGCAAGTCTATATGATGAACCATCTTACTTCTACTAACAAACAACATGTATTTAGCATAACAACACAAGATCAACATGATTTAACCATACATCTTCTCTTTATCCACTCTTTATCCTTTATGTTTCAAGATTAGTTTATGTTCTTTAGTGTTTCTTAATATTTCACCATTCAATCATCTATTAACCACTAAAAATAAGAACAAGATGAAGTTTTTAAGCACTTACTACTAGCACAAGGCTAGGGGAGAGACAAAGCGTAAAACTGGTGGATAAAAGAAAACTAGAGTGGTCCTTGAGCTTCCGAGTGCACCAAGCTTGCTTGCTGGACCTCTTGCACCTTTGTGTGTATGGAAAATGGCATGAATGGAAGTTGATGGTGGGGATATGGTGGAGATGGGTGGCGGCCGAAAGTGGGGAAGAGAGGAAGGAGAGAAGTTGTTTGAAGTGTGATGTTGATGAAATGAAGTTCAAAACCTTTAGGTTTATTTATAATCCAAGTTTCCTCATGATCCAACATGTAATATGCTCCTTGATGTCCAACATTAGCAATTTAATAATCAAAAGAAAGCAAGGGTGGGTCATCCTTATGGTGACCGTCAAAGTGGGGGGGGGGTATAGGGTTGGGATGCAATGATCTAGTTACTTATCTAGTTGGTTTTAAAGGATATAGTTAGTGTATTGTTATGTGTGTTATAATATAAAGTGTGTTAGGGTGTTCGGGGACCCTAACTAGCTCAGAAAAGTAAAAACAATGTGTTTGGCAATATTTATATGTTCCGGATAAAGTCCGGTTGTTCGGTTGGATGTTGATCCGTTAAAGTGCTAAATAAAGCTTTAAAGTGTCTTTTATGTTATTTTTAGTGACACATTAAATTCCCAACACTTTGGAAAGTGTCTAGGACTATTTTGCCAAGTTTTTGCACTTTACTAGCATTGTTAAATGCTGAATTTTTGGTATTTAGTGCAGAATTCTGCACTTTAAGTATGTTTTAGGCACTTCCGGGCACTATAACTATCACCTAGTGACGCAGTTTTATGGTCCTCACCTCCCTACACTCCCTACAAGTGTAGTACTCTATTCCTGGCTCATACTGTCCTAAAAAATATTGTCTATCTAGGTGCTGGCATTGTCAGCATGTTTCTGGGTTATCCGCTCACTGTGCTAACTGTGCTTTGTGCATCAGGTTTGTTGCTAATGTTTGTGTGTAATAAATAGAGTGACAGTATAGAATGTGATGCACGAGTATGTATGTATCAGAAGATAGAAAACAGTTCAATCATAATTGTAATCAAGCACAGTAATTAAGCACTAATTAAATATTAATTAATTCGTACGGATACCTGGAATTGTGAGGGTTGTCGCATTCTCCCCCCGTTAAGAAAATTTCGTCCCGAAATTTTAGTCTCTGCTTCTAGTCGCAGGGGTCTTTGGAAATAAATGGGGGTACTTTTCTTTCATACGATCCTCACGTTCCCATGTGAATTCTGGACCCTGTCTTTCATTCCAACGAACTTTGACG
Organism: Helianthus annuus; assembly: GCF_002127325.2. Taxonomy (NCBI): domain Eukaryota; kingdom Viridiplantae; phylum Streptophyta; class Magnoliopsida; order Asterales; family Asteraceae; genus Helianthus; species Helianthus annuus. Next base: position 73,941,899 of record NC_035447.2, on the reverse strand, counting down.
AGCTTGACACTACTCCTGCGTGTTTTATTCACCTTCCAATCAGTAACCTCAACTGGTTCCTCAATGAAGTGGAGCGTGTCGTCAATATGAATTTCTTCAGCCGGAATGACAACAGTCTCTTGTGTTGGACTCTTCTTCAGATTTGATACATGGAATGTATCACGAACACCGTTAAGTTCGGCCGGTAAGTCCAATTTGTATGCTACAAGCCCAATTCTTTGCAGGATTCTGAATGGGCCAATGTAGCACGGATTCAACTTTCCACGCTTCCTAAAGCATGCCACACCCTTCCAGGGTGAAACCTTCAACAAAACCATGTCTCCCATCTCGAATTCCAGAGGTTTCCTTCTTCGATCCGCATAACACTTTTGTCAATCGCGAGCCGCCTTGATGCGTTCTCGGATCTGTACAATCTTGTCTGTGGTTTCTTAGACCACTTCCGGACCAACTAATTGTCTATCACCTGCGTCAGCCCAACAGATTGGTGATCGACATTTGCGTCCATAAAGAGCTTCGAACAGTGCGGCTTGAATACTTGCATGATAGCTGTTGTTGTATGAAAATTCGACCAATGGTAGGTGAGTATCCCGACTTCCACCTAAATCCATTACGCAAGCTCTCAGCATATCTTCTAAAGTCTGGATCGTTCGTTCACTCTGTTCATCAGTTTGCAGGTGAAAAGCTGTACTCAGGTTCAACTGGGATCCGAATGCTTCTTGAAAGGATTGCCAAATCCTTGACACAAACCTTCCGTCTCTATCAGAGATGATTGAGAGAGGCACTCCATGACGTGCAACGATCTCTCTCATGTATATCTCAGCTAATTTGCTCGTGTTGTCTTTTTCTCTGATTGGCAAGAAATGTGCAGATTTCGTCAACCGGTCTACTATTACCCAAATAGTATCGTGACCTTTGGGTGTCCTTGGCAACTTTGTTATGAAATCCATCGAAATCTGTTCCCATTTCCATTTGGGTATTTCAGGTTGCTGCAGTAGTCCTGAAGGCTTCTGGTATTCGGCTTCTACCTTGGCGCACGTTAAACATTTTCTAACATAAACTGCAACATCGCCTTTCATCCTTGGCCACCAGTAGAAATCCTTAAGGTCTTGGTACATTTTATCGGCTCCTGGATGAATTAAGTACCGCGATTTGTGAGCTTCATCGAAAATGACCTTTCTCAAACCACCAAACAGAGGAACCCAAATTCGTTTCATGAAACATAACGTTCCTTCCTCGTTTGGTACCAACTGCTTCTCCATCCCACGGAGATATTCGTCCTCAATATTCCTTTCTTTGAGAGCTTCTTTCTGCGTGACACGAATGCGCAGTGAGAGATCTGTCTGGACAATCATTTCCAAAGCCCTAACCCTTATGGGCTTGATCCTTTCCTTTCGACTTAGGGCATTGGCGACCACATTCGCCTTCCCTGGATGATACTTGATCTCACAGTCATAGTCGTTCAACAGTTCTACCCAGCGCCTTTGTCTCATGTTAAGCTCTTTTTGGTCGAATATGTGTTGCAAACTCTTATGATCCGTGAAGATTGTACATCGCGTACCATACAAATAGTGTCGCCAAATTTTCAATGCAAATACCACTGCGCCTAACTCCAAGTCATGCATGGTATAATTCTTCTCATGAACCTTCAACTGGCGTGACGCGTATGCTATAACTTTTTGTCGCTGCATCAACACGCAACCCAAACCTTGTCGCGAGGCGTCACAATATACCACGAAATCTTTCGTTCCTTCTGGTAGCGATAAGATCGGTGCATTACAAAGCTTGTCCTTCAACAACTGGAACGCTTCTTCTTGTTTGATTCCCCAATCAAACTTCTTATCCTTCTACGTGAGGGAAGTCAAAGGTTGAGCGATTTTTGAGAAATCCTCAATGAACCTCCGATAATAACCAGCCAAACCTAAGAATTGTCGAATCTCGGTTGGCGTCTTTGGAGTCTCCCAATTCTTTATCGCTTCGATCTTTGTGGGATCCACGTAGATTCCATCTCCATTAACCACATGTCCAAGAAATTGGACTTCACGTAACCAGAACTCGCACTTCGAGAACTTGGCATACAACTTTTCCTTTTTAAGTAACTCCAAAATAGCTCTTAAATGTTGTTCGTGTTCATCCTTCGTCTTCGAGTAGATCAAGATATCATCGATGAACACAATCACGAACTTGTCGAGGTACGGTTTACAAACTCTGTTCATCAAATCCATAAAAATAGCTAGCGCGTTTGTCAACCCAAACGACATCACTAGAAACTCGTGATGTCCATAACGAGTTCTAAAAGCAGTCTTGGGAATACTTTCCTCTTGAATTCTCAACTGATGATAACCTGATCGCAAATCGATCTTTGAGTAGAAACTTGAACCTTGAAGCTGATCGAATAGGTCATCAATTCTCGACAGAGGATATCTATTCTTGATTGTCAACTTGTTCAGGTCTCGGTAGTCGATACACATACGAAAACTACCATCCTTCTTTTTAACAAACAAAACTGGAGCTCCCCAAGGCGAGAAGCTTAGTCTGATGAATTCCTTGTCTAGCAACTCTTGAAGTTGCGTTGACAACTCCTGCATCTCCGAAGGCGCAAGTCGGTAAGGTGCCTTAGCCACAGGCGCGGCGCCTGGGACCAAGTCAATGTGGAATTCGACTTGTCTCTGTGGCGGTAATCCTAGCAAGTCTTCTGGGAAAACTTCAGGATATTCCTTCACCACTGGGATGTCTTCAATCTTCGGCTCAGCAGCTTCTTTATCCACGATGTGTGCCAAGAATGCAACACATAAATTCTGCAAACACTTTCTGGCTTTCAGACAGCTGATGATTCTCAGAGGCGTATCGCGCTTCTCTCCGTGAACCACGATCGTCTCTCCATCTTCTATTGGGATACGAATGGTCTTTTCGTGACAAACAATCTCGACTTTGTTGCTTGACAACCAATCAATTCCCACTACCACGTCGAAGCTTCCCAACTCCACTGGTAGTAGTTCCAAAGTGAACTCGCGTTCTCCCAGCTCAATTGCACATCCTCTGACAACTTCATTGGCTTCAACTAGCTTTCCATTAGCCAGTTCAATTGAGTACGATACATCTAACTTACTAGCAGTTAATCCAAGCATACTCTTAAATTCTGAAGATACAAAGCTATAGTCGGCACCAGTATAAAACAGAACATATGCAAAGCGTTGATTTATAGGGAACGTACTAGTGACAACGTTGGGATCCTGGCGCGCTTCCCTTGCTCCTATGTTAAACACTCTTCCACGGGCTTGATTCAGCTTTGGGCATTCCTTCTTAAAGTGCCCAACTTCTCCACAATTAAAACATCCGGGTCCTCGACCATTACCATTTTCGTTTCCAGCTTGAGTATTGTTTTGGTTGCGATTACCATTCCCAGCTTGATTCGCAACATTTCCCCGGTTTCCATTTTCGCCGTTTCCTCCCTGCTGGCGGTTTCCATTACCATTCCCATAACCTCGATTACCAGTACGCCCAGCACCTGTTCCGGCCCAACACGTATCCTTCGTGTGGCCGTTCCTTTCACATGATTCACACTTCCTCAATATGCATTGGCCAGTATGATGGCGCTGGCACGTATTACACTTGGGAAGAGTACCCATGTAACCCTTTCCTTTATTCTCAACACCGGTTGCAGCCCTGGCCGGCGAGCTCGATTCACCCTTCTTGTTCACATTGCTTGTACCTTGCTTGAAGTTCGAAAATTTCCTTTTATTTTCACCAGACGACTCCACATGAGTCTCTTTCTTCTTTGGTTCAGAATTCGAGAACTGTTTCAACCGAATGGCTTCCTCAGTCAGAGCCACACTGAGATCAATGGCTTCTGTGATTGTCGCAGGCTTGGACGTGGTAACCATACTCATGATCTGAGGTGCCAATCCCCAGATAAAGCGCTCAATACGTTTGAACTCCGATGTGACCATGTACAGCACTACATGGGACAAATCGTGAAATCTCTGAACGTACTCCGAAATCTTGGGACCTTCCATTTTTAGGTGCCAGAACTCAGCATCTAGCTTCTGAATTTTAGCATGTGAGCAGTACTTCCTTCTCATGAGCTCCTTCAGCTCATTCCATGATAACACATAAGCAGCAGCTTCCCCTAAGGTTTGCACTTGCAAATTCCACTAAGATAGGGCTCCATCCTGAAACAGCCCTGAGATGTTGTTGCTCGGGAGCACACTTGCTCATTCTAAGGACAGATTCAGTCTTCTCAGCCCGCCTAACAAACGCAATAGCACCTCCTGTGCCGTCGAAATTCACGGGCTTGCAATCAAGAAATTGCTTGTAAGTGCACCCTGCACAAACGTTAGGATTTACAAATGGTATTAGCGAACATGCTATAAATATCCAAATGTATCATGGTATATCTCAAACGACTTAACATTACCATTGGGTGGATTGTTATTGCCGTGGTTGTGCAAGATATTTCCACTCGTTTCTGCATGAGAAGTAGCGTATTGTGCGATAGCTGCAGCAATGATCCCTTGGATTTCTGCCTCATTAGTGGGCATGCGCGGGTCACGTCTTGGAGGCATCTTCTAAAAGATGTTTCACGTTGGTCAGGTCATAGTAAGTAAATAATATCCGTACGTAATAACATTCATCATTCACATAACATCACATGTTATAAAGTTAAATCAAATAATCCAACAATGCATATAATGAGAATACTGCGCTTGAGCTATCATAAAATCAAGACCACAATACAATGTTTACAAGTTTTATAACTGTATCGTACATCAAAAGTGACTAAGGGCCACATCGCCCTTGTCCGAACTATCTAGTCATCTACCACAACCAAAAACTAAACATCAAAGGTCATGACATCAAAATGCGGTCTTCAAAAAGCTATATAGTCTGCACAATCGCGGTCTTCTAACCAAAAGTCTACCTACGTCGAACCGAAATGCCTATGCTGATGGCAGAGGAGGAGGAGGAGGAAAACGAGAGAAAAGCAAGCGACGCATATGTAACCAGTCCTCCTCTAAAGCACGACAGATGCGCAATGAATATGCTATCTACTGCTCAGATGTCAAGAAACAGACGTCTAAATCAGGGGAAAGTGGACGTGGAGTGTGCGGTGCTGCAAAGGGGGTCTGACAATGGCAAGGTGGTCGTGGAGCTCTCTCCAACTCCTGTATACGACATGTCAATGCCTCCTGCTGTATCATCAAGGATGTAAGTATGTCCTCCGTAGAGTACCCAACATGATACGGGTGGTACGGATCAGACAATGGCATGATAGGGGGCGTAGTCCATAGAAATGGCTCGCTCGATGGAGTGAAAGATGGTGCTGTAGGTGGTGCAACATGAGGAAACTGAGTCATGAATGGAAAAGATGATGACAGCATGGGTGGAGCAGAAACAGGCGGCTTGTCACACCCCCAAAATCCACCCGCGGAGTACCACCGCTTGGAGGTGTGACATGACCAGGATCAAGCCACCAATCATATCGAATATAATAAGTAATAAATGCAAATCAACCAAATGATATGAAAGGTGTTTAAAACAAAGCATATTAAGTGTCTAGCGGAAGCATAAATGTAAACCCAATGTAAGTAATAAGTTCAAATGTTTAAATGTTTTAGCATGGCATCCACGATCCATGTTCCACAACGACTGTGCCTCCCGTGCAAGCTCCATGTATACCTAAGGTCCTGCAAGGCATGTAACAGAGAGTCAACAACGAGTTGAGTGAGTTCACAGTTGGTTATTCAGTGTTTGTGATAGAATAGTAAATCGTATGTTCGTTTAGTAAACCATGAATCGTATGCATTTGTATCGCAGCCCTCTAGGCATGTGTGCGAAGATTAGTGGGAGTTTCCCAAGTATTCTAGACTAGGTATATTTGTATCGCAGCCCACCCGGCATGTGTGCGAAGTTTAGTGTATGGTTCGCAGCCATTCCAGGCATGTGTGCGAAGATTAGTTCTATTATCGCAGCCATTCTCGGCGTGTGTGCGAAGTGAAGTATTTGTATCACTAGTCTAGCAGTATCTATCAATATCCCTTTCGCTCCCGAGGCCCATAGTACGTAATCCCGATAATAACTTAAGTACAAGAAATCTTCCAAACCCATTCCCGACCCTGGGAACCCATGCCTTGGTAAGGGTGTGAACTCACCTTGGTTTGCTCGGCAGATACACAGAAAGGTCAAGTCTAGTTGCTAGTGGTCAACCACGTCCTAACATGGTTACCATACAAGTCAGGTTTTTGGTTTCGAGTAGTGCACATAAGTATCACATAAGCTAGCAGGTGATTAACACATATCGATCATGGCAAACACACAGTGCACGTAAACATATTAGCAGTAAATTCCACAACATCTGATACTTGTACGATCCAAAGGTAAAGCCCAATAACAGGCGGCCCAACATGTTGTGCGGTCGACACAGCCTTGTGCGACCCACATCATGTTGTGCGATTCAGATAACCACCCGGCTCAAATAGTTATGAAGTCCAACAGTATGCTCGGCCCAATAGTGATCTTGTGCGGCCCGAAAGACTTGTGCGATCCGGACGGCTTGTACGATCCGGCTGGGTTGTGCGGTTCGAATGGTCTTGTGCAACTGGGATTGGGCTGTGAGGCCCAATAGCACAACAGTTTAAATAGTTCGTGTGTGGCCCAACATCTTGTGCGATTGGCACCAGCTTGTGCGATCCACAATATGTTGTGCGATCATGCATAACCTGGTTGTACACTGTGCTTATCTACTTGCATTCCTGTTGTGCGATCGTGTTGTGCGAGTAGTCTTGTGCGATTAGACCAAGTCTTGTGCGATTAGACCAAGTCTTGTGCGTTCAGATTAGATCCTGCATGATCTGATCTTGTGCGATTGGTTTTAAATTCCGAATATTATGGCAATCAGTTACATAACATTTATCTTGCAAATCAATTACAAGGTTTCCATTTATTCGCTCAATCAACACAAATAACAGTTTCCAAACCAATCAATATTCGATCAAAGCAAGCAATCAATCACCAATTCATATGAACCCTAGTATAATCATAGCATGAACAATAATCAAAACACTTAAACATATCCATCTACGGTTTTCAATCATTTCGTAATACTTCATACCCGTCCATATAACAATTCCGATTTCATATACATGCAGCCGATTAACAAGCATTCGGTTCTAGAACAATAATATGCAAATCCGATTAACATCTACATGGTTCTAAATTAATAACATGTAATCCGAATCGTGTGATTATTACCACATCAAGAACCATTCAATATTCATAACAAGAACCCTAGCTATCACATAACATCATGGCAACCAATATTATTTAACAAACAAAATTCATTAAGCACTAACCGGTTAGTAAGCTTCGAACAAGAATAATCCAAATCAAGGAAACTTCAAAGAGATGGGTGTTGTTGCCGTCGGGTTCGAGAGGGAGAGAGAGAGAGAGTACTAGGGTTTGTGTGTAAAGTGTTTTGCAAATTATGAGGGGTATACCCTATCCCCTAAGTGATATGCGACAAAAGGGAGTGGGCCGAACCCTCATTTGGGCTGCCCATTGATCCGTGTACAAAGAGTAAGGCCCGAATGGGCTTGTGCGATCGGCCGAGAGTTGTGTGTTTGGGCTCATTTGCATACATACATATATTACACATAGCACATATCAAACATAACATTCATTAAAATAGCATATCAAATAATTACACCAAGTTCACATACGTTATTAAGCACATGCATAAGTTCGGAAATACGAGTTGTCACATTATCCCTAACTTAAGAGAAATTTCGTCCCGAAATTTGGTACGTACTCACTGAGGAAGCTAGTTAAGTTGCATGGTTTTCCTGGGGTGTCACATCCTCCCCCCGTTGATCTGGAATTTCGTCCCGAAATTCCGTGGTAGCTTCAGCTTCAGTAGTGGTTGTACTGTTCCCGAACAACTGGGGATACTTTTCTTTCATCTGATCTTCTCGTTCACAGGTGAACTCTGGGCCACGACGGGAGTTCCAACGAACTCGAACAAGAGGTATTCTAGTGTGCTTGAGGACCTTAACATCCCGGTCCATGATTTCTACAGGTTCCTCGACGAAATGTAACTGTTCGTCGATAGTGAGCTCCTTCAAAGGAACTATAAGGGTCTCATCTGACAGACACTTCTTCAGATTTGACACGTGGAAAACGTTGTGAACTGCACCGAGTTCTGCTGGTAGGTTCAGTTTGTAGGCCACTTTGCCTATTCTTTCTATAACTTCGAACGGTCCGACATATCGCGGATTGAGTTTACCCCGTTTGCCAAAATGAAGTACACCCTTCCAGGGCGAAACCTTGAGTAGCACTCGATCCCCAACCTGGAACTCGAGTGGTTTCCTGCGCTTATCAGCGTAACTTTTCTGACGGTCGCGAACCGCCGCCATGCGTTGCCGTAACTGTGCAATTCGTTCAGTAGCATCAACTACCATTTCTGGTCCTGTGATTTGACTATCCCCCACCTCTGCCCAACAGAGAGGTGACCGGCATTTACGCCCGTACAATGCCTCGAATGGAGCGGCTTGAATGCTGGTGTGGTAATTGTTATTGTACGAAAACTGCACTAAAGTGAGCTGCTTTTCCCAGCTGTTGCCGAAATCAATAACACATGCTCGAAGCATGTCTTCTAGGGTTTGAATCGTGCGCTCAGACTGCCCATCCGTCTGAGGGTGATAAGCTGTGCTCATGTCTAATCGAGAGCCAAAGGATTTGTGCATTGCTTGCCACAGTTCTGAAGTAAATCGAGCATCGCGATCCGAAATGATAGAGGTGGGCACCCCGTGCCTCGAGACTACTTCCTTCAAGTAGACGTCTGCTAATGTGGAGAACTTGTCTGTTTCTTTGATTGCCAAGAAATGAGCAGACTTTGTGAGTCGATCCACGATCACCCAAATAGTATCGTTCCCACGCTGGGATCTAGGCAGACTAGTAACAAAATCCATGGAAATTTCCTCCCATTTCCATTGTGGTATCTTGGGTTGCTGAAGTAGGCCTGATGGTTTCTGGTATTCCGTCTTGACCCTCGCACAGGTTAAACATTTGCAATGTGGGCCTTCATACTAGGCCACCAATACGTTGTCCTGATATCGTGGTACATCTTATCTGATCCAGGATGTACTGAGTAGCGAGACTTGTGTGCTTCATCCATTACCAGCTCGCGTAAGTTGCCATAATGTGGAACCCGAATGCGTCCTATTACGTAGTAGGCGCCGTCTTCCCTTTGTTCTAACCGTTGCCTTGAGCCGCGTAGGGCTTCAGCCCTGACGTTTTCTGGTTTCAGTGCTTCTACCTGAGCATCTCGTATCTGTGCAGGAAGACTAGACTGAATAGTAAGTTGTAATGCTCGCACGCATCTAGGCGTAGTGTCTTACCGACTGAGGGCGTCAGCCACAACATTGGTTTTGCCTGGATGGTATTTGATAGCACATTCGTAATCATTCAGTAGTTCAACCCATCGACGTTGACGCATGTTCAATTCCTTCTGCTTGAAGATATGCTCGAGACTCCTGTGATCGGTGTAGATAATGCACTTGGTACCGTACAGGTAGTGTCGCCATATCTTAAGCGCGAAAACAACAGCTCCCAGCTCTAAATCGTGCGTCATGTAGTTGCGTTTGTGAACCTTGAGTTGGCGCGAAGCGTAAGCAATAACTTTATCCCGTTGCATCTATACACAACCAAGCCCCTGTATCGATGCGTCACAATAGACCACAAAATCGTCCGTGCCCTCTGGCGATGAAAGAATAGGTGCGCTGCAAAGCCTGTCTTTTAAGTGCTGAAAAGCAGTTTCCTGTGTACTACCCCAATGGTAGGTGACACCCTTCTGTGTCAGTAGTGTAAGCGGCTGCGCAATCTTCGAGAAGTCTTTAATAAACCTTCTGTAGTAACCTGCCAAACCCAAGAATTGGCGTATTTCTGTTGGTGTGCGTGGTGCAGGCCAGTTTTTAATCGAATCAACCTTGGATGGATCCACATGAATCCCATCCTTGTTTACTACGTGGCCTAGAAAGTGGACTTCACGAAGCCAGAAGTCGCATTTTGAAAACTTGGCGTATAACTGCTCTGTTCGAAGGAGTTTCAAAATGAGTCGTAAATGTTGCTCGTGTTCCTCCTGACTCATAGAGTATATCAGGATGTCGTCGATGAAGACAATTACAAACTTGTCCAATTAAGGTTTGCACCCTGTTCATAAGATCCATGAAGACCGCAGGCGCGTTCGTTAACCCGAATGGCATAACTAGAAACTCGTAGTGGCCGTAACGAGTTCTGAATGTTGTTTTGGAGACGTCCTCATCCCGGACTCTCAGCTGATGGTAGCCTGTCCTCAGATCTATCTTCGAATAATAGCTCGACCCTTGTAATTGGTTGAACAGGTCGTCGATCCGTGGAAGAGGATAGCGATTCTTCACGGTCACCTTGTTGAGTTCACGGTAGTCAATGCACATCCTGAAGGTACCGTCTTTCTTTTTCACAAATAGTACTGGAGCTCCCCAAGGCGATGAGCTAGGACAAATGAAACCCTAATCCAAGAGTTCTTGCAGTTGTTTGGATAGTTCTTCCAGTTCTGATGGGGCTAATCGATACGGTGCACGAGCTATTGGTGCTGCTCCTGGAGCTAGCTCGATCTGGAATTCGACCTGGCGATGAGGCGGTAGCCCAGGTAATTCCTCTGGAAACACTTGAGGAAAGTCGCGAACTACTGGAATGTCCTCCAATCTCTTCTCCTTCGTTGATGCGTCAGTAACAAGCGCTAAAATAGCGGTGTGGCCCTTTCGCAAACACTTCTGGGCCTTTAGGAAAGAGATGATGCCCACCACGGCACCACTCTTGTCGCCTTGAATCACGAGAGGTTCCTGACCGGAACGAGGGATACGAACAATCTTCTCTTTGCATAAGATCTCTGCTTGCTGCTGGGATAACCAATCCATCCCAATGACGATATCGAAACTACCCAGAACTATAGGATAAGATCGATGGAAAAGGTCTGACCAGCTAAGACGATGTTACAACCCTTGACTATGTGCGTGGCTTCTAAGCTCTTACCATTAGCTAACTCTACCACATGCTTGGTGTTTTAAGGAGTTGGTGTGCGTTTAAGCATTTGACTAACTTTTAAAGACACATAACTGGTATCCGCACCCGAATCAAATAATACAGTAACATAAAAGTCGTCGAGAAGGAACTTACCCATCACTACGTTTGGATCATTCCTTGCATCACCCTGACCCAGCACGAACGCCCGACCCCTGGCGCCGTTGTTTCCATCATTGTTTCCCCCGTTGTTGTTCCCATTGCCCTGATTATTGTTGTTGTTGTTCTGGTTCTGGTTTAACTGGGGGCAGTCCCGCTTGAAGTGGCCTTCAGCTCCACACTGATAGCATCCTCTGTTGCCCCGCCGCTGTTGCTGCTGCTGGTTCTGTGGAGCTGGTGGTTGTTGTTGCTGGTTTCGATTCGCAGGTCGTGGGCTCCTACAATCCTTCGCTTCATGACCCATCTTGAGACATCTCTGGCAACGACTCTTGTTGCACTGGCCATTGTGGTGCCTGTTACATGCATTGCACCTTGGGAGGTTTCCTCGATATCCACCCTGCCTTTGACTACCAGAAAGTTGCTGACCAGGGCTCTGGTAATTATCAGTCTTTCGCTGTTAAGCCTGGGACTGAGCTGTAGCTGAACCCTTGCTGGAATCCCCATCCCATTTCCGCTTGTTGTCACTAGGAGTAGCGGAGGTTGTAGTATTAGTAGCACTGATACGTTTGAGCAGCTTGTTTTGTTCCACTGCTTGATCTGTGAGGCGATGAGCAAGACGTTGAATATCCGGGATATTATTAAGGTTGGCCGAGGTCACGTGACTTTGGATTTCGGGTGCTAGCCCCTTGAGATACAACTCAATACGCTTGATAGGAGGGTCCACCATAGTTGGACACAGAACGGCCAGCTCGTTTGACCTTTTCGTATAGGCTTCAATTTCCGACCCTGTCATTTTCAGACGATAGAGCTCCACCTCCAGCTTGTGGATGTCATCACGTGTGCAGTATTCTTGCTTGATCAGCTCCTTAAAATCGTTCCAAGGGGTGGCGTTAGCAGCGGCCAACCCTAATATCTGAATTTGCGCGTTCCACCAAGTCAGCGCAATTCCTTCCAAAGTACCAGGTGCGTATTTCACCCTGCGAGCCTCAGGGCATTCACACATTTCAAACACCGACTCGAGCTTCTAAAACCAATGGAGGAGTCCCACTGCTCCTTCAGTGCCACTAAACGTACTAGGACGACAGTCCAAGAAGTTCTTGAAAGTGCAAACAAGTTGCTGTGCGGGTTGACCTATTGTGTACGAATAGGACAAAGTTAATCACAAGAGTTGGTCTAGAAGTGTAGGATCTAAAGATCTTAGTGTGAGTTACGACTGCAGGGTATACCTCCTGCCTGTGCGGCTGCAAGTGCCGCAGCAACTTGTTCGTTAATGAGAGTCGTCAACTGGGTTCTCAAGCAATAGTGTTATGTGTATCTAAGCATACCCTGAGAAAAGTTCTATGTAATCTAGCAAGTAGGCAATAAAACGTATACCATATTACCTAGAATGTTGAGTCTTGCACGTGGAGCGAAGCGTCGTTATGGATCGTTGAGAGCACTGTTCTGGTTATAGTCTGGTTTTAATAAAAACGTTTTCCCCTTATTAAAACCAAGTTCTCTATAACCAATGGCTCTGATACCAATCTGTCACACCCCCAAAATCCACCCGCGGAGTACCACCGCTTGGAGGCGTGACATGACTAGGATCAAGCCACCAAGCATATCGAACATAATAAGTAATAAATGCAAATCAACCAAACAATATGAAAGGTGTTTAAAACAAAGAATATTAAGTGTCTAGCGGAAGCATAAATGTAAACCCAATGTAAGTAATAAGTTCAAATGTTTTAGCATGGCATCCACGATCCATGTTCCACAACGACTGTGCCTCCCGTGCAAGCTCCATGTATACCTAAGGTCCTGCAAGGCATGTAACAGAGAGTCAACAACTAGTTGAGCGAGTTCACAGTTGGTTATTCAGTGTTCGTGATAGAATAGTAAATCGTATGTTCATTTAGTAAACCACGAATCGTATGCATTTGTATCGCAGCCCTCTAGGCATGTGTCCGAAGATTAGTGGGAGTTTCCTAAGTATTCTAGACTAGGTATATTTGTATCGCAGCCCACCCGGCATGTGTGCGAAGTTTAGTGTATGGTTCGCAGCCATTCCAGGCATGTGTGCGAAGATTAGTTCTATTATCGCAGCCATTCCTGGCGTGTGTGCGAAGAGAAGTATTTGTATCACTAGTCTAGCAGTATCTATCAATATCCCTTCCTCTCCCGAGGCCCATAGTACGTAATCCCGATAATAACTTAAGTACAAGAAATCTTCCAAACCCATTCCCGACCCTGGGAACCCATGCCTTGGTAAGGGTGTGAACTCACCTTGGTTTGCTCGGCAGATACACAGAAAGGTCATGTCTAGCTGCTAGTGGTCAACCACGTCCTAACATGGTTACCATACAAGTCAAGTTTTTGGTTTCGAGTAGTGCACATAAGTATCACATAAGCTAGCAGGTGATTAACACATATCGATCATGGCAAACACACAGTGCACGTAAACATATTAGCAGTCAATTCCACAACATCTGATACTTGTACGATCCAAAGGTAAAGCCCAATAACAGGCGGCCCAACATGTTGTGCGATCGGCACAGCCTTGTGCGACCCACATCATGTTGTGCGATTCAGATAACCACCCGGCCCAAATAGTTATGAAGTCCAACAGTATGCTCGGCCCAATAGTGATCTTGTGCGGCCCGGACGACTTGTGCGATCCGGACGACTTGTACAATCCGGCTGGGTTGTGCGGTCCGGATGGTCTTGTGCGACTGGGATTGGGCTGTGAGGCCCAATAGCACAACAGTTCAAATAGTTCGTGTGTGGCCCAACATCTTGTGCGATCGGCACCAGCTTGTGCGATCCACAATATGTTGTGCGGTCATGCATAACCTGGTTGTACACTGTGCTTATCTACTTGCATTCCTGTTGTGCGATCGTTTTGTGCGAGTGGTCTTGTGCGATTAGACCAAGTCTTGTGCGTTCAGATCAGATCCTGCATGATCTGATCTTGTGCGATTGGTTTTAAATTCCGAATATTATGGCAATCAGTTACATAACATTTATCTTGCAAATCAATTACAAGGTTTCCATTTATTCGCTCAATCAACACAAATAACAGTTTCCAAACCAATCAATATTCGATCAAAACAAGCAATCAATCACTAATTCATATGAACCCTAATATAATCATAGCATGAACAATAATCAAAACAGTTAAACATATCCATCTACGGTTTTCAATCATCTCGTAATACTTCATACCCGTCCATATAACAATTCCGATTTCATATACATGCAGCCGATTAACAAGCATTCGGTTCTAGAACAATAATATGCAAATTCGATTAACATGTACATGGTTCTAAATTAATAACATGTAATCTGAATCGTGTGATTATTACCACATCAAGAACCATTCAATATTCATAACAAGAACCCTAGCTATCACATAACATCATGGCAACCAATATTATTTAACAAACAAAATTCATTAAGCACTAACCGGTTAGTAAGCTTCGAACAAGAATAATCCGAATCAAGGAAACTTCAAAGAGATGGGTGTTGTTGCCGTCGGTTTCGAGAGGGAGAGAGAGAGTACTAGGGTTTGTGTGTAAAGTGTTTTGCAAATTATGAGGGGTATACCCTATCCCCTAAGTGATATGCGACAAAAGGGAGTGGGCCGAACCCTCATTTGGGCTGCCCATTGATCCGTGTACAAAGAGTAAGGCCCGAATAGGCTTGTGCGATCGGCCGAGAGTTGTGTGTTTGGGCCCGTTTGCATACATACATATATTACACATAACACATATCAAACATAACATTCATTAAAATAGCATATCAAATAATTACACCAAGTTCACATACGTTACATTAAGCACATGCATAAGTTCGGAAATACGAGTTGTCACACGGCTGCCTCGATGACCCCTCTCCAGGACGAGGTGGCGGTATGTCCTGAAGGAATGTAATGGAAGATCAGTGCGATGAGAGTCTGTGGTGTGTGGGGGAAACAAAGGGATATCAGTGGGTGCATACACGGGTGCTACTGGGGGAGTGACAGGCAGCACATACGGTGGGTAATCGTCATCGTCATCGATCCACCCGTTGCGGGTGTTGACATATCGAGGGTCTATATGAGCAGCAAAAGGTGCACAGTCAATCAGTACCGGCATGTGATCAGGTAATGGTGCATCAACAACTGGGTCATCCACCAACGGTGGAGCAACAACTGGTGGGTCAGCAATAGGTGGTACAAAAGCTGGTGCATCATCATGAACAGGGTCATGCTCTAGTGCAGGATCAGGAGCAACTAGAGGCTCTGGAGCCATGACGGGCTCAGGATCAACAAGATCCATATCAAAATCAGCAGGAATGTCAAACAAAGGGTCAATGGGAGCTACGGGTGCCTCTAGGGGCTGATCCAAGTGAATAAACTCGATCTCCTGGTCAGGATCAAAATCAGGGGGAAAGACAGGATCAAAATCATCATCGACCTCGTGGTCAAACTAGAACTCGTGTGAGGGGGCAGGTGCAGCTGGTAACGCCACGTCGGGGTCGGCGTCAGGAGAGTGATGCTGTACTCCCTGGTCGTGCAGAGACGAAGATGCCACAGACTCAAATGAATCTGGGACAGGTGAACCAACAGGAAGCTCCTCTACAGGGGCCTCAACAATGGGAAGAATGACGTCAGCAACGATATGGGCCCCGCTCTCATAGTCAGCCTCAGGTGGATCCTCCTCGAATAGATCAATGTCGTCGTCAGAAACGACATCGAGTGGCATGTCTACTATTGGAAAAGCAGCAAGCGGTATAGGAGTAGGGATCACCGCAAGAGGTAAATCCCCCGCAGGAAGGCCATCAGCAGGCTCAGCTCTGACGTCTTGCAGCGCGAAGGGCTGAAAATCGTCGTCATCAGTGCCGGTGGTGTCTGATGTGTAGACCTCTCGCTCTGACGGAATCTCGTCATCTGACACGGTAGCCATAGGATCCAAGGTGTCCAATACTCCTGTGTCTGAGGATGAAACCATGGTGTCTGTAACACAACCACACATAGGCACAAATATCAACATAAAATCAAATAAACATGTAAGTCACCATAAAGCAAACAAGTAATTCTCCTAGTCTCTTAGACTACCCTCCCAGCCTCTCAGACTGAACCTCCTAGCCTCTCAGACTAACTCCCTGGCCTCTAAGACCAACCTCCTAGTCTCTAAGACTAAACATCCCCAATCTCTAAGATTGGCCCCTCAGTCTTTATGACTGGACCTTCCCAGCCTCTAAGGCTGAACCTCCCCAGCCTCTAGGGCTGAACTCCCCCAGTCTTTAAGACTGAACCATAAATTTTGAAAAAAAAAGTATTTGTACTTTTTGTTCGTAAAAATGTATTGTGTCCTGGATCTGGATGTTTTAGTGTATGCAATGTAAAAATATTTTCGTGAGAGACCTAGTGATCATAGTCTAGACTCGAGAAAGAATCCTAGTTCGCTATGATCAATGCTCTGATACCAAGCAGTCACACCTTGGCTTTTGCGGAAGCGTGGGTTTATTTGGTGTGACTTCTTAATACTATAGCATAATCACAACAATGCTATATGAAAATAAAACCATGATGTTCATCCATTCATCAAGTTTTAAAAAGTAAAACACAACAACATTGTTTTTAAAAAAATTGACACGTAAAACCGAATACAACCATGACATAAAGAAAACATGTTCAATGACATAACTAAAGACATGAAATAAAAACACAGTTTAAGACTTGTGACCCGTCCAGGCAAAGGTCACACTTCCTAAACTCGGATGACATCATTATTCCTACGCAGCTTGACGTGATGCATACCGTGCTAGATCCACTAATTTCATGAAATACATGCAGTTTGAAAAATCAACAAAAAGTTGAGCGAGTTCATGCAAAGGTGAGTATGAAATAACCTTTGAAGTATGTATAAAAGTCCCTGGTATGTAGCAATAAGGAAAAAGAGATCACCAATGGGTTGCAAAGCCACTGGTATGTGTGAGAAAGTGCAGGGAAACTCAAATCTAGCAAATTTGTTACCGGGCTTCGGCTGTAAGACACAGTCACCTCTATGGGCCTCCCCGGCCTCACGGGTGTGGGCTCGCTACACCCAAATAGATCTATCACTCTTGTGTCCCTCGGTCCTACAACGAGGATTAATAACCTCAAGTGTTGTACCCACCCCTCACATGATCTAGTAGTATAAACCCTCCCTACGCTAACCATACCATGTAATAGATGTTTGTAATAATTGTTGCATGTATTTCACCCCCTAAGTATAAAACTGAAAACAGTAAAGAGAAAAGGGGGACATGAACTCACAGAAGTGCGTATCCAGAAACATCAATCTCCAACTCAATCTGCTGCGTGACGACCTACACGTACTAATGCCTATTAGACGGATGGGTCGTGCCTTGGCTTAAGGTTTAACGTTTTTGGGAAATAGTTAGACAACTATTTCGTATTCACACTTCTTATTTATTTTATAAGTATATTCCTTCCCAAGGATGGGGGTAATAATACATGTATGCTTTATAATTCCGAAAATATATTTTTAAGTCTCACTTGAAAAATATATTTTAATCACTAGTCTAAATTGTTTTAAATTCCAAAATATTTATATTTTTTCCAAAAAATATTATATATTACTTTATACATTTTCCAAAATAATACTTTATCAAAATATACGTATAAGAGTATTTTTTCAGAAATACTACATAAGTTACGTTTTAAAGTGCGCATTGTAACAATACTTGTGTAATTTAAATATTTATTTTGTGAGAGCGTTGGTATTATTTTGGAGTCATAATTTCACGATATTTTCAAGTTATATTATTTTTACCCTAAAAATAATATATCTAATGCACACAATAATCAAACAATCACACAAGCGTTTTATTATAAAATATATATTCTAAATATATATTTAATAAATTTTATCTACGAAAATCCACCTCCGGTACTTGGTATTTTTGTAATAAAATCATGGCGAAGTTTATTTTGAAAACCAAGTTAAAAATATGTTTGTAAACGCTTGTTAGAAAAATATTTCTAAGTATTGAAATTCTAGAAAAAAATTTGCCAGAGTTTCCTCTGTAAATGGAGGTGTCCATGCTTTTTAGCATATCATTTTCTTTTGTAAAATCATGCAAACAATCAACAATCAACAATATACAATCTTTAATCACTAATCTTGACAAAAATACGCCTAAATCATAAACTCATGAACTTTGAAGGTTTGTAAAAATATGTAGTAAATCACTAACACACTTAGTAGGTCTTGTTATCTTTAAAAATATGATTAGTTTCTTAAAAACTTTATTTTTAAAGAATATGCGTTCTCACAACTTCTAGTCATGATTTCCAAAAATATTTCTTTGTAAAATTTTCTTGTTACACAAGTGTTCATACACTTGTTTCCTTACTAAAAATGTTTTTAGTTCATACAAGATCCGGGTTTTAACAAAACTAGTATTTTTCACTTGGTTCTTCCGAAAAAACACTTGTAGATCTTTAGATCTACAAGTTTACAACTTTATTCTTCAAGAAAGCTTATATTTATTCAAGTTCAAAGTTCATGTATGGATGGTTTCATCATCCTTCATATCTCTAACATTTACATCTTACTAGTTCATGTTCTTGAACATGATCTAGCAAGTCTAGATGATGAACCATCTTACTTCTACTAACAAACAACATGTATTTAGAATAACAACACAAGATCAACATGATTTAACCATACATCTTCTCTTTATCCACTCTTTACCCTTTGTGTTTCAAGATTAGTTTATGTTCTTTAGTGTTTCTTAACATTTCACCATTCAATCATCTATTAACCACTAAAAATAAGAACAAGATGAAGTTTTTAAGCACTTACTACTAGCACAAGGCTAGGGGAGAAACAAAGTGATGTGTGTAAAATGCAACATATAAAACACATCAATTAAGGCATAAAACTAACCCTTTTTAAGTACTAATGTTGGAAAAAGAGTGTTTTTGTCTTCCTTTTGTATTTTCAGGATGAAATGAGCTCAAAATCACAAAAGAAGCAAAAAGACCACTAATTCTACCATAAATACAAGAAAAGGAACAAAAGTAAACTGCCCGGACCCTCAACGGCACCTCCCAAGACAAAGAGAAGAGAACAGAGTCTGAACACGCCCCGTGTCCAGTGAACACGGGGGCGTGCCCAGGAAGCAGCAGAAAAGACAAACCAGTAGAAGCTTCCATTGCTCACCACGGGGCCGTGCCCAGCGAGCACGGGGGCGTGTTGAAAGTACAGCAGGCGCATTAATTGTAATTCGCAATTACAATTAATGAAGAGAGAGAATGTCAGACGGGCACGGGGCCGTGTCCAGCGGACACGGGGCCGTGTCCAGCGTTCTGTTCAGCCTATAAATAGAGGAGCTTGGTTTCATTCTCTCTCATCCCTTGGCACACCACCTCTCTCACACTTCATCCACCACCCATCACCACCATAACACCATCATCCACCACCATCATCCATTGTCCATCGTAGAGTGTGTGAGTCGTCTCGGGATCCAAGATTGATCGTAAGAGTTCTTGACAATCAAGGCCATGTTTGCCTAAGTCTCTTACATCACTTGGTGAAGACAAGTGTTTAGTATAATACTTTTTATTTTTAATCTTTTGCACTTTTTATTTGGTTTTGTATTAATGACTTTAATAACTAGTTACTTATGTTGAAGGTGATCTTTCCTTATCGTTTGTCCGTGGTGTCTTGGCGTTATTTTACTGTCTATATAAAATAAAAGATTTTCACCATTAATATCTCCACGGTCTATATGGAGGTATGTTGGCTACCTGGTCGGGGGTTAAGGGAACGGTTTGGTAAGGGTCTTGCCCTTGTTCAGCGTTTAGAGGTCCTGCTTGGGACCTGGGTCAAATTTAGTAGGATCCCCTTCAATGCCCATAGGTATTGGATGGCGGGGATCCAAACTCTTTGACCCCCTCATAAGCTAACTACTATTAATACTATAACCCGGCTATTTAGGACTGTATCCCTGCTGACTCAGACTACTTAGCCGAGGGTAACGTCACCGCCGAAAGCGGGGCCTACCATAATTTGCATTAATAACTTAATTCATTATCTTTCAATAATCCGACCCTTTAGGATTGTATCCTTGCTGACTCAAACTACTGGGTTGAGGGTAACGTCGCCTTCAAAAGAGGGGCCTACTACAATAACTAAGATAATCTCTTAAACAAGTGCAAAAGTGCGAAAATAATCAAAGGTTATACTAATACACGTGTCGGATCCAAGTGATTCATCTTGTCTATCTGTTTTTATTTTATTTTCCTTTTTCAGCATTTAGTTAGTTTTTATTTTTCTTAGTTTAAAATATTTTTCTAACTTTTTGATTTGATTAGACGTTGAGGATAAACCGGTATTAAAAGCTCTTGTGTCCTTGGACGACCTCGGTATCTTACCAACACTATACTACGTCCACGATGGGTGCACTTGCCCATATGTGTGTTTAGTGTTAGTGAATATCGTGTTTTATAAATTTAAAACTTGGCTAAAAGTGTAAAAAGGGCTTAAATAAACATCTAAAAATATATACACACCGACACACATCAAGTTTTTGGCGCCGTTGCCGGGGACACAAGGATTTTAAGAAAGTTAGGAATCAACGGCCTAATCATCTTTTTATTTTTCTTTAATTTTTAGGATTTTTTTTAGAATTTTCAGCTTCTGCAGAGCTCAGCACGGGGCCGTGCCCGCTGAACACGCCCCGTGCCCAATCATTGGAACTGGCAATCCTGTTTTATATCAGACAGTAGGCTGAACACGGGGCCGTGTCCACTCAACACGCCCCGTGCCCAAGATTCAGTTGCTGAAAACAGAACCGTTTGATCCTGGCGGTTGGTAACTTCTGATACAAACATGAGTAATAGTGATTCTTTTTACTTTCGGCACTCTTATGGTTTGTGGTGTCAAATATGTGGAGGCGAACACGAGGAATTAAAATGTTTCTTCCTTACTTATAGGCCACACTATATAGACCCACCAATTCCTTGTAACCTTAAGAGGGGCGAAAGTAAAAATAAACACTATTTCTCCCTCGAATGCGCCCAACCGGATATTCTAGGAGATATGCTCCTTGACGAGCTATTTCAACTAGAAGAACTACTTCTAAATTGGTCAAAAGAACTTAGGAAGGATTTCTTAGATCCATCCCAAGATGATGACCATGAAGAAATGTTGGAACCGCATTCTGACAACCTCGTTGCTCCCAAAAATACCTTTCTTCCTAGACAAGACGTGGACGATAGTCGTCCCTGTGCCGATTGTGCCGTGAAGGACTCCCCATCGACCTCGTTCGGTGCATACATAGACCTGAGCGATTCGGCATACACCTTCTTTAACGAGAGCCCGGGAAAGGGTTGGACTTGTCCACCTAGAATAAAAATAGGAATTACCCTCACCGACAACCTCTTGCGTTCTCGCCTTAGTATAGGACAATTAAGGTATCTTAGGCATTTTGGGGTTGTTCCAACAAGTCAGGAGCCACCCGATAAAAAAAAAAAAAAATTAGCTCCTTAAAGACAAAACTTCATAAATCAGCTTTCCGACACGGGGCCGTGCTCGGCCAACACGCCCCCGTGTCCATCAAAAGATTCCCTTCTGATCATGACGTCAGAATACGGACAAACTGTGTCAGAATTTTCTCTGCACACGGGGCCGTGTCCAGCGGACACGGGGCCGTGTTCAGCGGGCTGTCATTTTCTATAAATGCAGCCAAAAATCCTGCACATTTGGACCAACTTGGGGGCAGGGATTTGAAGGAATATTCTCTCAAACAATCCTAGGTAAGTCTAAAAGAAGTTTCCAACAACCCATCTTGTCCTTTCCTCTTCTAGACATTTCCTTCTTCTTCATCTTTCTTCAAAAAACCACCATGAGAAATTTGAATTTTCAATCTTTATGGTAGGAAACAAGGAATTTTGGTCATGGAATCTTGGTAAAAACATGTTATGTAACATTGTTTAGAGTTATTTACTGTCAAAAAGCTTGCATAAACTCAGAAAATAACTTAGAAGACCAAAATTCCTTGCTCCAAAAATTCTGCAGAAAGATGAACACGGGGCCGTGCTCATTGAGCACGGGGCCGTGTCCAGAAGCTGTTTAGTCTTATAAACTATTTTTGGTTTATTTTTCGTAGAATGGCGAGTGAAAACAGCGAAACATCATCCGTTCATTCCTCAAACAGCCGAAGGGGAAGGAGGCCCTCCGTTGAAGCCACACTTGTGCACTACGTGATAGCACTAAGAGAGGCTCTCGACGAAATGACGTCCGTAGAGGAGGTCCTCATTGACCGTATCAACGATCTTACAATGGGATTGGAAAGCAGCTTCCAAGAGATTAACCTTTTGCACCAAAGGTTAAACATTTTGGTGGCACCTCCTATGGAACCAGTCCTTCCACAACAAGACTGGAACTTAGCACTCGGTATTAACAACCCTACCGGGTGGGGAGACATCCCCGCGGAACCTCCTATGGAAATCCCACAAGAAGTCCCGGCGGAAGTTGAAACTCCTCAAACAAATGCAAACGAGCCTTCCTTCCTCCTTCCAAGGGAGGTAGAGGAGTGGCTTGCCGACATATGAGGAGAAACGCATCCGAAAGGTGGAGCTCTACAAAGCCTTATCTAACCAAGATCAGTAGATTCTTGGAAATTTTGCTAAAATTAAAATAAAACATAGGGCTAGAACTCCATAAGCTTACTATCTATGTAACTTTTTATGTATTATCTCTCTATTAGCAATGTTATGATGGTTTTTATGATTTATGGACTCATGGTGGTAATGGATGAAAAAGGGAACGAGAAAAAATGGAACCATGCAGAAGAACAGAACAAACCGACAAAAATCTCCACAACAGAAGGCTCCACACGGGCCGTGCCCAACCAACACGGCCCCGTGCTGAGCCCCCTGCAGGAAATCACCCAGTTCAGGTAACTGGACACGGGCCGTGTTCAGCGGACACGCCCCCGTGTCCAGGCTTCTGTTTCAATTCTATAATTTTTGTTACTGGCACTTGACCACGGGGCCGTGCCCGGTCAACACGGGGCCGTGTCCAGAGTGCCAGTAACACAAATCTTTGTTTTTAAACACACTTTTACATATTCTAATCAACCAAAAACTTTATTTTTGGACACATTGAGGACAATGTGTAATTTAAGTGTGGGGGGGATGCTAAAACCTTGGAATTTTGCAAAATCCTAAAACAAGCCTTACACAAAACTCTTTTGGAACCGCTAAACACCCCAAATTTTTTCAAAAACTTTTTCATTTTTTATTTTATTTACTTGTCTTAGTTTAAGTTGGGAATAACAAGTTATAAAAGGGTTATATTTTTACAAACTTACAACCGATAGCGTCGTGATAAAAAGAACTAACATAAGAAAATTATGAAACGGTATAACAAGTCTAGCTAAAATTCGATTATATATGCTTGGTCACATTAAAAAACCCATTCCCACAAAAAGTGAGTTTTGAGCCTTTATTGAGCATAAAAATACACATATTTAGATTAAATGCTCATTTTTCGTTTCTTGTGTGAATAGCCGCTCGGTCTTTACAAATCTAGAACTTGCCACGACGATACATTCCCGGTCCTTACCAACTTAAACCCAAGTAAGTAAATGATGGAGGCATTAGGACTAACTATTTTTCTTTCAAAACCATTATTTTTTAATTTTTTTTTTTACCTACCCAAAATCCCCCTAGAAAACCCCTTTGAGCCTAAACCTTTCATTTCATTACCCCCAAAACAATTTTTTTTACCCACCAAAAACCTTTTTCATTTTTTCACCTTTATTTTAGTAACAAACTCGGTTTTTCATAAACATACCCTTTACGTGACAAAAAAAAAAAAAAAAAAATGAAGTCAAAAACAAACATAAGCTACAAAAAGCTTGTTTGGAGAAATACTTCAAAAATAAATGTCACCAAAAATAAGGTATTTCACGAAAACCGACACTTGTTACGATTTTCGCCTTTTTTTTACTAACCACTAACCAACCACCCACCTTCAAACCCAAGCCTTCACCCCAAAAGACCTCTTGATATTTACAAAGGTAAAAAGTTAAAAAGGAGGAGGATTGATCGCTTGGCAAGCATATGGAGAATGTAAATCCGTGCCGCTCTCGAGCGATTCACTTAAATATACACCTTCGGCCGAGTGATTGAGTGATCTCCCGTGAGGTATGTGAACTTGTATATAAATGGAATTTTAATAAGGCATGCTATGCCCAAATAAGTAGTTTATCTTATGAAAAGTTCAAAATAAACCATGACGAATAAGATTGTAAATAAAATAAAAATAGAACCTATACAAACCTTGGATTCCCGACACTCTAGGACAAGTTAAAAAACTTCTCTTCTACCTATTCCATTTGGGAGTGTAAGCCACATTAAAAGAGTTTTGCTTGAGGACAAGCAAAAGTTCAAGTGTGGGGGTATTTGATGTGTGTAAAATGCAACATATAAAACACATCAATTAAGGCATAAAACTAACCCTTTTTAAGTACTAATGTTGGAAAAAGAGTGTTTTTGTCTTCCTTTTGTATTTTCAGGATGAAATGAGCTCAAAATCACAAAAGAAGCAAAAAGACCACTAATTCTACCATAAATACAAGAAAAGGAACAAAAGTAAACTGCCCGGACCCTCAACGGCACCTCCCAAGACAAAGAGAAGAGAACAGAGTCTGAACACGCCCCGTGTCCAGTGAACACGGGGGCGTGCCCAGGAAGCAGCAGAAAAGACAAACCAGTAGAAGCTTCCATTGCTCACCACGGGGCCGTGCCCAGCGAGCACGGGGGCGTGTTGAAAGTACAGCAGGCGCATTAATTGTAATTCGCAATTACAATTAATGAAGAGAGAGAATGTCAGACGGGCACGGGGCCGTGTCCAGCGGACACGGGGCCGTGTCCAGCGTTCTGTTCAGCCTATAAATAGAGGAGCTTGGTTTCATTCTCTCTCATCCCTTGGCACACCACCTCTCTCACACTTCATCCACCACCCATCACCACCATAACACCATCATCCACCACCATCATCCATTGTCCATCGTAGAGTGTGTGAGTCGTCTCGGGATCCAAGATTGATCGTAAGAGTTCTTGACAATCAAGGCCATGTTTGCCTAAGTCTCTTACATCACTTGGTGAAGACAAGTGTTTAGTATAATACTTTTTATTTTTAATCTTTTGCACTTTTTATTTGGTTTTGTATTAATGACTTTAATAACTAGTTACTTATGTTGAAGGTGATCTTTCCTTATCGTTTGTCCGTGGTGTCTTGGCGTTATTTTACTGTCTATATAAAATAAAAGATTTTCACCATTCATATCTCCACGGTCTATATGGAGGTATGTTGGCTACCTGGTCGGGGGTTAAGGGAACGGTTTGGTAAGGGTCTTGCCCTTGTTCAGCGTTTAGAGGTCCTGCTTGGGACCTGGGTCAAATTTAGTAGGATCCCCTTCAATGCCCATAGGTATTGGATGGCGGGGATCCAAACTCTTTGACCCCCTCATAAGCTAACTACTATTAATACTATAACCCGGCTATTTAGGACTGTATCCCTGCTGACTCAGACTACTTAGCCGAGGGTAACGTCACCGCCGAAAGCGGGGCCTACCATAATTTGCATTAATAACTTAATTCATTATCTTTCAATAATCCGACCCTTTAGGATTGTATCCTTGCTGACTCAAACTACTGGGTTGAGGGTAACGTCGCCTTCAAAAGAGGGGCCTACTACAATAACTAAGATAATCTCTTAAACAAGTGCAAAAGTGCGAAAATAATCAAAGGTTATACTAATACACGTGTCGGATCCAAGTGATTCATCTTGTCTATCTGTTTTTATTTTATTTTCCTTTTTCAGCATTTAGTTAGTTTTTATTTTTCTTAGTTTAAAATATTTTTCTAACTTTTTGATTTGATTAGACGTTGAGGATAAACCGGTATTAAAAGCTCTTGTGTCCTTGGACGACCTCGGTATCTTACCAACACTATACTACGTCCACGATGGGTGCACTTGCCCATATGTGTGTTTAGTGTTAGTGAATATCGTGTTTTATAAATTTAAAACTTGGCTAAAAGTGTAAAAAGGGCTTAAATAAACATCTAAAAATATATACACACCGACACACATCACAAAGCGTAAAAGTGGTGGATAAAAGAAAACTAGAGTGGTCCTTGAGCTTCCGAGTGCACCAAGCTTGCTTGCTGGACCTCTTGCACCTTTGTGTGTATGGAAAATGGCTTGAATGGAAGTTAATGGTGGGGATATGGTGGAGATGGGTGGCTGCCGAAAGTGGGGAAGAGAGCAAGGAGATGTGACAACCCTCACCAAACCAGGTATCCGTACAAATTAATTAATATTTAATTAATGCTTAAATACTGTGCTTGCTTACAATTGTGGTTAAATTGCTTCTTGATTTCTGATACATACATATTCATGCATCATACATTATTACTGTCACTCCATTATTTATTACACAGAACTATAGTGACAAACTTGATGCACAAAAGCATAGTTAGCACCGTGAACGGATAACCCAGTAAACATGCTGACATTGCCAGCACTAGACAGACACTGTCTCTAAGGCCAGTATGAGCCGGGAATAGATTACTACACTAGTAGGGAGTGTAGGGAGGTGAGGATTGTAAAACTGCGTCACTAGGTGATAGTTATAGTGACCGGATGTGCCTAAAACATGATTTAAATACAAAATTCTGCACTTTGTGCAAAAATTCAGCATTTAACTTAACTAGTAAAGTGCAAAAACATGGGAAAATAATACTATACACTTTCCAAAGTGTCGGGAATTGATTGTGTAACTAAAAACACTATAAAAGGCACTTTAAAGCTTTACTTGACACTTTAACGGATCAATATCCAACCGAACAAGCAGACTTTACCCGGAACATAAAAATATTGTCAATGACATTGTTTATACTTTTCTGGGCTAGTTAGGGTCCCCGAACACCCTAACACCCTAACTACACACTTAATGCTCTAATTAACACCATCGGAACTTAACTAGACACTTAACTATACATTTGAAATCCAACCATACCACCCCCCCCCCCCCCCGAACTTACGGTCACCATGTGGTGACCCACTCCCCACATTTTTGAATATTATAATCAAACTTGTCCAAAATCTAGTAAACACTTGACACAATGGACATTAGTAAGAAATGGATTATAAATAAGTGTGATGGATAAGGACTTTCATTTACAATCACTTCACAAAATTTTACTCTCTCTCTCTCCCTCTTGCTTTGTGTTCGGCCGAGAACAGTAGCCCCACCACCATCATCATCAAGTTTTGTTCTTGCTATTCTACATACACACAAAGGTGAAAGGTGACATACAAGGAGGCTCGGTGCTTACGGAAACTCAAGAACCTCTCTAGATTGCTATTATACACCTTGTTTACGCCTTGATTCTTCCCTAGCCTCGAGCTAGTAGTAAGTGCTTCTAAACATCCTCTTGTTCTTGTTTAAAGTGGTTAATAGGTGATTTAATGGTTAAAATTTAAGAACACACAAGATCAAAACTAAAAGTCTTGAAAGAAAGATAAACTAGTTGGATAAAGAGAAACTAGTGGTGTAAATCATGTAAATCTTGCTTTGTTGTGAATATTTGATGTTGTTTGATGCTAGTAGTGGGATGGATCATCATCTAACCATGCTAGATTATGTTCATGGAACATGAACTAGTAATATGTTAAGTGTTAGGCCCTAAAGTGTGAGACTGACGCATCAAATTAACACAACGGGTTATGGTTTCGAACTGGGCTTTACCGGGTTAGTTTATATTAGGTTTTGGACCTTTACAGGTCACTTGGGCCAAGCTATAGGCCATGTGGGCCAAGCAGGCCCAAGGGGAGCCCATGTAGGGATTTGGGCTTGAGTTAGTATATAAACAAGTTTCTAACTTGTTTTAGGGTTTGATCATTATTGTTACAATTTCTCTAGAGAGGGAGGTTTTTGATTGAAGTTGTGATCACTTGTACTAGACGGTTTTGCTTATTCAAGTAATAGAATCGTGTGCAAGTGGTTAAAGGTGATTCGGTATTGTTCTTTGTTTTTCATATTTTTCGGTTTATCTTGAATCATCTTGTGATTGGATTCCGCACTCTCACAAGATTAGGTTTGATATCATTGAAAGATCCGGTTAACGGGACTTACAAGTGGTATCAGAGCTTTTAGAACCTATTTCTAGGCTCGGTGTGATATCAAATATTCAAGATTTCGAATTTTCGTTCATCGCGTTCTTCGTGTTCTTCGTTGTGTTCTTTGAAAATTTATCAAAAGTTAGTATATTTTGGTACCTTGATTTTTGAAAAAATTGTTAAAAGATTAGGCGTAATCTTTTATTTACTCTAAAAATATTCTGATTTTTCAAAAATTTCCTTAAGTTTCGGTGGATAGTTATTGAGTTGATTGAGCTTTCCATATATTATTATTATAAAATATAACAACTCATCCTCCGATTTCGAGTTATCACGTTCTGAGTCGCAACCACAAGATCACATTCAACGGTCATCTTCTCAGCAGTGGTCTCGACTAATCATCCTCCCAGTCGCAATCTCCTCAGTCGCAACCTCAATTCATCTTCCACGGTTTCGACAAACACTGCTCCGAGTCGCAGCCACCAACATCATTATCATCGTCGTTCATCTCGAGTCGTAACCAAAGCTTCATCATCATATAATCAAGGTCTCGACATGCACCGTTCTGAGTCGCAACCGTGATCTCGACTCATCACCAGTCGCAATCAGAATTGAGATCTCGAGTCTCTTCCAAAGTCGCAACCACCGTTTCGACTTGTCCGACTCGCAACCACTTCAACAAGCAGGTCTCGACTCCTTTTCAACAACCTTTTATAGGTCTCGAGTCATTCATTCCGAGTCGCAATCTTCACGGTTCCGAGTTGATCATTGTTCACGTTACACAACACTACAACAGTCTCGACTCGCAACCTCTGTTTCGAGTTGCTATCATCATTCATCTCGACTCGCAACCACGGTTCCGAGTCATCAGCATTTGACTCGCAACCATCTCTCCGAACTCCGATCATCATCACATTTCTGTCATTATCTAAGTGATAGATAACCACCTTAGTGCAATCATTTCCTTTATCTTCGAGTTCCACGTTTCGAGTTGATCGTCATCATCAACACAACTACGTTGAATCATCTTCGTTCATCTTTCTCCAACAACCTTCGCTATCCTCCGTCTTCGTCCATCTCCGACGATCTCCGGTTTCCATATCCGTCACCGCTTCCATTATCACCGATTAACACAACCTCCACTTCCGATCATCATCATCATTCTCTCCGTCGGCTGTAGGGTTTTGGTTACTGGTTGTGTAACGAAGAAGACGAAGTCGGCCGAAAATTAGGGTTTCGATATTGTTTACGAAGAAGATAACGTTTGTCGTTTATGATATAATAATAATAATTATAATAATTAATAATCATTGTTCATAATTGCCTAATCATTGTTTTTCAATAATAATAATAATAATAAATTGTTTACTAATATATTAATTAAACCATAAATATTTAAAAAAAAATAAAAAAAATATAAAAAGGTTTGTTTGTTTGGTGGTGAATTCGGTTTTGACAGATTTTCGAGGTGCGTTTTCGAAAGCGAGTTCGTTCATTAGTGTGCAAAGGATTTAAGTTGGCGAGTACACGGGTTCTTGCGTTGAGTTTGTGTTGAGAAAATAGTAAAAAGGGTCACATTTTTGGGGATCATATCTTAAAAATGTCTTCTAAAAGAGAGATGCTTGAGCAGGAATTCGAAGGATTCAGTTATTCATACGGTGAATCTATAGAAGCACTTGCAGGTCGGTTTGCTGAACTGCTCTCTGAAATGGAGAAGGCAGGAATGGTGTTGTCTACTCACATAAGCAACAGAAAGCTTCTGGAGGCTATAAAAGGGATTCCAGATCAGGGGAACTGTAGTTGGTTTATGAATGTTAATCAGATAATAGTGACAACCGATGGAAACTGTTACAAAATGAAGGCAGATGAGCTGATCTCCCTCATCAAATCCTATGGCAATGCTGACTCATCACAAAATTCAGCATTTATGTTTAACAAACCCATGGCTCAAGAAGTTACTCGTGATCGTGAAGAGATACTTTCTGTATTTTGCACTCCTGAGTGTAGAAAAAGAAATGAGGCATATCGATTACACAACGCTGAGTTGATTCAAGACTACAACGACATAAAAAATAAAAATTTTACTTTATCAAAGAATGAAAAGCTTTATAAAGATAAAATTGAAGCTCAGCGAAAAGACATCATCAAACTTAAGGATGATGTTAGTGTAAAGACAGCCCATTTCTTAGAGGCACAGGAGAAAGTATGCATCTTGACCAAAGAACTGGAAGATATCAGAGAAAGATACCAGATTAACGAACTTAACATTAAGAAATTTGATTCTTCCAGCAAACTGGTCAAGAACTTGTGTGATCAGCAACTTGCATACAAAGAAAATAAAGGGCGTGGTCTGGGTTTTAATCAAGTTCCTCCTCCTTACAATGACAATTACACATACTTACCCATGACTGAGGAGGAATTGATGAATGAGAACAAGATGGCTTACGGTCCTAAAACTGATAAGTCATCAATCAACAGCAGACCTGTTGATAAAGGAGCGACTCCTTCGGTAAATCTTGTATCCAAGGGTACTTTTGATCCTAATGTTTTGTCTTCCCTTGCAGATGAAGTTAAAGTTGAAGGTGTCGTTGAAAATGAACAAGCGTCAAGTTCTCATGTGTGTGACATTTTTGGCTCATTTTTACAATCTATGTTGAAGAATGTCAGGCCTGATGGTTTGGGCGAAAATGTTGATGCTTGTGTTAGAGAGACTGAATCGGCAAATAGAGCGAATGAGCCAGCTGAACCATCTGATTCCAAATGCGAATCACCTGAAGCAGCTATTTCTGAGAAATCGGAATCAGTTGATTCTAGTGAATTCAGCTCAAGGGTGTCATGTGCAGAACCGTCTTGTGCTGATAATTCGTCTAATGATTCAGCTGAAGTCTCTACTAAAGTTTCTGGTATTTCTTCCGACAAATCAGAACTCTCCGATTCTGTCAAAGCTGATGACATGAAGGATGAAGAGAAGACAGACGTGAAAAAGGCTCCAAATGCGCAAGTTGAACAATCTGAACCTTCGGTTAGTGGTGAAAAGGTTCAGATCAAGCAACAAGAGCCAAAGCAAGCAGGAAAAGGACGCGGAAATAAGAAGCCTAAATATCAAAGACAAGCAGGCTCTCCACAGTCCTCAACGGGCAGCAATAGTCATCAAAAGGCCCGTGATGTGAAAAATGCCTTTGTTAAGCCAGTCAGTAATGGCAAATGTGAAAAATATGCATTTGACTATGCTAACAAAGCTTTCGGAAAGACTAGTGAGATTTCTGAACATGACGTGCAGTCTACTCAAAACAAGAAAACTCAGAAGAAATCTCCACCACAGAAGGCCCCTGCAAACGACAAGTATAGGCATCCAAATTCATCGTCGTCTGCAAGAAATGTGCAACAAAATCAAGCACAGAAAGGACCGGTTCGTCCTTCAGGGTCTTCAAGAGCAAATCCAGCTGATCAGAATGCATTCTACGTAAAGAGACAAACATGCTTCAATTGCGGCATTACTGGTCACATTGCTCGAAATTGCACACATCGTCCTTACGTACCCTACTATATGCAAAATCATAGGGTTACACCAAAGGGCAACTATATTCTAAGCCGATGAAGGTATCTTCACCTAAGGCAATGAAGAATGTGAATCCCACGGTTAAACCTTCTGATGGGGATTGGAATGCTGCTAAAGCAAAAAGAAAACAAGCTTTGAAACCTACAAAAATTTCGAAAAATAACAAGGTTGATAAGCCAAATGTTTTGCCAAAGGCATCTAAGAAACTAGAAAAGCCTAAACAAATTTGGAGAGCAAAACAAATTGCAGCTACATCTCCAATCCTTGAAATGAAAGGGGACTTGTGTTTAAAAGAAGTGTCTTATTTTGATGCTTCAGGAAATCCCAGGACCACGATGGCCTGGGTACCCATGTCTTACTAATCTCCTTACTTTTCAGGAACAACCAAGGAGGAGCTGTTGACAATCTCTGGAATGTTGATAGCGGTTGTTCCAGAGATAAAACGGGTAACATTTCACTGTTGCAAAAAGTTCAAAAATATTTTACAGATGATATGTTTCCTTTGGAGGAGATTAGAGAAGTAAGAAAAGATCAGCAAAAGGTACCATTTAAATTCACTACTTTGATTTGAATATTGATTAGTCTTTAATCTGATGATAGAACGGTTAAACAAAAATATTTTCCTCTTTTCTTAGTTTATAACCTTGTATAGAAAGTGTCCTTTCTCTTGTAAATGGTAAATTTGTGCAAAAATACAAGATTTATGCACAAATTTAGGGGGAGAGAGAGACATATATAGAGTTTAGGGGGAGAAAATGAGAAAAATACAAAAACATTAGAAAAATGAAAAAGCCAAAAAGAAAAATTGCATGATATGGGAAGTGAAATAAATGTTCGTGTTAAAAGGTTTGACTAACACATGTAAGGTGCCATAGCTGAAAAGACTAGGATCTACTGCGATATGTCGATAGGCTTGACGCTCAACATGATAAAAGATACTAAGTGATATAAATATAACGAACTATGTACCATGTGGGTAACATATCAACGGCGTATGATTTTATGGTCTTAAATCTTGCGTTGATAGATAGCCAATATCTGAGGTTTCGGGTCTTTATATTGTTGAATCATCCGGGGATATCTTAGTTGTCCTTCTGCTCAGAACTAAAATTGTACATGACCCCAGGAAAGAAAGTCACTTGGAATTAGCTCATTTCTATTTGAATGTCTGTATGTTGTCCCGATACACACAATTTTGATCTGATTCTGAAATCTTCTCTGAAAAAGTCGTGTACCTCCTCTGCTGCATCCAGATACATGCTGACCTGGAGGTGCTAGGCAACGACAGCTTCTGCTGCATCCAGATACATGCTGACCTAGCTGTACGTTGTCGCACTGTAGATCTAATACACCCGAAAGAGGCCCTCTAGTGCCCAAAAGAAACCCAAGAAACCTATATCAAACTGAGAAAATCTCATTTGATTTGTATATTATACCATCTCTGCAAAAGATCTATTCTGTTCTCTTCTCAACCCATTCCCAGTTAAGATTTCAGAAATCTGGATTGGACTTCTGAAATATGTGGTAGGGAAGATACTTGCATGATAGAGTGTGCTGTTTAGATTTCCGGGATTTGATTAGTATTTATTTGGGTGTTCATTGTTAAGAAATCAAAACATGATAAAACAGATTATATGCAGACCTAGACACAGTCAGGATATCTTAAAGGATGACATCAGTATACTCACCGGCTACGATGAATCGTTGTGCTTGCCTTGATCGTGGGGGTATGCCTTGGAATGGGACACACGGGTATAATAGTATAATATTACCTTAAGCATATCACGAAGGTGAAAATTAAAAGTTGAGCGTTAAAGTTTAAGTGGACAAACATATTGGCAATCGCATAGAC
The DNA here is from genome assembly GCF_002127325.2 of Helianthus annuus. NCBI lineage: Eukaryota > Viridiplantae > Streptophyta > Magnoliopsida > Asterales > Asteraceae > Helianthus > Helianthus annuus. The sequence continues at coordinate 73,908,106 of NC_035447.2, read as the reverse complement.
CAGTTTGATTAAGCTCGTACTGAAAAGTGTTCCTTAGTCAGCCTGAGAACGAATTTTGATCCCATTGCAATTGTAATTGTATATTATGGTAGTTGTTTATATTTTGAGTTTTTATTTGTTTTAAGTTCTTAAAATTAAAAAAAAAAATAAAAAATAGAAAACTTCAAAAATCCAAAAAATAGAGTTTTTATTTGTTTTTTTTTAATTAAAAAAATATAACCGTTCTTGAAGATTTGACTGATCATCAAAAGTTAAAAGAATTTAAATTGTGAAATTTTATGTACCTAGTGTTCATGTGGTACTCTCCCTGTTGCATAAGAAATGTTTGCTTATGAGTTTGTGAGCATGTGCAGAACTTGATTTCAATCAAGAACAGGGGTTGATGAAGACTGAGATGTTGTTAGTCGCTGAAGAAGTCTGAAGCGGCACAACAACAAGATGTACCTGAGTCAGAAGATCTGGATACGAAACGCAGTCTGACAATGAAAGTATATTTAAAGAAGTACCGTGAACCTGCTTGGAAGAAAAAGGCTGAAGAAGAAAAGAGCTGTTGAGAATCCTCCTCTCACATTCTTTTTGACAAGATTTTCAAGCAAATGCTGATCAAGATCCTGATATGAAGCTAACCACAAGAGCTGAAGAAAGAGACTCAGTGCTGAGAGTTCAGAAGTCAAGAACTTCCACAAAATCTGCAGCATAGCGACAACCATAGACTACGTTGAAGATATTGCTGAATTTAAGTTACGAAGACAATTTGATGGCATCAGTCTAGGGGGAGATTGTTAGGCCCTAAAGTGTGAGACTGACGCATCAAATTAACACAACAGGTTATGGTTTCGAACTGGGCTTTACCGGGTTAGTTTATATTAGGTTTTGGACCTTTACAGGTCACTTGGGCCAAGCTATAGGCCATGTGGGCCAAGCAGGCCCAAGGGGAGCCCATGTAGGGATTTGGGCTTGAGTTAGTATATAAACAAGTTTCTAACTTGTTTTAGGGTTTGATCATTATTGTTACAATTTCTCTAGAGAGGGAGGTTTTTGATTGAAGTTGTGATCACTTGTACTAGACGGTTTTGCTTATTCAAGTAATAGAATCGTGTGCAAGTGGTTAAAGGTGATTCGGTATTGTTCTTTGTTTTTCATATTTTTCGGTTTATCTTGAATCATCTTGTGATTGGATTCCGCACTCTCACAAGATTAGGTTTGATATCATTGAAAGATCCGGTTAACGGGACTTACATTAAGTGTAAAAGTTGTAAGATGATGAACCCTTCCACTCACAAAACATGAACTCTGGCGAAATTTTTCCAGAAAATAACACTTAGAATATTTTTGTGACAAGTGTTTATAAATATATTTTTGACTTGTTTTTCCAAACAAACTTCGCCATGATTTTATTATAAAGTAACCAAGTATTCGGAGGTGGATTTTCGTAAATAAAACTTGTTAAATATATATTTAGAATATATATTTCATATTAAAACGCTTGTGTGACTTTATGATTATTTTGTGAACTAGAGATATATTATTTTTAGAGTAAAAATAATATACCTTGAATATACTGAAAATACGACTCCAAAATAATACCAACGCCTTCACAAATAAATATTTAAGTTACACCGGTATTGTTATTACCACACGAACTTTAAAATGTAACTTATGTATTTTCGAAAAAATACTTTTAAATGTGTATTTTGATAAAAGTAATATTTTGGAAATTGTATGGAATAAAATGTAATATTTTTGAGAAAAATATTGATATTTTGGAGATAGAATATTCTGGACAAATGAATTAAAATATATTCTTTAAGTGAGACTTAAAAATATATTTTTGGAATTATAAAAACGCACATGTATTAGAACCCCCATCCTTGGGAAGGAATATATTTACAAAATAATTAAGAAGTGTAAATACGAAATAGTTGTCTAACTATTTCCCAAAAACATTAAACCTTAAGCCAAGGCACGACCGTCCGTCTAATAGAAGTTAGTACGTGTAGGTCGTCATGCAGCAGGTTGATTGGGATTTACTATTTCGAGACGCACTTCTGTGAGTTCATGTCCCCCTTTTCTCTTAACTGTGTTCAGTTTTTATACTGCGGGGGTGAAATACATGTTACAATGTTTACGGATACTTTTATATACATGGTATGGTTAGCGTAAGGAGGGTTACTACTTAGATCATGTGAGTGGGTAGGCGGAAACTGAAGGCCATTAATCCTCATTGTAGGACCGAGGGTCATTAGCGGTAGATCTATCTGGGTGTAGCGAGCCCAACTCTAGGCCCAACTGTACGGACCTCGGGGTGACTTTGAGCCCAACGCAAAAATCTGCTAGGTTTGAGTCTTCCCACTGCACTTCATACATATCATTGGCCTTGCAAACCAATGGTGATCTCATTTTTCCTTATTTGCTACATACCAGGGATTTTTATACTTACAAGTGTATTACAAAGGTTTTACATACTCGCTTTCACATGAACTCGATCAACATTTTTATTGTTGATTTTTCAACTTACATGTATTTCAGGGAATTAGGGATCTTGCGTGGTATGCTATGTCTTCATGCTGCGTAAGAGGAGTGATGTCATCCAAGTTTAGGGGTTGTGACTTTTACCTGGACGAGTCACAAGTCTTAAACTATGTTATTTCATGTTATGTGGTTGTGTCTTATGAACAATGTTTTTATTTTGTTGTGTTGTAAACTCGTTGCATGTGTCAACTCTTAAAACAATGTTGTCGTATTTTTATTTTAAAACGTGAAGTTATGGATGATCATCATGGTTTTAATTTCATATAGCTTTGTTGTGATTAAGCGATGGTATTAAGAAGTCACACCAAATAAACCCACGCTTCCGCAAAGCTAGGGTGTGACAGCTTGGTATCAGAGCTTTGATCATAGCGAACTAGGATTCCTTCTCGAGTCTAGACTATGATCACTAGGGCTCTCACGAAAACATTTTTACATTACATACATTACGTCCAGATCCAGGATACAAAATATTTTTACAAACAAAAAGTATGAGCACATTTTTCAAAAATTATGATTCAGTCTTATCGACTGGGAGGTTGGTCAGGGAGACTAGGGATTCAGTCTTATCAACTGGGAGGTTCAGTCGGGGAGACTGAGGGAGTCAGCCCTAGAGGCTGGGAGGTTCAGTCGGGGAGACTGAGGGAGTCAGCCCTAAAGGCTGGGAGGTTCAGTCGGGCAGACTGAGGAAGTCAGCCCTAAAGGCTGGGAGGTTCAGTCAAGTAGACTAAGGGGCCAATTTGTGAGATTGGGGAGGTTTTGGTCTGAAAGGCCAGGGAGTTAGTCTGAGAGACTAGGAGGTTTTGGTCTGAAAGGCCAGGGAGTTAGTCTGAGAGACTAGGAGGTTCAGTCTGAGAGGCTGGGAGGTAGACTAGTGAGACTAGGATGGTTATTTGTTTGCTTATTGGTGATTAACATGATTATTTGATTATATAATTGATTGCTTGTGCATATGTGTGTTTGTGTTATAGACATCATGCCCTCTTCATCAGATACTGGAGTTTCAGACACATCAGATCCCACGGCTAGTATCAGATGACATAGTTTCATCGGAGCGCGAGATCCACACTTCCGATACGACCAACACAGACGATGACGACTTCCAGCCCTTTGCGCTGCCTGACGTCGTAGCCGAGCCTGCTGATGGCCATCTCGCTGGGGATTTACCACTCGCGGTGATCCCTGATCCTGTACCGCTTGCTGCGTATCTGATTATTGATATACCCCTCGATATTGTTTCCGACGATGACGTCGATTTGTTTGAGGAGGACCCACTTGAGGATGACCTTGAGGGTGAGATCCCCATTGCTGCTGATGATATCCTACTCATTGCTGATGCTCCTGCAGAGGAGACTCCTATTCATTCACCTGTTCCAGACTCCTTTGAGTCTGTGGCGTCTGCACCTTCGCACACTCAGGGAGTGCAGCACCACTCACACGACGCCGACCCGAACATGGCGTCATCAGCTGCACCGGTTCCCGCGCACAGTTACGAGTTCGATCACGATATTGATGATGACCCTGTTTTTCCACCTGGTTTTGTTCCTGACCATGATATTGAGTTCATTCATTTAGACCAGCCCCTGGAGGATCCTGTAGCCCCTGTCGATCCTTTGTTTGCTGATCCAGCTGATTTTGACATGGAGTTTGTTGATCCGGAGCCTGTTGTGGCCCCTGAGCCAGTTGTTGCTCCTGACCCTGCATTAGAGCATGACCCTGATCATGCCGATGCACCTGCTGTTGCTCCTTTTGCTGATGATATACCTGTTGACGATCATCCTGTTGTTGCTCCACCGTTGGTGGATGATCACATTGCTGATGCTCATGTTAATGCTCCACTTTTGTTAGAGGATCCTGTTGTTGCACCACTTCCTGATCCAGTGCCGGTGCTATTCGACCGTGCGCCATTTGCGACCCATATTGATCCACGATACGCTCACACCCGCAACCGGTGGATAGATGATGACGATGATTACCCACCTTTCGTGATACCAGTTACACCACCTGTAGCACCCGTTTCAGCCCCTGTTTCAGCTCCCATTGATGTACCCTTGCTTCACACACACACCACAGATGCTCGCCGCACTGACTTACCTATCACGTTTCTTCAGGACATACCTCCACCACGTCCTGGGGAGGGTTCATCTCGACAGCCGTTTGGTCATACACCCTTTGTGTCAGGAGGAGATCAGTTTATACCTCAGATTTCTCATCCTACTGTTGTTCCCACTGTTGCACCATTTACTGTACCATCCTTCACCCCATCTAGCGAGCCATTCCTATGGACTACGCCCCCCATTATGCCACCGTCTGATCCATATCACCCATACCACGTGGGGTATTCTATGGAGGATATTCTCACATCTTTCATGATACAGCAGGAGGCGCTGACCCGTCGCATACAGGAGCTGGAGAGAGCCCAGCGACCACCGTGCCATTGCCAGACCCCACCTGCAGTATCACACCCTCCGCGTCCACTTTCACCTGATTCTGCCACTCGCTTTTGGACTCCTGAGCAACAGATAGCATACTTTTTGCGCTCTCATCGTGCTATGGAGGAGGACTGGTTGCATATGCGACGTTTACTCTTTTCTCGTTTTCCCCCTCCTCCACCGCCATCAGCTTAGGCCTTTTGATTCGACGCAGGTAGACTTTTGATGAGAGGACCGCGATTGTGCAGATTACACAGCTTTTTGGAGACCACATTTTGATGATTATGACTTTTGATGTTTTGTATATTGGTTGTTGTTGTCACTGATTAGATATTTTGGACTAGGGCGATGTGGCCCTTAGTCACTGATGATGTACGATACAGTTATAAACTTGTAAACTTTACATTGTGGAATCGCAGTATTCTCATTATACGTGACGTTGGATTGATTGTTTATATTTTATAACTTGTGATGTTATGTGTTTGGTATTTATAACATGAGATGTTATGTGTTTGATAAATGGTATACGTATGATTCATTTACATATTATGACCTAACCAACGTGAACCGTCTTTTAGAAGATGCCGCCGAGACGTGGTCCACGCATGCCTACCAACGAGGCAGAACTCCAACAAATCATTGCTGCCGCCATAGCACAGTATGCAGCCTCACAAGGAGGAACCAGTGGAAGCAATTCGAACAACAACGGCAATAACAATCCACCTCATGGTAATGTTAAGTCGTTGAAACATAGTACGATACATTTGGATATTTCTAGCACGTTCGCTAATACCATTTGTATATTCTAACGTATCTGAAGGGTGCACTTACAAGCAGTTCCTCGACTGCAAGCCCGTGAACTTCGACGGCACCGGAGGTGCTGTTGCATTTGTAAGATGGGCTGAAAAGACTGAGTCTGTTCTTCGAATGAGCAAATGTGCTCCCGAATAACAAGTGACCTACATTTCTGGGCTATTTCTGGATGGAGCCCTATCTTAGTGGAACTTACAAATACAAACTCTTGGTGAAGCCGCCGCTTATGCGATGACATGGAATGAGCTGAAAGAGCTCATGCGAATAAAGTACTGTTCACGTGCTGAGATTCAGAAGCTGGAAACGGAATTCTGGCACTTGAAAATGGAAGGTCCCAAGATTGCGGAGTATGTGCAGAGATTCCACCATTTGTCTCATGTGGTACCTTATATGGTTACACCGGAATTCAAACGAATTGAGCACTTTATTTGGGGTTTAGCACCTCAGATCATGAGTATGGTCACTACTTCCAAGCCTGCGACAATCACAGAGGCCATCGATCTGAGCGTGGCTCTTACTGAGGAAGCTATCCGCTTGAACAAGTTTTCGAATGTTGAGAAGAAGAAGAAGGAGACTCACGTAGAGTCGTCTGGGGATAATAAAACGAAATTCTCAAACTTCAAGCAAGGAACAAGCGGTGTTGGCAAGAAAGGAGAATCAAGCACACCGGCGAAGGCTGCAACCGGTGTTGAGAAGAAAGGGAAGGGTTATATGGGTACACAGCCCAAGTGTAACACCTGCCAGCGTCATCATTCTGGCCGGTGTGGGCCAAAAATATGTGAAGTGTAGGACCGGTTTTGACGCCGTTCGATTGCGTAACGAACGTTTCACGTGCGGAATCCGTGAACGTGCGTGACCAAACACACAATAACGTACTACTAACGTGATTTTATTGAAAGATATGACTTGTACGGTACAAAATCACGTTTACAACTACTTTCTCTCTCTAGACTTTCTCTCTCTAACTTGAATCACCAACAACACAAAATGTGAGAGAAGTCTTCCAAAAAACTAACTAAAATCATGACATAACCTCCTATTTATATGGTCAAGGCAACTTAATGAAAGTTCTCATTAATTACAAGTTTGCCACCTTGCCATTTCTAACTAAATATGACATTATGCGCTTGATTTCTTCCGGCTTCTCACTACGACTCGGATTGACGAAGGCAATAGACAATAAATGCATCAACAATCTCCCCCTTGGATATTGCCGTAGTCAATCTCGTAGTGAAACTCGTAGCAACTTGTCTTTCTCTCTCTCTAAAACTCGAATAAAGATGTAGTCGACAGACAACTGCACTAACAAACTCCCCCTTGAATGTTGACGGAATCTTTAGTGAGAGTCTTCAACTACTCTAGCTCGAACAGAATCCCGGTGGATCTGTCTTCAGCTTCCGTTGCTCTCTTTCTTCAGAATCTTCAGGCTCCCCCTTTCGTCAAGCTTCCGTGCTTTTGGGATCGACGCCTTGCTTTCCGAATACAAGCTCCTTTTGCATTAAGCTCGTCTTCAGACTCCCCCTTAGACTCGGCTGTCGGGATCGTAGTCTGGCTTTTCGTAGCGACAAATTCTGAAACCTACACATCTCAAACACACAATTATAACAAACAATATTGTGATTCAACTTAATGAATCAGCTAAACATTTGAGACTTTTCATATTTAAAAACTTTTCAAAATTTGAAACATTCCAATTTCTGATTCAATTTACTGAATCATCTTAAACATTTCAAATCATTTAACCAACCTGTCTGTTCATCATGTTTAGCCTTTGAGATATTGAAAATCAGCTCTCCAACATCAGTTGTCGAAAATCTTTTTGAATTTTTGAAAATAAGAAACATAAATGCAAAGACAGAAATTAAATGCAGAAATGAAATATGTACAAACATATTTTTGTGAGTTCGTGCAAGAGGATCATATCAGTTTTTGAGACACATCACACGCACCGTTAAGCTTTTAGACATTTTAAGTTCTAAACGATTCACGTTGATTGACGATATAGTTGTCCTCTTAGATTTTCATACAATTTTCAATCTATTCAGGATAGTATTTAAGTGTTTTATGAACTTAGTTCAATTCATGTGTCCCACCTCTTGAATATTCTGTCCTTGGATGATTTTGAATTCTTGTTTATCAATGGAGGAAAGTTCGTATCATCCATTGTTAAACCTGAATTCTTAGTTTTTATCTCAACAACTGGCTCTTCTGGTTTTGACGAACAAGAATCATTGCCTGAATGTGGCTTGTCTGACTTTAATGAGTCAGATTCATCGCCAACATGTGGCTCCTTTGTTTCCGAAGAAACAGATTCATCGCCACCAAATGTTACCTTCTTCTTTATCTCCTCTTTTGTCCTCAGATTTGCATCTGATGAATTCAACTTGCTTAACTTTGCAGTTGAGGGAGTTGATTCATCAGCACTCTTATTCGATCTATCGGGTGAACCCGAGGACAAAATCTTCTCCAGATATTCTCTGGCCTTCTTCCTCTTCTTTCTCAGTTTGTCTTTTTGCCCTTGAGAAAGCTTCACTTTCTTTTCTTGAACTTTAGGTTCTTGGACCTTCTGTTCTTTGACATTCTGTTCTGAAACTTTCAGTTTCTTGGGCTTGACAGTGACTGGTTTCTTTGCCAATTTATGAGAATTAACCCTCAATCTTTCATTTGATCTCCTTGGGCAATCTCTGGCAATGTGACCTTTGATTTGACAATTATAGCATCTCCTCGTCTCATATCTTTGTCTCTGGCAGTTAACAGCAATGTGTCCTTGATAACCACATTTGTAGCACATTCTGTTATCATACCAATCACCATTGTCATACCAAACGCTCATATCAAAGCATTGTCTGGCGTGGTGATACTCTTTCCTCTTCTTGATTGTTGGATTTGGCTTTTGAGCACTGTGGTCAAACCTGCACCACTTATTACCAACAATTTTTGAGTTTTCGTTTTTCAATTTTTGTGATTTTTGATTGCGATTGGATGATTGATCTGATGAGCTTTTATTATCTTTTTGAACAATTTTCAAATTTTTAACTTTTTGTTTTTGTTCTACACTCTTCTTAACAGGTTTCTGCTTTGAGCATTCACCTATTTCAGTAGATTGCAAAACAGTATTTTTGAATTTTTCTTCTAATTCTAAAAACAATTTTTGTTTTTCAATTTTGGTATTTTCATCATCAGATTTCTCATCACAATCTTCAACTTTGACATTGTCAAAGTTTGTGACACAGTCACTTATTGGATCTGAATTGATGGGTTTTGGACAGGGAAAATTAAAACTGTCTGATGCAGTCACAAAACCTATCAATTTCTTCTCAAGTTCATCAATCTTGTTTCTTGAATTCTCAGCTTCGTTTTCAAGTTGAGATATTCTAACAATATGAGACTTGATTGAATTTTCATTCTCAATCTTCACGTTTTCAAGAACAGATTTTTCATTTTCCAAAGCTTTTATCTGTTCCTGAAATTTCGTTTCATTAGCTTTCAAATTCTTATTCTCAAGCTTTATCCAGAAATCCAAATCTTCTGAAGATTTCTGTTTGCTTTCAAGCTCTTTTTCCAACTCTTTGATTTTCTTTTTAGCACATTCACCTTATTTTTCCAATTTTATAATTTTCTGAAGATGGGAATTTATCATTTTCTGTTTTTCAATGTTGTTTTTGCTAAACACATCTCTCCCATCTTCAAGAATTTTCATTTGATTTTGAAAATCTCTCAATTTTTGTTTTTTCAATTTCAAAACCTTTAACTTTCTCTTCAAAAACTTTTTCTTTTTCTTTCAACTTCTTGTTTTCAAATGTCAAACTGTTCAAGTTACTTAATAGTTTGTCATTTTCAGCTTTCAGTTTCTCACAATTTCCCTGCAAAACAAGAATAAGTTTATCATCAGTTTGCTTTTCATCTTTCAACTTCTCGACTTCCGATGTCAAACTTTCCGTATCCTTCAATAGTTTGTCATTGTCAGTTTTAAAGTTGTCACATTTGAAGCATACTGATTCAGAGATCTGTTCATCTTCCACTTGAATACCTATATTCCTGCTTCTTTTTCCAATTTGACTTTTCTTCTTCTCAGCATTTTTCCCCATCTGTTCTTTAAGTTTCTCAATGAATTGAAAAATTGTTAATCTAGAGTATTCTCCAGTTCTTTTTAAATCCAGCAAATAGGTACCCCATTCTTGTTGAGGTATGGCATTGGCTAAACCTTCAACCCATTCGCTTGGATTTTTCCGAATACCTTTTTCAGACATTGAGCGAACAAGATGTTTATACCTTTCAATGATACTCTTTGTTTTTTCTCCTGGATAACCTGAAAACAAATCAAATTCTTTCGTTAAGACATTTATCCTGTCAATTGTTTCTTGATTCATATTAAAGAAATTCGTATCCATGATTCGGTAATGAAAAGATTCACAAAAACGGATTTTCAAATAATTCTGAAATTCACACAATCAAATAACTATCAAAGATTAGGCGACAACGGATCGAGTGTGAACTCGCTCGGGCGTATATCCAATACTTGACAAATCACCTCGGATCACCTTCAAACACACAAACAAACGATCAGTAAAAGTATCAAACAACTGGATCGGCCGACAACACTCTTAATGATGGCTGACAACACTTATTTAACAGTGACAAATAACATCAAATCTTTTAGTGGGCCTTTACACGTGATTGGGCAGTGCTTGTTAACTCAAATGATTATTCAAACAACCCAATTGTGATTGGGCCTTTAAACAACCCAACTGTGATTATTAGACAATTTATTAAATGGCGGTGTAACAACCTTAGGATTGGGCCAATTTCAGTTAATGGGGCAGCACCTCAGTGGTTAACAACAACAACCACTATCACATATCAAATAGGCCTTTGTTTATTGAGTCGAAAGGTTAAATGGGACGGCACAACTACAACAAATGGACTGTTTTAAATTGTGGGTGGTGTAATGGAGCGGCAACAAAAAGACAATTGGGCTCAAAATTTGCACACTTTGATTGGGTCGGTGACAAGAAGCTGGGATTGGGCCGATGTTATATTTGTCGGTAATATTGGGCGGTGCTTATCAACAACTGGGATTGGGCCTAACAATCAAAAGGGCGGCACTACTACCAGTATCACATAGGTTAGGGGCGGCAACAAAGCTGACAATATTAATACATGATGCACGCCAACCAACAATTGAATTGTATTAATGGGGCGGTGCAAGGGTTTAAACGATGATTGGGCCAACTAAAAGTAGTGGGCGGTGCAACTGTGGGCTTGCCGACAACCTTTAATAATCACATGATATGTGCAAACAATAACAACAACCTGCCAACCAACAATCGATTGTAGCCGACAACCTGTAATGATTCAGACAATCACATGAAGAAGGTGACAAAAGAGCGAACTAAACTCAAACCTTATAAGCGGACCAGAAACTGACTAAAAAGCGAGCCCTTATCAAACCTTTGGAGCGTACCACACTTGACACAATGAGCGAACCTGTATTACCAAATGAGCGGTCCTGAATTTGACTTAAAAGCGGACCATACCAATTGCCCTATGAGCAAACCTAGTCAAAACACTTCGAGCGATCCTTAATTAAGACCAAATAAGCGATCCTGAGCTGAAATTTGACGCGAATTCGGACGAAAAAATCTCGATTTCTCCTAAACGGCTTGGAGTTTCAATCTGAAACTCGGTAGGGTTGTAGATCGGGTCTATACGCACAACATATCCAAAAATCAGACGAAACGGACCATGAAAACCTGTTCAATTTGACGTTTTTCAGTGAAAAACGTAAGAAATGAGTAGAAGATGAAGAAATCAATGAAATCGGATCTGATTTGGCTCTGAAATCGCTGAAATCTGGTACGAAATGATGTGTTTGATTTTGCAATCGAGCTCCTAGCTCTGATACCAATTGTAGGACCGGTTTTGACGCCGTTCGATTGCGTAACGAACGTTTCACGTGCGGAATCCGTGAACGTGCGTGACCAAACACACAATAACGTACTACTAACGTGATTTTATTGAAAGATATGACAAATCCGGTACACGAATCACGATTACCACTACTTTCTCTCTCTAGACTTTCTCTCTCTAAACTTGGATCTCCACCAACACAAATGTGAGAGAAGTCTTCCAAAAAACTAACTAAAATCATGACATAACCTCCTATTTATATGGTCAAGGCAACTTAATGAAAGTTCTCATTAATTACAAGTTTTCCAGCTTGCCATTTCTAACTAAATATGATATTATGCGCTTGATTTCTTCCGGCTTCTCACTACGACTCGGATTGACGAAAGCGATAGACAATAAATGCATCAACAATCTCCCCCTTGGATATTGCCGTAGTCAATCTCGTAGTGAAACTCGTAGCAACTTGTCTTTCTCTCTCTCTAAAACTCGAACAAAGATGTAGTCGACAGACAACTGCACTAACATGAAGCTTGTGGAAAAGTTGGCCATTTGAAGGATACTTACTGGGTTAATACTGGCCGAGGTGGCCAAGGAGGTTTTGGTAATAGGAACAATAACCATGGTGGTAATGGAAATCGTTCACAAGGGAATAATGGAGGCAATAGAAATCGAGGAAACAATGCAAATCAAGCTGGTAATGTGAATCGAAATCAAAACAACACTCAAGCTGGGAACGGAGGTGGTAATGGGCAAAAATTGGGTTGTTTTAACTGTGGTGACATTGGACATTTTAAGAAGGAATGTGACAACTCGAGTGTTTGACTTTCACTTTCGCATTTATTGCGCGTTGACTTTGACTTTGACTGTTTAGTTGTTGGATTGTGGACTTGAATTATACGAGTTGTGTGTTAATGAAAATATATATATATACGTTTTGATTGTTTGATCGTGCATAGTTGTTTGTTACATTGTGAAACTTGTAAACTAGTTAGCATGAAACACATTACATTACACAAACAACCTTCGAAGGATGTCCACGAAACATGGTGCATGAATCGAAGGATGACGAAACACATCCTTCGATCCGGAAGATCATCCTTCGGATTGATAAGTCTCGAAACATATCATTCGGGCCATGAAGGAATCCTTCGACATCCTTCGGCCCAGTCATTCAGATGGGCTTGGCCCATTTCTGTAATACGTATATATACGTATAAGCACATAACCGGCTGTCATTTCTGTCATTTTTCAACCCTAAGAGCCATTTCACTGTGACGGCAGACTAGAAACCACCGGAACCCTTTTTGCGTGACCAAACCCTCATCTCGGTTAGTAAATCTATTTGATTTGATTTGATCGTTCGCTCCTCTGCGTATGTGCTCATGTGTCGTGTGTTTTGGTTGTTGAAGTAATCTGAAATTGATGCATGATTAAATATTAGGATTCTTGTTACGATATTGATGATATAGTTTTCATATAGGATTGTTGTTGACGGATATGTATATGATCCTATGTGAAACTCGTTACGATTGAATACTGATTGCTGGGTGGCGTTAATCTGGATTTAGTCATTATTTCTGATAGGGTTTGATAATGTATTACTGTGTGTTAACCGGTTTCGGGATACGCATAAACTAGGGATCACGATGGGTATTAGAATTATGATGATTGCATGATGATTAGATGATGATCCTATGATTACTGCATGATTGTTGTTTGATCGATAATGTTGATTGACGGCTGTTAGCATGCTTAGGGTTTCTGAAATTGTAACTGTTGTTAACGTAACTGATTGTATCGAACGATACTTGTCTACTCGAAACATAGTTATTGTCGAAAGATAATGTATATGCCGAAAGATAATAGTAGTGACCGAAAGATAGTTTGACCGAACCATAATTTGACCGAAGGATAGATTTGATCGAAGGATAGCATGCTTCGAAACATGACAAAACTGTTGGTCGAAAGATGAATTATGAATCGAAAGATATTAGGGTTTTGATAATGCTTTGAACAGTAGAACATATGTTGAATTAATTGTTATGCCATGCTTGGTGATGAACATATTCGTGTAATACTACGTGTTGTGCCGATATGCAAACTGACTGTTATGTGAACATTAAATTGCATGCGTATCGTTGTGAACATGAACTGATTTGTTATACGTGCATACGATAGGACGTGAATGAATTACTTGTGAGTGCATAACCTAGCATACCGAGCAAACCAAGGTGAGTTCACACAGCCAAGGCATGGGTTCCCAGGGTGGGAATGGGTTGGATGATTACTTGTGCATACTTTGATACGGTAACGAACGATTAAACTGTTGATGCGAACGAACTACTCAACTGCCTTCGCACACACCCTGGTCGGTAAAGACTATGGTCGCGAACGAACTGATCAATTGCCTTCGCACACACCCTGGTCGGTAAAGACTACGGTCGCGAACTAACGAACATAATCTTCGCACACATGCCTGTGAGGCCGCGATGGAAACTAATACGATACATGACTAAACGAACGAACATAATCTTCGCACACATGCCTGTGAGGCCGCGATGGAAACTAATACGATACATGACTAAACGAACGAACATAATGCTACTCAAACTATTGCAATTACTGAACTATACACTGTGAACTCGCTCAACTAGTTGTTGACTCTCTGCTGCATGCCTTGCAGGACCTTAGGTACTTATGGAGCTTGCACAAGGAGGAGCAGGTCGTTGTGGGCAATGGATCGTGAATGATTATGACATTACACACTTAATACTTATGTTTGGGTTTTTACATTTATGCTTCCGCTACACTTGATTATGTTGGTTTTGAAAACACCTTTCGTATTGTTGAATAACGATTTCTACTTATTTACATGTTTAATATGATTGGTGGCTGGATCCTGGTCATGTCACGCCTCCAAGCGGTGGTACTCCGCGTGTGGGATTTTGGGGGTGTGACAGATTGGTATCAGAGCCATTGGTTATAGAGAACTTGGTTTTAATATGGAAAAACGTTTTTATTAAAACCAGACTATAACCAGAACAGTGCTCTCAACGATCCACAACGACGCTTCGCTCCACGTGCAAGACTCGACATCCTAGGTAATAAGGTTTATGTTTATTACCTGCTTGCTAGAACTGCATAGAACTTTGCTCGTAGTATGCTTACATTACTTTGCTCACAACTTGTTATTGCTTGAGAACACATACGTGCTTACACTCTTCTGTCATCGCACTATTCGTGAACCATTCTTACTTATGCTACCTTTACTGTTCGATCATGTCTGGACGTGTTGACATGACTCAAGCCCAGTTGACGGCTCTCATTAACGAACAAGTTGCTGCGGCACTTGCAGCCGCACAAGCAGGAGGTATAACCTGCTATCCCAGACCTATTCTAGGATGTTAGATCCTACTCTCGTGACCCAACTTTCGCGCTTAACCTTGATCTATCTTTCTCGCGCAACGGGTCAGAACGCACACATTCCAGAACATCATGGACTGTCGCTCAAGCACATTCAGTGGCACATTCAAGAACTTCATGTGTGAACGCCCTGAGGCTCGCAGGGGTCAAGTACGCCACTGGTACTTTGGTAGGAATCGCGCTAACCAGGTGGAACGCACAAGTGCAGATTTTAGGGTTGGCAGCTGCTAACGCCACACCCTGGAATGAATTCAAAGAACACATTAAAAGGGAATACTACACGCGTGATGACATCCACAAGTTGGAAGTGGAGCCTTACCATTTGAAAATGATGGGGTCAGAAATTGAAGCTCATACGAAACGATAGAACGGACTGGCCATCTTGTGTCCAACCATGGTGGACCCTCCAAACAAGCGTATCGAATTGTACCTCAAGGGTCTAGCCTCAGAGATTCAGAGCCAAGCTACATCGGCTAACCTCGACAAAATCCAAGACATTCAGTGTCTTGCTCATCGCCTCACGGATCAGGCAGTGGAACAGAACAGGCTACCTAGTTGTATCAGCGCTATTACTACCGCTACCACTTCTGCTACTCCCGCTACTCCTAGTGACAACAAGCGGAAATGGGATGGGTATTCCAGCAAGGGTTCAGCTACCGCTCGGTCTCAAGCACAACAGCAGCACAAGAATAGTGATCGCCTGAGCACAGCAGAAGCTAAGGAATTCAGGAGCCCACGGCTTGCACACCGGAATCGCCAGCAGCAACAGCAAGCAGGAATCCTATACAGAAAAGATTGTTCGCATTCCTCGTTCTGGTCAAGAACCTCTCGAAGCTCAAGGCGACAAGAGTGGTGCCGTGGTTGGCATCACCCCTTTCTTGAAGGCTCAGAAATGTTTGCGGAAGGGCCACACCGCAACTTTGGCTCTCGTTACTGACTCATCAGCGAAAGAAAAGAAGTTGGAAGACCATTCAGTTGTACACGACTTTCCTCAGGTGTCTCGCAAGGATTTACCTGGTCTACCGCCGCATCATCAGGACGAATTTCAAATCGAGCTCGCTCCAGGAGCAGCACCCATAGCTCGAGCACCGTATCGCTTAACTCCACCAGAATCGGAAGAACTATCGACGCAACTACCAGGAATCTTGGATAAGGGATTTATCCGACCTAGCTCTTCGCCTTGGGGAGCTCCAGTGTTGTTAGTGAAGAAGAAAGACGGTAAGTTAGAATGTGCATCGACTACCGTGAACACAACAAGGTGACGGTGAAGAACCGTTATCCTCTTCCGCGCATAGACGACTTATTTGACCAATTGCAAGGGTCGTGTTACTATTCCAAGATCGACCTACGGTCAGGTTATCATCAGCTGAGAGTCCGGGATGAGGACGTCTCTAAGACAGCATTCAGAACTCGCTATGGTCCCTACGAGTTCTTGGTTATGCCGTTCGGGCTTACGAACGCACCTGCAGTATTTATGGATCTTATGAACAGGGTGTGCAAACCTTATCTTGACAAGTTCGTCATTGTTTTCATCGACGACATTTTGATCTACTCCAAGAGTCAGGAGGAGCACGAGCAGCACTTACGCCTTATCTTGGAACTTCTTCGAAAGGAGCAACTGTACGCAAAGTTTTCAAAATGCGACTTCTGGCTTCGTGAAGTCCACTTCTTAGGCCATGTGGTGAACAAGGATGGGATTCATGTCGATCCATCCAAGGTTGATTCGATCAGAAACTGGCCAGCACCACGTACACCAACAGAAATACGCCAATTTCTGGGTTTGGCGGGGTACTACAGGCGATTTATTAAAGACTTCTCCAAGATCGCGCAACCACTTACTATGCTAACACAGAAAGGTGTCGTTTACAGATGGGGTAATACGCAAGAGACCGCTTTCCAGTACTTAAAGGATAGGCTTTGCAGCGCACCTATTCTTTCATTGCCAGAGGGCACGGATGACTTCGTGGTCTATTGTGACGCATCGATACAGGGGCTTGGTTGTGTATTGATGCAACGTGATAAAGTGATAGCCTACGCTTCTCGGCAACTCAAGGTTCATGAACGGAACTACACGACGCACGATTTAGAGCTGGGAGCTGTTGTTTTCGCGCTTAAGATATGGCGACACTACCTGTACGGTACCAGGTGCACGATTTACACCGATCACAGGAGTCTCGAGCATATCCTTAAGCAAAAAGGATTTGAATATGCATCAACGAAGATGGGTTGAACTTCTGAACGACTATGAATGCGCCATCAAGTATCATCCAGGCAAGGCCAATGTTGTGGCTGATGCCCTCAGTCGGAAAGACACTCTACCTAAGCGCGTGCAAGCGCTACAGCTTACTATTCAGTCCAGTCTTCCTGCACAGATACGAGCTGCACAGATAGAAGCACTAAAACCCGAAAACGTCAAGGCTGAAGCCTTGCGCGGTTCAAGGCGACAAATGGAACAAAAGGAAGACGGCGCCTACTATGTAACGGGGCGTATTTGGGTCCCACTTTATGGCGGTTTACGCGAACTTGTGATGGATGAAGCGCACAAGTCTCGCTACTCGGTACATCCAGGGTCGGATAAGATGTACCACGATATCAGAACAACTTATTGGTGGCCAAACATGAAAGCTCTTATCGCAACTTACGTCGGCAAGTGTTTAACTTGTGCAAGGGTTAAAATCGAGTACCAGAAACCAGCCGGTCTACTTCAGCAGCCCAAGATACCGCAGTGGAAATGGGAAGAAATTTCCATGGATTTTGTTACTGGCCTACCTAGATCCCAGCGTGGGAATGACACTATCTGGGTGGTCGTTGATCGGCTCACAAAGTCTGCTCACTTCTTGGCTATCAAAGAAAAGGATAAGTTTTCTACTTTAGCAGACATTTACTTGAAGGAAGTTGCTTCGAGGCACGGAGTGCCCACCTCTATTATTTCGGATCGCGATGCACGATTCACGTCAGAGCTTTGGCAAGCAATGCACAAATCCTTCGGCTCACGATTAGACATGAGCACAGCATATCATCCTCAGACGGATGGGCAGTCTGAGCGAACTATTCAAACTCTAGAAGACATGCTTCGAGCGTGTGTCATCGATTTCGGCAACGGCTGGGAAAAGCACCTCCCTTTGGTGGAGTTCTCGTATAATAACAGTTACCATACCAGCATTCAAGCCGCTCCATTCGAGGCATTGTACGGACGTAAATGCCGGTCACCTCTCTGTTGGGCAGAGGTGGGGGATAGTCAGATTACGGGTCCAGATATTGTTGTGGACGCCACAGAAAAGATAGCACAGATACGACAACGCATGGCGGCAGCACGCGACCGTCAGAAAGCCTACGCGGACAAGCGTAGAAAGCCATTGGAATTTGAGGTCGGGGACCGGGTTTTATTGAAAGTTTCACCCTGGAAGGGTGTGGTACGTTTTGGTAAACGGGGCAAACTAAATCCGCGGTACGTCGGACCATTCGAAATTACAGAAAAGATTGACAAGGTAGCCTACAAGTTGAACCTACCAGCTGAACTCGGAGCAGTTCACAATGTCTTTCACATATCGAACTTAAAGAAGTGCCTATCAGATGAAAACCTCATCATTCCTTTTAAGGAACTCACTATCGACGAGCGGTTGCAGTTCGTCGAGGAACCAGTTGAAATCACGGACCGGGATGTTAAGGTCCTCAAACACAAGAGAATCCCTCTTGTTCGAGTTCGTTGGAACTCCCAGCGTGGCCCGGAGTATACATGGGAACGCGAAGACCAGATGAAAGAAAAGTACCCCCAGCTATTCGAAACCAATGCATCCACTTCTGAGGCTGAAGCTACTACTACTGAATTTCGGGACGAAATTCCAAATCAACGGGGGGATGATGTGACACCCCAGGAAAACCAGTGAACGATACCTAGCTTCCTCAGTAAGTGCGTACTAAATTTCGGGACGAAATTTCTTTTAAGTTGGGGATAATGTGACAACTCGAGTGTTTGACTTTCACTTTCGCATTTATTGCGCGTTGACTTTGACTTTGACTGTTTAGTTGTTGGATTGTGGACTTGAATTATACGAGTTGTGTGTTAATGAAAATATATATATATACGTTTTGATTGTTTGATCGTGCATAGTTGTTTGTTACATTGTGAAACTTGTAAACTAGTTAGCATGAAACACATTACATTACACAAACAACCTTCGAAGGATGTCCACGAAACATGGTGCATGAATCGAAGGATGACGAAACACATCCTTCGATCCGGAAGATCATCCTTCGGATTGATAAGTCTCGAAACATATCATTCGGGCCATGAAGGAATCCTTCGACATCCTTCGGCCCAGTCATTCAGATGGGCTTGGCCCATTTCTGTAATACGTATATATACGTATAAGCACATAACCGGCTGTCATTTCTGTCATTTTTCAACCCTAAGAGCCATTTCACTGTGACGGCAGACTAGAAACCACCGGAACCCTTTTTGCGTGACCAAACCCTCATCTCGGTTAGTAAATCTATTTGATTTGATTTGATCGTTCGCTCCTCTGCGTATGTGCTCATGTGTCGTGTGTTTTGGTTGTTGAAGTAATCTGAAATTGATGCATGATTAAATATTAGGATTCTTGTTACGATATTGATGATATAGTTTTCATATAGGATTGTTGTTGACGGATATGTATATGATCCTATGTGAAACTCGTTACGATTGAATACTGATTGCTGGGTGGCGTTAATCTGGATTTAGTCATTATTTCTGATAGGGTTTGATAATGTATTACTGTGTGTTAACCGGTTTCGGGATACGCATAAACTAGGGATCACGATGGGTATTAGAATTATGATGATTGCATGATGATTAGATGATGATCCTATGATTACTGCATGATTGTTGTTTGATCGATAATGTTGATTGACGGCTGTTAGCATGCTTAGGGTTTCTGAAATTGTAACTGTTGTTAACGTAACTGATTGTATCGAACGATACTTGTCTACTCGAAACATAGTTATTGTCGAAAGATAATGTATATGCCGAAAGATAATAGTAGTGACCGAAAGATAGTTTGACCGAACCATAATTTGACCGAAGGATAGATTTGATCGAAGGATAGCATGCTTCGAAACATGACAAAACTGTTGGTCGAAAGATGAATTATGAATCGAAAGATATTAGGGTTTTGATAATGCTTTGAACAGTAGAACATATGTTGAATTAATTGTTATGCCATGCTTGGTGATGAACATATTCGTGTAATACTACGTGTTGTGCCGATATGCAAACTGACTGTTATGTGAACATTAAATTGCATGCGTATCGTTGTGAACATGAACTGATTTGTTATACGTGCATACGATAGGACGTGAATGAATT
The DNA here is from genome assembly GCF_002127325.2 of Helianthus annuus. Classification (NCBI taxonomy): domain Eukaryota; kingdom Viridiplantae; phylum Streptophyta; class Magnoliopsida; order Asterales; family Asteraceae; genus Helianthus; species Helianthus annuus. The sequence continues at coordinate 73,887,652 of NC_035447.2, read as the reverse complement.
ACTTGTGAGTGCATAACCTAGCATACCGAGCAAACCAAGGTGAGTTCACACAGCCAAGGCATGGGTTCCCAGGGTGGGAATGGGTTGGATGATTACTTGTGCATACTTTGATACGGTAACGAACGATTAAACTGTTGATGCGAACGAACTACTCAACTGCCTTCGCACACACCCTGGTCGGTAAAGACTATGGTCGCGAACGAACTGATCAATTGCCTTCGCACACACCCTGGTCGGTAAAGACTACGGTCGCGAACTAACGAACATAATCTTCGCACACATGCCTGTGAGGCCGCGATGGAAACTAATACGATACATGACTAAACGAACGAACATAATCTTCGCACACATGCCTGTGAGGCCGCGATGGAAACTAATACGATACATGACTAAACGAACGAACATAATGCTACTCAAACTATTGCAATTACTGAACTATACACTGTGAACTCGCTCAACTAGTTGTTGACTCTCTGCTGCATGCCTTGCAGGACCTTAGGTACTTATGGAGCTTGCACAAGGAGGAGCAGGTCGTTGTGGGCAATGGATCGTGAATGATTATGACATTACACACTTAATACTTATGTTTGGGTTTTTACATTTATGCTTCCGCTACACTTGATTATGTTGGTTTTGAAAACACCTTTCGTATTGTTGAATAACGATTTCTACTTATTTACATGTTTAATATGATTGGTGGCTGGATCCTGGTCATGTCACGCCTCCAAGCGGTGGTACTCCGCGTGTGGGATTTTGGGGGTGTGACAAGGAATGCCCAGGATTGAACCAAGCACGCGGAAGAGTGTTTAACATCGAGGCGAGGGAAGCGCGCCAGGATCCCAATGTTGTTACTGGTACGTTCCCTATAAATCAATGCTTTGCATCCATTTTTGTTTGATACTGGTGCCGATTATAGCTTCGTGTCATTAGAATTTAAGAATATGCTTGGGTTAGCTGCTAGTAAATTAGATATCCCGTACTCAATTGAACTGGCTAATGGGAAGCTAGTTGAAGCAAATGAAGTTGTCAGAGGTTGTGTGATCGAGTTGGGAGAGCGTGAGTTCACTTTGGATCTACTACCAGTCAAGTTGGGAAGCTTCGACGTAGTAGTAGGGATGGATTGGTTGTCGAGCAACAAGGCTGAGATTGTCTGCCACGATAAGGTCATTCGCATCCCAACCGAAGATGGAGAGACGATCGTAGTTCATGGAGAAAAGCGCGATACACCTCTAAGAATCATCAGCTGTTTGAAAGCTCGAAAGTGTTTACAGAAGGGATGTGTTGCCTTCTTGGCGCACATCATGGATAAAGAAGCTGCTGAGCCGAAAATCGAAGACATCCCTGTTGTGAAGGAGTATCCTGAAGTCTTTCCAGAGGACTTGCCAGGATTGCCACCCCAAAGGCAAGTAGAGTTCCATATTGACTTAGTTCCAGGCGCCGCGCCTGTGGCTAAGGCACCGTATCGACTTGCCCCGTCTGAAATGCAGGAATTGTCGACACAACTTCAAGAGTTGCTAGACAAGGGATTCATCAGACCAAGCTTCTCACCTTGGGGAGCTCCAGTTCTGTTTGTCAAGAAGAAAGACGGTAGTTTTCGTATGTGTATTGACTACCGGGAGTTGAACAAGTTGACTATCAAGAATAGATATTCTCTGCCAAGGATTGATGACTTATTCGATCAGCTGCAAGGTTCAAGCTACTACTCGAAGATCGATTTGCGATCAGGTTATCACCAGCTGAGAATACAAGAGGAAAGTATTCCTAAGACCGCTTTTAGAACTCGTTATGACATTACGAGTTTCTGGTAATGCCGTTTGGGTTGACAAACGTGCCAGCCTGTTTTATGGATTTGATGAACAGAGTTTGTAAACCGTACCTCGACAAGTTCGTGATTGTGTTTATTGACGACATCTTGATTTATTCGAAGACGAAGAATGAACACGAACAACATTTAAGAGCTATTTTGGAGTTGCTGAAGAAGGAAAAGTTGTATGCCAAATTCTCGAAGTGCGAGTTTTGGCTACGCGAAGTCCAATTTCTTGGACATGTGGTAGATGGAGATGGGATTCATGTGGACCCCAAAAAGATCGAAGCGATAAAGAATTGGGAGACTCTAAAGACGCCAACCGAGATCCGACAATTCTTAGGTTTGGCTGGGTACTATCGAAGGTTTATTGAGGATTTTTCAAAGATCGCTCAACCATTGACCTTTCTCACGGAGAAGGATAAGAAGTTTGATTGGGGAATCAAACAGGAAGAAGCATTCCAGATACTGAAAGACAAGCTTTGCAATGCGCCGATCTTATCACTACCGGAGGGAAATGATGATTTCGTGGTATATTGTGACGCTTCGAGTCAAGGTTTGGGTTGCGTGTTGATGCAACACCAGAAAGTAATAGCTTACGCGTCGCGCCAATATAAAGTTCATGAAAAGAATTATACCACGCATGATTTAGAGCTAGGCGCAGTGGTATTTGCGTTGAAGATTTGGAGACATTATTTATATGGTACGAAATGTACAATCTTCACGGATCATAAGAGTCTGCAACACATATTCGACCAGAAGGAGCTAAATATGAGATAAAGACGTTGGGTCGAATTATTGAACGATTACGACTGTGAAATCAAGTATCATCCAGGGAAGGCGAATGTGGTCGCCGATGCCCTAAGTCGGAAGGAAAGGATCAAGCCCATAAGGGTTAGAGCTTTAGAGATGATTATCCAGACAGATCTTTCCCTACGTATTCGTGCCGCGTAGAAAGAGGCTCTTAAGGAAAGAAACATTGAAGAGGAATATCTCCGTGGGATGGAGAAGCAATTAGTGCCAAACCAGGAAGGAACATTATGTTTCATGAGACGGATTTGGGTTCCTCTATTTGGTGGTTTGCGAAAAGTTATTTTTGATGAAGCTCACAAATCACGGTACTCTATCCATCCAGGAGCGGATAAGATGTACCAAGATCTTAAGGATTATTATTGGTGGCCTAGGATGAAAGGCGATGTTGCTGTTTATGTTAGCAAGTGTTTAACGTGGGCCAAGGTAAAAGCTGAATACCAGAAGCCTTCAGGACTTCTGCAACAACCTGAGATTCCCAAGTGGAAATGGGAACAGATTTCATTGGATTTTATAACAAAGTTACCAAGAACGCCAAGAGGTCATGACACTATTTGGGTAATAGTAGACCGGTTAACGAAATCTGCGCACTTCTTGCCCATCAGAGAGAAGGACAACACGAGAAAATAAGCTGAGATTTACATGAGAGAGATCGTTGTACGTCATGGAGTGCCTTTCTCGATCATCTCTGATAGAGACGGAAGGTTTGTGTCAAGGATTTGGCAGTCTTTCCAAGAAGCTTTTGGCTCACAGTTGAACCTGAGTACAACATTTCACCCGCAAACTGATGGCCAGAGCGAGAGAACTATTCAGACATTGGAAGATATGCTGAGAGCATGTGTTATGGATCTGGGTGGTAGCTGGGATAAACATTTACCATTGGTCAAGTTTTCATACAACAACAGCTACCACACCAGTATCGGAGCCGCGCCATTTGAAGCTCTATATGGCCGCAAGTGCAGATCACCGCTTTGTTGTCTGATGCAGGTGATAGACAATTGGTTGGTCCTGATGTGGTCCAGGAAACCACAGATAAGATTGCATAGATCCGAGATCGCATCAAGGCGGCTCGAGATCGACAAAAATGCTATGCGGACCGAAGAAGGAAACCTCTGGAGTTTGAGGTAGGAGACATGGTTTTGTTAAAGGTATCACCCTGGAAGGGTGTGGCACGCTTCGGGAAGCGTGGAAAGTTGAATCCGCGATATATTGGTCCATTCAAGATTCTGGAAAGAATTGGTTTAGTAGCATACAAGTTAGACTTACCTGCCGAGCTGAATGGTGTTCACGATACATTTCATGTATCAAATATGAAAAAGAGTCCAACGCAAGAAACTGTTATCATTCCCACAGACGAGATTCATATTGACGACACGCTCCATTTTGTCGAAGAACCAGTTAAGATTACAGATTGGAAGATAAACGAAACCCGCAGGAGCAGTGTTAAACTCGTCAAAGTTCGTTGGAATGCAAGACATGGTCCAGAATACACCTGGGAACGGGAGGACCGAATGAAAGAAAAATACCCCCACTTATTTCCTAAGGCCCCTGCAACCAGAAGCAGAACCTAAAATTTCGGGACGAAATTTTCTTAACGGGGGGAGAATGTGACAACCCTCACCAAACCAGGTATCCATACAAATTAATTAATATTTAATTAATGCTTAAATACTGTGCTTGCTTACAATTGTGGTTAAATTGCTTCTGGATTTATGATACATACATATTCATGCATCATACATTATTACTGTCACTCCATTATTTATTACACAGAACTATAGTGACAAACTTGATGCACAAAAGCACAGTTAGCACCGTGAACGGATAACCCAGTAAACATGATGACATTGCCAGCACTAGACAAACATTGTCTCTAAGGCCAGTATGAGCCGGGAATAGATTACTACACTAGTAGGGAGTGTAGGGAGGTGAGGATTGTAAAACTGCGTCACTAGGTGATAGTTATAGTGACCGGATGTGCCTAAAACATGCTTTAAATACAAAATTCTGCACTTTGTGTGAAAATTCAGCATTTAACTTAACTAGTAAAGTGCAAAAACATGGGAAAATAATACTAGACACTTTCCAAAGTGTCGGGAATTGATTGTGTTACTAAAAACACTATAAAAGGCACTTTAAAGCTTTACTTGACACTTTAACGGATCAATATCCAACCGAACAACCGGACTTTACCCGGAACATAAAAATATTGTCAATGACATTGTTTACACTTTTCTGAGCTAGTTAGGTTCCCCGAACACCCTAACACCCTTTGTATTATACTACACAATTAATACTCTAATTAACACCATTGGAACTTAACTAGACACTTAACTATACATTTGAAATCCAACTATACCCCCCCCCAACTTACAGTCACCATGTGGTGACCCACTCCCCACATTTTTGAATATTATAATCAAACTTGTCCAAAATCTAGTAAACACTTAACACAATGGACATTAGTAAGAAACGGATTATAAATAAGTGTGATGGATAAGGACTTTCATTTACAATCACTTCACAAAATTTTGCTCTCTCTCTCCCTCTTGCTTTGTGTTCGGCCGAGAACACTAGCCCCACCACCACCATCATCAAGTTTTGTTCTTGCTATTCTACATACACACAAAGGTGAAAGGTGACATACAAGGAGGCTCGGTGCTTACGGAAACTCAAGAACCTCGAGCTAGTAGTAAGTGCTTCTAAACATCCTCTTGTTCTTGTTTAAAGTGGTTAATAGGTGATTTAACGGTTAAAATTTAAGAACACACAAGATCAAAACTAAAAGTCTTGAAAGAAAGATAAACTAGTTTGATAAAGAGAAACTAGTGGTGTAAATCATGTAAATCTTGCTTTGTTGTGAATATTTGATGTTTTTTGATGCTAGTAGTGGGATGGATCATCATCTAACCATGCTAGATCATGTTCATGGAACATGAACTAGCAATATGTTAAGTCTAAAAGTTGTAAGATGATGAACCCTTCCACTCACAAAACATGAACTTGTGTAAAAGTGATTTTTCTTGGAAAATAGAGTTCTAAACTAGTGGATCTAAAGATCTACAAGTGGATTTTCGGAAGAACCAAGTAAAAGATGCAAGTCTTGTTTAAAACCCAGATCTAACATAAACTAAAGGCATTTTAGTGAATAAACAAGTGTGTAAACACTTGTGTAACAAGAAGATTTAACAAAGAAATATTTTCGTAAATATTGACTAGAAGTTGTAAGACTACATATTCTTTAAAAATAAAGTTTTCGAGAAACTGATTTTATTTTTAAAGATGACAAGATCTGCTAAATATGTTAGGAAGTTACTACATATTTTTACACAACTTACAAGTTCATGAGTTGCGATTTAGACTTATTTTGACAAGTTTGATGTTAAATATTGTATGTTAATGATTGATAAATTGTTGATTGAATTTTGAAAAGAAAATGATACGCTAGTAAGCGTGGCCACCTCCAGTTACAGAGGAAACTCTGGCGAAATTTTTCCAGAAATAACACTTAGAATATTTTTGTGACAAGTGTTTATAAATATATTTTTGACTTGTTTTTCCAAACAAACTTCGCCATGATTTTATTATAAAGTAACTAAGTATTCGGAGGTGGATTTTCGTAAATAAAACTTGTTAAATATATATTAAGAATATATATTTCATAGTAAAACGCTTGTGTGACTTTATGATTATTTTGTGAACTAGAGATATATTATTTTTAGAGTAAAAATAATATAACTTGAATACACTGAAAATACGACTCCAAAATAATACCAACGCCTTCACAAATAAATATTTAAGTTACACCGGTATTGTTATTACCACACGAACTTTAAAATGTAACTTATGTATTTTCGGAAAAATACTCTTAAATGTGTATTTTGATAAAAGTATTATTTTGGAAATTGTATGGAATAAAATGTAATATTTTTGAGAAAAATATGTATATTTTGGAGATAGAATATTCTGGACAAATGAATTAAAATATATTCTTTAAGTGAGACTTAAAAATATATTTTTGGAATTATAAAAACGCACATGTATTAGAACCCCCATCCTTGGGAAGGAATATATTTACAAAATAATTAAGAAGTGTAAACACGAAATAGTTGTTTAACTATTTCCCAAAAACATTAAACCTTAAGCCAAGGCACGACCGTCCGTCTAATAGAAGTTAGTACGTGTAGGTCGTCACGCAGCAGGTTGATTGGGATTTACTATTTCGAGACGCACTTCTGTGAGTTCATGTCCCCCTTTTCTCTTAACTGTTTTCAGTTTTTATACTACGGGGGTGAAATACATGTTACAATGTTTACGGATACTTTTATATACATGGTATGGTTAGCGTAAGGAGGGTTACTACTTAGATCATGTGAGTGGGTAGGCGGAAACTGGAGGCCATTAATCCTCATTGTAGGACCGAGGGTCATTAGCGGTAGATCTATCTGGGTGTAGCGAGCCCAACTCCAGGGCCAACTGTACGGACCTCGGGGTGACTTTGAGCCCGACGCAAAAATCTGCTAGGTTTGAGTCTTCCTACTGCACTTCACACATATCATTGGCCTTGCAAACCAATGGTGATCTCATTTTTCCTTATTTGCTACATACCAGGGATTTTTATACTTACAAGTGTGTTACAAAGGTTTTACATACTCGCTTTCACATGAACTCGCTCAACATTTTTTTGTTGATTTTTCAACTTACATGTATTTCAGGGAATTAGGGATCTGGCGTGGTATGCTATGTCTTCATGCTGCGTAAGAGGAGTGATGTCATCCAAGTTTAGGGGTTGTGACTTTTACCTGGACGAGTCACAAGTCTTAAACTATGTTATTTCATGTTATGTGGTTGCGTCTTATGAACAATGTTTTTATTTTGTTGTGTTGTAAACTCGTTGCATGTGTCAACTCTTAAAACAACGTTGTCGTATTTTTATTTTAAAACGTGAAGTTATGGATGATCATCATGGTTTTAATCTCGTATAGCTTTGTTGTGATTAAGCGATGGTATTAAGAAGTCACACCAAATAAACCCACGCTTCCGCAAAGCTAGGGTGTGACAGGAGAGAAGTTGTTTGAAGTGTGATGTTGATGAAATGAAGTTCAAAACCTTTAGGTTTATTTATAATCCAAGTTTCCTCATGATCCAACATGTAATATGCTCCTGGATGTCCAACATTAGCAATTTAATAATCAAAAGAAAGCAAGGGTGGTCACCCTTATGGTGACCGTCGAAGTGGGGGGGGGGTATAGGGTTGGGATGCAATGATCTAGTTACTTATCTAGTTGGTTTTAAAGGATATAGTTAGTGTATTGTTATGTGTGTTATAATATAAAGTGTGTTAGGGTGTTCGGGGACCCTAACTAGCTCAAAAAAGTAAAAACAATGTGTTTGGCAATATTTTTATGTTCCGGGTAAAGTCCGGTTGTTTGGTTGGATGTTGATCCGTTAAAGTGCTAAATAAAGCTTTAAAGTGTCTTTTATGTTATTTTTAGTGACACATTAAATTCCCAACACTTTGGAAAGTGTCTAGGACTATTTTGCCAAGTTTTTGTACTTTACTAGCATTGTTAAATGCTGAATTTTTGGTGTTTAGTGTAGAATTCTGCACTTTAAGTATGTTTTAGGCACTTCCGGGCACTATAACTATCACCTAGTGACGCAGTTTTATGGTCCTCACCTCCCTACACTCCCTACAAGTGTAGTACTCTATTCCTGGCTCATACTGGCCTCAAAAATATTGTCTGTCTAGGTGCTGGCATTGTCAGCATGTTTCTGGGTTATCCGCTCACTGTGCTAACTGTGCTTTGTGCATCAAGTTTGTCACTAATGTTTGTGTGTAATAAATAGAGTGATAGTATAGAATGTGATGCATGAGTAGGTATGTATCAGAAGACAGAAAACAGTTCAATCATAATTGTAATCAAGCACAGTAATTAAGCACTAATTAAATATTAATTAATTCGTACGGATACCTGGAATTGTAAGGGTTGTCACAAGTTTACTCAATCGGTATGGCTTGTTATTTCTCAGTGGTGCAAAACTCCCCCTACGTTCGCATTTAGTCTGAAGGATATCCTGGATGCTCATGTCTTCGTAAACGGAACCAAGATGAAAAGAATGGTTCTTAATGCGATCGCTCATGTCACACCCCGACCACGAAGAACATACAAAACGTGGCGGAAACGTCGGGGAGTGTTGTAACAGAATTTATTGTTTCAAATCCATGGCAATTGAAGTTTCGTTTTATTAATCAAACATGAAAGTTTACATCGTTTTAAACAAGAACCAAAGATTTCATAACATAAATTAACTAGTTCTTGTCTCATTTTAAATCACTAAGGCACAGGTCCGCCTAAGTATGTCTTGATAAGTCCTATGCATCATCTCCTGAAAACACATGTGAAAATAGGTACGTCAGCATACAAATGCCTGTGAGATACATAGGTTTTGTGAAAACGGAATTCATGACTTATGTTTGAGAAAATGTTTAGTCATGAACCTTGTAATTTGCTTTGTCTTGTAAATCATTTGAAAAACGATAAGATCGGATGATATGTATAAATAAGAGAATAATGTATGGTTAAATGGATAACCATGTAAAACGAGTTTGTATAAGATAAATTGTTTGTAAATCAAGGTTTTGTGAAAAGTGTGTTATTTGTATAAAATGTTATATGTCTCAAATTGAAATGATTCAAATAACGCTACGATATGTAATACCATACAACCAGTTATATATAGGAAGTACCAGCGGCGTATCCACCATGCTTGTATCATATTACACACGCCTCGTTACTTAAATCACTTACTCAAACCAAACCATCAAGATGAAATGTTTAACAATTGTAGAAATGTTTATGTATAGTCAAATGTCTATTGTCGAATGTAAATCATGTCAACAGATACAACTGGTTCACACGGTTTAATGGTTACAAACGGTTCATATAATCAAAGGGTTAAGATGGTTCACATAGTCAAATGGTTACAACGGTTCAAAATGTAGTATAATGTGTTCATATGCTGGATGAGCATATGCAACGGAAATGCAATGTAAAACAAAGTACTAAGTATGCACACAATGGGCGTACATAGCATGATATGTATTGTAAAGTGATGTACTAAGTATGCACATGAAGGCGTACATAGCATGAAATGTATTGTAAATCGATTGTACTAAGTATGCACACAATGGACATACATAGCATAAACACAATGAAATCATGTACTATATATGTACTAACGAACATAATAAGCATATGATATGAAAACATTGAAAGCATAAAAGTAACAAGTAGGCACATGTGTTCCACCCCAAAACAGTTTGGAAAACAGTAAAAGAGGGGTCTATGTACTCACCTGAGATTGCTTAGAAGTCCTTGTGTAACAACCAAACAATGCTAGAGGTCACGGATATCAAACGGCACCTAATATAGGTAACTATGTTAATATACCGGACCGAAATCGGAGGATTGGATAGGATGCGGGTTCGTAAACCAAACGAGTATGGAGACTCGTGTAATATGGTTTAACAAAGCCTACATACTAAAATGAAACTTAACCTAAGTGCTTACGTCCCATTACGACCCGTTTAGGTAGCTTATGCTACCTTAACGCGTCGTTCGCGTAAAACGCGTTTGGAACGCTTAACGTCGTGACCATAAAGTATAACCTCGGAAGGTTATTCCCTATACAACTATGGTCACTCAAAGCGTTTGGACGGATCCTAAAGATCGACCAAATGGGTCGGGTTCGAAAGTATAAGCGATTGTTTAGATCGCTTACCTTACGACCCTATATAAGCACTATACTAAAAGTGACGAGCTAAACATGTTAACCCATGCTTAACTAAGTTTGGAAAACAGGTTTGGTATCAAAACAAACGGTTTTGATACCTATGATAGTTTGGTTACAAAATACGCAAGAATGCGCATTTTGGCCGAAACTACGACTCGTCACTGAGCCTAGATAACGTGGTAATCAGTAGGTATAGTCACTATGGACTATAACCACCGTGATCACGCTCACGTTATGAAGTTCCAACGAACTTCGTGTTGACCATAAGCTGGTCAACGCAGAAAGTCAAACAAAGTTTGACTTTAGCACTCGAAAAGCGATTAAAAGAACGAAAGAACACTTACGAAGGGTCCCCGAAAGCTAATCTCGATCCAGGAGCTCAGGTATGAAGCAAAGGCCTCAACTTAGAGCTTTAGATCAGATTTTTGTGGGTTTTAACACAAATGGGGGGTATTTATAGGAAAAGCAAAACCGTTAGGATCGTTTCTTGAATTTCGTGCCATGATCTCAATCATACACTTGTCAAGATGTTGTGGTATCATATAATGACCCTAACTCCAGAGATTGTGAAAGGGCATAGCCCTTTGGAGTGATTGAAAGGACAAAAACAACAAAAAAACGAGTTTCTGCATCTGCAGGGCTGACGCGGCCCACGTAAGACTTGGACATTGTCTTACGCGCCCCGCCTGGGACTTCTGATCTGCAACCAACTTTCAGAAATGGTAGTTTAGGTCCCTGTTGTGGTTTAAGGCCATTTACGACACGTTCAAGGCCCGTTAAGCCATCTTTAAGGCCCTAAAATGATGCCTAAACATTGAGGACATCAAACATGCTCAAAAATATGCCGGATGTTGGTTCGTTTAGTCGTACGATCGCGATGTTCGGTTAATTACGACGGAATGCGCATAAGCGCGAAAAACGATCCAAATGACGTGACGAATGGATTTTTCTTATGCAAAACACTAAGGCATAATATTATGATGCTTACATAAATTTTTGGATGTCCGGATGTATTCAGAACGTAAGTTATGCGAGAAAGTGCAAACTTATGCACTTTTTGACACTTTTAGTCCCTGAATGATCCAAAAGTTTATTTTAGCACACCGAACACCTCAAAGCCTATTTCTAAGCTATGGAGAGGATATTTATGGCATGTTTAACTTATGGACATGTTCCGGAATGTCTATTTTAGTACGAATCGTCATACTTTCGCAGTTTGTCAAGTTTAGTCCCTGTAAGCGAAATAACTTGTTTTTGCCATACCAAAGCCTTCAAAACTTATTTCTAAGTTATGTAAAGGTTATTTAAGGTATGTTAAGTATATGATGGTGTTCCGGAGTATTTGTCGCATTAAACTGAGTACGTTTACGCACCAGTTTGCGTATAATTCTCTAGAAAGCGTTGTAGAGTTTGAAATTGAACAAGAATTGATATGTGCAAAAGATACACATATTTATACAAGATCCCAAGTATGAAATACAATATTTCATCGGCTTGGTATTTGTTTGATGGTCGCGGTGACACAGGTGTCACAGTCTCCCTTACTTTAGGAAATTTCGTCCCGAAATTTATTCGTAGGAGTCTATTTGTGACTCTGCCAAATAACCATCAGCGATATGCAAGGTAATATCCTGTCATTTCCTTAACTGTCATTCTTCAGAAACGAAAATGAACAGACAGAGTCATTTTCCTCAAGGAGTATTCTTCAAAAATGGGAATGATGGAATAAGCAGACGAATGTTCATTTCCTCCACGGACAAATCTTCAGAAACGAAAATGAACTAACGAAGTCATTTTCATCGGTTGCTTCATCAGAGTTGGAAATGAAGGATTACACAACGGATATTCATTTCCTCAACGGATAAATCTTCAGAAACGAAAATGAACTAACAGAGTCATTTTCAACGGTTGCTTCATCAGAGTTGGAAATGAAGGATTACACAACGGATATTCATTTCCTCAGCGGATAAATCTTCAGAAACGAAAATGAACTAACAGAGTCATTTTCAACGGTTGCTTCATCAGAGTTGGAAATGAAGGATTACACAACGGGTATTCATTTCCTCAACGGATAAATCTTCAGAAACGAAAATGAACTAACGGAGTCATTTTCAACGGTTGCTTCATCAGAGTTGGAAATGAATAGGGTTAACTCTAGACACATGATAGAACTTGCTGTGATTTCTGTGCACTAAATTCCATAATTATGTATGCATCCATAATTACGTAATCCCTTGCACAGTCCGCACAGTTTGTTTAGTAATGTTTTGGGGAAGGATATCAAACTTGTGATGAGGGTGACTAGACTTCCATCGGTTCCTTTTAATTAGATCGACAGGGGATCTTCTTAGTTAGGCCACCAAGGAGTCCTTTCAGCTATATCATCACATAATATCCCTAGCCAGATTTTTGGATCAATCTGTTTAACTAGACTACTCAAGGGGTCTAATTATGAAGTAGTACTTTATAATCCAAGGGACTTAACTATAACGTAGAAGTCCATTGAGGATTTTTATGTAGTACCTTTGGGTATCCTACTATGAATCCTTTATACGAATGATATGGAAGATTCTACAAGGATTTGGGTAACATAATTTGGATCACACAACAATACATAAGGGAACACATAAGCACAAACTCACATAATTGTTTAACTTGATTATAATTTATTTTTAACTTGTTATTGATTGAATACGGATATGAAAACCAGTTGACGGGCCTCAATGTTCACTGGGATCTATCTGAGAAGATAGGAAGATCTCCAAAAATTTGATTTTTGATTACAAGGAATTACCACCTTCGAATTAAGGTATACAACAATTAAGGACTTACAGGAAATCCTTAGGTACCCTATTAAGGATTTATAGTGGTACTTTGGGTATTCGTCATGTGTTGTAACTTGCACCTTGTACTTCGTTTTTCTTAGAAGAAACGGGTACTTAGGAATTTCGTGGAAGACGCAAGAGATCATAGAATGGGAGAATTTTGGGGGTAGTTTGTTCTTCAAGGAATACGGTTCCTTGATTGTCGGTATTGTAAGGGATATGTCGTTTATACATGCAACCACAGAAATACATTGTAATGTAAATAAAAGATTTATTTATAAACAACGATAACAACTGTTTCTTGGACCTTAACAACAAAAGAAAATAATACATAAGACGTGATTATTTCTAAACGATGTTGTCTTCTAGTCAGTCAGATGCTCATCCCTCTGCTAGACTTGCATTAGCAAGCTTTGGGCAATTTCTTCGGAAATGACCCATCTCGCCACAGTTGAAACAAGAGCCTGGTAGAAAACGACCTTGAGCAGGATTGTTGCCAGCTTGGTTTGGCGCAGCTGCAGCTGGGCAGACTCTTGCTGTGTGGCCTATGAGTCCACAAGTTTGGCATTTGCGGCACTGTACATTGGCGTGATGATGGAGGCCACATTGGTTGCACAAGGGTGCAGTTCCATTGTATGGTTTTCTAGCAGGGGGTTGAGCTGGTCGGTTGGGGACGGCTTGACCATTGTGAGCGACCACGGCGAAGTTCTGAGAAGCCTTTCGCTTCTTTGACTTCTTAGGGGATTCAGTCTGTTCATCCATGGTCTTTGATTCCTCGATTGGGTTCGATTCCCCGACCGGTTTCTTGTCACCTTTTCGGAAAAGTTTACCTTTCCTGATCTTTGATTCAGTCAAGGTTGCAGATAGCTCAATGGCCTGTCTAACTGTAGTAGGGTTGCTACCAGTCACAATGTCTTGTATTGAGTCAGGGAGGCCATCAATGTATTTTTCGATTGCCTTATCAAAAGGTGTAACCATATTCGGGCATAACAAACTTAACTCCTCATAACGATCCGTGTAGGCTCGATGCTCACCGCTAACTTGCTTAAGATCGTCGAACTCCGTTTCCAAGGCCCTGATCTCGTGTCGAGGACAGAATTCCTTCATCATCAGAGCCCGAAGCTCTGGCCATGTTTGAGCCAGTGCCACATCGGCACCCCTATCTCTCATCACACCATTCCACCATGTCAAAGCTCGTTTCTCAAAGACGCTAGATGCGAATTCTACCTTTCGCTCGTTTGGACATTGAACATGTCTGAAGGTGCTCTCTAAACTCTCGAACCATTGCAGAAGTGCAGTCGCTCCTTGAGACCCAGAAAACTTTGATGGCTTAGCTGAGTTGAATGTCTTGAAGTTGCAGGGGGCATTATTGTTGTTGTTGGCTTGGTTCCATTGAGCAAAGAGGTTTGGGAATTGAGCAGCCATTTGCTGCGCAATGATCTCTGCCAGTTCGGCAGTCGCTATCTGGTTTTCGCGTCGAGGAGGCATTCTAAAAGAGAAACAAGAAAGAAAACAAATGAAATGGCATTGGGTAAGAATAGGATGTTACAATTACCGACCATAATCATGGTTGATGGTCATTTGTTTGAACCACGAAGCAAACAAACAACACCAAGGCTGAATCAAAGCAAATAGATCCTCATAGTGTATCGCGAAGACATGCTCGCCTATAAGTGGACACTCACCCCAAGAGTTCCCAAGTAAGAGTGACTGGTCCAATTATGTGGATTTGTACGAACACTCTAGCCTTAGACAGAAAACCCAGAGTACAGGCATTCACTCTTCCAGTTTGCACGTGTTCACACTATTTAGGACCCAAAACTTTGACGAGAGTTTTGAAAATTCAAAGGGGTTCAAAACCTTATAACAGAGGGTTCAAAACCTACTAATCAATCATCCTAGAACAGATGATTAGTTTTCAAAGCGGTTTTGAAATTTATGTTCTTGTTGTGGTCGTCGCCTAAGGATAGGTGACGGTATTGTTTTGTGACTAAACGCAAGTAAACTTGCGTTAGGGTCCTAGGAAGGTTATAGACTAGGTCAAAGCATTACTAATAACCTAATTCCCTATAACCCTCGAGCTCTGATTCCAACTTTTCTGTCAAACCCCGACCACGAAGAACATACAAAACATGGCGGAAACGTCGGGGAGTGTTGTAACAGAATTTATTGTTTCAAATCCATGGCAATTGAAGTTTCATTTTATTAATCAAACATGAAAGTTTACATCGTTTTAAACAAGAACCAAAGATTTCATAACATAAATTAACTAGTTCTTGTCTCGTTTTAAATCACTAAGGTACAGGTCCGCCTAAGTATATCTTGATAAGTCCTATGCATCATCTCCTGAAAACACATGTGAAAATAGGTACGTCAGCATAAAAATGCCTGTGAGATACATAGGTTTTGTGAAAACGGAATTCATGACTTATGTTCGAGAAAATGTTTAGTCATGAACCTTGTAATTTGCTTTGTCTTGTAAATCATTTGAAAAACGATAAGATCGGATGATACGTATAAATAAGAGGATAATGTATGGTTAAATGGATAACCATGTAAAACGAGTTTGTATAAGATAAAATGTTTGTAAATCAAGGTCTTGTGAAAAGTGTGTTATTTGTATAAAATGTTATATGTCTCAAATTGAAATGATTCAAATAACGCTACGATATGTAATACCATACAACCACTTATATATAGGAAGTACCAGCGGCGTATCCACCATGCTTGTATCATATTACACACGCCTCGTTACTTAAATCACTTACTCAAACCAAACCATCAAGATGAAATGTTTAACAATTGTAGAAATGTTTATGTATAGTCAAATGTCTATTGTCAAATGTAAATCATGTCAATAGATACAACTGGTTCACACGGTACAATGGTTACAAACGGTTCATATAATAAAAGGGTTAAGATGGTTCACATAGTCAAATGGTTACAACGGTTCAAAATGTAGTATAATGTGTTCATATGCTGGATGAGCATATGCAACGGAAATGCAATGTAAAACAAAGTACTAAGTATGCACACAATAAGCGTACGTAGCATGAAATGTATTGTAAAGTGATGTACTAAGTATGCACACAATGGGCGTACATAGCATGAAATGTATTGTAAATCGATTGTACTAAGTATGCACATAATGAACATACATAGCATAAACACAATGAAATCATGTACTATATATGTACTAACGAACATAATAAGCATATGATATGAAAACATTGAAAGCATAAAAGTAACAAGTAGGCACATGTGTTCCACCCCAAAACAGTTTGGAAAACAGTAAAAGAGGGGTCTATGTACTCACCTGAGATTGCTTAGAAGTCCTTGTGTAACAACCAAACAATGCTAGAGGTCACGGATATCAAACGGCACCTAATATAGGTAACTATGTTAATATACCGGACCTAAATCGGAGGATTGGATAGGATGCGGGTTCGTAAACCAAACGAGTATGGAGACTCGTGTAATATGGTTTAACAAAGCCTACATACTAAAATGAAACTTAACCTAAGTGCTTACGTCCCATTACGACCCGTTTAGGTAGCTTATGCTACCTTAACGCGTCGTTCGCGTAAAACGCGTTTGGAACGCCTAACGTCGTGACCATAAGGTATAACCTCGGAAGGTTATTCCCTATACAACTATGGTCACTCAAAGCGTTTGGACGGATCCTAAAGATCGACCAAATGGGTCGGGTTCGAAAGTATAAGCGATTGTTTAGATTGCTTACCTTACGACCCTATATAAGCACTATACTAAAAGTGACGAGCTAAGCATGTTAACGCATGCTTAACTAAGTTTAGAAAACAGGTTTGGTATCAAAACCGTGAGTAGTTTGGTTACAAAATACGCAAGAATGCGCATTTTGGCCGAAACTACGACTCGTCACTGAGCCTAGATAACGTGGTAATCAGTAGGTATAGTCACTATGGACTATAACCATCGTGATCACGCTCATGTTATGAAGTTCCAACGAACTTCGTGTTGACCATAAGCTGGTCAATGCAGAAAGTCAAACAAAGTTTGACTTTAGCACTCGAAAAGCGATTAAAAGAACGAAAGAACACTTACGAAGGGTCCCCGAAAGCTAATCTCGATCCAGGAGCCCAGGTATGAAGCAAAGGCCTCAACTTAGAGCTTTAGATCAGATTTTTCTGGGTTTTAACACAAATGGGGGGGGGTATTTATAAGAAAAGCAAAACTGTTAGGATCGTTTCTTGAATTTCGTGCCATGATCTCAATCATACCCTTGTCAAGATGTTGTGGTATCATAGAATGACCCTAACTCCAGAGATTGTGAAAGGGCATTGCCCTTTGGAGTGATTGAAAGGCCAAAAACAACAAAAAAAGACGAGTTTCTGCATCTGCAGGGCTGACGCGGCCCGCGTAAGACTTGGACATTGTCACACACCAACCAATGGCGGAAACATCGGGATGAGACGAAGTGTGAAGATTGCTAGAGACATCATAACGCTATTTGTGACAATATTTTAATAATCCGATTTCATTTCATAAAGTAAATAGTCAACATTACATAAACTCAAATGACAACATGTTCCAAAAGTAATACATAACAACATAAGCAAAATTGACACAACATATTAAACCTAAACGTCTATATGTGTATCTAGGCATCAACGCTACTTCTTTTCATAGCATCGTCATCATCAACCTGTAACATGTTTAAAAATACAATTCAATGCAAAAGCAAAGGCGAGTATAAAAGTTTGATACATACATAGCAAAAGATAAGTTGTGAACAATTCCTCATAGCACGCATGTGATTCAAAATAAACATTTAAACATGGTATGTGTCTAACATATCAAACCAAGGAAACGCAATATGCTCATGACATTACCGAGATAAAGGGGCGGGTCGTTAATCCTATAGCGCTACATATGTCACGGTTTGGCTCGTACGAAGTTAATGATAAATTCAACACATAAGATAAATCCAAGTTTAAAGCATCAAGCCATCACGTATACAAGCATGTTATAGCAATGTTCATGTGTTTAAGCAAAAGTTCATGTGTAAGTTTGTTGATAGATAAACATGTTACACTCCAAAAGTGATAAAAGTAAAAAGGGGGAATACGAGTATACTCACGGTGGTTGCAAGCTTTCCTACTTGAAATCCCGCGAGTGAGTTGGTGGATGGATTAATTCGGAGCACCTTGTCCTTCTACACGAGGCAAACAAGGTGTGTGAGTTTGGCGTTTACGGAAGATTATAGATTCGGAGTTTAATTTGTATAGAAAATAACATAAGTGAAAATAATCATCTTGTACACATAATCCTTGTTCTTGACACTATTAGAACTCAAAAGAGTTGGTATGATTTCATGGATTCAAAGGTCCATTAGAGTCGTAACAAGAGCATGGTCATAGATGATGTAACATTTTCTTGACAAGTAACTATTAAGTTATCATCAAGTTTAGTTACTTAGGTATATAGGTATATAGAATAGCTTATATATTATATAGATTACAAGTCTTATGATTCAAGCATGAGGTAGGAGATTAATGTCTCCATTTAGGCACCTCTTTATGTCATAGAGTTCATACATGAGGTAGGAAGAACAAGCTTCCATTTAGGCACCTCTATTGTTCACCACTACACTTGTTGTTATAAACAACAAGGAGGGTCATGAACATACAAGTATTAAGGTAATAACAACAACTAATCTATAGAAAAACATCAAGTAATGAGTGGATTCTTATGAAGGATAGCCCAAGCTAGTCCAACCATCACACATTCATCAAGTTTCATACTTGAACACTACTTGTGGGTAAAACCCTAGTTAAAACAAAAAGTTTATGAGGTTTTAACCCCTGATTTAGATGTCTCAACCATGTTTTTAAGCTTAACCAACCATAAGAGGGGTTGTAAGCATTAGGACATTGGCTTGAGTTGTGTCAAACACAAGTTGGATGATGTTTACATAAGTTTGTAACAAAACAGAAAGTTTTTGGTCAATTTCGAAGCAATTCTAGGTCTGATTTCTCCAAGGAGAAGTCAAGGAATCAAACTCCATGATTAACCAAGCAAATAGGAAGAAGAATCAAGTGTTTTCATCAAGAAATGAGCAAGTTATACCAAGTTTAGTGTAGAGGTATGAATCTGTCCGAAAATGCAGATTCTTGCTTGAATTTGGGAGTGTTTTGGTGATATTAGAGAGTGTTGAAAGTGTCCAAGTGCTTGGGGAGGCTTGGGTATTTATAAGGAGGTGTTTAGGGTTGATTAGAGGTGATTACAAGAGCCAAAACACGGTTTAAACTCAAAAATTCCGCTCAAAATGGTGGCTGGTCGCGACTGTCCAAGGGTTCTGCAGATACGAGCCTCACGCGGCCCGCCTGGGATATCCAGGCTAGTGGACGCGGGCCGCGCGCCACCTGGTTCTGGCAAATAAGTTTCATTTTTTACAATTTTGGCCCCTATAGTTGTGTAGTTGATGATTTATGATGTTTTAAGGGCCATTCTTGTCACAAACGCATAGATTAAGGTATGTTTATGCATGAGGAATATAAACCAAGTATAATCGAGCATATAAGTATCAATTCAAGTGTCGTTTTTGTTTAAAACACGTTCAAAGCATAAGTGTAGTTAAATTGCAAGTTCACACATAGTTTCCAAGAGAAATGATCAAACATAGATTGATTCCCGAAGTTGGATATACGAGCTTAATTAGAGTGCGTACAACGTATACATAACAAAATACCAGTTCCATTAATGATCCAAGTCTCGATTTCATAAAGATTACAAAGGAAGGAAATGATTACAAGAATACAAGGTTTCCAAAAATAGATTACGAACAAAACCTTCTATAAATGGAAAGTACAAAATAGCCGGGCGTTGCTTGGGACTTCTGATCTGCAACCAACTTTCAGAAATGGCAGTTTAGGTCCCTGTTGTGGTTTAAGGCCATTTCCGACACGTTCAAGGCCCGTTAAGCCATCTTTAAGGCCCTAAAATGATGCCTAAACATTGAGGACATGAAACATGCTCAAAAATATGCCAGATGTTGGTTCGTTTAGTTGTACGATCGCGATGTTCGGTTAATCACGACAGAATCCGCATAAGCGCGAAAAACGATCCAAATGACGCGACAAATGGATTTTTCTTATGCCAAACACTAAGGCATAATATTATGATGCTTACATAAATTTTTGGATGTCCGGATGTATTCAGAACGTAAGTTATGCGCGAATGTGAAAACTTATGCACTTTTTGACACTTTTAGTCCCTGAATGATCCAAAAGTTTATTTTAGCACACCGAACACCTCAAAGCCTATTTCTAAGCTATGGAGAGGATATTTATGGCATGTTTAACTTATGGACATGTTTCGGAATGTCTGTTTTAGTACGAATCGTCATACTTTCGCAGTTTGTCAAGTTTAGTCCCTGTAAGCGAAATAACTTGTTTTTGCCATACCAAAGCCTTCAAAACTTATTTCTAAGTTATGTAAAGGTTATTTAAGGTATGTTAAGTATATGATGGTGTTCCGGAGTATTTGTCGCATTAAACTGAGTACGTTTACGCACCAGTTTGCGTATCATTCTCCAGAAAGCGTTGTAGAGTTTGAAATTGAACAAGAATTGATATGTGCAAAAGATACACATATTTATACAAGATCCCAAGTATGAAATACAATATTTCATCGGCTTGGTATTTGTTTGATGGTCGCGGTGACACAGGTGTCACAGCTCAGGTAGTTACTTGGTGTATTTGGAGGATGCGGAATGAAATCTTATTCGGCCAGGCAGCTCCCAATATTACACAGGTTGTCGAAGAGTCTAAATCGATGGCTTATCACTGGATCAAGAATCGCTCGGGATCATCGAATTGGTCATGGAATGATTGGCGAAGTTTTAACATAACCATGTAATGTAGTGTCTGGAGGTTTCTTTTATTCTGTTTGGTGTTTTGTTACGTAAATTTGGTGTCTAGCGACTTGTGTAGGATCGGTTTCGATACCGTTCGATTGCGTAACGAACGTTCGACGTGCGGAATCCTGAACGTGCGTGACCGAACACACAATAACGTACTAATAACATGATTCTATTGATGTGATGTCGTGTACAAAGCCGTGAATCACGTAGAGAGACTTTCTCTCTCTAGACTTTCTCTCTCTAGAATAAATCTCTAAATCTCCAAATGAGCCAAAAGTCTTAAACTCTAAACCTAAATGATCTATTTATAGGCTAAAGGATATAATGAGAAATCTCATTATTTACAAAATTGCCACCTTGCCTTTCTAACTAGATAGAACACTAAAAGCTTAGA
Organism: Helianthus annuus; assembly: GCF_002127325.2. Classification (NCBI taxonomy): domain Eukaryota; kingdom Viridiplantae; phylum Streptophyta; class Magnoliopsida; order Asterales; family Asteraceae; genus Helianthus; species Helianthus annuus. The sequence goes on along the minus strand of NC_035447.2, from coordinate 73,866,119 downwards.
ATTCTTCGGTTTCTGCTACGGAATAGATTGACGGAGGCGATAGACAGATAATGCACTAACAGACTCCCCCTTGGATATTGCCGTAGTCAATCTCGTAGCGCCTTATCTTTCTCTCTCTCGAACAGAATCCCCGTGGATCTGTCTTCAGGCTCCCCCTTTCATCAAGCTTCCGTGCTTTTGGGATCGACACCTGGATTTCCGTATACAAGCTCCTCCAAAATATTTATCTGGCTTTTTGAATCCACGCTTCCTCTTGCGTTGAGCTCATCTTCAGACTCCCCCTTAGACTCAGCTGTCGGGATCGTAGTCTGGCTTTCATCGTTTCACAAGTTCAGGATCAATTCCTGGCTTTGTTCTGCATCTGCTCAGGATTTGAAACCTGGTTAACCTGCACATCCTCTACCTCAACATAAGTTTCACAAATTTATAATAGTTAGATTTAAGAAACTTACTGGTAGACATTATTCATCAATCTGTATAGTTACATCAAGTTCAAATAAATGACATTGATTAATAAAGCATACAACTCTTTAAAACATTTGTATATGACATTCAAAGTTTTCAACATATTCTCCCAATCCTGTTCATCATGTTTAGCACTTAGAATTTTGAATATCAGCTCTTCAATATCAGCTGTCAAAAATCTTTTTGACTTTTCAAAAAATTTATGCTAAAACACTTCGAAAATCTTTTTGGATTTTTGTTTTTGAATGAAAAGCAGCAAACAAATATATACAGATAATATTTTTGTGAGTTTGTGTAAGAGGATCATATCAGTTCATGAAACAAATCACTAGCACCGTTAAGCTTTAATCATATTAAGTTCTAAACGATTCACGTAGATTGACGATATTGTCACACCCCCAAAATCCCACACGCGGAGTACCACCGCTTGGAGGCGTGACATGACCAGGATCAAGCCATCAATCATATCAAACATAGTATTTAATAATCAAAGGTAGTTAATACAATTCATAAAGATATGACTGATGTTTCGAAACCAAACATTGTTTAAATAGCGGAAGCATAGTAATAAAATTCTCAAATGTAGTTATGAGTTCAATTAACGTTCGCTATCCAATTCCCACAACGACCTGCTCCCTCCTTGTGCAAGCTCCAATATGTACCTAAGGTCCTGCAAGGCATGCAGCAGATAATCAACAAACTAGTTGAGCGAGTTCACAGTTTATAGTTTAGTTTGGGTAATAGTGCGTTTGTTCAATTAAGTTTCGTATCGTATCAGTTCCATCGCGGCCTCACAGGCATGTGTGCGAAGATTATGTTCGTTAGTTCGCGACCGTAGTCTTTACCGACCAGGGTGTGTGCGAAGGCAGTTTATCAGTTCGTTCGCGACCATAGTCTTTACCGACCAGGGTGGGTGCGAAGGCAGTTGAGTAGTTCGTAAGCATCAACAGTTTAATCGTTCGTTACAGTATCAAAGTATGCACAAGTAATCATCCAACCCATTCCCACCCTGGGAACCCATGCCTTGGCTGTGTGAACTCACCTTGGTTTGCTCGGTATGCTAGGTTATGCACTCACAAGTAATTCATTCACGTCCTATCGTATGCACGTATAACAAATCAGTTCATGTTCACAACGATACGCATGCAATTTAATGTTCACATAACAGTCAGTTTGCATATCGGCACAACACGTAGTATTACACGAATATGTTCATCACCAAGCATGGCATAACAATTAATTCAACATATGTTCTACTGTTCAAAGCATTATCAAAACCCTAATATCTTTCGATTCATAATTCATCTTTCGACCAACAGTTTTGTCATGTTTCGAAGCATGCTATCCTTCGATCAAATCTATCCTTCGGTCAAATTATGGTTCGGTCAAACTATCTTTCGGTCACTACTATTATCTTTCGGCATATACATTATCTTTCGACAATAACTATGTTTCGAGTAGACAAGTATCGTTCGATGCAATCAGTTACGTTAACAACAGTTACAATTTCAGAAACCCTAAGCATGCTAACAGCCGTCAATCAACATTATCGATCAAACAACAATCATGCAGTAATCATAGGATCATCATCTAATCATCATGCAATCATCATAATTCTAATACCCATCGTGATCCCTAGTTTATGCGTATCCCGAAACCGGTTAACACACAGTAATACATTATCAAACCCTATCAGAAATAATGACTAAATCCAGATTAACGCCACCCAGAAATCAGTATTCAATCGTAACGAGTTTCACATAGAATCATATACATATCCGTCAACAACAATCCTATATGAAAACTATATCATCAATATCGTAACAAGAATCCTAATATTTAATCATGCATCAATTTCAGATTACTTCAACAACCAAAACACACGACACATGAGCACATACGCAGAGGAGCGAACGATCAAATCAAATCAAATAGATTTACTAACCGAGATGAGGGTTTGGTCACGCAAAAAGGGTTCCGGTGGTTTCTAGTCTGCCGTCACAGTGAAATGGCTCTTAGGGTTGAAAAATGACAGAAATGACAGCCGGTTATGTGCTTATACGTATATATACGTATTACAGAAATGGGCCAAGCCCATCTGAATGACTGGGCCGAAGGATGTCGAAGGATTCCTTCATGGCCCGAATGATATGTTTCGAGACTTATCAATCCGAAGGATGATCTTCCGGATCGAAGGATGTGTTTCGTCATCCTTCGATTCATGCACCATGCTTCGTGGACATCCTTCGAAGGTTGTTTGTGTAATGTAATGTGTTTCATGCTAACTAGTTTACAAGTTTCACAATGTAACAAACAACTATGCACGATCAAACAATCAAAACGTATATATATATATTTTCATTAACACACAACTCGTATAATTCAAGTCCACAATCCAACAACTAAACAGTCAAAGTCAAAGTCAACGCGCAATAAATGCGAAAGTGAAAGTCAAACACTCGAGTTGCCACATTATCCCCAACTTAAAAGAAATTTCGTCCCGAAATTTAGTACGCACTTACTGAGGAAGCTAGGTATCGTTCACTGGTTTTCCTGGGGTGTCACATCATCCCCCCGTTGATTTGGAATTTCGTCCCGAAATTCAGTAGTAGTAGCTTCAGCCTCAGAAGTGGATGCATTGGTTTCGAATAGCTGGGGGTACTTTTCTTTCATCTGGTCTTCGCGTTCCCATGTATACTCCGGGCCACGCTGGGAGTTCCAACGAACTCGAACAAGAGGGATTCTCTTGTGTTTGAGGACCTTAACATCCCGGTCCGTGATTTCAACTGGTTCCTCGACGAACTGCAACCGCTCGTCGATAGTGAGTTCCTTAAAAGGAATGATGAGGTTTTCATCTGATAGGCACTTCTTTAAGTTCGATATGTGAAAGACATTGTGAACTGCTCCGAGTTCAGCTGGTAGGTTCAACTTGTAGGCTACCTTGCCAATCTTTTCTGTAATTTCGAATGGTCCGACGTACCGCGGATTTAGTTTGCCCCGTTTGCCAAAACGTACCACACCCTTCCAGGGTGAAACTTTCAATAAAACCCGGTCCCCGACCTCAAATTCCAATGGTTTTCTACGCTTATCCGCGTAGGCTTTCTGACGGTCGCGTGCTGCCGCCATGCGTTGACGTATCTGTGCTATCTTTTCTGTGGCGTCCACAACAATATCTGGACCCGTAATCTGACTATCCCCCACCTCTGCCCAACAGAGAGGTGACCGGCATTTACGTCCGTACAATGCCTCAAATGGAGCGGCTTGAATGCTGGTATGATAACTGTTATTGTACGAGAACTCCACCAGAGGGAGATGTTTTTCCCAGCCGTTGCCGAAGTCTATGACACACGCTCGAAGCATGTCTTCTAGAGTTTGGATAGTTCGCTCAGACTGCCCATCCGTCTGAGGATGATATGCTGTGCTCATGTCTAATCGTGAGCCGAAAGATTTGTGCATCGCTTGCCAAAGCTCTGACGTGAATCGTGCATCGCGATCCGAAATAATAGAAGTGGGCACTCCGTGCCTCGAAACAACTTCTTTCATGTAGATGTCTGCTAGGGTAGAAAACTTATCCGTTTCTTTGATAGCCAAGAAGTGAGCAGACTTTGTGAGCCGATCAACGACCACCCAGATAGTGTCATTCCCACGCTGGGATCTAGGCAGGCCAGTAACAAAATCCATGGAAATTTGCTCCCATTTCCATTGTGGTATTTCTGGTTGCTGAAGTAGGCCTGATGGTTTCTGGTACTCGATTTTAACCCTTGCACAAGTTAAACACTTGCCGACGTAAGTTGCGATAAGAGCTTTCATGTTTGGCCACCAGTAAGTTGTTCTGATATCGTGGTACATCTTATCCGACCCTGGATGTATCGAGTAGCGAGACTTGTGCGCTTCATCCATCACAAGTTCGCGTAAGCCGCCATAAAGTGGGACCCAAATACGCCCCGTCACATAGTAGGCGCCGTCTTCCTTTTGTTCCATTTGTTGCCTTGAACCGCGCAAGGCTTCAGCCTTGACGTTTTCGGGTTTTAGTGCTTCTATCTGAGCAGCTCGTATCTGTGCAGGAAGACTGGACTGAATGGTAAGCTGTAGCGCTCGCACGCGCTTAGGTAGAGTGTCTTTCCGACTGAGGGCATCAGCCACAACATTTGGCCTTCCCTGGATGATACTTGATGGCGCATTCGTAGTCGTTCAGAAGTTCAACCCATCTTCGTTGACGCATATTCAAATCCCTTTGCCTAAGAATATGCTCGAGACTCCTGTGATCGGTGTAAATCGTGCACCTGGTACCGTACAGGTAGTGTCGCCATATCTTAAGCGCGAAAACAACAGCTCCCAGCTCTAAATCGTGTGTCGTGTAGTTCCGTTCATGAACCTTGAGTTGCCGAGAGGCGTATGCGATCACTTTATCCCGTTGCATCAATACACAACCAAGCCCTTGTATCGATGCGTCACAATAAACCACGAAGTCATCCGTGCCCTCGGGCAGTGAGAGAATAGGCGCGCTGCAAAGCCTATCCTTTAAGTACTGAAAAGCGGTCTCTTGCGTATTACCCCATCTGTAAACGACACCTTTCTGTGTAAGCATAGTAAGTGGTTGCGCGATCTTTGAGAAGTCTTTAATAAATCGCCTGTAGTAACCCGCCAAACCCAAGAATTGGCGTATTTCAGTCGGTGTACGCGGTGCTGGCCAGTTTCTGATCGAATCAACTTTTGATGGATCGACATGAATCCCATCCTTGTTTACCACATGGCCTAAGAAGTGGACTTCACGAAGCCAGAAGTCGCATTTTGAAAACTTTGCGTACAGTTGCTCTTTTCGAAGAAGTTCCAAAATAATACGTAGATGCTGTTCGTGCTCCTCCTGACTCTTGGAGTAAATCAAAATGTCGTCGATGAAAACGATGACGAACTTGTCGAGATACGGTTTGCACACCCTGTTCATGAGATCCATGAAGACTGCAGGTGCGTTTGTAAGCCCGAATGGCATGACCAGAAACTCGTAGTGACCATAACGAGTTCTGAAAGCAGTTTTGGAGACGTCTTCATCCCGGACTCTCAGCTGATGATACCCTGACCTCAAATCGATCTTAGAATAGTAACACGACCCTTGCAACTGGTCGAATAAGTCATCTATGCGTGGAAGAGGATAACGGTTCTTCACCGTCACCTTGTTGAGTTCACGGTAGTCGATGCACATCCTGAACGTACCGTCTTTCTTCTTCACAAATAACACTGGAGCTCCCCAAGGCGAAGAGCTTGGACGAATAAAGCCCTTTTCCAAGAGCTCTTGCAGCTGTTTCGACAGTTCTTCCAGTTCGGTGGGAGCTAAACGATACGGTGCGCGGGCTATGGGTGCTGCTCCTGGAGCGAGCTCGATTTGAAATTCGTCCTGATGATGCGGCGGTAGACCAGGTAAATCCTTGCGAGACACCTGAGGAAAGTCGTGTACAACTGAATGGTCTTCCAACTTCTTTTCTTTCGCTGATGAGTCAGTAACGAGAGCCAAAGTTGCGGTGTGGCCCTTCCGCAAACATTTCTGAGCCTTCAAGAAAGAGGTGATGCCAACCACGGCACCACTCTTGTCGCCTTGAGCTTCGAGAGGTTCTTGACCAGAACGAGGAATGCGAACAATCTTTTCTTTGTATAGGATTCCTGCTTGCTGTTGCTGCTGGCGATTCCGGTGTGCAAGCCGTGGGCTCCTGAATTCCTTAGCTTCTGCTGTGCTCAGGCGATCACTATTCTTGTGCTGCTGTTGTGCTTGAGACCGAGCGGTAGCTGAACCCTTGCTGGAATACCCATCCCATTTCCGCTTGTTGTCACTAGGAGTAGCGGGAGTAGCAGAAGTGGTAGCGGTAGTAATAGCGCTGATACAACTAGGTAGCCTGTTCTGTTCCACTGCCTGATCCGTGAGGCGATGAGCAAGACACTGAATGTCTTGGATTTTGTCGAGGTTAGCCGATGTAGCTTGGCTCTGAATCTCTGAGGCTAGACCCTTGAGGTACAATTCGATACGCTTGTTTGGAGGGTCCACCATGGTTGGACACAAGATGGCCAGTCCGTTCTATCGTTTCGTATGAGCTTCAATTTCTGACCCCATCATTTTCAAATGGTAAGGCTCCACTTCCAACTTGTGGATGCCATCACGCGTGTAGTATTCCCTTTTAATGTGTTCTTTGAATTCGTTCCAGGGGGTGGCGTTAGCAGCTGCCAACCCTAGTATCTGTACTTGCGCGTTCCACCTGGTTAGCGCGATTCCTACCAAAGTACCAGTGGCGTACTTGACCCCTGCGAGCCTCAGGGCGTTCACACATGAAGTTCTTGAATGTGCCACTGAATGTGCTTGGGCGACAGTCCATGATGTTCTGGAATGTGTGCGTTCTGACCCGTTGCGCGAGAAAGATAGATCAAGGTTAAGCGCGAAAGTTGGGTCACGAGAGTAGGATCTAACATCCTAGAATAGGTCTGGGATAGCAGGTTATACCTCCTGCTTGTGCGGCTGCAAGTGCCGCAGCAACTTGTTCGTTAATGAGAGCCGTCAACTGGGCTTGAGTCATGTCAACACGTCCAGACATGATCGAACAGTAAAGGTAGCATAAGTAAGAATGGTTCACGAATAGTGCGATGACAGAAGAGTGTAAGCACGTATGTGTTCTCAAGCAATAACAAGTTGTGAGCAAAGTAATGTAAGCATACTACGAGCAAAGTTCTATGCAGTTCTAGCAAGCAGGTAATAAACATAAACCTTATTACCTAGGATGTCGAGTCTTGCACGTGGAGCGAAGCGTCGTTGTGGATCGTTGAGAGCACTGTTCTGGTTATAGTCTGGTTTTAATAAAAACGTTTTCCCATATTAAAACCAAGTTCTCTATAACCAATGGCTCTGATACCAATCTGTCACACCCCCAAAATCCCACACGCGGAGTACCACCGCTTGGAGGCGTGACATGACCAGGATCAAGCCATCAATCATATCAAACATAGTATTTAATAATCAAAGGTAGTTAATACAATTCATAAAGATATGACTGATGTTTCGAAACCAAACATTGTTTAAATAGCGGAAGCATAGTAATAAAATTCTCAAATGTAGTTATGAGTTCAATTAACGTTCGCTATCCAATTCCCACAACGACCTGCTCCCTCCTTGTGCAAGCTCCAATATGTACCTAAGGTCCTGCAAGGCATGCAGCAGATAATCAACAAACTAGTTGAGCGAGTTCACAGTTTATAGTTTAGTTTGGGTAATAGTGCGTTTGTTCAATTAAGTTTCGTATCGTATCAGTTCCATCGCGGCCTCACAGGCATGTGTGCGAAGATTATGTTCGTTAGTTCGCGACCGTAGTCTTTACCGACCAGGGTGTGTGCGAAGGCAGTTTATCAGTTCGTTCGCGACCATAGTCTTTACCGACCAGGGTGGGTGCGAAGGCAGTTGAGTAGTTCGTAAGCATCAACAGTTTAATCGTTCGTTACAGTATCAAAGTATGCACAAGTAATCATCCAACCCATTCCCACCCTGGGAACCCATGCCTTGGCTGTGTGAACTCACCTTGGTTTGCTCGGTATGCTAGGTTATGCACTCACAAGTAATTCATTCACGTCCTATCGTATGCACGTATAACAAATCAGTTCATGTTCACAACGATACGCATGCAATTTAATGTTCACATAACAGTCAGTTTGCATATCGGCACAACACGTAGTATTACACGAATATGTTCATCACCAAGCATGGCATAACAATTAATTCAACATATGTTCTACTGTTCAAAGCATTATCAAAACCCTAATATCTTTCGATTCATAATTCATCTTTCGACCAACAGTTTTGTCATGTTTCGAAGCATGCTATCCTTCGATCAAATCTATCCTTCGGTCAAATTATGGTTCGGTCAAACTATCTTTCGGTCACTACTATTATCTTTCGGCATATACATTATCTTTCGACAATAACTATGTTTCGAGTAGACAAGTATCGTTCGATGCAATCAGTTACGTTAACAACAGTTACAATTTCAGAAACCCTAAGCATGCTAACAGCCGTCAATCAACATTATCGATCAAACAACAATCATGCAGTAATCATAGGATCATCATCTAATCATCATGCAATCATCATAATTCTAATACCCATCGTGATCCCTAGTTTATGCGTATCCCGAAACCGGTTAACACACAGTAATACATTATCAAACCCTATCAGAAATAATGACTAAATCCAGATTAACGCCACCCAGAAATCAGTATTCAATCGTAACGAGTTTCACATAGAATCATATACATATCCGTCAACAACAATCCTATATGAAAACTATATCATCAATATCGTAACAAGAATCCTAATATTTAATCATGCATCAATTTCAGATTACTTCAACAACCAAAACACACGACACATGAGCACATACGCAGAGGAGCGAACGATCAAATCAAATCAAATAGATTTACTAACCGAGATGAGGGTTTGGTCACGCAAAAAGGGTTCCGGTGGTTTCTAGTCTGCCGTCACAGTGAAATGGCTCTTAGGGTTGAAAAATGACAGAAATGACAGCCGGTTATGTGCTTATACGTATATATACGTATTACAGAAATGGGCCAAGCCCATCTGAATGACTGGGCCGAAGGATGTCGAAGGATTCCTTCATGGCCCGAATGATATGTTTCGAGACTTATCAATCCGAAGGATGATCTTCCGGATCGAAGGATGTGTTTCGTCATCCTTCGATTCATGCACCATGCTTCGTGGACATCCTTCGAAGGTTGTTTGTGTAATGTAATGTGTTTCATGCTAACTAGTTTACAAGTTTCACAATGTAACAAACAACTATGCACGATCAAACAATCAAAACGTATATATATATATTTTCATTAACACACAACTCGTATAATTCAAGTCCACAATCCAACAACTAAACAGTCAAAGTCAAAGTCAACGCGCAATAAATGCGAAAGTGAAAGTCAAACACTCGAGTTGCCACAGATATAGTTGTCCTCTTAAATTTTCACACAATTTTCAATCTATTCAGGATACGATTTAGATGTTTTAGGAACTTAACTCATTCATGTGTCCCACCTCTTGAATATACTCCCGTATCCAGAATCTCAATATTCAGTCTTACAGGTAAACATACTACAATGATATCTGTACATAATTTAGGGGTTAAATGCGAGAACTGAGGGGTCTCAGGTCGATACTTCCGTATACGCAGAGAGATATCAGTTTCGACTTTGCAGTATGTCCCCTTTAGAGGATCTTTTAAGCTACAACAGATGATTATCAATTTTATTGTCTAATCAGCTGAGGGCTTTATGCTATGTTTCAAGCATTTGAGGCAAAGTATTATCCAAGGACTAGGTCAGAACTTCCGTTCAGCAGAAGTCCCGGAATAATACCCCAGACATCATCGAGTATAAAAACCTAGTATATCAGAATACGAGACCTTTCAAACGAGATTTCAGGGGTTACCTATATATCCAAGTAGTGTTCCCCACGAATTTCGCAAGTTTGAAATTTTAGGTTTATATCCCGAAAAATCTACTAAATGTGCAAAAACCTATCGACACATCATCAGTGAGACCGTTTATCACATTTGACATTTCTTTCTTTAGCATGCTGTGATAGTCCACTGATGTACTATGATTTCCTCTTTTCTCAACAAAACTCATTTTTGCTTTTTCAATGTTTTTGGTATTTTTCAAATTTTCTAATTTTTTTTTAAAATTTTTCTCCCCCTAAAATCAAAATATGTTTCAATTTTGACTTTCAAAGAAAATTTGAAAACAAACTGTACAAATAAAGTGACAAACTGATATCAAATCACTTCAATTCGCCATGCATTTGGCATAAACAATCAGAACTCCCCCTGACAACAAACTATTTTCCCATTTAGATTTCAAAACACTTAAGTTTGTTTTAATCAAAATGGTTTTTCCGGAAAATTAGTTTTGTGTGTCATTTCACAAATTCGGGGTTCTTTCATCACATTGTTTTCCTTTAATTACTTTGACGAAAAGAGAAATCAAGTACAACTTAATGTCCTTGATTAGTCTTTTGTAATTCAATATATCACAGTTACCAACCTGTGAATTTCTCAAGAAAGATGTCGATACCTGTTCCACACTTACCAACCTGGGAACTCCGGCAAGTCAGGATTTTCATTTAAACAGATTCACCCAAGCCTGACCAGCCTTGGGTGTTTTTGACAATTTTACCTCAAAACTTGGCTCTTCTGGTTTTGACGAACCAGAATCATTGCCTGAATGTGGCTTATCTGACTTTGATAAGTCAGATTCATCGCCAACACGTGGCTCCTTTGCTTCCGAAGAAACAAATTCATCACCAGGAACTTTTTCTTTCCTTTTTAACCTGTCTGTCCTCAGATTTGTATCTGATGAACTCAGTTTGCTTGATTTGTCATTCTTTGATGAGCAAACTGGATTATCAGAACTCTTTTATGATTTTCTTGTTGTATCCGAGGACAAAATCCTTTCCAAATACTCTCTCGCCTTCTTCCTTTTCTTCCTCAGTCTGTCTTTTTGCCCCTGAGAAAGTTTTACTTTTGTTTCCTGAACTTTAGGTTCTTGAACCTTCTGTTCTTTGGGCTTGACGTTGACTGGTTTCTTTGCCATTCTTTGAGATTCAACCCTTGATCTTCCCATCGATCTCCTCGGGCAATCTCTGGCAATATGTCCTCTGATATGACATTCATAACACCTTCTCGTTTCAAATCTCTGACTTTGGCAGTTAACAGCAATGTGTCCTTGATAGCCACAAGAGTAACACACTCTGTTATCATACCTCTCCTCTCTTTCATATCGTACACCATTTTCATACCACACACTTAGATCATAGCATTGAGTTGCCTTGTGGTAGTCATTTCTCTTCTTCTATCCTTGATTTGGCATTTGAGCACTGTGGTTAAACCTGCACCACTGATTACCAACTATTTTTGAGTTTTGATTTTTAAATTTTTGTGATTTTTTATTGTGATTGGATGCTTGATCTGATGAACTTTTATTTTCTTTTTTGAAATTTTTTTGATTTTTTATCTTTTTGTTTCTGTTCCACACTCTTCTTTACAGGTTTTTGCGTTGAGCATTCACCTTTCTCAGTAGAATGTAAAACAGTATTTTTAAACATTTCATTTAATTTCAAAAATGTTTTTCTTTTTTCTTGTTTTTCTTTTTCATCATCAGATTTGTCATCACAATGTTCAATTTTGACTTTGTCAAAATTTGTGACATTGTCACTTATTGGAACAGAATTGATCGATTTTGGACAGGGAAAATTCAAAATATTTTATGCAGTCACAAAACCTTTCAATTTTTTTTCAAGTTCATCAATCTTGTTTCTTGAATTCTCAGCTTCTTTTTCAAGCTGAGAGATTGTTTCAAGATAGAACTTGATTGAATTTTCATTTTCAATTTTAAGATTTTCAAGAACAGATTTTTCATTTTCTAAACCTTTTAACTGTTCTTGAAATCTTGTTTCATTTTCTTTTAGATTTTTGTTTTCCAATTTTATCCAGAAATCTTCATCTTCTAAAGATTCTCTTTTGCTTTCAAAACCTTTTTCATTTTCTTTCAAAATTTTGTTTTCTGATGATAAACTCTCAACAATCTTTAAAAATTTGTCATTATCAGATCTCAATTTTTCGCAGTTCAGGCGCAAACTCAAAATCTGTTCTTCATCAGCCTTCTTTTCGATCTTCAGAGTATTGTTTTCCAATGTCAAACTCTCCACATCCTTCAAGAGTTTCACACTGTCTGCTTCTGATTTTTCACAATTCGAACATTTTCCATTCATCTTTTTCTCTTCTTTTTATTTTCTCTCTTTTTCTTCTTTCTCCTTTCTCTCTTTCTCTTTTTCTTCTTCTATCATTTTCTCAGTTGGAGTTCCCCACCATTTGTGTTGCCAATACTCATCATCTTCTTTGTATTCCTTGATGATGGCTTCAATATCTAGTGTTTTGTCGTCGATGGCAATGTTTCCATACTCATCAAGATAACACTCCCTTTTCGGATCCCATCTTCCCGCTCTTCTTGCTTCCAGAAAGATACGAGAAATTCTAATGATTTTGTATTCGGCAAGCATTTTCCTATAGTTATACTTCTGCTCTTCAGTACGATCATCTTTCCACGGAATAGGTTCATCTTTCGCCATGAACTTATATTTGTGAATTATCTTGTAAATTGCCTCGTGTCACCTGCAAACCAACAATCAAACAATCAGTTTAAACTGAACTGAATACGTGAAATTGTGTTTGTGAAGCCAATCTATGATTCGTTGTCAAAAGTTCGCGGATAAATGTTGTTCGGAAGAAATCTCTAAATGAATGAACTTGGGCCTTCACTGATTGGGTCGTTAATGACCACTAAACTGACAACATTAGTGAACAATAAAAGCTGTTACTTTCACGTGAAAACTTTGGGCCGAATGATTGTAATTTAAATGAAACTCTCAAATTGTCATATGCACTTTACAGTGATTGGGCCTTTACTTTTCACTTAGCCGACAACTTCAACCACCAAGTCGATAACTTCAAGTTTGCATTAATTCTAATTGGGCCTCAATTGGTGGCAGCAACAATTGTTACAACAATTAATATGTAAATCAAACTAAGTGGCCGGCACACTTATTTAATATTCGATGTTCATTGGACCACCATTAAGATGGACATGATTGGGCCGCAAGTTGATAGGCAGAAGCTCAAATCGTGATTGGGCCTTAAAAATATGTCAAACAAAAGAGAACAGTGCTTTTCAGATTCACTTGTATCAATTCACACGTGGCCCTTAAAACCAGTTTTGACCTCAAAACCCACTAGCCGACAACAATTCGATATTATCTAAGGTCATGCAGCCGACAACCTGAATCCATATTCAATTCTTATTTGACCTTACAATAGTGTCACTATGAACGAACCTCTGAAGATGTGACAAATGAGCGAACCTCTTGAACTGTCTAATAAGCGAACCTCATAATCGACTAATAAGCGGACCTAATATTGTGACCAATATGAGCGAACCTATTGAACAAATAAGCGAACCTACTAATCTTTACCCTATGAGCGAACCACAACAGTTACAATAAGCGAACCTATCAATGTTTATACGAGCGGACCTGAATATTGACGCAAAAACGAACCAAAAAACCTCGATTTCTCCTAAACGGCTTGGAGTTTCGATCTGAAACTTGGTAGGGTTGTAGATCAGGTATATTCGCACAACATATCCAAAATTCAGACGATTTGGACCGTGAAAACCCGTTGAATTTGACGTTTTTTAGTAAAAAACGTGAAAAATGTGAAAAAATGAAGAAATAGATGAAATCGGATCTGAAATTGGCTGAAATCTGGTACGAATTAATGCGTTTGATCGTGCAATCGAGCTCCTAGCTCTGATACCACTTGTAGGATCGGTTTCGATACCGTTCGATTGCGTAACGAACATTCAACGTGCGGAATCCGTGAACGTGCGTGACCGAACACACAATAACGTACTAATAATGTGATTCTATTGATGTGATGTCGTGTACAAAGCCGTGAATCACGTAGAGAGACTTTCTCTCTCTAGACTTTCTCTCTCTAGAATAAATCTCTAAATCTCCAAATGAGCCAAAAGTCTTATACTCTAAACCTAAATGATCTATTTATAGGCTAAAGGATATAATGAGAATTCTCATTATTTACAAAATTGCCACCTTGCCTTTCTAACTAGATATAACACTAAAAGCTTAGAATTCTTCGGTTTCTGCTACGGAATAGATTGACGGAGGCGATAGACAGATAATGCACTAACAACTTGCTAGTTGATTAATAAAAATTTTGTTGGCCGTTAAAAAAAGTAAATGAGAGGGGCACTTATTCCTTCTATCTTAACTTTTATCAATTTTCTTACGCTACTTCATTTAGACAATTCAATACCATCTCCTACCTTATTTAGTGACACCACTTAGACCGGGTTAACATCCTCCTATTTTATTACACATAAACAATTAATCACTTAAAAAATTGAATTCCTAAAAATAAACAAAAACTTACATTGTTAAAAATAAAAAAGAAAGTTACATTCCTAAAAAATAATTAAAAATACAATCGTAAAAAATAATAAAAATTACATTCCTAAACAACAATATAAATTGCGATTAATCGTCCGCGTTTTCCCAATAGAACTCCCAACTATACATCATCATCATCATCATACTCAGTAAATCCCACCAATGAGACAGCCTTACACTCTACCCCGTAGGAATAGAGAGGTTGCTTCCAGTGAGACAGCCTTACACTCCCAATTGTACGTGGCCGTCAATTACATTTACGTGTTAGAATTACATCCAACATTGGACCTCTAGCATGATCGTGTGGTTTCATAAACATTTCGAGGTCGTAGTCAAACTGACGCTTCTTTTAGAACTCTTGTTGTTCCAACAGGGCAATTGTTTTTTTCCTTCATTCGTTTAAATGCCCACCAATTGTTTAAGCATTTCTTGCTTCATAGTTCTATATGCCCCAAGTTCCTCGGCTATGGTGGATTTGCTTGACTTGGCAACCTTTTAATGTTTTTGTTGAGGTGTTGGGGTGCGTTGTTTCATTTACATTTGGAAAACCACCACTAAAGAAGGCGTCATCGGGTGTTGTGAGTATGGATGCTTGGTAATTCTCAGATTTGGACGACTTTTGTCTGTCTCTTGTCAGAATGACTTTCCGACGTTTCATCTGTTGTAGGAACTTTGGACCATTTCACATGTTCTCATATAATTTCCCATGCGTCAACGTGCGTAAAACAGTGGACATGATTTTTTTGTAATCCTTCAAAGCTTGTTTCATCACTTGAAGACCGTTACAACAACTTTTTTTAAGACGTTCATATATATATATATATATATATATATATATATATATATATATATATATATATATATTCGTTAAAAAAATACTACATATATTGAACTGGTGGTTGTGAAAAAATAGGGATTAGGCACATATTGACCAAACCCATAAGGATATTGATAATATCCGCCTTGTGGTTGAGGCCTATACCCGTCATAACCCGAACCGCCTACTCTACCCCGAGACACACCACCTCTCGAACTAGTTTTTTGTGGCTCCTTCCCTTAGTTTCTTTGACCCACAATGATATTGTAGAAAGTTTGGTATGTATGTATTTAGAGAGTGTGTGAAGAAATAGGTGTGGTATGTATGTATGTATATATATCGCGTTAATTTTTCTAAAAAAAACTTTTTTATATGAGTAGCCGTTCAAGAAAAGGACAAAATGCTAACCCAACCCATACCCGTTGAGGCTTAACATTAGATTGTAAGACCCATACTAATTATACGAATAAAACGTTGATAAAAGATGACATTTAAATTACAAAAATGCCAATTACAAAATTTCAAACATGATTCATAGATAACTTAGTCATTAAAAGTATTCAAATAAGTTTTTCTAACATTTAACAATGTTTACAACATCCAAAACATCCTCACTAGTGCGGAAGCTTCGACGTTTCATGTGTTCGGTTCTTCAATGAGCTAGATCCATCTTAATTCCATGTAATAATATAAGTGATAAAGGTAGTTAAGTATTATAAATTACCTTATGCATCAAGAAAATAAAAGAAATAAAATTTCATAATGCCCGCCATAGGTTACGGTACTCAGACCGTAACTTACGGTCCAGTTTAAACAAATGAGCAGAATGCTCAGACCGGGACTTACGGTCCTGGACTGTAGGTTACGGTGTAACCTATAGCAATTAAATTCTAATTCTGCTCTTGACACCAAAACGGCCATAACTTTCGTTTCGTTTATCCGTTTAATCTCCCGTTTCTTTCTATGTGATCGTAATTTGATTCTATAGCTTATAGACTTGAAATCCATCGTCTGGATTAACAATATTCTTAGTTTATAAGCCTTCGGCTTTAATTTTATTTACGAATTATTGACCCGTTTAAGTTTTATTCAAACAAAGTAGTTCAATCACTTTATTTTTCACATGAACATCATAACTAGAGATGTTCCGATTATATTAAGTTCTATTTGCAGGATTTATACATCCGTTATCTAATATGTATCTTATTTTTTACCCGTTCAACTATCATTAGTTGAACTTATTATTCACAATTTCCGTAAGCAGAAATTGTGCTTCTTTTATTCATGCTCATAACCCGAGTCTATGACTTTTCGTCTGCGTTCCCGATTCTCAGTTTACACTTATATTTAACATCCTACCCATCATTCGGGTACTATATCGAAGTCATTATTTATACAACCTTTCCGGTATGTATCAGGACTTCATTTGACACGTTTGGTTAGTCTAACGAAATCCATCGCTTTTACTTACTGAAGAAACACTAGTTAATTGATCGGAATCAAATAAACTAGGGGGATCGGTTCTGTATAAATGGGTTGGTTTCTCCTTGTTTGGTTCGTGGGTGACAAATCTTCTTCTCTTCACAGTCACTGCAAAACAACCACCGTTAGACTCGCCACGGGGAGAATGGGGGTTCTCTCTGTGACCACCCTCCAGCGTGAGAATAATTACAAGTTTATGAAGAAGAAGAAGAAGTGTAAGTGAAGTGAACGTAACTTGAAGATTATCCTTCTATTTATAGCCAAAGTTTGGCGGGAAAACCTGTTATTGAAATATTGACGGAAAATGCTAACTCCGTGAGCGGTTATTTTTCCCTCTGTTAATCATTTTAATGATGGTGAGAGCACACGGATCGCGATCTTTGATCAACGGCTGGGGTATTGCCACGTAGAAAGTGGGCGAGTGAAGATCTTTCTTCCTTTTCGTGCCATCATCGTGACTTCAAGAGAGCCTAGGATGATGACACGTGGCCAGACGGTTATAACCGTCTGGTGTTGCACGATAGAGCCTTCTAGATGATTACAGGTGTAATCCTATGTGGCCCTTACTGTATGGTATCAGTGAAGTAAATAATATCCAATTCTGGGTATTATTTATGCTGGAGGATTTATCAGGATTTTTATCCTTATCTGTTATGGAGGTTGGCGCAAGGATTTGTTAGTTTCCTTTGGGCGCGCAGGTGTTGCTTGTTTTTCTTCTAAGTTCTCTTTGTAGGACCAGTGCGCGGCCGCGCAAGGTCTAAAGATGCTTAGAAGGATGAGGTTGTGGTATGGTCCCAAGTACTCGAAGTGAGGTTTTTGGGACCTTACCCCTTATTGCTTCACACTGAGAAGAACTTATTGCTTTGCTATCTGAGCAGGATCAACTCAAGAAAGATCTGGAGCTTGCGCACACTGAGAAGGCTAAAACTTCCCGCCGTCTTGCTGATACCAAAGAAAAGCTAGAAAATTCTGAAACGGCGTGGGCGACGGCGGAGAGTGAACTTGAGCCTTTGAAAAGTGATATGTCATGGCTGAAAGAACGCGAAATCGTGAGTGTAAGTTTCTTCTTCTTTTTGTAACTCTTTGGAGTTGTCTTGCGCTTCTCCTTAATTGTTTTTTTCTTTTTTATTACAGGTTGCTGAATCAGTTCTAAATTCCGAGGAGCTCGACAAAAATGGTTGCGCGCTTGTTGGTTGCTGCGTGAAATAATGGATATGCCCAAGGGTATCCCGAATGTTCGCATCATGTGGTTAACGCTTTGAAGGTTGACTGGGATACTAGCAAGTCTGCTACCCATGGCATTAATACAAATGCTGCCCTTGCGGCTGCGAAGACAGAGTTTAATAACTTACAACTCTCGGTTATGGATCTGATCAATGTTGCGTTACAATCTGAGGATCATGTGGCGCAATTGAAAGAAATCTTCCCCGATAAAGATGAAGATGAAGACTTAGATTAGGTTCCCTTTGTATGAACAATTATTTTGTAGGTTTTGGATTGTGTATCCTCATTTTGTTAATGCGCCATTGCGCAAGTAACTTTGGTTAATACACTGCCGTGTATAATTTTATGTTAAGGCGTGTGGCGCGCCAGTAACTTGATATGATATGTGTTTTAATTTACAATATTTTAAATGAGTACAATTTCTTTGATTAGGTAAGGCGAATAAAGGTGGTATAAAGCTCATGTGTGGACGTAAGGTCTTGCGCGATGTGTGTAATCGCTGACCGCTCATGAGACTTGTATTATATCTACCATAATGTTTTTGCGCTTACCAAAAGGAATTGCATGCACTTTGTAATAAACACAAAAATAATAGAAACTTCGTTTTTTATTCATGGATAAGGCGCAGAGGCCGTACAAAGTCGATTTTAGGATAAGTACACGAGACTTAACTTATACTATAGTCCTTGCGATAAATTGATAAGCTATAGAGCTTGACCAACCTGCGAGGAGACTATAGAATGCTGTTTAGTTCTTCTCCTTTTTACTCGGGCCCTCCTCGCCGCGAGTGATTTGTTTTATCTCTTTTCGCACATTTTGCAACAGGTGAGTGAGCTCACCGCTTTTAAGAGCTTTCTCGATTTCAGTGCGTAGGGAGATATAGTTGTTGGTAGTATGACCGCTGTCTTTGTGATAATCATAGTATTGATTTGGGTCTTGTCCACGCTTATTTTTCATAGGTGGAGGAGCCTGGAACTGGTAGTCTTCCGTAGTCAGCACCTCCGCTGGAGTTTTGATCAGAGGAGTCCACTGCCTCTCTCTGTTTTCTTGTTTTGTTTCTCTTTGCACGGCGAGCTTATTGATGGTAGCTCTTGCATCTTCAGATGAACAATTTCCAAAACCTAGTCACGCCAAATCTTCTTAAACTTTTTCCCGCTGCTCGGGCCTAAGTCTGTTAGGCGACTGTGCGGTGGTGGCGGTCTGTTGGTGCTGAGGTTTTTCTCAGTCTAGGCATAGACCTTAGCTGCCGCCATTAATTTCTCCCAGCTTTTTGGTAGTCCCTCCATTCCGGATAAGACCTTTATCATGTCGTCACATCGGACGGCATACTTAAATTGGGCTCTAATCAGGTGCTCATGAACATCTCCTATTTCGAGCACTTCTTTGTTGTAACGAGTAATAAAATCTTCTAAACTTTCGTCATCGCGTCGCCAGATATTCATGACGTCCGTCGTATCACGGATGGACCTCCTCTGCTGCCTGAAGTGTACTAAAAACTTTTCTCGCAGGTCTACCCATGATGTGATTTTTCCTACAAGCAGGTTATCAAGCCAAAGCCTCGTGGCGCCTATAAGGGTTTGAATGAAGAGGTGGCACCACATCGGTAAAGTCCACCCTCCCACAAACCCGGCACTCGTGAAGACCCGAAGATGGTCATCTGGGTCCGTCATACCATTAAACTTGCCTAAGTTGGATGGGAGTTTTGCTTTCTCCAGGGGAGCCAGAGCAATTTCGCTGATGAACCTGGAATTTTCTGCAGCTTCAGCCGGGCGGTAGATCAGATTATAATCATGTTCAGCTTCAGGATTGTAAATCGCGCGAGGTTTACAACTTTTGTAGTTCGGTTATAACCGGATAAACACGCTTGTACAGTCTACTTCATGGTATGTTCTATCATACTCCCTGGTGTGGGTGTCCCGTGAAGGGCCTAACCTGGAGTGAACTGACTGTCTTCGATGGGAGTGGGACTCATTATGATATTCTCTTCTTCGATTTTCAGATTGAGTATATTCATATCTCGCTGGAGATCTAGAGTAAACTTTTGCATCTTCTACCTGAACCCGTGATGGTCCATCATGCTGTGAAACATAAGGTACTGATGGTGCCCGAGTACGGGATACAGGCCTTCGTGATTGAGTAGGAGGAGCAGTTTGTGCACAGAGTTGTGCATACACAGCATTTAATGCTCCCTGAGATCTAACATACCAGGAGATAGGGGTCTCTCCCGGGGGTAGAATTGTGCTTACAGGGATTTCAGGCTGCATCCCTGGAGTGACAGGGTCGTTCGGATGATTATCAGTGTACTGCACTTCATTGTCATCTGAAGCCTCTTCCACAATCCCCTCAACTTGGGTATTGTTCATGAAATTTGGCCGAGGGCCAGTTTGACGATGAGTCGAAGTTTCTTCCATTTAAAAAACGGAAATGCAAAAGTGAATCGAAACGAGAAAAAACGGATGAATCTGAGAAATCGGTGGGCGCCAATGAAGAAACACTGGTTAATTGACCGGAAACAAATAAACCAGGGGGATCGGTTCTGCATAAAAGGGTTGGTTTCTCCTCGTTTGGTTCGTGGGTGACAAATCTTCTTTTCTTCACAGTAACTGCAAAACAACCACCGTTAGACTCGCCATGGGGAGAATGGGGGTTCTCTCCGTGACCACCCTCCGGCGTGATACAGGTTTATGAAGAAGAAGAAGTGTAAGTGAAGTGAATGTAAATTGAAGATTATACCTGAATTATCCTTCTATTTATAGCCAAAGTTTGGGCGGGAAAACCTTTTATTGAAATATTGACGGAAAATGCTAACTCCGTGAGCGGTTATTTTTCCCTCCGTTAATCATTTTAACGATGGTGCGAGGACACAGATCGCGATCTTTGATCAACGGCTGGGGTATTGCCACGCAGAAAGTGGGCGAGTGAAGATCTTTCTTCCTTTTCGTGCCATCATCGTGACTTCAAGAGAGCCTGGGATGATGACATGTGGCCAGACGATTACGATTATAACCGTCTGGTGATGCACGATAGAGCCTTCTAGATGATTACAGCTGTAATCTTGTGTGGCCCCTTATTGTATGGTATCAGTGAAGTAAATAATATCCAAGTCTGGGTATTATTTATGCGGGAGGATTTATCAGGATTTTTATCCTTATCTGTTATGGAGGTTGGCGCAAGGATTTGTTAGTTTCCTTTTGGCGCATAGGTGTTGCTTGTTTTTCTTCTAAGTTCTCTTTGTAGGACCAGTGCGCGGCCACGCAAGGTCTAAAGATGCTTAGAAGGATGAGGTTGTGGTATGGTCCCAAGTACTCGAAGTGAGGTTTTTGGGACCTTACCCCTTCACTTACCAAACCTTGATCTTTCTATCAATTTGACCCATTTGGTTAACTTAGTAAAATCCGTTGCTTTCATACAACCAAACCTCTCATAATTCATTATTTGACCCGTTTGAATGTATTATTGAAATCCATCACTTTCAAACATTCAAACAAAGTATCCATTTCTCATTATTGACCCATTTGAATTTATTAGCGAAATCCATCACTTTCTAACATTCAAACTTATCGTTAGTCCTTTATTCATTCATTCGGTTTATTCGCACATAATCCACCGCTCAAGAACAAACCGAATATCTTGATGATACCTTTATTATTCAACATATATAAATATAAAATATTAACAAAAAATCTACGGAGCATGAAGCCACGTACCTTTAAAGCTTTCCTTTCAAGCGAGTGTCCGCTCCGTCTTGACCACTTGATGATTCGCCCAATTTTCCTATAGAGTTCAATTCGATTTATCATTTAGAACTCATATTTCATTATGTTACACGCAACTCATCAAACTAGTCAATTAAGTGATTCTTTCATATTTTCAATATTTCAAGATCATTTAGGCATTTTATCGAGCATCTTATGGGCGAGATTTTTATACAGTCATTATCGAGTCCATAATTAACTATTAACCATGTTTTAGCATGTTTTTCAAGCCTTCAAGTCTAGTGTGCATAAACAACACCTAGAATTTACATCTTAAAATCTTATTCTACCATTTCTCTATCATAATTCAAGTGTTCATCACATTATACTTAAACCCATCTAACACAAACATGATTAGTCATTCAATCATTTGATTCACGGCAATTAAATGACTAATTTCTCATCTAGGGTTTGTTCCTAGACTTGTATTCATTTCAATCTTGCTATAACACCTAACATTCACACTAGAATTTCATCTATGAATGTTCATCACAAATTTACAATATCACCAAATATCAAATTTCGACATACCTTGTGATATCCTAACTCGGGTGATCACAAATTTAGCTTTAGCACTTATTTTAGCTCGATTTCTTCTTTGATTTTGATGGATTTTATGAACTTAGGGTTTTGAGGTGATCTCCTCTTTTGCCTAGTGTTTTGGTTGACCAGAACACACACTCTCTGTGTGTGTTTTGTGTCAAATTTCATTTTATTAACATTAGTTTTTATTTTGCCCCTTTCAGTCCCTTAAGTTCTTAAATTTTATAAAAAAGGTTCCATTTCATGTTTTTCATTAGTTAACAACATATTATTGACTAGGTTACATATTCCTAGTTATATTTCATAAGTTTATGCCCAACATACATCTACATATATATATATATATATATACATACATATATTTAATATTTTTGGGGAGTTACACAGATTCAGTAAAACCATAAAACAATTCTTTTCATTAAGATTGTTTTTTTTTTCTTATCATGCGAATTGAACCGAATATGATAGTCAGAATTGAACAGGTGTGCTAATTACACACTACCACCACCATAGTCATAGTAGATCTCTAAGAAGCAACGATTGGTTCAAGAACCAAATATGTAAGCACAAGATTTGTAGCCACCGGTGGTAGGTGTTCGTACCAGCTACCCCTCCTATCTCAAAATCTTGCCGGAATAACGATTTGAATCACCATCTCTCCTCTCTCATCTCTAATATCACTGACGTGAATTCGGTGACCGTTGTGTGTGTCGACGGTTTCCTTTCCCCTCTTCGGTTTGGTGTTTTTTTAATGGTGAATGTTACAATTACCCCACTCCTAAATTACATCAAATTAATGATAATGTACCCCATGCAAGGAATTGAATCATGGTCTTCTCCCAAAGACGCAAGAGCCTCTACCACCCAGTCAAAGATGGAATTACTTCGGTTTAGGGTTATAGTAGCCGCACCAACTATGGTGTGGTGGTGGTATCTCACTTAGTTGTTTAATATTATATATATAATTAATATTTTTGTTTTATGTTATTAGTATTTATTTATATTTTTTTAATATTGAGGGTAGTTTGGTAATTTTAAATGGACTTAACTAAAAATATTAACGTCGCTAGCTGGTAAGGACTACCATAGTTACACAAATCATTCCATAAGGAGAATCGGTGTAGCTTGGGGGGCGTTGGTGAAACTTGTACATCGCACAGGGACCAACTATGTAATTAACTCCAAAGATTTATAGGTGGTGTAAGTGCATCTGCTAGTGATGAAGTGCTGAAGATTAAACATTTAGAAGTTTAGAGGTCTAAATGTCAAAGTTTGTAACTATAGTATTTTTCGGATAGGGTTGTAAACTTTAGGGAATAATAGTTCCCTGAAGTATTCCGGAAAAGCTACTAGTATGTGTGTGTATAGGTTGGTCAGGGAAGTGTGTTTTCCCTAAACACCTGGTTCGTATTTGTGGGGAGTTTTCCGGAGATGTACGTTTGTTCGGAAATAACTGTTTGCCCTATAAATATGCGATTGTTGGTTACTTTGAGTATCTTTTGGGCATTTGAATGTTCCGTAAACTATGTGTTTTCAGAGTGTTTAATACAAGTGCAGATTTTATTGAAGATTTCTCTTTTTCTACCATTTCTCGTACAATTGCTTACAGTGTGTGTACGTGTGATGATCTTACGTGATTCATAGTTCATTATAGATCTTGTATTCGAGGAGTTAGGTGACTTTGCAGGTGGAATGTATGTTAATGTTTGGGTTTATTAATCTGTAATATAGCGATCCCTGATGGTTGGACATAAATTTTGTTTTTTGAACAACAACTCTATATTTTTTAGGATAGATACGCCACAACCTGTATCATGTAGGATTTGAACTCTCAATTTTTTGGTTATGAAGTACATTACTTAACCACCATCATATCCCCATTGTAAAATGAGATTAGACATAATTCCAAAAGAAAAAGTGGAGCTCAAATAAAGTCCTGAGTTTGAGGGTTGTTGCTACAGCAAATATAAGGCCAAGGATAATGACTAGACTGGTTAGGAAAAAGGGTTCAAGGGTTTCGGTTTGCCTAACGCAAGTTGTGGGGTCCCCACGTATGCAATACATAGGTTTGGATCACTTTGTTATCGCTTACTTTGAATTCTAGATTGAAGAATATTTAACCCAGAATGTTTGTGAGCAATGTGATAGTGTTGAAGTGAGTGAAGAATGGAACATGCAAGAAACAAGTTCTAGAGAGAAGAAGTGAGGTTTTTCGGAATGGCCAACTGAATGAAAATGTGTTGTCATTTATAGAGATGGGGCCAACTAAAAGAAGTAACCTTTGACTAGTGATCCATGGCTGTAGTGGAGCGGTTGCCCTTTTTAGTAGGTAAAAGGCTTCAGACCTGCGGGTAAAAGGATGTGTCACCCCACATGCTCCTTTTCCGGCTGAGTGAGAAGTTCACATGTAAAGTGTGATGTGACTAGGTACTGTCTCATGCTTTTTGCTGTTCACGACAGTTGGTCAATTCCGAACCCTTTTACCTTTCAACCCTTTAAGTTGTATTGTATTCTAGCTAATTTGTTAAGCATGAGCTACCCACGTCATCAGCCCCCCAAGTCAGAGGTATTTGGGTGTAAGCTCAAATGCTTCTGATTTTTGCACAACACTTTTATTTGCTAAAAGGCTTCAAGGGTTACCGCTTCAAGGTTTTGGGTGGTATCAATTTAAATTTGATTAGACAGTTAATTTGACATGTGAGAATTTTTCAGGTGGCTGTTCTCTTCCCCATGTTATAATAACCATTGGGTCTTATTAATTACCCCCTTAACTTGTCATTCAAAACACATAACTACCATTTTACTTTCATCTTTTCGCAACAAGATTTCCTGAATTTTCTATGTTCAATCGTCCAGGTTAGTTTCCCATTTTCTCCTTTTTCCTGATTTTCCTTGATCATCCTTCGAAGCAATGGGTGCGAGGAAGGATATGGGAGTAACTTTCTCCTGATTAACACAAGAGGAAGTCGATTCCTTTTGTGAACATTGGGGTATTGATTCATCTGTCAATCCGGTTGCTCCGGGTTGTGATAAATCTGTTGATCAATGTCCACCAAGTTCCATTGCTTTGTATTGTCACCGTTTCGAGTTTTCTAATCCTCTTTACCCTTTTTCCATCTTTGTCCTCAATGTTTTGGAGTATTATCGCATAACCTTTGGTTCGTTTCACCCTCAAGGGGTTTCCAGGGTTTTACACTTTGAAGTTTTGTGTCGTGCACTGGGCTATGACCCAAAGTTGTTAATGTTCTGTGGCTTTTTTCGATTACCTAAAAAAAGTGACTAGTTCACGTTTGAAACATCTCAAATTGACGTTTCTTTGATTTCATCGCTTGTGACTACTCTCGGTTCTTGGAAGGACTAATTTTTCTCGGTTTCCGAGTCAGTTATTCCGTTTAAAATGGTTTGGAGGCATCCTGTTGTTGTTCTAAATGAACTTGAACCCTCTATTTCTGAACTGGATGAAGGGTTGTTGAAAGCCCTTAGGGGTTGTCCTTCTCGTCTTCGTCCTTTCCTTGAACATCTGTTAGTCTCAACTGGTGTGAGTGTTCTATGGGATAAGCCGAATCGAGACCCTATGTTCATGAGGGGTGATCAGGGTATGTTATTTTTGTGACAACTCGAACTTTTACGATCAAGGTTAGCACCCGTTACTAATCACGTTATAATTTTGTTTGAATTATGTGTTATAACTATAATTAAATTATGTGCTCCGGAATTTATTAGTCTTATTTGTATGCGGGAAGTTATATCTTAGAAACACAATACGGGAAACTTATAACTTAAACCACTACGCTAGTTCTGCGATTAAAACGAACTTGAAAGCCAAACCCCTAACCCAACCTGCCACCCATCCCCAATTCAGCCCAACCCATCCCCAACAGGGGGTGTTACCAGTGTGGAGCAGAAGGTCACTTCAAGAAAAAGTGCCCTCAGTTGAACCAGAACCGCAACAATAGCAAAAACAATCAGGGTAATGGGAACAACAATCGAAAGAATAATGAAGATAATGGTGCCAAAGGGCGTGTTTTTGTGATTGGACAAGGAGTGGCAAGAAACAATCCCAATGTCGTGATGGGTAAGTTTCTACTGGACGACTACCTTGTTTCTATTTTATTAGATTCGGGAGCCGATACTAGTTATGTATCCTCAAGGGTTAGTCAGATACTTAAGTGTATCCCAATCCCTCTGAACTCCAAGCATGTTGTAGAACTAGCGAACGGTAAAAACCTTGAAGCCACCCACATTGTCAAGGGTTGCAAACTCGCTCTAGCTGGTCAGACTTTCTCTATCGATCTCATTCCCATCGTTCTTGGTAGTTTTGATGTCGTCATCGGGATGGACTGTTATCCCAACACCGAGCGGAAATACTCTGCAAGGAAAAGATTGTCCGCATCCCTCGTCCTAACGATGAACCTCTCACTATTCATGGTGACAAGAGTGGTGTTGTTGTGGGCATCATCTCACTCCTTAAGGCCCAGAAGTGTTTGCAAAAGGGCCACACTACTATCTTAGCTCTTGTTACCCACACCTTCAACATAAGAAACTAGTTATCAAAGTCATTAATACATAACCAAAATAAAAAAGTGCGAAAAGATTAAAAATAAAAAGTATTACACTAAATGCTTGTCTTCACCAAGTGATGTAAGAGACTTAGACAAACATGGCCTTTGATTGTCAAGAACTCTTACTATCAATCTTGGATCCCGAGACTACTACACACACTCTATGATGGATGACGGATGATGGTGGTGGATGTGGGTTGTGATGGTGGTGGTGGGTGGGTGGGTGAAGTGTGAGAGAGGTGGTTTGCCAAGGGATGCCTTTGTAGTGAACCAGGAACCTCTATTTATAGCCTACACAGAAGCCCGGACACGGCCCGGTGTCCATTGGGCACGACCCCGTGTCCATCCATCTTCTCTTTCTTCATTAAATGCAGTTTGTCTGCATTAGTTGACCACGCCCCAGTGTCTGCTGGGCACGGCCCCGTGTGCAGAAGCGTATCTGTACTATCAAGATTTGCTTGGATTATGCGAATCTTAGCGTTGACCACGGCCCCGTGTCCGCTGGGCACGCCCCCGTGTTGGGAAATAGAAGCTTCTACAACTTTGTCTTTTCTGCAGACTCTTGGGCACGCCCCCGTGTTCAATGAGCACGGGGCGTGTTCAGCCTTCTGATCTCTTGTTTTTGCTTGGAAGATGTTGTCGAGGGGTCGGGCATGCCACGTTTATTCCTTTTCTTGTATTATTGTTAGATTTGGCTGCATTTTTGCTTCTTTTGTTCATTTAAGCTCTTTTAACCCTGAAAATACAAAAGGAAGACAAAAGCAAACTTTTTCCAACATTAGTAATAAAAAAGGGTTAGTTTTATGCCTCAATTGATGTAATTTATATGTTGCATTTTACACACATCAAATACCCCCACACTTGAATCTTTGCTTGTCTTCAAGCAAAACTCTTTTTAATGTGGCTTACACTCCCAAATGGAATGGGTAGAAAAGAAGGTTTTGGGCTTGTCTTGAGTATCGGGAATCCAAGATTTTTATTAGGTTTTATTTTTATGTTATTTACAATCCTATTCGTTATGATTAAATTAGAACGTTACATAAGAGAAATTACTTATTTGGGCATAACATGCCTCTTTAAAATTTCATTTATATACAAGTTCACATACCTCACGGGAGATCACTCAACACTCGGCCGAAGATGTATTTTTGTGAAACACTCGGGACCGGCATGGAACTTACTTCTACCATATGGTTGCCAAGCAATCAATCCTCCTCCTTTTTAACTATACACCTTTGTAAATATCAAGAGGACTTTGGGGAAGGGTTAGGCTTGGGTTAAAGGTCGGTGGTTTTGGGTTAGTGGTTAGTAGAAAAGGGCGAAAGGCGTAAAAAGCGTCGGTTTTCGTAAGACTTTTTATTTTTGTGACTTTTTTAATGAAGCAATTCTTCAAACAAAGTTCTTTTTGATGAACTTGTTTGTTTATTTCTTGACTTCAAAATATTTTTTTAAGGAATGTCACATGAGAACCGAGCTTTTTACTAAAATAGAGGGCTTAAAATGAAAAAGGGTTTTGGTGGGTAAAGGGTGTTTGTTTTATGGGTTAGAAATGAAAAAGTTTAGGCTCAAAGGGATTAACTAGGGGATATTGGGTATGTGGTAAAAAAAAAAAGAAAAAAATGGTGTTGAAAGAAAAAGGGGTTAGTCCTAATGCCTCCATCATTTACTTACTTGGGTTTAAGTTGATAAGGACCGGGAATGTATCACCATGGCAAGTTCTAGAGTCGTAAGAAACCAAGCGGCTATTCACACAAGAAACGAAAAATGAGCATTTAGTTTTAAAGATGTGTATTTGTATGCTCAATAAAGGCTCAAAACTCACTTTTTGTGGGAATGAGTTTTTATGTGATCAAGTAGATATAATCAAATTTTAACTAGATTTATCATGCCGTTTCATAATTTTCTTATGTTGGTTCTTTTTATCACGACGCTGTCGGTTGTAAATTTGTAAAAATATAACCTTTTTAGAACTTGTTATTCCCAAATTAAACCAAGACAAGTAAAAAATTGAAAAGTTTTTGAAAAAATTTGGGGTGTTTAGCGGTTCCAATAGAGTTTTGTGTAAGGCTTGTAATTAGCACTTGCAAAATTCAAGGTTTTAGCATCCCCCCGCACTTAAATTACACATTGTCCTCAATGTGTCCCAAAAATAAGTTTTTAGGTTGATTGAATGTGCAAAAGGTGTGTTAAAAACAAAAATTTTATGTTACTGGGCATTTGGACACGGGCCCGTGGTGTCTGGGCACGACCCCGTGTTCAGGTTGCCAGTAACAGAAATTATCAGAAAGTAACAGAAGGCTGGGCACTGGGGCGTGTTCACCGAACACGCCCCGTGTCCAGTTACCTGAATTGGGCGTTTCCTCTAGATCTTTTAGCACGGGGCCGTGTTGGCTGGGCACGACCCGTGCTGAACTTGCTGTAATGAAGAAAAATTGTCGGGAAGCTCTGTTTTTGTGCATGGGGTCTTGGTTCAAGTTTCCTTTAGTATCCTTCACCATCCCGAGTGTGTTTTACCCATTACAACATCATCCAAACACTAATTTAATTAAAACCATCATTTCATTAAAAATAACACATTACATAGGGTCCTAGAAAATAAAAAAACAAAGCAGAAAAATAGAAAACTAAAAGTCCTAAGATAGATAGGTCAAGTGATACATAAAATCACCCTAAGGAGTTCCACCCTTATTATAGGAATCAAAAACCCGAAACAGCTTTCCGGTCTTTAAAGGCTTCGTAGAACTCTGAACCGAGGGGTATCCCCTAGACGTTGTTAAGCCATTCTTCTCTCTCTCTTGGGAGGAAGAAGGCGGCCTAATTTTCCTTAACATCTTGTGGAGGAGGAGTGACACCAACTGGAACCCCTTGTAATATGTCTCGAGGGGGCTCCGGGTGTATGGTGTACCACTCGGCCGGTATGATGACTTCCGGTACCACATTCCATGCCCTTTGGGTGATGATTGGTACCAAAGGAGGAGAAGCGAGAATATTCAACCTTTGGTGCAAAAGGTTGACCTCTCGTAGACATACTTCCAGCCCCACCCTTAAATGATTGATACGGTCGACCAATGCTTCTTCTACTCCTGTAATCTCATCAATGGCCTCTCTTAAAGCGTATACATAGTTTACGAGTGAGTCTTCTACCTATGATGACCTTCTCCCTTGTCAGTTGTTCCTGGAGTGTGATGAAGATGTTCCGCTAGCTCTGCTCGCCATTCTAGGAAAACAAACGGAAAAAGAGTTCAATTTACTGGGACAGTACCTCAAACACGGCCCCGTGTTCACCTATCTGCAGATTTTTGGAACAAGGAATCTTAGAGTTTCAAATTATTTTTCTGACTTTTGAAGCATTTTCAAGCAGAAATAACTTAAAACAATGTTGTAAAATTTATTTTTAATAAGATTCCTTGAATAAAAATCTAACAAACATTACAATAAAGCTTGAAACCTTGGTGATTTGAACCTCTAATGGAGGTGTTTGAAGAAATATTGAAGAAGAAGAAGGCAATGGACAAAAGTAGAAAAGAAAAGATGGTTGTTGAGAACCTTCTTTTAGAATATACCTAGGATGGTATGTGTGAAGATCCCACCAGATCTTTGTCTTTGGAATGGTCCAAATGTGCAGGAATCTTGCTGCCTTTATAGAAAACGATAGCACGCTGCACACGGCCCCGTGTGCAGACAAGATCCTAACACATTTTGTCTGTATTCTGACAAAAAGTCAGACAGGAATCTTTTGGTGGACACGGGGGCGTGCTGACCTGGACACGGCCCCGTGCCTAGAGGCTGTTTATGAAGTTTTGTCTACTTTTAAGGAATTTATCCGGATCGGGTGGTTCTTTACTGGACGGAACAACAACGAAGTGCCTGAGATACCTTAGTTGCTCTAGATTTATACGAGAACGCAAGAGGTTATTGGTAAGGGTGATTCCTATGCTAAATGTAGGTGGACAAGTCTAACCCTTTTCCGGGCTTTCGTTAAAGAAGGTGTATGTCGAATCGCTCAGGTCTATGTATGCAGCGGCGGAAGTCAATGGGGAGTCCTTCACGGCACAATCGACACAGGGACGACTATCGTTCAAGTCTTCATGAGAGTTAGAGGTAGTTTCGGGAACAATGAAGTTGTTTTTATCTGAATGCGATCTCAACAATTCTTCTTGGGTATCGTCTTGAGATGAATTAATTAGGTCCATCTCAAGCTCTTTTATCCAATCAAGAATTAAATCTTCCATTTGAAATAATTCGTCAAGAAGCATTTCATCTAGAAGGGATGATTGAGAGCATTCGAGGGAGAGGTAGGGATTATTTTTACTTTCGCCCCTCTTGAGGCTACAGGAAAACAATGGGGTCTATATAGTGGGACTTGTAGTTTATAAAATAGCATTTTAAATCTTCATGAGTTCCGCCACATATTTGACACCACGTACCATAAGAGGGCCGGAAGTAAAAAATATCAGTATCGCTCATGGTTGTGTCAGAAATTACCAACCGTCAGGATCTTACGGTTCTGTTTTCAGTATCTGATACTTGGGCATGGGGCGTGTTGATTGGGCACGGCCCCATGTTCAGCTACTGTCTGACTTAAAACAGGATTGCCAGTACGAAAGATTGGGCATGGGGCGTGTTCAGCGGGCACGGCCCGTGCTGAGCTCTGCAGAAGCTGAATATTTACGAGAAATCCTAAAAAAACAAAAAATAAGAAAAACGATTAGGCCGTTGATACCTGACTTTCTTAAAATCCTTGTGTCCTCGGCAACGGCGCCAAAAACTAGATGCGTGTGTAGCGTTATATATTTTGATGTATATTTTTAGCCCTTTTTGCACTTTAGTCAAGTTTTAAATTTATAAAACACGATATTTTACTAACATTAAACACACACATGGGCAAGTGCACCCATCGTGAGCGTAGTATAGCATTGGTAAGATACCGAGGTTGTCCAAGGACACAAGAGCCTTTAGTACCGGTTTATCCTCAACAATCAAATCAAAAAGGTTTAAATATGAAAATAAAAACTAAAAATGCTGAAAATAAATATTAAAAATAAAAACAGATAGACAAGATGAATCACTTGGATCCGACTCGCCTTTAGTGTAACATTTGATTATTTCCGCACTTTTGCACTTTTTAAAATATTATCTTAGTTATAGTAGTAGGCCCCTCTTTTGAAGGTAACGTTACCCTCAACCCTGTAGTTTGAGTCAGCAAGAATACAATCCTAAAGGGTTGGATTATTGAAAGATAATTAATTAAGTTATTACTGCGTAATGTGGTAGGCCTCTCTTTTGAAGGTGACGTTACCCTCGGCTAAGTAGTTTGAGTCAGCAGGGATACAATCCTAAGTAGCCAGGTTAATGTTTTAATAGTAGTTTACATATGAGGGGATCAAGAAATTCGAACCCCCGCCATCCAATACCAGTGGGTATTGAAGGAGGTCCTACTAAGCTTGACCCAGGTCCTTGTACGATCTATACACTGAACAAGGCAAGACGCTTACCAAACCATTCCCTTAACCCCCGACCAGGTAGCCAACATATCTCCATATAGACCGTGGAGATATGAATGGTGTAAATCTTTTATTTTATATAGACAGTAAAATAACGCCAAGACACCACGGACAAATGATAAGTAAGTTTCTGTTGGTGCATATTATGTGACAACAGCTTAATAGTATGATTATTTAGTCTTTGGATATTTTGTAATGGGCTTAGCTTATTGGTTTGTGAGTTTATTGTTGTAATGGGCTTGGAAAATGGCCTAGCCCAGTAAGAAGCGCAGTTCACAAACATGTGGTATATAAACATGTTTTGTGATTAGGGTTTTAGAGTTCTTGGAGACTAGAGAGAGAATTCTAGAGAGAGAAAATGTAGAGAGAGAAAGAGAGAATTCGAAATTGAGGTTTGAACAAGATCACAGAGAGAGGCTGTGAGGTTGTGCGTGTCTTTAATTGATTGTAACACATTTCATTTGGATAATCAATAGAAGACCCGTTTAATTGTGAATTCTGTTTCTACTCGTTTCTGTAACAAATCTGATCTAGAGGATTCCGCACTCTAGGTTGGATATACAATTCTGTGACGATCCGTACGAACCAGGGGACCCACAGTTTCACCTTCAACATAAGAAACTAGTTATTAAAGTCATTAATACATAACCAAATAAAAAGTGCGAAAAGATTAAAAATAAAAAGTATTACACTAAATGCTTATCTTCACCAAGTGATGTAAGAGACTTAAACAAACATGGCCTATGATTGTCAAGAACTCTTACTATCAATCTTAGATCCCGAGACTACTACACACACTCTATAATGGATGATAGATGATGGATGATGGTGGTGGATGTGGGTTGTGATGGTGGTGGTGGGTGGGTGAAGTGTGAGAGAGGTGGTTTGCCAAGGGATGCCTTTGAAGTGTGTTGGTGCACTTGTGTCTGTACTTTGTCTGTATTTTGCAATGTTATAAACGATGTCTTTTGTTAGTCTTGTTTACGTTTTGTGTTTGGTTTGTATGTGTGTTGGAATGTATGTTTGACCAAGTCAACCATCCTCCTGGTTTGACTTGGCCAAACAGTCAACACTTAGTGTGTAAGTTTGCTTGTGTTCGAAGGATGTCATCGAAGGATGGTTTGTATCCTTCGATGACCTCGAAGGATAACCTTCGATGGATACAGATGGACCTCGAAGGATACATCATCCTTCGAGGTATGTATGGATCCTTCGGAGAGTTTCTGGTCGATAGATGATCCTTCGACAGACATTCTGATCCTTCGACACATGCAATCTGTTATGGGTATATATATACCATGTATGGTTTCACTTCACTGTCAGACATCCGAAAGCAGTTAGACAGTGTGTGTGAGTGAACCAAGTCTTGTAGAGAGCATTTCAGTTTGGTCAAGGGCTGTAACCGTGTCCACTGAAATACAAGAGAAAACTTTGATATATTGCGTGTCTACTCTTTCTCTTTGTAACTTGTGCTTTCATATAAACTATCGGTTTGCATTCTAGCTTGGATTCCGCACTTGCTAGAGTGTTAAACATAACAAGGATAAGGTTTAACCTCAACCTCCGAGGGACCTACAAGTGGTATCAGAGCCGTGGCTCTTTTCCTTGTTAAAAACCGGGTTTGTACAAGACTTTGGAAGTGTTTGGACAAAACTCACTTGGTTTAGCACCCGTTTTTAGTGTGTTTCTTGCATTTTTAGCCTTAAAAACGTGTTCTAAACTAACCGGGTGTGTTAAGGGAAGGTTTGGGTAACTTAAAATCTTGTTCTAAAAAGGTTTGGTAATTTCCAGCCAAAATTCCGGTTAACTCCGGTATCGGTTTCTGGATAAGAAGCTTCCTTTTTGGGCAATATTTCAAAAGTCAAATCTGAGTTGGTGAAAAGTTGGGTCTGAACATACCTTCTGCCGAAAGTTGTGCACCAACCCATCACCTTTTTCACCAACCTGTCAACTCTGTGTCAGTGTATCAGAGCTCATCGAAAGATATCCTTCGAAGTCGAAAGATCATCTTTCGATCAAGGAGGTTCGACAGATACCCATCCTTCGAACATCTTTCGAAGTCTGTGAGTTATCTTTCGAGCCAAGGAATCTTTTCAAAGGATATATCGTTCGAGCTACTGTTTCTTTTCGAAAGATAAGGATCCTTCGTGTTGGAGAATCTTTCGAAGTCATTGTTCGAAACTCAACAGTGATCTTTCGAACACTGTTGATCTTTCGAACAAGTGTTTATCTTTCGATCCTTATCTGTTTAAATTTAACAGTTGTGATTTTCAGGTCTTTCGATCCAGTATCCTTCGGCTGTTTGTTCATTTTCAACATATTAACATAGTTTGTGAACATTGAATTTTCAAAAAGGAAAAACTTGTTTTTTTTTAATTTTTAAATCAATTTTCACTTAATATATTAATTTTTATAAAATGGGAACAAACGGTCAGTGGGATCCATCCGCGTGGACTACAACAACTTTGACTCCACAATCCTCAGCTACGCAATCATCAGCCACGCAATCTGCGTCAGAGTTCAACAAAACTGCATGGATGCAGGCTATTGCCCCACCTCAAGCGCAATGATAACTGCAAATCAATGGGCATTGGTCACAAATCAAAGCAGCAGCATTCAAGCAATGATGCAGAACGATAGTGAAACTGGTACAAGCACAAAACCGCCAAAGCTAAATCACATCAATGATTGGGGATGGTGGAAAGAAAGGCTGAGAACTTATGTTCAGGGGCAAGGTCAAGATCTATGGATGTGTTTCTTCACTCCATTTGAAAATGAGTTAGAAGTTGCAGGATCCAATCCAGAAACGTACAACACTATGTCTGATGATGATAAGAAGAAATTTGAGTTGGAAAAGAAAGCATTCATGATTCTCACGCAATCTCTTCACAGAGACATATACCACCAGTTTGTTTACTGCACGACTACTAAAAGCTTGTGGGATATGCTCACGTTACGATGTGAAGGAAATGCTCAGTCTAGGAAGATCAAGCAAGAATTGCTGAAGAAAGAGTTTGAAGGTTTCACGTGTATGGAGAACGAGGGTTTGGCAGAGTTGTCTACAAGGTTCCATCATCTGTTGAGTGAAATGTTTGCTTTTAGAGTCACTGCCACTCCACAAGAAATGGTGAAGAGATTTGCTGATAGCTTACCAGCAAAATGGAGTGGTTATCTTGAAATTCTCAAGGAAAATGGTGTTCTGGACACAATCACCGTTTATGAGTTAATTCAAAAATTGGAGAACAAAGATGTACAAGAAAAGCTAAAGGCAAAAAGAACAATAACTCCTCAGAATCCAGAGATGTACTATGGGATTGCAGGAGGTATCAGTGGAGAAAAACCAGCCTCTCAACACGCGAAGCTTCAAACAGCTTTCATCTCAAACACCGGACCTTCCACAACAAATCAGTTTGATCCTTCAGCATACACGATGATGTATTCAAGACCAGATTCTTCTTCTCAACAACAACAGACAGCTCAGCAATTCACACCACCGCCTTTCTTAGACCCAAGCAGAGCTCAGCAGCAACAACCGCAACAGCAAGGGTTCTATGGAAATTCTTCAAACTTTCAAGCCACTTCCAATCCGAACACAGTCAGATTAGACACTTCCAACTTTTCCAAAGTCACTGTTGAAATAGCCAAGGAGCATATTGAGATGTTGAATACCTTGGTTAGTGC
The DNA here is from genome assembly GCF_002127325.2 of Helianthus annuus. Lineage (NCBI taxonomy): Eukaryota > Viridiplantae > Streptophyta > Magnoliopsida > Asterales > Asteraceae > Helianthus > Helianthus annuus. The sequence goes on along the minus strand of NC_035447.2, from coordinate 73,830,027 downwards.
TTATTGTGGATTAGTTGCAGGTCAGATTGGGAATATCAATCTAACTAATGAAGATTATCAGCAAGTGGATAATGAAGAATTTGAGATGATGGATATCAAATGGGCTCTTGCTAGTGCAATTCGAAGAGCAAAGGAGTTTATGGAAAGGACGGGGAGAACCAACTTGGAAAGCAACAACAACACCAAGTATGGTTTTGATAAGAATGTTGTCACTTGCTTCAATTGTGGTGAAAAGGGTCACTTCAAGCGGGAGTGTCAGAAGCCACCTAAGCAAGGCAATCAGAATCCCTTCAGGAATCAAAGACAGCCACAACAACAACAGAACAACAATTCTGACAGATCAATAGTTCCCGTTGGAGGAAATACATCTGGTTCCACAAACACTAATCCCCACAGAGGATTAGTTGTTCAAGCTGATGAAATATGCAACTGGAATCTTCAGCTTGGAGAAGGAGGAAATGGTGGAACAGCATGTTATGCTAAAGTGGTTGAGAAGGTAGTAGAACCCGTGTCTGCTGGTGAATCTTCAGAAGATGAAGATAGTTCGGGTTATAGTGGGAGCATGGATGGGGAATCACTTGATGCTGGTGATTTATCAAGTGATGCTTTAGATTTGGAGGTTGATGAGCTCTTGGCTGACGCTGAAGCATTATGCAAGAGGAGATCTATTCTTTGCCAGAAATCTGCTGGAACTTCCGAGAAGCTTTCTCAATTTTTCTCTGAAGACGGATCTTTTTCTTTTCATACAGCCTTTATGGCTCATGTAGAAGGTCAAACCTCTCAGGTATGTGATACTAACTCTGACTCTAATTCTGCTTCTACTGAATGTGCTAAATGTTTAGAATATGCAAAAAAGGAAAGTCTGTTTGAAATCACACACAAACACAATCAAGAATTGATTGTTGATTTTTCTAAAGCAACTGAAGCTAACTTGTTTTTAACCAGAAATGAAAAGGAGTTTAAAGCAACAATTGCGTCATTAAAACATGATGTTTCTGAACTACAAAAGGCTGTTTTGAGAAAACAACATGCTAACAATAATCTAATTGACACAATTGAAAAACAAATGGTAGAGTTAGCGACAGCTCGATGCGAATGTGAAACAATCAAGCAGAAATTGGAAAGCTATTCCAATTCCCGCTATGTTTTGGATCACATTATTGATGTCCAAAAGAAAAAGGGGGATGCAAAATGTATTGGTTATAAATCATGTCCTCCCCCAATGAATCACAATTACTCCAAATTGCCTGATGACGAGGATATGCCCCGTTTTGAACCTACTGTGCCACTCGGTCTAGATGACTTTGCAGCAGGCCTCGGGTTCACAACTGGTACATCATCCTTGGGTCAATCAGAATCTGAGAAGGTGACAGAGTCATCGTGTGTTAAGGAACAGAGTCCTCCCATTATTGAGGATGCTGATTCTTCGGACGATGAATCTGAAGAAATTGTGAAACAACAGTCTAACTCGGTTACAACAGATATTCCTATCGAGAATCACATTCTGTGTGATCCACCAGTGAAACCGAGTAAGACTGAAATGTCAAAAGCAATGGAATCCCTTGTAGTTAGCTCTGAAGGGAATAACTTGTTGTATACGCTCAAAGGAGATAGCAAAATCCACTCTAACAAAGATTTTCCAATTAAAAATGTAAATCAAGATTTAATTGAGCAAATTTTTGAAGGATGCACTGATAAGTTTTTGGGGAACAAAAGTGGCAAAGTAACAGTCACTCAATGTGATCCAATTCCGTGTGAACAAATTAGAAAACAATACGGAAACCAAAAACTACCTATTGAGCGAAAACAACAAGTCAACTCCGGAAAGGGTAAGGTACAGGGAAAGAAGGCTCAGAACAAGAATGTTCAAGCACCTAAAGTTCAGCAGCCTAAGACTAAACAACCAAAGGTTCAACAACCTAAAGCTGAACAGTCTAAGGCTACTCAACCTAAGGCTGCACAACCTAAAATTCAACAATCTAAGTTTGAGCAACCTAAAGTTCAACAGCAAAAGGTGCAAACCAAAAGAGCTCCTGTTAAGAAAAGAGAACCGAAAGTGAACTTTGTTGGATCCAAGGGTACAGATAAACTTGAAACATTTCAGGAGAAATCTAACGTTGATTTTATAAAACAAGTTAGAATTTTAAAACGAAATGATCAGAATAATTACACCCAACACACAAACGGATGTGATTTAGGTCCAAGTACATCTAGATCACAAAGTTCATTGTCTGGTTCTCCGTCTGGTCATCAACATGTTGCTCCGAGGTTTGTAGAGCGGAGAACATGCTTTGAATGTGGCACAATTGGGCATATTGTAAGATACTGCCCATATCTGCAAAAGTTGAAGGCAAAAACGAGTGCTCCCCAAGAAACCAATTACCAAAAACGACCTGTTTCCCCGAAACAAGACCCACGTGTCTTGAAAGAAAGGGAAAAGAAGTTAAAACAAAAGAACCAAAAGGTAATTGAGAAGGCCTTAAAATCAGAGGTCAAAGAAGAAAAACCTGTACAAGCAAAATCTACAACGGTAAAACCAGTAAATGCAAAAACAATTAATACAAATACTGGTAAAGGACAAACAGCTTGGAAACAAAAACAGGTAATTCAATCAGGGGGAGCATCACAGGTTCTTTTTCCTAATCATCAAGTGATTGAGATCACCTTCCTTGATGATCAAGGACGACCCAAGTCCACAAAGGCTTGGGTCCCCCTCTCAAACTGATAAGTTAGTTGCATGTGCAGGCGGCTCCAGGAGGAACTATTAATAGTCATTGGATTGTTGATAGTGGGGCTTCCAGGCACATGACGGGCGACTATCGTCTTCTTTTCGATGTGCGAAGTATAAGAGGAGGATATGTTGCGTTTGCTGGAGACAAAGGAGGGTATATCACCGGCGAGGGAATGATCTCAAATGGAATTGTGAGTTTCGACAAAACCAATTATGTGCAACAGTTGGATCACAATCTCCTGAGTGTTTCTCAGATCTGCGACAAGAAGTTCACCGTGCATTTTGATGATGCCGGTTGTTATGTGCTGAAGCCAGGTTTCAAGATTCCCGCAGAATGGACTCTCTTATCAGCACCAAGAGTTAATGATTTGTATGTCCTTGATATGAGCCAAGCAATAACTCAGTCCAAACAAGTTACTTGCTTTATTTCAAAAGCCACTGAAAGGAGACGATCTCTTGGCACAGACGGATGGGTCATATTCACCTCAGAAAAATGAATCACCTTGTCAAAAACAATTTGGTGAGAGGTGTCAATGTGAAGAACTTTCAACTTCAAGATGTCTGTGTGCCGTGTCAGAAAGGGAAGCAGATCAAGAAATCACATCCATTGAAGAAGGTTAACACTGTCAACATGCCACTTGAACGTCTACATATGGACCTTTTTGGCCCTGTCAAACACAAGAGTGTGCATGGGGAAGTTTTCTGCTTGGTAGTTACTGATGACTATTCAAGATTTTCATGGGTTGACTTCATGGTTCACAAGAGTGAGACTCCAGAAATTCTAAAGAATTTGATCACCTTGTTGGAAAATCTTTATAATCTAAAGGTGAGGCGAATTCGAAGCGACAACGGAACCGAGTTCAAAAACAGGGTTATGGATGAATTTTGCACTGCAAAAGGAATCCTTCATGAATACAGCTCTCGGTACACACCACAACAAAATGGAGTCGCTGAAAGAAAGAACAGAACCTTAATTGAGACTGCAAGAACCATGTTGGTTGAGTCTCAGCTTCCAGTTCGATTCTGGACTGAAGTTGTTGCCTCGGCTTGCTACACATTAAACAGGGTTCTCACAGTGAAAAGACATGGCAAAACGTGCTTCGAACTCCTACACAAGAAGACTCCTGACTTGGAATATCTAGAACCTTTTGGAGCACCATGCACCATGATTGATCCTGACGGGAAGTTTGGTGCCAAAGCTATTGAAGGTTACTTCCTTGGGTATGCTACTCCTAATCTGCGAGTATGGAATCTGACTACCAAAAGGATTGAAGAATGGGGTGAAGTAAGAGTTCAAAGATATTCTAATCCTCCGAAGCCTTTTGGAGACCCATGGTTGTTCGATTATGATGGTCTTTTCGACTCATTTAATCTGCCGACATTTGATGATGACAATGCAATTGCTCAAATGTTGTCTGAAAGCGAGAATGCGACTGGCTCTCAGTTAGCTCGTCCAATCATTGTTGACTCACAAGCATCTTCTTCTGTCAACAATCTCGTTTCAAATGAGGTGTTTAATGATGCTGTCGATTACAATTTGTCATCGGAAGATGAGGAGTATGTTGATGCAAATGATGGTGAAGCACTGCGTCCGGTTCAAGGTACTTCAGAAGCAACGGATCCAGTGTCTGCGCCAATTATCCAAGAAGGAAATGCATCATCTTCTACAACTCAACAGCTTCAGAATGATATCGGGAATTTAAATATCAATAACTTGAGGTCAAATGTTGAAATTCCTCCAGTTTCTGAAACCCGAATTCATAACATTCATCCTCAGCAGAATATTATAGGTGATGTTCTCAGTGGTGTACGGACAAGGAATCAAATCAGAAATAACGAAAATGCTGGCTTGTATGCTGAGATACGAGAATCGGGACAACAAAATGATTGGTCTTTCGCCTGCTATGTTAGCCAAGAAGAGCCTAGATCTTGGAAGGAGGCATTGAAAGATGATTCCTGGGTGGAAGCCATGCAAGAAGAACTTCAGCAGTTCGAGAAGTTGGGCGTATGGAAATTGGTTGATAGGCCCGACTACTACAAGACGATCGGAACTCGTTGGGTGTTTAAGTGCAAGAAGGACGACCGTGGGATTGTTGTCCGAAACAAAGCAAGGTTAGTTGTTCAAGGCTTCAGTCAGATCGAAGGTATTGACTACAATGAAGTGTATGCACCTGTTGCTCGTCTGGAGGCTATTAGAATCTTTCTAGCCTACGCATCCTTCAAGAAATTCAAGGTGTACCAGATGGATGTTAAAAGTGCTTTTCTTCACGGAGTAGTCGAAGAGGAAGTATATGTCGAGCAACCACCGGGGTTTGAAGATCCATTACATCCTGACAGAGTTTTATTACTTAACAAGGCGTTATATGGTCTTCATCAAGCGCCTCGGGCCTGGTATGAGACATTGTCTACCTACCTGCTGAGCAATGGGTTTAGACGGGGTTTGATCAATTGTACCCTCTTCATCAAGGAAAAAGGTGAAGATCTTCTGTTGGTACAGGTGTATGTCGATGACATTATCTTTGGTTCTACCGATGATAAACTATGCAAGGAATTTGAGAAGGTGATGCAAGATCGATTCGAGATGAGTGCGATGGGTGAAATGACGTTCTTCTTGGGTTTGCAAGTTAATCAGTCCGAATCTGGAATTTTTATCCATCAAACCAAGTACGTCGGAGACATCTTGAGCCGGTTCCAGATGTCCGATTCGAAGTCAATTTCTACTCCTCTTCCGCAGAATCACGGGATTACTCCGGATGAAAAAGGGGATGCTGTGGATTCTTCACTTTATCGTGCTATGATTGGATCCTTAATGTATCTCACCGCATCAAGACCCGACATTATGTATCCAACTTGTCTTCTCGCTAGGTACCAAGCGAATCCGAAGGTCTCTCACTATGCTGCTGTCAAAAGGATTTTTCGTTATCTGAAGGGTTGGCCTGACACCGGGTTATGGTACCCTAAGGATGATAACTTCGATCTCAAGGCTTACAGTGATTCTGATTTCGGCGGCTGCAAGAAAGATGGAAAATCAACTACAGCAGGATGTCAGTTCTTAGGCAATCGCCTAGTCACTTGGCAGTGCAAGAAGCAGACATGTGTGGCTACGTCTACATGTGAAGCGGAATACATTGCTGCGTCTAGTTGCTGCTCCCAGGTTCTATGGATCCAACAACAGATGCGGGACTACGGTTTTGAATTCCTAACTACACCTATTTATGTTGATAATGAAGCTGCTTTACAGATCACTAGAAATCCTGTATAGCACTCAAAAACGAAGCACATCGATATTAAATATCACTTCATACGTGATTGCTTTGAAAAGAGACTTATCGATGTGGTTCACATTCATACCGATCACCAACGTGCCGACCTTTTTACCAAAGCATTTGATAAATCAAGATTCAATTATTTACTTTTGGTAAACGGCATAAAGGTGAAGCAAGAGTAACCGACATCAGGAAATCGTTTTTGTAAATATTTTTCTAAAACCAAAAATCCAAAAATATGTTTTTACTTTATTTTATTTTTGAATTTTAGGGGGAGAAAGTTTCAAGAAAAATACAAAAACATTGAAAAACCACAAAAATGCAAAAATATGTCTTTAATTTATTTACTTTCTGCATTTAAGGGGGAGAAAATTCAGAAAAAAACAAAAACAATAGAAAATAAAAAATGAGTTTCTTGGTAATATAAGAGAAAATGATATTACATCAGAGGTCGGTTGAAACATGTTTCTAGAAATCAAAAGAAAAAGAAAATGATAAGTAGCTCTACTAATGATGTACCGGTAGACTCACGGTCATTTTAAAGTATGCAGGAGATATAAACATAACGAACTGAAAACCGCGTGGGAACCGCTCATTGGCATATGGTCTTGGTACCGAAATTTCGTTTGATAGATTGCCGAGGTTCTGAGATATTCGGGGTTTATGCTGTTTATCATCTGGGTATCATGGTTGTTTCTATAAAAGACAAAGTCTAAGTTCTTCCATGATACCATACATACGTGTACATATCTCATACTGCATTCGACCTCAATAAGTGATAAACAATCACATGTCCATACAAAATAAGTGATAAAATATCACATTTATCCGGGAGTCAAGTTCGTCTCTCTGCTGTACGGAAGTACTGACCTGTTCACGGACTTGCTCCTGTGCCCTCATGCATCGAAAATCAAGTTCCTCATCAATAAGTGATTCTATCACATAGGGCTTGTTTTCAGTTCAAATAAGTGACTTGTTCACATGTTATATACGTTAAAAACGGATGATAAATGGTATACTCCCCAGTAAGATGAACTCTCGTGCATACCTTGATACGGGAATGTGTCGTGAGTGGATGAACACCGGTCGGTAAGTATAAATCATACCTTAAATGTATCTCATTGTATTATGATTACACTTGATCGCTGAGTTTAAGTGGACAACAATATCGGTAATTGTGGTAGAATACTTATCCACTTCTGTAAAAGAATTTTAAAAGGAATTGTGTTTTGACAAAAGACCGCAAGCTGATATGATTCTCTTCGCCAGAAACTCGCAAAAATATTGTTGTGTTTGTACATATTTATTTACTGCTTAGTTTTATTGTCTTATTTTAAACAGTTTTGTCGTTTGGTGCATATCAGCACGACATTAGCGGTGATGTCGTTTGATAACATTCAAAGGATATTAAAACTGTTGTCTTTTATTTTATCAAAAATCCAAAAAAAATTTCAATTTAATATTATTTTTGATTAACTGATGTTGGTGCTCGATCCGATACCTGGCAAGCCGAGATACTTCATAAAACTAACCTTTGCAGAACTTCATAACGGACAATTTTTCAAAATGGTCATTTCTGAAAACCTCTAAATTTTTGAAGGGTTTGAATTGGAAATTCCCAAAAATCCAAAGTGTTGGTGGTGGAAATCTGATCCTTCGAGGAAGCAATGGCCCTCGAAAGATCAGATGGTCAAAGAAAGTCAACGAAAGTCAATCATCTCAGTCGAAAGATGAATTGGTCAACGAAGGATTTGACCAAATTGATCTTTCGAGCTGATCAGACCTTGTTGAAAGATGGATAAGGTTGAAAGATATCTTTCGAAGGATAACAACAAATATCTGGTATCCTTCGATCCAGATCTTTCAAATATCTGGTATCTTTCGATCCAGATAGGGATCCTTCGACCAAAGTTGATCTTTTGAATCACCTTTACATCTTTCGAAGGGTCATTTATCCTTCGAGACGGTTGGACTTTCGAGGTCAGAGTATAAAGGTGTCATCTTCTTCACAACAACATAACAGTTTCAAACTTCATCACTCAAAACCTCTGTGTACCCCGAAACTCTGCCAAAATCAAAACTAGTTAAGATATCAGGATTTCTTTAACAAACACGGTAGGATGATCCTGTTTTTCTTAACAAACATCATCACAAACAACATTATGTGTTAGGATAATCCTCTTTGATCATGTCTTTTTAATTTTTCTTTGTTTTTCAGAAAATGATGAATGATAGTTGATCAATGGAATGTGCTAATGTTATAAACATGTTAATGATATGATTTTGATGATTTTAATGCTCATATTAGAGTTTTGGTTGAACCTTGATGTCAAGGTTTTGGGTTGGGTTAAACATAACTTGGTTTGGGGTGTTTGGTTAAATCAGTGGAATGTGTGTGTTAAGTGTCCGAGTGGGTCTAAAATGTTGTTGTTTTAAAATGGTTTTTGATGTCGTTTTTATCAAGGTATAAAACATACTTGAAACCAACTTAAAACTATCACCGGGATTCAAACTTAAAATGACCGCCGGAAGATATTCCGATGAACAGTTGCCGGAAAACAAGACGAAGGATGTTGATCCTCAACCTCGAAAGACGTGTTGCAAAGTATCTTTCGAATTGAGACTCGAAAGATGTTAAGTCTCTCGAAGGATCCATCCTTCGATTGGTCAGACCTTTCGAATGATCAAGATATCTTTCAGATTTTTGATTCTTCGAAAGATGATCCTTCGATAAGGAAGTTCATCCTTCGAGGAAAGTAGCATCCTTCGAACAATCTGTCATCCTTCGAGCCTTGTTTCAATCCTTCGATGGATAAATGGCATCCTTCGAGGATTCAACACTTAGAATTTTTCCAAGACATTGAAAATTTCCTAAGTGTAAAATCCTTGTTGACTGTTTGACTTTTTCTCATTACGTGTCAATGTTTTGATGTACAGAAATGGCACCGAAAGTGAGAAAGGAACGGGCAAAGCCAACAAAGAAGGAGAAATCTGAGGTTGAATCTATGTCTGAACCTAGACATAACATGGCTGCTTATTTACAACCTGAAGGCAAGATCAGTCCGGAATTCACGGGAATTATGGAGTATCTTCATCGCGCTCGTATCAACTATGCAATCACTACACAGCACACTGCTTATCAATCTCATATAAAGGAGTTCTGGAATTCGGCTGTGGTTGAAACAGTGGAGAATAAGGAAGTGATTAATGGATGAGTTGCTGGGAGACCCGTGGTAATTACAGAGAACACCATCAGAGCACGTCTACAGCTTGGAGATCAACCAGAAGATCCTACTTCTATTGATTTACAATGTCAGCGGGGCTTACTGATGAGGCTACGGTACAGCGACAACGTTCTTGCAAATCAGATCAACAAGAAGTATATGCCGCTTCGGTACAAGTTCTTGTTGCATATTCTCATTCACTGCCTAAGCAACAAGAGATCTGGATATGATCTGTCACCGATTGATTTAACGGGATTGTTTACGGCTCTGATTCTGAACAAGCCATTCAACATATCGCGTTATATTTTCGACAATCTGAAGGAAAATGCTCGAAGGCCACTCCCGTCCGCAACCCAACGAACTTCTACCAAGTTCTGGCTATATCCTAGATTTCTGCAGATGATGATTGATGATCAGATTCCTGATCTTCCAAAGGCTGAAGCAGATATTCTACCTGTCAATCCAATGAATGAGCGTACACTACTGATCTTCAAGCCCATGTCCGCCTATAAGGAATCGGATCCAATTAGAAAGCTTATTGGTCATCTCGATGTTCCTAACTACGAGGCACCGCAGAACAACAAATGGCGTCGAGACGCGAGTGATTCTGATAATGAAGAGCCAAGGTTAATCGCTTTAGCTGACACGCAGCTCGGGGCTAAACACGGAATCAAAGCAACAAGGAAGTCTGTTGGAAGTTCTAGTGCTGCAGCACATGTTGAGGTTGATATTAATGTTGCTGAAGAAGAGGTTTAGGAAGTGCTTGTCGATCCTAATGCTCATGTTAGTGAAGGTGGTGATGGTGGTACTTAGGGATGGCAATGGGTCGGGTACGGGTCGGGTATTGGCAATCCCATACCCATACCCGGTTGTAAAACCATGTCCCATACCCGACCCAATACCCGTCGGGTATATGTCGGGTAATTACCCGTCGGGTACCGGGTATACCCGCGGGTATCGGGTATACCCATTAGTTTGTTAAAAAATATACATTGGGATTTTCAAATACATTTTTTTACTATTATAATTATTACATAATTTTATTTATGCAACAACTATTATAAATTAAAATATACATTACATAGATATAAGTTTTAGCATAAATTAATAATAACTTTATAATATTTATACACTTATATGTATATACTTCACAATATACAAAATATAAATACTATCATCAAATACATATGCTAAAAGAAAATTTATTTTTTCACATTATGAACATACTAAAATAAATCACTAATAGATAAGGGGTAATGGAAAATAAAAATATAAATTAAAAACTTCGGGTATATGATCGGGTATATAGTTCGGGTAAACGGGTATGTGGTTTCGGGTAATCGGGTCGGGTATCACTTAATCCCATACCCGACCCATACCCGCGAAAGTTTTTAAAACTTAACCCATACCCGGCCCAATACCCGTCGGGTATCGGGTATACCCATCCCATTTATGTCGGGTTTCGGGTATACCCATCGGGCTCGGGTATTTTTGCCATCCCTAGTGGTACTGTAGTTGGTGAGACAGGCGGTAGTGAAGGTGGAACTGGTGGTCCTGCTAGTCAGTCAGGTAATGTTGCGACTGACAAGGGCAAAGGAAAGGTAGATGAGCCGAGGAGAAAAGCGGATGAAAGTAGTTCATCTTCTGAAGAGGAAGGAGGTTCTGGTGACGATGGTTCGTCTTCTGAGGATGATAATCCTCCTCCTCCAGGGATGAAAAAGGTCTATGATAATCGCGGGAATCTCCGTTTTGAACGAATAGAGAAGACGGTTAGAACTGGAGAATCTGACAAAGATGAGGATTATATCCCTGCTGCTCCGGGTTTTATTAGAAAGAGGAAAGCAAAAAGACAGGGTACTCGTGCGTCAAAGAAAAAGGCTGGTGATTCCTCTATTCCCGTTTCTATTCAGCTTTCAACTGCTCCAGAGCAACAGCTGCCTCCTGTTAGTGATCAACTGACTGCATCAGAGACGCTGGAGCTGATGTCTTCTCCTCAGAGGTCTTCTGGGACGCGCACGGTGACTGTTGATCAACAGCCGCCTGCAACTCCCGCCTCAGGTACACATGTCCGACCTCCTCTTGTTATTACTAGTCCCACAGGTGCTTCTGGTCAGGCTGGTCAGTCTGGCTCCTCAGGACCTGAGCCTTCGCGACCGACTCTGGTAGAGACTTTGTCTGTTTTATCTGAAGCTGAAAAGATTCAGTTCCTGATTGAACAAGTCAGTGAATTGGGTTCTATAGTCGGTCGGCATACAAGAACGATTGAAGAGTATCGTGTGCAACGAACACGGGATGTGGAGGCACACAACAAGTTAGTCTCAATTGTTGATGCCCAGAATCTTAAGATAAATGCACAGGCTATAGAGATCGAAAGGTTAAAAGAAGCCAACAGGGCTCGTGATAGGGAGGTCGAGATAATGAAAAGGCATAGTACTGTGTTGGAGAATGAGGCAAAAGCACTAAGGCAGAAGCATGAAGAGCTGTCAGAGCGCTATAAAAATCGCGATGATCGATTAATAGAAGGCTTCAAGCCTGTTCAAGCAAACTTCAAGAAGTTGGAATACAAAGTAGGTACGCTGTGGAATGAAAGATGCAATGCATTAGGCATCGTACCCTCAAGGCGTGAGGATGACAAGGATGATGATGCAGCAAATTCGGATCAACCAGCTGCCTCAGGTTCCGGTGCAACTGCATCTGGGGCTGCAGGTGGGTCTGGTACATCTCAAGATGCTCCTACTGCTCCTTCAACAGCTACTGCTGGCCCATCTGAGCAGACAGAAACACTAGAAACTTCTACAGGGCATGAGCATGTTAGTCTGGAACCAGAAACGTTTGCAGATCTCCCTGAATCCTCAGGTGTTCTTCAGTATCATCCAGTCACGGGTGAACTGTTAGAAGAGGGAGAACATGTTACCGAAATGTCTGATGAACAGGTACTGGCTCTGACAAAATTGGATGAAGTTGATGTAAGCATGATTGATGCTACTCCGTTGGTTCAGGATCAAACCGATTTCTCTACAATTGATGAAATCTTCATCGGTTCGGATCCTGAACGTCCTGTCTATGTTGGGAAAGATAATACGGAGGTTAATGCTCTTAATGATGAGTATGTGGTAGAAAAGACAGCAGAATTTGCCAATCTTTCTTCAGATTCTCCGACAGCTCAAGAAAACCGTGAGAAGACAGTGAATGAATGGCGAGCGGATTTCCTAGCTAGGAATCCTCCTCCGCTCGTTCCGTTGGATCAGGTTAATTACATGAGTCTGGAAAAGAATCAGGCTCGGGGTCGTATCATTAGTTGGATGTTCGTTAAGGAACTTCACTGCATGGTCGTGAAACGAGAAAGTGGTCTTCAGTATTTTAGGACTCTTCTAAGCATTCTGTCACTTCCATACTATGATGTTGCAGTGTTAGCTCAACTAGATGTTATCAACCGAGTCGAAGACAAGATGGTGGATCTGTTTGCAAAGAAAATCAGGTTGGAAAGAAGAAGGGGTTGGAAGGATCCTCTATACAAGCCACAATTTCCTCGATACGAGCAGATCAGATTTACACTTGATCCAGAAACAAACACTGCTCGCTATCGTTTGGTTTATGATCCTCCAAAAGTGATGAAGAAGATACCTTTGTTGAAAATGAAGACTGACTTTCTAGGAAACTTTCGTTGCTGGGTCTATGATGCGGATACTGGTGAAGCCGTGATCTTATTCCGAGATAGTCAAGAGAACTTTCGAATAATAGATCCGATGTGGATTACTAACATGTCCAGGTTGGATATTATTATTCTTAAGGATCACGAGATCAACTACCTGGTTAGAGATCGTGAACAGGCAATGAAGTTTCAGAAGATGGCCTTGTACTGCTTCAATCTACTGGTTAATGCGGGAAGTGCATGGTCATCGCATCATTTGACAGTTGAGAGCACGTCCGAGACCTAAAGACACGAAGATCAAGACAAAGCTACAGCCAAGGGGGAGTTTGTTGGTGCACTTGTGTCTGTACTTTGTCTGTATTTTGTAATGTTATAAACGATGTCTTTTGTTAGTCTTGTTTATGTTTTGTGTTTGGTTTGTATGTGTGTTGGAATGTATGTTTGACCAAGTCAACCATCCTCCTGGTTTGACTTGGCCAAACAGTCAACACTTAGTGTGTAAGTTTGCTTGTGTTCGAAGGATGTCATCGAAGGATGGTTTGTATCCTTCGATGACCTCGAAGGATAACCTTCGATGGATACAGATGGACCTCGAAGGATACATCATCCTTCGAGGTATGTATGGATCCTTCGGAGAGTTTCTGGTCGATAGATGATCCTTCGACAGACATTCTGATCCTTCGACACATGCAATCTGTTATGGGTATATATATATACCATGTATGGTTTCACTTCACTGTCAGACATCCGAAAGCAGTTAGACAGTGTGTGTGAGTGAACCAAGTCTTGTAGAGAGCATTTCAGTTTGGTCAAGGGCTGTAACCGTGTCCACTGAAATACAAGAGAAAACTTTGATATATTGCGTGTCTACTCTTTCTCTTTGTAACTTGTGCTTTCATATAAACTATCGGTTTGCATTCTAGCTTGGATTCCGCACTTGCTAGAGTGTTAAACATAACAAGGATAAGGTTTAACCTCAACCTCCGAGGGACCTACAAAGTGAACCAAGCACCTCTATTTATAGCCTGCACAGAAGCCTGGACACGGCCCCGTGTCCATTGGCACGGCCCCGTGTCCATCCATCTTCTCTTTCTTCATTAAATGCAGATTGTCTGCATTAGTTGACCATGCCCCCGTGTCTGCTGGGCACGACCCCGTGTGCAGAAGCGTATTTGTACTATCAAGATTTGCTTAGATTCTTCGAATCTTAACGTTGACCACGGCCCCGTGTCCGCTGGGCACGCCCACGTGTTGGGAAATAGAAGCTTCTACAACTTTGTCTTTTCTGCAGACTCTTGGGCACGCCCCCGTGTTCAATGAGCATGGGGCGTGTTCAACCTTCTGATCTCTTGTTTTTTGCTTGGGAAGATGTTGTCGAAGGGTCGGGCATGCCATGTTTATTCCTTTTCTTGTATTATTGTTAGATTTGGCTGCATTTTTGCGTCTTTTGTTTATTTAAGCTCTTTTAACCCTGAAAATACAAAAGGAAGACAAAAGCACACTTTTTCCAACATTAGTACTAAAAAGGGTTAGTTTTATGCCTCAATTGATGTAATTTATATGTTGAATTTTACACACATCAGTAACTTCTGGCTTCGTGAAGTCCATTTCCTCGGCCACGTAGTTAATAAAGATTGGATTCATGTCGATCCAGCAAAGATTGACTCTATTAAGAATTGGCCTGCACCTCGAACTCCAACTAAAATCCGTCAATTCTTGGATTTGGCGGGTTACTACCGAAGGTTCATCAAAGACTTTTCGAAGATCATGCAACCTCTTACCAATCTATCTCTGAAGGGTGTCACCTACCGGTGGGGTGATGCTCAGGAATTCGTGTTTCAACAGTTGAATGTGAAACTTTGTAGTGCACCCATTCTCTCTTTACTAGAAGGTACAGATGAATCCGTTGTCTACTGTGACGCCTCCATACAAGGGCTCGGTTGTGTGCTAATGCAACGCGAGAAAGTCATTGCTTACGCTTCATGCCAACTCAAGGTCCACGAAAAGAACTACACTACCCACGATTTGGAGTTGGGAGAAGTAGTGTTCGCACTCAAGATATGGAGACATTACTTGTACGGTACCAAATGCACCATTTACACCGATCACAAGAGTCTCTAACATATCTTTGATCAAAAGGAGTTGAACATGCGACAGCGTCGATGGGTCGAACTCCTAAACGACTACGAGTGCGCGATCAAATACCATCCAGGCAAGCCTAACGTTGTTGCCGATGCCCTCAGCCGAAAGGAGACGAAACCTAAGCGTGTACGTGCGTTACAGCTTACAATTCACTCCAATCTTCCTACTCAAATCTGAAACGCTTAGGTTGAAGCACTGAAGGAAGAAAATCTGCTTGCTGAATCCCTGCAGGGCATGGAAAAGCGACTAGAACTCAAGGAAGACGGTACTTACCACTTCATGGAGCATATATGGATTCCAGTCTATGGAAACCTACGAGAGCTCGTGATAGACGGGGCACACAAGTCTCGTTACTCGGTACATCTTGGTGCTGTTAAGATGTACCATGACCTCAAAACCATACACGGGTGGCCTAGTATAAAAGCTAGCATTGCCAAGTACTTTAGCAAATTTTTGACCTGTGCTAGGGTCAAAATCGAGTGTCAAAAGTCATCAGGGTTGCTGCATCAACCCGAGATACCAACATAGAAATGGGAGCAAATTTCCATGGACTTCGTCACTAGGTTACCTAGATCTCAGCGGGGGAACGACACTATTTGGGTGATCGAAGATCGACTAACCAAGTCTGCATACTTCCAGGAAATCAAGGAAACCGACAAGTTTTCTACACTCGCAGACATCTATTTGAAGGAAGTAGTCGCTAGGCATGGAGTGCCAACTTCCATCATTTCGGATCATGACCCACGCTTTGCATCTGAATTGTGGCAGGCGATGCACAAATCCTTTGGCTCACGTCTAGACATGAGCACGGCTTATCACCCGTAAACGGATGGTTAGACTGAGCGCACCATCTAAACCCTTGAAGACATGTTGCGGGCGTGTGTTATTGGGAAAGATATCTGCCTTTGGTGGGATATTCCTACAACAATAGTTACCATACCAACATTAAGTCTACTCTGTTCGAGGCTTTGTACGGAAGGATATGCCGATCACCTCTATGTTGGGCTGAAGTTGGCTATAGCCAAATCACTGGCCCAGAACTTGTTCTCGACACAGCGGAAAAGATTGCCCAAATCAGACAACGAATGGCGGCAGTTCGTGACCGTCAGAAAAGCTACGCTGATAAGCGTAGGAAACCACTCGAATTCCAAGTTGGGGATCGGTACTACTCAAAGTCACACCTTGGAAAGGTGTGGTTCGCTTTAGCAAAAGGGGCAAGCTTTATCCGCGTTATGTCGGACCCTTCGAAATCACTAAGAGAATTGGCAAAGTGGCGTATAGACTGAACCAGCCAGAAGAACTCAGTGGTGTACACAATGTTTTTCACGTGTCAAATCTGAAGAAGTGTCTGTCATATGAGACTCTCATTGTTTGTTGGTCCCTCTGATGGGATCTTCCTGTTCGTAAACGTAGTTGAATCGTAAAGTGATCAATGCGCGGAATTCATATAATCACATAGCAGATATACAAAGACAATATTCTACTCTGAATCACCGTCTGAGATCTTATTGAATGATGTGAAAGTATACAGGAACCAGAAAGAACTCAGACATTCAAAAGGTAGGTTGCAAGTGAAAGTGTCAAAAGGTTCTAAATAAACTAACCTACCGGCTATTTATAGGCAAGAACAGAATAAGAGAGTGTTGGCCGATCGGCTGGACTAGCCGATTGGCTGAACATCCTAACCAATCGAGTAGCCTGCTCGATCGGCCGGGCTGTCCGATCGGCTGGTCTAGCCGATCGGCTGGCATCAACAGCACTTAACAAAAACTTCACCGATTCTGTCCTGCTTTACATACACACAAACAGAACATATACACAACTATACAAAATACGACTACTTGTTGACGGAAGCTACAGACGTTATTGCACTAACAGACTCCCCCTCGGATGTAGCTGTAGTTCCTTCCAACATAGTCTTTATTTCCTCCTGTTGCGTCTTCTCTCCTTTGCCTTTTGTCTTCTTTGTTCAGCTCGTTCCTCTAACATTCTCCTTCTTTTATGCCTGCCCTCATTTATCCACCACTTTCGGTATTCTGGGTCGCCATCACGCTTTCGATCCCACTTTGGAATTTTGTTCTCTTCAGATTCGATAGGCGTTTGATCTGTAGGCGGCACAAACCCAAGATTTCTTCTTCCCCTCTCTGCAGCTTTTCTAGCTATCTCTTTCTGTCTTTGACTTCGCTTGTATACCTTCAGAAATTCATCAACTTCAAGATCTCTCCATTTTGTCTTCCAGTTTTTCCCTGAGTTGATTTCTTTTGCGAAGCAAACATCTATCACGCCTTGATACTGCATGGCTATCTCTTTGTCTTTCTTATCATAGATTATCTTGTTGACAAACAAACAATCTATGTCTTTCTTCGAACAGTTGACCAACCACATAGGATCCAAAATACTTATTCTTCGTCCTTCTCCAGTTGTCTTGTCAAACAAAGAAATTACTGCTTCAGCTGTAGAGGGATTGTATAGCCAAGCTTGAAATAGATCATAGAAATCTTGTTCAATGGCTCTGAGTGGCATATTCTTCAAACATCTTGGAGGCTTCACATCTAACGTAATGTCTTTTTCTCCACTCTCCAAATAAGTAACAATTGGCTTCGGATATTGTGGCTTCCAATCTGGATAATTGTTCTTTGCTTGCCATTTAATGTAATTCCACAAATCCTGATCACGTTCTCGAACTTCTGGACCGTAGTAGTATTGCTTGATATTCTTTGTAATCACCAACTCATCTACGTCCCGCCAGGGTAAAGTAGCTATATCAGCTAAGAATTCAAAGTATTGTACACCCTGCTCCCTTCTGATTGCATAAACTTTCAAATCTTCCAGATATCCCCAAGATAAGATATATCCCCAAGAAAGATCTTTGTTATGAGTAAAGTATTGAAGAGCCCTGAGAGTCTTTCTTTCTTTTGGCATATTCTTGAACCATCGTTTTCTTTCTTCAGCTGTTATTTCTCTAGGAACTGGTTCAGGAATATCTGCTGAAGCAACTCTTTCTTCAATCCTTCTTCTCAACTTGTCTTCATTCTTTTCTTGAAATAACTCTGTGAAAGTAGGAAATGCAACATCTTCACCTTCATAATGAAAATCCACCCTATCTTCTTCTGAATCAGATGCGCTTTCAACAATCACTTCATCATAATGATCAGCTTCATGAGGGTATCTAAGCTCGAAATCTTTTGTAGGTGAGTGAGGAATTTCGTCTTCAACATCAAATTTAAATTTTCCATCTTCCAATCCCAATTCCTCCAACATTTCAGCCCGTGATCTTTTAACCTCTACCTCTCCTTGTTGTTTACCTGATAAGTAAATAACAGTAGGGTTAGAAAGAAATACCTGATCAACAGGTTATTTTCCAGATGATGATGCTTCATGATCAACTTCATCCTCCTGCTCATTTAGCTCATTATTCATCAGCTCATCCACTTTTTCTTGAATATTTGGTTCACTGATTAATAAACCCGAAGCACCCTGATCATTGTCGTCATCACCTTTGTCATCTTTATCAGACTTATCATCAGCTTTATCATCTTTATCATCTGAATCATCTTCATCTTCTTCTTCATCATCACCGAACAACTCTCTATCAGAATCTTCATCCACAACTGTCACACCCCCAAAATCCACCTGCGGAGTATCACCGCTTGGGAGCGTGACTGACCAGGATCAAGCCACCAATCATATAGAACCATGTATAAAGTAAAAGAAATTGTATTAAACCAAACCCATCCATATGAAAGGTGTTCCAAAACATAAGTATCATATCAAAGTTTAGCGGAAGCAAATGCATAACAGCCCATTCATAAATAAAGTGTGTATTTGTCAAAATGTTCAAATCAAAGTAAGCACGATCCTTGTCCACAACGACCGCGCCTCCCTGTGCAAGCTCCAAGTACCAAACGTCCTGCAAGGCATGTAACAGAGGATCAACAACTAGTTGAGCGAGTTCACAGAAAGTAAATGCGTAATAGTAAGTTCATGAGTATCAGGTGGCTCTACTGGGCCGATATTGGTTTCTATTGGTGGGGGCTTCCCATGTTATTTGTCCACTAGACTATGCGTAACCATAAGTGTTCTTCACAACCGAGAACAGTAGCGCGTATGGGGTTTATGTAGGTTTTACGTAAGTATCCTTCACAACCGAGGATAGGAGTACGCGGGGGTTTACGTAGGTTTTACGTAAGTGCCTGACACAACCGAGGCAGTAGTGAGTATAAGTTCACGTAGGTTTTACGTGAGTATCCTTCACAACCGAGGATAGCGAGTAGCATAAGTATACGTAGGTTTTACGTATGGGTCCTGCACAACCGAGGACGATGGTATGGTAGTCTAGTAACAGTGTATGTACGAATCTAGTCAACCTCTTTCCTTTAATCCCATTCCCAAGCCCTTGGGAATCCCATGCCTTAGTAAGGGTGTGAACTCACCTGGGTTTGCTCGGTATGCTAAGTAAGAGCTCAAGTATATCAATCACGTCCTAGGGTAGGCACGTATACACAGTCAGTTTGTATTCATCTTGTTCACGCATAGACATATCACCAAATAGTACATTGCACGTATTCAAGTAGCACATAGGTCACGTTTTATATAACCACACATATTTGATCGAATTACAAGAAGAGTGTCATATCGTTGTCATTACATATTCTAGTTCGACACATACAACAAATATCGGTTCAATCAAGTGTGCTTAAGTGACAATTCGGCCCAAATACACTCGGCTGAAGCTGGATCCTCGGCCTAGTTGCACTCCAGGCCCACCAGGGGGGTGCCGTGTGCGGCTTGGTCCACGGCTGCCGTACAACACATATGGGAGGCCCACTAATGAATTTCTAACCTATATTCAGTAATTGAATCAACATGCCCTAACAAAAACAAACACAATTCCATTTATTTATTGAATATCATCATTGCTTTCTGCCATCATCACATGGACTACTCAATGTGTCTATCTAATTGGACCGTTTGTGAGTGGGTTTGTTGTTTAATCTTGATATTTGAATAACTCATATTAAATTCACTGGCTGACACAAGATGTTTGTTATATTACATGCGGTTTGACCAAGTATAAGACAAGAACTCATATGGCATGATCATAATTCCATTTACTAAATCACATAATGGGCGGCAACCAGAATCCTAATCTCCACCCTATTGGGCCGCCATTAACAATGAGATCACATGTTTGTCACAACAATCAATACACTACACATATATTCAATCACCCATTTCCTGATAATGCACATGCAAGTAAAGAGCCGCCAATTTACATGAATACAAACAGTGGCCGACAAACATGTTGTGATTGGACCAAATTAACCTTATGGCCGACAATTAATAAATTCATCGAACAACCTCTGACAATCCATTAACAAGCATACAACCCAAATAATATATAAAAACTCGGACAAAGATGAAGGGGGGTTAAAAACTCGGATAGCTTGTGTGGGAGTAAAAAAATCGGACATGAGGGTTTCCTCATGAAACTCGGACCAATCAAGATGGGGGGGGTTTAAAAGTCGGACAGCCCCTTATACCTTAACAAAGTCGGACTTCATATCTACCTCTTAAAACTCGGACATACCCTCCCCCATTAAAACTCGGACATGCATGTTTGTGGTTAAAATTCGGACCAAGTCCCCCATCAAAAGAACTCGGACTTATGCTTGAGTATAAGAAAACTCGGACCCATTTGTTTCTTGTAAAACTCGGACAGTCATGTCCTTTATAAAGTTCGGACATAGTATATATCAAAAACTCGGATCATGAACACCCCTTAAAAACTCAGACAATATATTCATGTGTACAAAACTCAGACAAACACATTGTATGAAACTCGGATCCTTAATGCATTTCATAAAACTCAAACTACAAGCAATCACGATTGTAACAGTTACGTTCTATTATTCATACGATCTGGACAAACCCTAATTCGTACATTGCATAACAGGAATCAATTTAACAATTAACAACTTCATCATATCAAGCATATCTTGTCATCAAACAAACGATTTCATGACTAATCATTATCATAACACAATCATCTGGATTCAATCAATAACTACAGAACTAGTATTGTGAAGAACTAGGGTTTACATACATCAATCAATCAACAATTATTCACAAACAATGATTAAACAATTACCTTGATTGGATTCTAGATGGAGTGGTAATCAAACTTGATGCAAAAGAACTTGTGAATCCAAGAATGATGAGAAGATGGTTGTAGAGAGGATTAGAGAATATGAGGGTACGTGTTTTGATTCTTGTGATGATTAGTGAATGATTAGGGAAGAAGATTAGGGTTAAGTATCATATAAGTTTCACTAATCACTCTACACACCCTTAATTATTACATTTTACACAAGCACCACCTCTCACAACAATTTCACAGTTTCACCACCAAGTTTATGCATTTGGCAATTCTTTCACAATTAACACATAACCATGTATAATCACATAATACCGTTTCATTGCATCAAACGTATACAATTCCAAAGCAATCAATTGTGCAAGAAAACAACTAAATAATAAATGAACGTGCAATAAATGCAAAATGGAATCTTGGGAATTCGAGTTGTCACATTATCCCCAACTTGAAAGAAATTTCGTCCCGAAATTTAGCATGCGGTTACTGAGGAAGCTAGGTAAGTTGTATCGTTTACTAGTTTTCCTGGGGTGTCACATCATCCCCCCGTTGATTTGGAATTTCGTCCCGAAATTCCGCAGTAGTAGCTTCAGTCTCAGTTGTGGATGCATTGGTTCTGAATAACTGGGGGTACTTTTCTTTCATCTGGTCTTCGCGTTCCCAGGTGTACTCTGGGCCACGTCGGGAGTTCCAACGAACTCGAACAAGAGGGATTCTCTTGTGTTTGAGGACCTTAACATCCTGGCCCGTGATTTCAACTGGCTCCTCGACGAACTGCAACCGCTCGTCGATAGTGAGCTCCTTAAAAGGAACTATGAGGGTCTCATCTGACAGGCACTTCTTCAGATTCGACACGTGAAATACATTGTGAACTGCACCGAGTTCAGCTGGTAGGTTTAGCTTGTAGGCCACTTTGCCTATTTTCTCAATGATCTCGAACGGTCCGACATACCGCGGATTTAATTTGCCCCGTTTGCCAAAACGAACCACACCCTTCCAGGGTGAGACTTTTAGTAAAACCCGGTCCCCGACCTGAAATTCCAACGGTTTCCTACGCTTATCCGCGTATGCTTTCTGACGGTCGCGTGCTGCCGCCATGCGTTGTCGTATTTGTGCAATCTATTCTGTGGCGTCCACTACAATCTCTGGACCCGTGATCTGGCTATCCCCCACCTCTGCCCAACAGAGAGGTGACCGGCATTTACGTCCGTACAATGCCTCGAATGGAGCGGCTTGTATGCTGGTGTGATAACTGTTATTATACGAGAACTCCACCAAAGGGAGATGCTTTTCCCAGCTGTTGCCGAAATCAATAACACATGCCCAAAGCATGTCTTCCAGGGTTTGAATAGTGCGCTCAGACTGCCCATCCGTCTGAGGGTGATACGATGTACTCATGTCTAGGCGAGAGCCAAAAGCTTTGTGCATCGCTTGCCATAGTTCTGACGTGAATCGTGCATCCCGATCCGAAATGATGGAGGTGGGCACCCCGTGCCTCGAAACAACTTCTTTAAGATAAACGTCTGCGAGAGTGGAGAACTTATCCGTTTCCTTTATAGCCAGGAAGTGTGCAGACTTGGTGAGTAGATCCACGATCACCCATATGGTGTCATTCCCACGCTGGGATCTGGGTAGGCCTGTAACAAAATCCATGGAAATTTCTTCCCATTTCCATTGCGGTATCTTGGGTTGCTGAAGTAGGCCCGCTGGTTTCTGATACTCCACCTTGACTTTTGCACATGTCAAACACTTGCCAACGTAGGTTGCAATGTGGGCCTTCATGCTAGGCCACCAGTATGTAGTTCTGATGTCGTGGTACATTTTATCCGACCCTGGATGTACCGAGTAGCGTGACTTGTGAACTTCGTCCATTACCAGCTCGCGTAAACCGCCAAAAAGTGGGACCCAAATACGCCCCGTTACATAGTAGGCGCCGTCTTCCTTTTGTTCCATTCGTTGCCTTGAGCCGCGCAAGGCTTCAGCCTTAACGTTTTCTGGTTTTAATGCTTCCACCTGAGCATCACGTATCTGTGCAGGAAGACTGGACTGGATAGTAAGCTGTAGTGCTCGTACGCGTCTAGGTAGAGTGTCTTTCCGGCTGAGGGCGTCAGCCACAACATTGGCTTTGCCTGGATGATACTTAATAGCGCTTTCGTAATCGTTAAGCAGTTCGACCCATCGTCGTTGACGCATGTTCAATTCCTTCTGCTTGAAGATATGCTCGAGACTCCTGTGATCGGTGTAAATTGTGCACTTGGTACCGTACAGGTAGTGTCGCCATATCTTAAGCGCAAAAACAACAGCTCCTAGCTCTAAATCGTGCGTCGAGTAGTTCCGTTCGTGAACCTTGAGTTGCCGCGAAGCGTAGGCAGTAACTTTATCCCGCTGCATCAATACACAACCAAGCCCCTGTATCGACGCGTCACAATAGACTACAAAATCGTCTGTGCCCTCTGGCAGTGAGAGAATAGGCGCGTTGCAAAGCCTATCCTTTAAGTACTGGAAAGCGGTTTCCTGGGAATCTTCCCAACGGTAGGTGACACCATTCTGTGTCAGCATAGTAAACGGCTGCGCGGTCTTCGAAAAGTCTTTGATGAATCGCCTGTAATACCCCGCCAACCCAAGAATTGGCGTATTTCCGTTGGTGTACGCGGTGCAGGCCAGTTCCTGATCGAATCTACCATGGATGGATCGACATGAATCCCATCCCTGTTCACCACATGGCCTAAGAAGTGGACTTCACGAAGCCAGAAGTCGCATTTTGAAAACTTTGCGTACAGTTGCTCCTTTCGAAGTAGTTCCAAGATAAGACGTAAGTGCTGCTCGTGTTCCTCCTGACTCTTGGAGTAGATCGGAATGTCGTCGATAAAGACTATTACGAACTTGTCAAGGTAGGGTTTGCACACCCTGTTCATGAGATCCATGAATACTGCAGGCGCGTTCGTAAGCCCGAACGGCATGACAAGAAACTCGTAATGGCCGCAGCGAGTTCTGAATGCTGTCTTGGAGACGTCCTCATCCCGGACTCTCAGCTGATGTTAACCTGACCTTAGATCAATCTTGGAGTAGTAACACGACCCTTGCAACTGGTCGAATAAGTCGTCAATGCGTGGAAGAGGATAACGGTTCTTCACTGTGACCTTGTTCAGTTCACGGTAATCAATTTCACATCCTGAAGGTGTCATCCTTCTTTTTCACAGATAATTGGTATCCAAGAGTTCTTGTAGCTCCCCAAGGCGAAGAGATAGGTCAGATAAATCCCTTATCCAAGATTTCTTGTAGCTGCGTCGATAGTTCTTCCGATTCTGGTGGAGCTAAGCGATACGGTGCTCGAGCTATGGGTGCTGCTCCTGGACCGAGCTCGGTTTGAAATTCGACCTGACGATGAGGCGGTAGACCAGGTAAATCTTTAGGAAACTGATGTGCGTGAAGTGTGTTATTATTTTGATGAGTATTTAAGCCCTTTTTACACTTTTAGCCAAGTTTTAAATTTATAAAACACGATATTCACTAACACTAAACACACATATGGGCAAGTGCACCCATCGTGGACGTAGTATAGTGTTGGTAAGATACCGAGGTCGTCCAAGGACACAAGAGCTTTTAATATCGGTTTATCCTCAACGTCTAATCAAACCAAAAAGGTTAGAAAAATGTTTTAAACTAAGAAAAATAAAAACTAACTAAATGCTGAAAATAAAAATAAAATAAAAACAGATAGACAAGATGAATCACTTGGATCCGACATGTGTATTAGTATAACCTTTGATTATTTTCGCACTTTTGCACTTGTTTAAGAGATTATCTTAGTTATTGTAGTAGGCCCCTCTTTTGAAGGTGACGTTACCCTCAACCCAGTAGTTTGAGTCAGCAAGGATACAATCCTAAAGGGTCGGATTATTGAAAGATAATGAATTAAGTTATTAATGCAAATTATGGTAGGCGCCGCTTTTGGCGGTGACGTTACCGTCGACTAAGTAGTCTGAGTCAGCAGGGATACAGTCCTAAATAGCCGGGTTATAGTATTAATAGTAGTTAACTTATGAGGGGGTCAAAGAGTTTGGATCCCCGCCATCCAATACCTATGGGCATTGAAGGAGATCCTACTAAATTTGACCCAGGTCCCAAGCAGGACCTCTAAACGCTGAACAAGGGCAAGACCCTTACCAAACCGTTCCCTTAACCCCCGACCAGGTAGCCAACATACCTCCATATAGACCGTGGAGATATGAATGGTGAAAATCTTTTATTTTATATAGACAGTAAAATAATGCCAAGACACCACGGACAAACGATAAGGAAAGATCACCTTCAACATAAGTAACTAGTTATTAAAGTCATTAATACAAAACCAAATAAAAAGTGCAAAAGATTAAAAATAAAAAGTATTATACTAAACACTTGTCTTCACCAAGTGATGTAAGAGACTTAGGCAAACATGGCCTTGATTGTCAAGAACTCTTACGATCAATCTTGGATCCCGAGACGACTCACACACTCTACGATGGACAATGGATGATGGTGGTGGATGATGGTGTTATGGTGGTGGTGGGTGGTGGATGAGGTGTGAGAGAGGTGGTGTGCCAAGGGATGAGAGAGAATGAAGCCAAGCTCCTCTATTTATAGGCTGAACAGAAGGCTGGACACGGCCCCGTGTCCGCTGGACACGGCCCCGTGCCCGCCTGACACTCTCTCTCCTCATTAATTGTAATTGCGAATTACAATTAATGCGCCTGCTGTACTTTCACCACGCCCCCGTGCTCGCTGGACACGGCCCCGTGGTGGGCAATGGAAGCTTCTACTGGTTTGTCTTTTCTGCTGCTTCCTGAGCACGCCCCCGTGTTCGCTGGACACGGGGCGTGTTCAGACTCTGTTTCTTCTCCTTTGCCTTGGGAGATGCCGTTGAGGGTCCGGGCAGTCCAATTTTGTTCCTTTTCTTGTATTTATGGTAGAATTAGCTGTCTTTTTGCTTCTTTTGTGATTTTGAGCTCATTTCATCCTGAAAATACAAAAGGAAGACAAAAACACTCTTTTTCCAACATTAGTACCTAAAAAGGGTTAGTTTTATGCCTTAATTGATGTGATTTATATGTTGCATTTTACACACATCAAATACCCCCACACTTGAACTTTTGCTTGTCCTCAAGCAAAACTCTTTAAATGTGGCTTACACTCCCAAATGGAATAGGTAGAAGAGAAGTTTTTTAGCTTGTCCTAGAGTGTCGGGAATCCAAGGTTTTTATAGGTTTTATTTTTATTTATTTACAATCCTATGCGTTATGATTTATTTTGAACTTTTCATAAGATGAATTACTTATTTGGGCATAGCATGCCTTATTAAAATTCCATTTATATACAAGTTCACATACCTCACGGGAGATCACTCAATACTCGGCCGAAGGTGTATATTTAGTGAATCACTCGAGAGCGGCACGGAACTTACGTCTTCCATAGGCTTGCCAAGCAATCAATCCTCCTCCTTTTTAACTTTTCACCTTTGTAAATATCAAGAGGACTTTTGGGTGAAGGCTTGGGTTTAAAGGTGGGTGGTTGGTTAGTGGTTAGTAAAAAGGGCGAAAATCGTAACAAGCGTCGGTTTTCGTGAAGTACCTTGTTTTTAGTGACTTTTTATTTTGTAGTATTTCTCCAAACAAGCTTTTATAGCTTTTGTTTGTTTTTGACTTCATCATCTTCATTTTTTTTTTCAACCGTCACATAAAAAGGTGAGTTTACGAAAAAGCGAACTTGTTACTAAAAAAATAAATAAAAAAAGTTTTTGGTGGGTAAAAAGGGTTTTGGGGTAATGAAATGAAAGGTTTAGGCTCAAAGGGGCTATCTAGGGGGATTTTGGGTAGGTAAAAAAAATGAAAAATAATGGTTTTGAAAGAAAAATGGTTAGTCCTAATGCCTCCATCATTTACTTACTTGGGTTTAAGTTGGTAAGGACCGGGAATGTATCGTCGTGGCAAGTTCTAGATTTGTAAGGACCGACCGGCTATTCACACAAGAAACGAAAAATGAGCATTTAATCTAAATATGTGTATTTTTATGCTCAATAAAGGCTCAAAACTCACTTTTGTGGGAATGGGTTTTTAATGTGACCAAGCATATATAATTGAATTTTAAACTAGACTTGTTATACCGTTTCATAATTTTCTTATGTTGGTTCCTTTTTTATCACGACGCTATCGGTTGTAAACTTGTAAAAATATAACCTTTTTAGAACTTTTTATTCCCAACTTAAACTAAGACAAGTAAATAAAAAAAAATGAAAAAGTTTTTGAAAAAATTTGGGGTGTTTAGCGGTTCCAATAGAGTTTTGTGTAAGGCTTGTGTTTAGGATTTTGCAAAATTTCAAGGGTTTTAGCATCCCCCCCACACTTAAATTACACATTGTCCTCAATGTGTCCAAAAATAATGTTTTTGGTTGATTAGAATGTATAAAAGTGGTTTAAAAAGCAAAAATTTATGTTACTGGCAGTCTGGACACGGCCCCGTGTTCACCGGGCACGGCCCCGTGGTCAAGTGCCAGTAACAAAAATTACAGAATTGAAACAGAAGCCTGGACACGGGGGCGTGTCCGCTGAACACGGCCCGTGTCCAGTTACCTGAACTGGGTGATTTTCTGCAGGGGCTCAGCACGGGGCCGTGTTGGTTGGGCACGGCCCGTGTTGAGCCTTCTGTGATGGAGATTTTTGTCGGGTTGCTCTGTTCTTTGTGCATGGTTCCATTTTTCTCGTTCCCTTTCTCATCCATTACCACCATGAGTGTGTTTTATTCTCAAAACAACCATCAATCTTAAAAACCATCATAGCATTGCAAATCATAGAGAGACATTACATAAAGATAAAAATTACATAAATATTAAACTTATGGAGTTCTAGCCCTATGTTTTATTTTAATTTAGCAAAATTTCCAAGAAGCTACTAGTCTTGGTTAGATAAGGCTTTGTAGAACTCCTCCCTTCGGGTGCGGTTCTCCTCATATGTCGGCAAGCCACTGCTCTACCTCCCTTGGAAGGAGAAAAGAGGGCTCGTTTGCATTGGTTTGAGGAGTTTCAACTTCCGCTGGAACTTCTTGTGGGTTTTCCATAGGAGGTTCTGCGGGAAAGTCTCCCCACCCGGTAGGGTTGTTAACACCGAGTGCCAAGTTCCAGTCTTGTTGTGGAAGGACTGGTTCCATAGGGGGTGCTACCAAAATGTTTAACCTTTGGTGCAAAAGGTTAATCTCTTGGAAGCTGCTTTCAAGTCCCATTGTAAGATCGTTAATACGGTCAATGAGGACCTCCTCTACTGACGTCATTTCGTCGAGAGCTTCTCTTAGCGCTATCACGTAGTGCACAAGTGTAGCTTCAACGGAAGGCCTCCTTCCCCTTCGGCTGTTTGAGGAATGGACGGATGATGTTTCGCTGTTTTCACTCGCCATTCTACGAAAAATAAACCAAAAGCAGTTTATATGACGAAACAGTTTCTGGACACGGCCCCGTGCTCATTGAGCACGGCCCTGTGTTCATCTTTCTGCAGAATTTTGGAGCAAGGAATCTTGGGTTTTTAAGTTATTTTCTGAGTTTATGCAAGCTTTTTGACAGTAAATAACTTTAAACAATGTTACATAACATGTTTTTACCAAGATTCTATGATCAAAACTCATTGCTCCCTACCACAAAGATTGAAAATTCAAACTTTTCATGGTAGTTCTTGAAGAAAGATGAAGAAGAAGGAAATGTCTAGAAGAGGAAAGGACAAGATGGGTTGTTGGAAACTTCTTTTAGACTTACCTAGGATTGTTTGAGAGAAGATTCCTTCAAATCTCTGTCCCCAAGTTGGTCCAAATGTGCAGGATTTTTGGCTGCATTTATAGAAAACGACAGCCTGCTGGACACGGCCCCGTGTCCGCTGGACACGGCCCCGTGTGCAGATGAAATTCTGACACAGTTTGTCCGTATTCTGACGTTCTGATCAGAGGGGAATCTTTTGGTGGACACGGGGGCGTGTTGGCCGGGCACGGCCCCGTGTCGGAAAGCTGTCTTATGAAGTTTTGTCTTTACTAAGGAGCTAATCTTATATCGGGTGGCTCTTGACTTGTTGGAACAACCCCAAAGTGCCTAAGATACCTTAATTGTCCTATACTAAGGCGAGAACGCAAGAGGTTGTCGGTGAGGGTAATTCCTATTTTCATTCTAGGTGGACAAGTCCAACCCTTTCCCGGGCTCTCGTTAAAGAAGGTGTATGCCGAATCGCTCAGGTCTATGTATGCATCGAACGAAGTCGATGGGGAGTCCTTCACGGCACAATCGGCACAGGGATGACTATCGTCCGCGTCTTTTCTAGGTAAGAAGGTATTTTCGGGAGCAACGAGGTTGTCGGAATGCGGTTCCAACGTTTCCTCATGGTCATCATCTTGGGATGGATCTAAAAAATCCTTCCTAAATTCTTTTGACCAATTGAGAAGTAGTTCTTCTAGTTGAAATAACTCATCAAGGAGCATTTCTCCTAGAATATCTGGCTGGGCGCATTCGAGGGAGAAATAGTGCTTATTTTTACTTTCGCCCCTCTTAAGGTTACAAGGAATCGGTGGGTCTATATAGTGGGGCCTATAAGTGAGGAAAAAACATTTTAATTCCTCATGTTCGCCTCCACATATTCGACACCACAAACCATAAGAGTGCCGAAAGTAAAAAGAATTACTATTACTCATGTTTGTGTCAGAAATTACCAACCGCCGGGATCTAACGGTTCTGTTTTCAGCAACTGAATCTTGGGCACGGGGGCGTGTTGAGTGGACACGGCCCCGTGTTCAGCCTACTGTCTGACTTAAAACAGGATTGCCAGTTCCAATGATTGAGCACGAGGCGTGTTCAGCGGGCACGGCCCCGTGTTGAGCTCTGCAGAAGCTAAAAATCTAAGAAAAATCCTAAAAGAAATTAAAGAAAAATAAAAATATGATTAGGCCGTTGATTCCTAACTTTCTTAAAATCCTTGTGTCCCCGGCAGCGGCGCCAAAAACTTGATGTGCGTGAAGTGTGTTATTATTTTGATGAGTATTTAAGCCCTTTTTACACTTTTAGCCAAGTTTTAAATTTATAAAACACGATATTCACTAACACTAAACACACATATGGGCAAGTGCACCCATCGTGGACGTAGTATAGTGTTGGTAAGATACCGAGGTCGTCCAAGGACACAAGAGCTTTTAATACCGGTTTATCCTCAACGTCTAATCAAACCAAAAAGGTTAGAAAAATGTTTTAAACTAAGAAAAATAAAAACTAACTAAATGCTGAAAATAAAAATAAAATAAAAACAGATAGACAAGATGAATCACTTGGATCCGACATGTGTATTAGTATAACCTTTGATTATTTTCGCACTTTTGCACTTGTTTAAGAGATTATCTTAGTTATTGTAGTAGGCCCCTCTTTTGAAGGCGACGTTACCCTCAACCCAGTAGTTTGAGTCAGCAAGGATACAATCCTAAAGGGTCGGATTATTGAAAGATAATGAATTAAGTTATTAATGCAAATTATGGTAGGCCTCGCTTTTGGCGGTGACGTTACCCTCGACTAAGTAGTCTGAGTCAGCAGGGATACAATCCTAAATAGCCGGGTTATAGTATTAATAGTAGTTAACTTATGAGGGGGTCAAAGAGTTTGGATCCCCGCCATCCAATACCTATGGGCATTGAAGGAGATCCTACTAAATTTGACCCAGGTCCCAAGCAGGACCTCTAAACGCTGAACAAAGGCAAGACCCTTACCAAACCGTTCCCTTAACCCCCGACCAGGTAGCCAACATACCTCCATATAGACCGTGGAGATATGAATGGTGAAAATCTTTTATTTTATATAGACAGTAAAATAATGCCAAGACACCACGGACAAACGATAAGGAAAGATCACCTTCAACATAAGTAACTAGTTATTAAAGTCATTAATACAAAACCAAATAAAAAGTGCAAAAGATTAAAAATAAAAAGTATTATACTAAACACTTGTCTTCACCAAGTGATGTAAGAGACTTAGGCAAACATGGCCTTGATTGTCAAGAACTCTTACGATCAATCTTGGATCCCGAGACGACTCACACACTCTACGATGGACAATGGATGATGGTGGTGGATGATGGTGTTATGATGGTGGTGGGTGGTGGATGAGGTGTGAGAGAGGTGGTGTGCCAAGGGATGAGAGAGAATGAAGCCAAGCTCCTCTATTTATAGGCTGAACAGAAGGCTGGACACGGCCCCGTGTCCGCTGGACACGGCCCCGTGCCCGCCTGACACTCTCTCTCCTCATTAATTGTAATTGCGAATTACAATTAATGCGCCTGCTGTACTTTCACCACGCCCCCGTGCTCGCTGGACACGACCCCGTGGTGGGCAATGGAAGCTTCTACTGGTTTGTCTTTTCTGCTGCTTCCTGGGCACGCCCCCGTGTTCGCTGGACACGGGGCGTGTTCAGACTCTGTTTCTTCTCCTTTGCCTTGGGAGATGCCGTTGAGGGTCCGGGCAGTCCAATTTTGTTCCTTTTCTTGTATTTATGGTAGAATTAGCTGTCTTTTTGCTTCTTTTGTGATTTTGAGCTCATTTCATCCTGAAAATACAAAAGGAAGACAAAAACACTCTTTTTCCAACATTAGTACTTAAAAAGGGTTAGTTTTATGCCTTAATTGATGTGATTTATATGTTGCATTTTACACACATCAGAAACACCTGAGAAAAGTCGCGTACAACTGGATGGTCTTCCAACTTCTTTTCTTTCGCTGATGCGTTAGTAACGAGAGCCAAAATTGCGGTGTGGTCCTTCCGCAAACATTTCTGAGCCTTCAAGAAAGAGGTGATGCCAACCACAGCACCACACTCTTGTCGCCTTGAACTTCGAGAGGTTCTTGACCAGAACGGGGAATGCGAACAATCTTTTCTTTGCATAGGATTTCTGCTTGTTGTTGCTGCTGGCGATTCCGATTTGCAGGCCGTGGGCTCCGGAATCCTTAGCTTCATGGCCCATCTTGAGACACCTCTGGCAACGTCCCTCGTTGCACTTGTTACGCAGTGGGTGAATTCCCCGATATCCACCCTGCCCCTGCCTGCCTGATGACTGCTGACCCGGATTCTGGTAGTCATTTGTCTTGCGCTGCTGAGACTGAACAGAAACTGATCCCTTGCTGGAATACCCATCCCATTTCCGCTTGTTGTCACTAGGAGTAGCGGGAGTAGCAGAAGTGGTAGCGGTAGTAATAGCGCTGATACAACTAGGCAGCCTGTTCTGTTCCACTGCCCGATCCGTGAGGCGATGAGCAAGACGCTGAATGTCTTGGATATTGTCGAGGTTAGCCGATGCAGCATGGCTCTGAATCTCTGAGGCTAGACCCTTGAGGTACAATTCGATACGCTTGCTTGGAGGATCCACCATGGTTGGACACAAGATGGCCAGTTCGCTCGACCGTTTCGTATAAGCTTCAATTTCTGACCCCGTCATTTTCAAATGGTAAAGCTCCACGTCCATCTTGTGGATGTCATCACGCATGCAGTATTCCCTTTTTAATGAGTTCCTTAAAATCGTTCCAAGGGGTGGCGTTAGCAGCTGCCAGCCCTAATATCTGAACTTGCGCGTTCCACCAGGTTAGCGCGATTCCTTCCAACGTAACAGTGGCATACTTGACCCTGCGAGCCTCAGGGCATTCACACATCTCGAATACCGACTCGAGCTTCCCAAACCAATGGAGTAGTCCCACTGCTCCTTCTGTGCCACTGAATGTGCTTGGACGGCAGTCCATGAAGTTCTTGAATGTGCAGACAGGTTGCTATGCGTTCTGACCCGTTGCGCGAGAAAGATAGGTCAAGGTTAAGCGCGAGAGTTGGGTCACGAGAGTAGGATCTAACATCCTAGGGTAGGTTTGGAATTGCAGGTTATACCTCCTGCTTGTGCGGCTGCAAACGCCGCAGCAACTTGTTCGTTAATGAGAGCCGTCAACTGGGCTTGAGTCATGTTAACACGTCCAGACATGATCGAGCAGTAAAGGTAGCATAAGAATGAATGGTTAGCGAGTAGTGCGATGACAGAAAAGTGTAGGCACATAGGTGTTCTCAAGCAGTAACAAGTAGTGAGCAAAGTAATGTAAGCATACTACGAGCAAAGTTCTATGCAATTCTAGCATGTAGGCAATAAACATAAACCTTATTACCTAGGATGTCGAGTCTTGCACGTGGAGCGAAGCGTCGTTGTGGATCGTTGAGAGCACTGTTCTGGTTATAGTCTGGTTTTAATAAAATGTTTTCCCATATTAAAACCAAGTTCTCTATAACCAATGGCTCTGATACCAATCTGTCACACCCCCAAAATCCACCTGCGGAGTATCACCGCTTGGGAGCGTGACTGACCAGGATCAAGCCACCAATCATATAGAACCATGTATAAAGTAAAAGAAATTGTATTAAACCAAACCCATCCATATGAAAGGTGTTCCAAAACATAAGTATCATATCAAAGTTTAGCGGAAGCAAATGCATAACAGCCCATTCATAAATAAAGTGTGTATTTGTCAAAATGTTCAAATCAAAGTAAGCACGATCCTTGTCCACAACGACCGCGCCTCCCTGTGCAAGCTCCAAGTACCTAACGTCCTGCAAGGCATGTAACAGAGGATCAACAACTAGTTGAGCGAGTTCACAGAAAGTAAATGCGTAATAGTAAGTTCATGAGTATCAGGTGGCTCTATTGGGCCGATATTGGCTTCTATTGGTGGGGGCTTCCCATGTTATTTATCCACTAGACTATGCGTAACCATAAGTGTTCTTCACAACCGAGAACAGTAGCGCGTATGGGGTTTACGTAGGTTTTACGTAAGTATCCTTCACAACCAAGGATAGGAGTACGCGGGGGTTTACGTAGGTTTTACGTAAGTGCCTGACACAACCGAGGCAGTAGTGAGTATAAGTTCACGTAGGTTTTACGTGAGTATCCTTCACAACCGAGGATAGCGAGTAGCATAAGTATACGTAGGTTTTACGTATGTGTCCTGCACAACCGAGGACGATGGTATGGTAGTCTAGTAACAGTGTATGTACGAATCTAGTCAACCTCTTTCCTTTAATCCCATTCCCAAGCCCTTGGGAATCCCATGCCTTAGTAAGGGTGTGAACTCACCTGGGTTTGCTCGGTATGCTAAGTAAGAGCTCAAGTAAATCAATCACGTCCTAGGGTAGGCACGTATACACAGTCAGTTTGTATTCATCTTGTTCACGCATAGACATATCACCAAATAGTACATTGCACGTATTCAAGTAGCACATAGGTCACGTTTTATATAACCACACATATTTGATCGAATTACAAGAAGAGTGTCATATCGTTGTCATTACATATTCTAGTTCGACACATACAACAAACATCGGTTCAATCAAGTGTGCTTAAGTGACAATTCGGCCCAAATACACTCGGCTGAAGCTGGATCCTCGGCCCAGTTGCACTCCAGGCCCACCAGGGGGGTGCCGTGTGCGGCCTGGTCCACGGTTGCTGTACAACACATATGGGAGGCCCACTAATGAATTTCTAACCTATATTCAGTAATTGAATCAACATGCCCTAACAAAAACAAACACAATTCCATTTATTTATTGAATATCATCATTGCTTTCTGCCATCATCACATGGACTACTCAATGTGTCTATCTAATTGGACCGTTTGTGAGTGGGTTTGTTGTTTAATCTTGATATTTGAATAACTCATATTAAATTCACTAGCTGACACAAGATGTTTGTTATATTACATGCGGTTTGACCAAGTATAAGACAAGAACTCATATGGCATGATCATAATTCCATTTACTAAATCACATAATGGGCGGCAACCAGAATCCTAATCTCCACCCTATTGGGCCGCCATTAACAATGAGATCACATGTTTGTCACAACAATCAATACACTACACATATATTCAATCACCCATTTCCTGATAATGCACATGCAAGTAAAGAGCCGCCAATTTACATGAATACAAACAGTGGCCGACAAACATGTTGTGATTGGACCAAATTAACCTTATGGCCGACAATTAATAAATTCATCGAACAACCTCTGACAATCCATTAACAAGCATACAACCCAAATAATATATAAAAACTCGGACAAAGATGAAGGGGGGTTAAAAACTCGGATAGCTTGTGTGGGAGTAAAAAAATCGGACATGAGGGTTTCCTCATGAAACTCGGACCAATCAAGATGGGGGGGGGGGGTTTAAAAGTCGGACAGCCCCTTATACCTTAACAAAGTCGGACTTCATATCTACCTCTTAAAACTCGGACATACCCTCCCCTATTAAAACTCGGACATGCATGTTTGTGGTTAAAATTCGGACCAAGTCCCCCATCAAAAGAACTCGGACTTATGCTTGAGTATAAGAAAACTCGGACCCATTTGTTTCTTATAAAACTCGGACAGTCATGTCCTTTATAAAGTTCGGACATAGTATATATCAAAAACTCGGATCATGAACACCCCTTAAAAACTCAGACAATATATTCATGTGTACAAAACTCAGACAAACACATTGTATGAAACTCGGATCCTTAATGCATTTCATAAAACTCAGACTACAAGCAATCACGATTGTAACAGTTACATTCTATTATTCATACGATCTAGACAAACCCTAATTCGTACATTGCATAACAGGAATTAATTTAACAATTAACAACTTCATCATATCAAGCATATCTTGTCATCAAACAAACGATTTCATGACTAATCATTATCATAACACAATCATCTGGATTCAATCAATAACTACAGAACTAGTATTGTGAAGAACTAGGGTTTACATACATCAATCAATCAACAATTATTCACAAACAATGATTAAACAATTACCTTGATTGGATTCTAGATGGAGTGGTAATCAAACTTGATGCAAAAGAACTTGTGAATCCAAGAATGATGAGAAGATGGTTGTAGAGAGGATTAGAGAATATGAGTGTACGTGTTTTGATTCTTGTGATGATTAGTGAATGATTAGGGAAGAAGATTAGGGTTAAGTATCATATAAGTTTCACTAATCACTCTACACACCCTTAATAATTACATTTTACACAAGCACCACCTCTCACAACAATTTCACAGTTTCACCACCAAGTTTATGCATTTGGCAATTCTTTCACAATTAACACATAACCATGTATAATCACATAATACCGTTTCATTGCATCAAACGTATACAATTCCAAAGCAATCAATTGTGCAAGAAAACAACTAAATAATAAATGAACGTGCAATAAATACAAAATAGGAATCTTGGGAATTCGAGTTGTCACAACAACCTCTCCACGTGCTATCCTTCCTTTTCTTTTTAGATCCATGAACTTTAGCAACTTTGCCA
The DNA here is from genome assembly GCF_002127325.2 of Helianthus annuus. NCBI lineage: Eukaryota > Viridiplantae > Streptophyta > Magnoliopsida > Asterales > Asteraceae > Helianthus > Helianthus annuus. The sequence goes on along the minus strand of NC_035447.2, from coordinate 73,793,490 downwards.
CTTCTTTAGAATTATATGGCACAGGGTAAGCATTTCCTACTAACACAAATTTGTCAGTTGTATACTCTAGCAGTAGAACTTCCCTTGCTCTTCTTCTTCTTTGAATAATTTCCACTCTTCGAAGGACATTTTCTGCAATGAGAGGTTCAAAAGGTTCACCAACAATCAAGTATTCTGGTTCATGATGCTCTTGAGCTTCTGCTTCAACAATTTCTTGATCATCGTCAACAGCTTCTTGTTCTTGAACCACAATCATTTCAATATCAGGTTGTGAAGAAGAACCTCCAACCTCTGGTTGACTTGAAGATGCATCGACTATCTCAACCTCTTCAACTATTCCTTTGTTCTTTAAATTTGCTTCTTCAGCCATTTGACATTCACGCTCCAATCTCCTTTCGTTTGCTCTTATCACATCAATTTCATCAAACGCATCATGAATGTTCTTCTTCAAATGACTTTCAACCACAGCAACCAGCATCTGAAGTTGTTGATCTTTCATTACTTTATCAGCTTTCATGGCCTCCATCTCTAATTTCATGGCTTTCATTTCATTAGACGAAGCTTCACATATCTCATCAAGAAGCTGATTTAACGTTTGATTCACATTCTCCAGATCCTTTGACTTGGCATTCAAAGAAGATATCTCTTGTGTCAATGACTCAATCACTTTAGAATTACCCTCGGCCTCATCCTTCATCTGATTCATTCTTTTCTCCTTTTCAACCAGCGCTACAACTATTTTATTGTGAGCTTCCATCAATTCATCAATTTCTTTTCTCAGCATATTACGTTCTTCCTCAGCTATTGCTTTCTCTTTTTCCAGTTCTTTAACTCTCTTAGTTAAATCTTTAACCGCTTGATCATTAAACATGTCACTTTCACCTTCAGGCATATCTTCAGAGAAAATACCAGTAGCTGACCCGATATTATCAAAATCAAAGTTAAAGTCTTCTTTCTGTCGTGATGACTGAGGAATCTCTTGTTGAACAGGTTTTGGACTAGCGGCTCTGAATCCAGTGATCTCTACATAATCATCATCATCTGTCTTCTTTTCTGTTTCCACAACTGGAACTTCTTTCGTTTTCACCTCCGGTTCTTTTGGAACATTAACACTTAGTGATTTTTCTTTCTGAACATGTTGAGCTGCCTTTCCTTCCTTATCTTTCTGTGACTCAGCTCCTGATTTCTTTGATCTGACGTTTCTGGGAATTACACCCACTGGAGCTGCCTTTCGTTTCTTTCTCTGTCTCTTTGACTTTTCAGGATCGTAAGGAGAATCTTCTTCATCTGAACCCTTCTGTTTCTTTGAAGGTCTTTTCTTCAACTGAACCTTTCCTTTACCAACAGTTTCAGGAATTAATTCAGATTCAGATAGAGTAGCTTCAGAATCTCTATCACTTGAACTCCTTAAAGCTTCTGAATCGGGTTGAACCTTGGTAACTTTTTCAGAACGAACACTTGTTTCTTGAGCTTGATGTGCTGCAACTTCTTCGTTTCTTTTCAAATAGCTTTCCAAAGATTGCTTTAACAAAATTAGCACCTTGTTCAATCACCACCGATGGCTCTAGAACTGTCTCATCCACTAACTTCTTCTGTGGCTCTCCAGAAGACCCTACAAGACAAACATAGACAAAAAGATTAGTAACATTTAAAACATATGTTATCTAACTGTCTTAATGCTCCCCCTTTCACTATACCCTTTTCTCCTTCTTTAGGAATAATAACCGCAGGGGATGACTTAGGTGTCCTTTTCCTTTTTCCATCTCTAACATGCCACCACCTAGTCTTTTTCTCAACCATCTCATTCATCCTTGAATCTTCATTGTCTGAATTGCTGTCTTCATGTCTCCATCTATCATTCTCAGGAGCAACATAAGCTTTATCTTTTATTCTACAAATCAACTCCTTAGTTTTCTCATCCTTATCCTTTGTAACTCTTCCTATTGTTGTCTTATTTACAACACTCATCTCCATCACATCCTCACAATCCTTCGGAAGATCTTTGATTTTGTCATTTAGTAGCATCATGATGAATCTAGGATACATGATGTACTTATCTGCTCCAGCTTGGCAATTTTCCTTCATGTACTCAAAAATCACTTGCGAAATATTATATCTTCTGTTCAGCACCAAACTTGTAACCATATTCATGATGTAATCTGCAACCTCATCGTATGCACCCTTTCTATGTCCCATTGAGTGTATCATACAGTGCATCAAATATCTGTATGCTTTGGAGAAACTTCTCTTGTACATCTTTCCATTTATGTGCCCTGTGAATCCCATTCTACACCACAAACCTTTTACAAGACGTTCAGACATGATTGTTGGATGATTGTCAGAATCTTGTAAATCAAGAACTCTCCTCACATCTCCTACATCAAACTTAAACTCCACATCAACATCTTTTCCAGCTTGATCCTTCTTTCTTAAAACTGCATGTATCATCTTGTCTGAATCTTCATATCTAGCAGTGTTCCAGAATGCTCTAACATGTGATTCATAAATCCCAGTTTCATCAGACATCGCTTTGGCTACTCTGCTTTCTCTCAAAAATGTTGCCATTCATTCTACCACAATACCAGTGGTTGACCCAGAATCAATTTCACAGGAAATGTTATGACTCTTGTCTTTCTCTTTTCCTGGTCCCTGTAAAAATTATTCAGTGAAAAATTATTCAAACAAGAACATGAAAATTCTGAAAATTTTTCTAACACATTGACATTCCTATGTGACAACACTATAGAATCGACTGGTCTGGTCGATCGAAGAGCATTACTGTTCGATCGGCTGAAAATGATTATAGTGACAGTTCCTGGGTGATCGGCTGGTCCAGCCGATCGGCTGAGAATGAAGAAGTGACAATGCCTGGTCGATCGGCTAGTCTAGCCGATCAGCTGACAAAATGTGACAAGGAAGTTCTTATAAATGGTGTCTGATCGGCTAGCAAATGCTCTTCGATCGACTGAGAATCTTATGCACAGAAATCTAAGTATGTGAAGAATATTAATTTTTCAACAAGTAATGCTACCCTATTGACTAACATATGTTTTTCAATAAGTTAACACTTCCTGTTCGATCGGCTGGTCTAGCCGATCGGCTGGCAATACTAAGAGCAAACAATATTATTCAAAGAATTCAAACAACACAGATTTCGTAGCAAATTTTAGCACACATTTCAAGACAACTATATTGAACTACCAACTATCTCAACACTAACACATGATCTATATTGCTACTCGATCGGCTGGTCTAGCCGATCGGCTAGCATATTGCTATTCGATCGGCTGGTCTAGCCGATCGGCTAGCACAATGCAAAACCTCATTCCAATCACTTAACACAATCAAGGCACATTTCTCAAGACATGAACTACCTAATGCAACAACAACTAAAACACATTATGAATGCTGTCCGATCGGCTGGTCCAGCCGATCGGCTGACATCTTCGATGAAGAACAGATCTAATGATTCAAAAAAAAAATTATGCTAATTATCACAAATCAAACACAGATCCATGTTCCTAATGTTGTCGCGATCAAAACCCTATGTTCATTCTTGTCTAATACATCCTAAACAGAGTTTAATTTAACAATGAACATGCCGACTGCCGTAATGCTTTAATTCTAGATCTAACAAGTTTTAGCATGATTTTTCAAAAATTGATCCGGTAAACTTATAGATCCTTGCATTGCGAACAAAACCCTATAATTAGATTTTATCAAAACATCTTAAAACTTCCTAAATCTGAGATTGAAGGCACCGACAGATATAAACATGAAGAACACTTAAGAAATTCAAAGATTTTGATGTTTGAGAAACATACCTTTGCCATTTGAGATGATGAGTAAGCCAACAAATCAAAAATATTGTTGCAAAGAGATGAAGATCAATATGAAATTGTGAATCGGCTGAGAACGCTTTTGGTTCGATTGGAATGTGAAAAAGAACAAATGAAGCAGTTGACTCCTATTTATAGTGTGTCATTGAATCGGCTAGGCAGTACGATCGGCTGGTCCAGTCGATCGGCTGGCCTGTTCGATTCATGGCACTTTGACTTTCAAACCGATTTGACTTTTTGACCTTTTTCACATTGTCAGTGTTTGAGAAATCCACTTAAGTATCTAGGTCCAAGCTAATGACCCTAGGAACTTAATTTGTCGACCAAGTTCAACTTAATGACCTTGGTTGACTCAAAGCAAAAACACACTGATATTTTAAACATTTTTCTGAAAATTTTACAAGTTTCAACTTAATGAACTTGCATTTTGACTTTTTATTTTCTTTGTTTATATCAAGATTAGCTCCCAACTTGTTTTTTTAGTTCAGAACAGCTTCCTGCAATTTGCATCAGACTGTGAATCTGAAGATCAATCCTCCGCTTTGGTTTGTCAAAAATAAAGCAGAAGTGTAAAATCTTTTTGAGTTTTCAATGCAGATTCTAAACTATAAAAATATAACTAAATCTGAAAAACAGAATGTAAATAAAGAAATCTATATACAAACATATTTTTGATAAGCGTGTCAGGGAATCATATCAGTTTCTTAGACATGTTACAAGTACCGTTAAGCTTCATTTCATATTTAGGATTAAACAATTCACCTTGATTGTCGATATACTGATCCATTTTAAGTTTTCTCACAGATTTCAATCTATTCAGGATATGATTTAGATGTCTTATTAGCTTGACTCATTTATGTGTCCCACCTTTTGAATATACTCCCGTATCAAGTTCCCAATATTCAGTCTTACAGGTGAGTATACCACAGATGATATCTGTAAGGGGTTCAATGCGAGGGCCGTGAGAGCTCAGGTCGATACTTCCGTATACGCAGAGAGATGACGGCTTCGACTTTTCGGTGTGTCCCCTTTAGAGGATCTTTTGATTTCAACAGCAGCGACTATCAATTTTATTGTTTCATCAGCTTGCTGAGGGCGATGCTATGTTTCAAGCATTTTGCGTAAAGTATTATTCGGGGACTAGGTCAGAACTTCCATTCAGCAGAAGTCCCGGAATAATACCCCAGATATCACTGAGTATAAAGACCTAGTATCTCAGAATAAGGGACCTATCAAACGAGATTTCAGGGGTTACCTATATATCCAAATAGTGTAACCCACAAATAAAGTCTCGTTTTGTGTTTTTAAGTTTATATCCCGAAAAAATCTATTAACTGTGCAAAAACCTATCGACACATCATTAGTGAGACTGTTTAAACCTATTAAAACTTTACAAATCTTTAGCATACCGTAACAGTCTAACTGATGTGCTATCATTTTCCCTTTTACACAGGCTCTTTTTCATTTTTTATTGTTTTTGGATTTTGAAATTTTATCATGTTTTTGGCTTTTTGATTTTTTAACATTTTTGGATTTTCTATAAAGTATATACAAATATATCTATCTCCCCCTAAAGACCAAAACAGGTAAAAAATCGACAAACCATTGCAGATAGATTATCAACATCATCTACAGTGGTATCCTCATCAACGCCAACGATTCCATCCTTCACCGACAAGAGCATCATACCATTAAGTTTTAAAAGATATTTAAAACGTGTTCTATCAAATGCCTTGGTATGTAAATCAGCTTTTTGCTCGTCAGTGTGGATTTTCTCAATTCGTATCAACTTTTTCTCGAAACAATCGCGAATAAAGTGATGACGAATTTCTATATGTTTGGTTTTAGCGTGATGTACCGGATTTTTTGTTATATTAATTGCGGCCTCATTATCAACAAAAAGAGGAGTGTTAAGAAACTGCAAACCGTAATCGCGCATCTGTTGCTGTATCCACAGGATCTGAGAACAGCAACTGCTGGCAGAAATGTACTCTGCTTCACACGTAGATAGCGCCACAGACATTTGTTTCTTACACTGCCAGGTGACCAAGCGAGGTCCAAAGAACTGGCATCCTGCAGTTGTTGATTTGGCATTGACTTTGCAGCATCCGAAATCCGAGTCGGAATACCTTCGAGCGTAAAATCACCTTTTCTAGGATACCACAACCCCAACGATGGAGTTCCCTTCAGGTAGCGTAATATCCTTTTCACAATGATCAAGTGCGAAGCTCTTGGGTTAGATTGAAATCTTGTTGCGAGGCATGTCGGATACATAATGTCGGGTCTTGAAGCAGTCAGATACATCAAAGAACCAATCATGGAACGATAAAGAGTTTCATCTGCCTTATCTCCGGTGAGATCTGGGTGAATTCCATGATTTGTTGCCAATGGGGTTGCCGTAGGAGTAGAACCTGACATTCCAAATTTCTCTAGAATATCATGAACGTACTGTGTCTGGTGTATGAAAATTCCTTCAGGAAGTTGGTCAACTTGGAGCCCCAAAAAGAATTTCATTTCTCCCATTGATGACATTTCGAACTTTTGCTTCATCACTTGTTCAAAATCTTTGCACAAGTCCTCATTTGTTGACCCAAAAATTATGTCATCCACATAAATTTGTACTATTAGCAGGTGACCGTCGACTATCTTTGTGAAGAGGGTGGCGTCTATTGTTCCCCGGATGAAGTGATTGGCTAGAAAATGCTGAGATAACGTCTCATACCAGGCTCTCGGGGCCTGGTGTAAGCCATATAATGCTTTATCCAAGAGATACACTTTATTCTTGTGGTGTGGATCGACAAAACCCGGTGGCTGTCCCACATACACTTCATCCTTCACTTTGCCATAGAGAAAGGCCGACTTCACATCAAGCTGGTTGACTTTAAAGTTTTTCCATGATGCAAACGCTAGGAAAATTCTGATTGCTTCTAGTCGTGCCACAGGAGCGTATACTTCGGCACAGTCAATTCCCTCCTGTTGACTGAAGCCCTGAACAAGAAGTCGAGCTTTGTTTATGACCACTACACCTCTGTCGTCCCTCTTACACTTGAACACCCATTTGGTGTTGATTTTCCTGTGACCCTCTGGTAAATCCACCAATTTCCAAACACCTAATTTCTCAAACTGGTTCAGCTCTTCTTGCATCGCGTTGACCTAAGAATCTTCAGTAAGTGCCTCTTTATACGTTCGAGGTTCAATCTGCGAGATAAAACAACATAGTGAAAATTCAGATTGTAGAGGTGCTACTGATGAATAAAAACTACTAAGCCCTTGGTCAATTTGATGTCTGGTGCGAACTCCTGATTGAAGCTCTCCGATGATCAGCTCCTCTGGATGATATGAAAGAGTTCTAGGCATTACTTCACTCGGAACATCTACATTGCCTTCCAGATTAGTGACATTTTGGTCTGCACCTTCCTCACTGATAGGATTTGTTTGACCTAAAATCTGGATTTACTCCCCCTCAGATTCAGAATCCCCATGATCAAAAGTTGGACCAAAATCAGATGTTGTGTCATCATTTGTTGTTGTCTGATTCTTTGGAGTATCATCTTGTTCACCAGCATTACTAGGACCTGCTTCATCATCATTTGAAGTTTTCTGAGATTTCCTAGAATACTGTGCTGGAAATCTTTCTTCTGATGACTCATAGTTTCTAAGAATATCCAGTTCATCAAAGAAGTCTTCTTCATCTTCAGGTTCTTCCATCACATCAAAGGAATCCCACAACGTGTCGTAATGGCAACGCCATGAATCTCCTGGGTTCTGAGGCGGCATCGTATTACCTTGACATTCAACATTTGCAGCTTCAATAATCCGCTTTTCGCTTGGCACGAAGACACGACGCAGAGGACTTTCATATCCAACAAATATACCCTCGATGCACTTCGGACCAAATTTTCCAAAAGGTTCTATCACCATACAGGGTGACCCGAACGGTTCAAAATACTTCAAGTTAGGCTTGCGGTTATTGATCAATTCAAAACATGTTTTGTTGAATTTCTTCACGGTGAGAACTCTGTTGAGAGTATAGCATGCTGCAGAAACAGCTTCAGCCCAAAAATTTATTGGAAGTTTGGAATCTGTGAGCATAGTTCTGGCTGTCTCGATTAGCGTCCGGTTTTTGCGTTCTGCTACTCCATTCTGCTGCGGAGTGTACGGAGAACTAAACTCATGCAATATGCCTCTTTCTTCACAAAATTCTTCCATCTTGTGGTTTTTGAATTCAGTACCATTATCACTTCTAATTCTTCGGATACGCCTCTGGTACAAATTCTCAATCTTTTTGAATAACGCCATCAGACTGTCAAATGTTTCATCCTTTGTCTTCAAGAAAGATACCCAAGAAAATCTAGAGTAATCATCAGTGACGACCAAGCAATAGTAATCTCCTGTAATGCTTTTGACATTCACCGGACCAAATAAATCCATGTGAAGTCTTTCCAACGGTCGTGAAACTGAATTGACTTGCTTTTTGGGGTGTGACTTTTTCTTCTGTTTGCCTTTAATACAACTTATACACTCCCCTTCTAGATGAAAACCTTTTATGTGAACTCCTGTAACCAGATCATTATGCACCAAGTGATTCATTTTTCGAAGATGTATATGTCCCATCTTTCGGTGCCACAATCTTGACTCCTTCTCAGTTGCCTTTGACACAAAACAGTGAGCCTGACCTGTTGTTGTAGTAGCTATGCTCATATCCAACACATACAGATCGTTGACTCTTGGTGCCCTCATGATGACCCACTCTTCAGGAACAACAAATCCCGGTTTTAGAATCAAACATTCTTTGTCAGTGAAATGAGTGGTGTACTTTCTGTCACAGATCTGAGAAATACTTAGTAGATTGTTCTGCAGCTCAGCAATGTAATTGACTCTTTCAAACGTTACAATTCCGTTCGACAACGTTCCTTCACCAACTATACGACCACCTTGATTGCCCGCGAATCCGACATATCCTCCATTTATATTTCTCACATCGTACAATAATGCAGTCTTCCCTGTCATATGTCTGGAAGCTCCACTGTCCATGATCCATCTTGAAACAATTTGTGGAAGATCCTGCACATACACAAACATGATTAAAACATTTCAATAAAGGATGCCGATACATGCTTCGCGATCAAGGAAGCTCCGGCATATCAGATTGTTCAGTCAAACATCGAGTCCACCCAGGCCTCATCAGCCTTAGGTGCAACTTTGACTCTTGCAATTTGAATTTTGAAATTTTCAGCTTTGAGAGGTGGAAAATTTGCATCATAATCAACCGTAATTGATTCTTCAGACTTTTTCACCTCGGAAGTTGAAATTTTCTTCTCACTTTTTGGTTTCCAAACTTGTTGAGATAATGGAACCTTTTTCTTTTCAGGAACACTCATCTTTACCGATGTGGTAGAAGATGATTGTTTTTCCATTTCAGAAACCTTTGATTTTGAACCACTTGCATTCATTTCTGCAACTTTTGGCTTCCATGTTTGTTGAGTAGTTGCGACCCGTTTGTAAAATTTACCAATTTTAATTTCCATCTTCTTTATGGGTTCAGTTTTGACTTTGGTGTTGTCATTTTTCAAACTCTTTTTCTCAACAATCAATGGAGCTTTTTCTTTCAATTCATTTTTCTTCTTTTGATTTTCAACAACATCAGTCTTAGACTTCAAGTTGGTACACTTTCGTGCAATATGCCCAACTTGATTGCATCTGAAACATGTTCGGGCGTCAACAACCCGACTAGTGCCTTCAGACTGAGGTTGTGAAGCTTTTTTCTCAAAGAACTCTTTGTTCGATTTTGAAAAGATTTCAGGTTCTTCATTAGAAAATGAACTCGAACTGTTCACAAAAACTTTCATTTCAACAAATTTCTTGTTTTGAACATTTTTCTTCTGATAAGACTTACCCCCCTGATATCCTCCCGACCAATTGTTTCGATTGTTATTAGAAAAACGTGGAGGAATAACGGGTTTCTTGTAGTAAGCTTTATCTTTTTCAAAATTCATTTGTCTTTTTATTTGGTTCAAACTCTTCACTTCTGTCAGCTCAACTTCGATTAATTTGTAAACATTTTTCAATTTGTTGACATTTACATTCTCAATCGGAAACTCAGTATCCGAAAACAACTTATCTGAACCCAACATCTTGTACATGACAAGATTTGGTTCTTCATTTAAGTTGTTCTTGGATTTTTGTTTCGGAATGTATTTATCCAAGAAACAACCATCATCTTCATTTGAATCAGACTCTAAGACACTTTCTGCCATGCTTTTAACAATATCAGTCTGAACACTATCATCAGATGATGATGCTGAGAATGTAACATCAATCGACTCTGGAAGTTTTATTTCATCTGAATTTTCATCATCATTAACCAGTCCGGACTTTTTCTTTGAGAAATTGTTTAAAACAGGTGGTGGGACTTGATGATATCCCACTCCAGTTCCGTCCGAAAATACATCTTCGCCAGCTTTGTTTTTCCCGATTGGTTTGGGAACAATGTGCTGCAGAACAAAGCTCGCTGAGTTGTAACTGGTTAATTTTAATTGGATGCGTTCATTTTCAATTTTTGCTTCTTGGTATTGAAGCTTCAGATTAGCAATTTCATCCAATTGTTTGTTTATTAACTCCTCTTTCACCCTTAACACACCCGTCAATTGAACATTTTCTTTTGTTGTTTTCCCATTTCGATCATCCGAATCTTTAACCGTTCGCTTAAGCTTTTCGAAATTTTCATTGATGTGACGATTTTCAAGTATGAGTTTTTCATTTTCTTTCTTAGTTCTTTCTATGTCACTTTTATCACTTTTAATTTTTTCTGTTAATTCTTTTGCACGATCATTTGAAGCGTTTAGCAATTTATCCTGGTTTAAGATTTGGTTTTCAACCTCTCTGACTCTTCTAGTCAGATCTTCAACCTTTTTGTTGTTGAGATAAGCGATAGTACTACAATCTTTGCAATTTTTCATGCAATTCTTGCAGTCACTTTCGCTTTTGTCTTTCTTACCTGACACTACATTCATTCTTATCTGACTGACCTTGGCGTTTGACTCAGTTCCAGAACTAGAATCTACCTCCAGTTCTTTCGCAGCTAGAACTTTGTCTGCCATCTTCATCAGATTTTCGGCTGTGAGCTCTTGTGATGTGTCTATCACTCCATCATCGATCTTCTTTTCTGCCGATTTCTCCTTTTCTTCTTTCTCTTCCACTTTCTTTTCACCTTCACCCCACCATTCTCTTTGTCTAGCTTCCTCTTCTTCAGCATATTGCTGAATGATTGCATCAACACTGAGTGAACTTGGATCAATTGCGATATTACCTTGAGGATCAAGATAACATTCTCTGTCTGGATCCCATCTTTTAGCCCTTTTTGCTTCTTTGTAAATGGCATAGATTCTGCTTACTTTTGTTTGGGCCTTCATTCTTCTATTCACAAACTTTTCTTCTTCTGTTCTTGTATCTTTGAACGGAACAATCTTTCCTGCTGCGAATGCGTAACCAACTGCATCTTCTTCCGGCAATAACTCACTCCAGTCGTATCCCTCATCATCATGAATGACCGCTAGAGCTCTTGACTTTTCCTTTTCTTTTTCTTCGATCTGCTTCAGCCTTGGAGGTTCCGATTTGTTCTGATGATAAACGGCTTTCTTATAATAATCTTCTCGGAACGGATTAGCCGATTCATCAACATACTCGTTTCTGCATTCTCGTTTAAAATGACCTTTTTGTTTGCATTTGAAACATGTCACTTTAGACTTATCGAAACCCAATTTGGTAGATGGACCACCAATTGTTTTCCTACCAGTTATTTCCATGAATCGTTGTGCTCGACGAACAGCACTGGCCATAGCCCAACGAATATCAATTAGCTCCATTTCTTCAGGATCTATTTGATCGTAGTCTTCCTTCGTCAGGTTGGTGTTACCTATCTTCCCAGCAACTAACCCCTCATATGACTCCAATACAGATGCCAAGAAAATCATCTGTTGTTTCACCGACTCCTCACTAAAATTCTGACCATTTTTCAAGTCAACTGCAATGTTACATTGAAAAACATTCTTTGGTGCAGTTTGCTGTTGGCTTGATGTGCTTGAAGAAGGTCCTTGACTTGTGGTGTTGGAAGACATTCCTCCATGAAAACCACTGTGTGAGGTTTCTTGAGTCATTGGTTGTGAACTTTCTGCAGTGAAGGCTGTTTTTGGAGATCCTGTCTTTTGAATCAAGCTCTTTGGATAACAAAGTTCCACATTTTGATGATATAAAGAGTGATTGACTTTATGTGTTTTTTTTGTTTCGAGCTCATGACTCTCAAGTTTCTCTATCAGCAAATCAACTGTTAGAACACTTGGTTGGATTGTATTCTTGATCATCATTGCGAAATATTGCCAATCCATCTCGTCTGGTAAAGAATCAAATAACTTGTCTACTAGCTCCTCTTGAGTAAAAACAATTCCATGCCTGGCCAACTCCATCTTTAGATGCCCGAACCGTTCAATCATTTTTGGAACAGACTCATTTTTAAGACAACCAAACAGATCAAATTCCTTTTTTAGCAGTTTCTTTTTGTTTTTAATGATTTCTGCAGTACCGACACATTTCTTTTGTAATTTATCCCAGAGATCCTTTGCATTTGAATAATCAATTAGTGAGATGATATCTTCTCTCACTGATTGGTTAATCAAAGCTAAACATTTTTGTTCAGCCACAAAATATTCAATCTCTTCACTTTCTGACATGTTCTCAAAGTCTTCTCTTCCATTGTTAAAACCATTTTTTAAGCTTTTCCAACTGGGGTACGCGAAGGCTTTTAACCATTCCTCGAATCGTTTTGCCCAACGGTTATAATCTTCAATTGCTAATAGCTTTGGTGGCTTATTGTAGGTTCCATAAGCGCTTTCCACACTAAGTGCTTCTGTCAATGTCTTTCTCGTACTTGAAGTATTCTCATTTTTTGTTGAATCATCTCCACCATTGCCAGCAAATGCATACATTTCACTGAATGGGTTCATGAATTCTTCCATTGTTAAGTACCTGAGATGATTATCAAACACTTAGAAACATTTTGAATTTCAAAGAAGTAAACACAATGACACTTGGTTCGAATGGCTCGCTCGATCGACCAGCACACCCACAATCGGCTGACTCGTTCGATCGAGTGACTCGTTCGATCGGCTGACAAACACAACTATGTAGTCAGAACACAATTACTGTCCGATCGAGTGGCGTATTCGACCGGCTAGTAATATGATGACAGCAACAATGTCAAAAATCAACAATGCTGTCCGATCGAATTGCTCGTTCGATCGGCTAACACTGATGATGTCAGCAACCCTTGAGAATATCTGAACGGTTATGCAACTGGAATTATGACGTCAGCAAGTACATGAATCGGCTAGGTCGTTCGACCGGCTGACATCAGCAAACATGAACATTTTTCCATGGATTTTGATCAATTTGAACAAGTTTTAGATTGAATTTGATTGTGAAACTTTGTACGATTGTAATTCAAATGATTGCGATTCGATTGATAGCAAATTTGTCAGTTTTTAACCGTAAAATCTCACTGAATTTTACGTTTTTCTAGTTTTATGATGTAAAAGTGAAAAGTAAAGCTAGATCTGAGAAGAATATAGAAGAATCGGTCAAATTTCCGGCGAAATTTGAGTCGGAATGATAGAAATAACAAATTTCCGGTGAAATTTGTTTCTGACACAGCAAACACGACTTGAATTCCGGTGAATTCGTCTCTAAATCAACAAGAACGGCTTGAATTCCGGTGAATTCGTCTCTGTAGGTCTCGATTCAGCTTCCTATAGCTCTGATACCACTTGTTGGTCCCTCTGATGGGATCTTCATGTTCGTAAACGTAGTTGAATCGTAAAGTGATCAATGCGCGGAATTCATATAATCACATAGCAGATATACAAAGACAATATTCTACTCTGAATCACCGTCTGAGATCTTATTGAATGATGTGAAAGTATACAGGAACCAGAAAGAACTCAGACATTCAAAAGGTAGGTTGCAAGTGAAAGTGTCAAAAGGTTCTAAATAAACTAACCTACCAGCTATTTATAGGCAAGAACAGAATAAGAGAGTGCTGGCCGATCGGCTGGACTAGCCAATCGGCTGGACTAGCCGATCGGCTGAACATCCTAACCAATCGAGTAGCCTGCTCGATCGCCCGGCTGGTCTAGCCGATCGGCTGGCATCAACAGCACTTAACAAAAACTTCACCTATTCTGTCCTGCTTTACAAACACACAAACAGAACATATACACAACTATACAAAATACGACTACTTGTTGACGGAAGCTACAGACGTTATTGCACTAACATTGTTCCTTTCAAGGAACTCACGATCGATGACCAGATATGCTTCGTCGAAGAACCGGTGGAGATCATGGACCAGGAAGTCAAAACTCTTAAACAAAGCAAGATACCTATTGTTCGAGTTCGTTGGAACTCACGTCGTGGCCCAGAGTTTACCTGGGAACGAGAAGACCAAATGAAATACTGAAGCTACTACTGAATTTCAGGATGAAATTCCAAACCAACGGGGGGATGATGTGATACCCCAAGAAAACGCTCAACAAAACTAGCTTCCTCAGTGACCATGTGCTAAATTTCGGGACGAAGTTTCTTTCAACATGGGGATAATGTGACAACTCGAACTTTTACGATCAAAGTTAGCACCCATTACTAATCACGTTATAATTTTGTTTGAATTATGTGTTATAACCATAATTAAATTAGGTGCTACGGAATTTATTAGTCTTATTTGTATGTAGAAAGTTATATCTTAGAAACACGATACGGGAAACTTATAACTTAAACCACTACGCTAGTTCTGTGATTAAAACGAACTTGAAACCCAAACCCCTAACCAACCCGCCACCCAACCCCAATTCGGCCCAACCCATCTCGGCCCAAATAGCAAACCGCCCCCACCCCTTGTTATTTTATAAAACACATATTGTTTGTATGAGAGGAGAGAGTTCAAAAAAAAATAAAAACCTAATTGGTTCCTGTGGTGTGCGACGGCAGTAGCAAGCACCCCCCCTCAATCGATCCCACATCTCTCTTTCTCTCTAGTTCTTCCACCTCTTCTCAAGGTTAGTGTTCTTGGTAGTATTCAGTTTGCGATGTTTCATGTATACATTGTTGCGTTTTTCTGGTTCTTGATGTTCTTGATGTTTGTGATGCTACTTGTGGTCTAGGGTTGCTAGAATGCATGATTATTAGTGTTATAATTGCATAAGAGTTCGTATGATTACTAGGGTTTGATGTGGTATGATCCTGTTTTGAATATTGTTAGTCATGGTTGATGAATTAGATGATATAATGATGATAACTTGCTGTAAATGATGAATACATGTTGTGACAACTCGTATTTTAGAACCGTCTCTTGTATTACGTGTTAACTTGTATGAACGTTGCGTGACTAGTTGATATGTATGACTGTGTTGAATGTTATGAGTTTTATTATGTTGCGTGTTATGAATTTGGACCGCACATCTTTCACTCGGCCCAACCCCCACTCGCAAACCATGTACCCGACTCGAGATCTCAAAGGCAGCCCAAGAAAAGGGTTCGGCCCACCCCTCTTTACACGCATAACCTTAGAGAAGGGGGTATACTCCTCATTTGTTTTAACAAAACACTTCACACTCATAACCCTAATTCCCTTTCTCTCCTCTCAAGCGCGGCGGCAAACATCCTCCTTCAACCGAAGCACTTTCCTTCAATCGGACCACCCTTTCATTCTACCTTCTAATTCGGTTAGTGTTTGGATTCTTCGGTTGCGTGTTTGATGATGCTTTGATGTGTGTTTACAATTTTGCATGTTGATCTAGAATTACTGTTAACATGATTGATTGTGTTGTTGTTCATGTTATAACCGGCTCATAATTATATATTAGATTATGTTCATATAAATCGGAATTGTATGATAATGGTCTAGAACTGAATGCATGGTTGATATGATGAATCGGTTAGGATTCATGCTAGTCTTTGAGTTCTATAGTCGAACGATTAGGTTGTATGTTCATATGATACTGATTCATTGTTCTGGAATTGATATGAACGTGTTTGAATGTTGAATAATTGGGATTTGATCTGATTATGAAACTGCCAAATCTGTTTGCTAATGTTACGAAGATAATGAGCATCAAACAAGGAAATCTGTTACGACACGGGTTGTGAGTCGAGAACCCACTGTCTCGACTCGAGACCACAGCACCGACACCAACAGCACAACCCGAGACCACGGTTGCGGGTCCGGTTGCGACTCGAGACCGTGAAGTCTCGACAAGTACATGATGACCCGAGACCTCCTTGTTGCGACTCGAGACCTTGAGGCCAGCACAACTCGAGATCCCTAGTCTCGACTCGAGACCATTTACACGTGCACACTATTTTGGACTTTGCACACTGTTACGAGCCCAACCTTTTGGGCCGCATACTTGGACTTGTTTACGTGAATGATCTGTTGATTGATATTCCATGATTATACGTGTATGCTATGATCGTTACTTGGGTACAATACGTGTAGAATATACGTGCACTACTTGAATATAAACCTGACTTGTATGGTGACCCTGTTAGGACGTGGTTGACCACTCTTAGTTCAAGAAACCCTTTTGTGTATCTGCCGAGCAAACCAAGGTGAGTTCACACAGCCAAGGCATGGGATTCCCGGGTTGGGAATTGGGTTGGAAGATTTGAATTGGATAATTACTCGTACTTACGCTATTGCTAGACTATATACCATCGTCCTCAGGTTAGTCAGGACATTTACGTAAAACCTACGTAAACTAGTATCTACCACTGTCTCCCGGGTCGGGAAGACACTTACGTAAAACCTACGTAAACTCCTACCAACTACTGTCTTCTGGGTCGGAAGGACACTTACGTAAAACCTACGTAAACCCCACGCGTACCACTGTCCTCGGGGAAGGGCACTCACGTAAAACCTACGTGACCTTGTACGTATTCCTGTTCTCGGGCTAAGAAGAACACATGGTTGCAAATAGTCTAGTAAGTGTAAACATGGGAAGCCCCCAATAGTAAAGATAAACATGGGAATCCCCCACTGGATATACATATAATCAGGGAAAACCCCCCTAGTAGTACATACATACATGGGAAGCCCCCACTAAATGAATATACGATTTGTTATTACGAACTTACTTACTATGAACTCGCTCAACTAGTTGTTGACTCTCTGCTGCATGCCTTGCAGGACCTTAGGTACATATGGAGCTTGAACAGGGAGGAGCAGTTCGTTGTGGGACATGGATCGTGGATGCCATGTTAAACGTTTAAACATTTGAACTTATGATTCACTTTGGGTTTACATACTTATGCTTCCGCTACTCAAATTATGTTTTGTTTGGTTTGAACATCAATTGTATTGAATTGGGTTTTAGGAACTACTTTAATTATTATTCACTATGTTCAATATGATTGATGGCTTGATCCTGGTCATGTCACGCCTCCAAGCGGTGGTACTCCGTGTGTGGATTTTGGGGGTGTGACAGATTGGTATCAGAGCCATTGGTTATAGAGAACTCGGTTTTAATAAGGGAAAAACGTTTTTATTAAAACAAGACTATAACCAGAACAGTGCTCTCAACGATCCACAACGACGCTTCGCTCCACGTGCAAGACTCAACATCCTAGGTAATATAGTTTATGTTTATTGCCTACTTGCTAGATTACATAGCACTTTGCTCGTAGTATGCTTAGATACACATGACAATATTACATGAGAATGCCTATGTGCTTACACTCTTCTGTCATCGCACTACTCCCGAACCATTCTCACTATGTTACTTTTACTATGAAGATCATGTCTGGACGTGTTAACATGACTCAAGCCCAGTTGACGGCTCTTATTAACGAACAAGTTGCTGCGACACTTGCAGCCGCACAAGCAGGAGGTCAACACGCACCGCAACCAGTTTGCACATTCAAGAACTTCTTGGACTGTCGTCCAAGTACATTCAGTGGCACGGAAGGAGCAGTGGGACTGCTCCATTGGTTCGAAAAGCTCGAGTCAGTATTCGAGATGTGTGAATGCCCTGAGGCTCGCAGGGTCAAGTACGCCACTGGCACGTTGGAAGGGATTGCGCTAACTTGGTGGAACGCGCAGGTTCAGATTTTAGGGTTGGCAGCTGCTAACGCCACCCCTTGGATCGATTTTAAGGAACTGATCAAGCGAGAATACTGCACGCGTGATGACATCCACAAGTTGGAAGTGGAGCTTTATCACCTGAAGATGACAGGATCGGAAATCGAGCTTACACAAAACGGTCGAACGAGCTGGCCATCTTGTGTCCAACTATGGTGGACCCTCCAATTAAGCGCATTGAGTTGTATCTCAAAGTTCTAGCGCCAGAAATCCAGAGCCACGTGACATCGGCTAATCTCGACAACATCCAGGATATTCAGCGACTCGCTCATCGCCTCACTGATCAGGCAGTGGATCAGGACAAGCTACCGAAACGTATCAGCGCTACTACTGCTACCACTCCAGCTGCTACTCCTGCTACCCCCAGTGACAACAAAAGAAAGTGGGAAGGGGATTCTAGCAAAGGTTCAGCGACAGTTCAGTCTCAGGCTCAGCAGCAGAAGACTGACCACTACCAGAGTCCTAGTCAGCAATCTTCTGGTGGTCATAGGCAGAAAAGGTATCAAGGATTTCACCCCAAGTGTCACAACTGTAACAGGCATCACAGCGGCCAGTGCAACAAGGGTCGTTGTCAGAGGTGCCTCAAGATGGGTCACGAGGCCAAAGACTGTAGGAGTCCACGGCCTGCAAATCAGAACCAGCAACTGCAATTACCAGCTCCACAAAACCCGCAGCAGCAGCAACAGCGGGGCAACAGAGGATGTTTTCAGTGCGGGGCTGAAGGTCATTTCAAGCGTGATTGCCCTCAGTTAAACCAGAACCAGAATCGCAACAACAACAATCAGGGCAATGGTAACAATGGTGGGAACAATAATGGCAATGAAGCTAGGGGTCGAGCTTTCGTGCTGGGTCAGGGCGACGCAAGGAATGATCCCAACGTAGTTATGGGTAAGTTCCTTCTCGACGACTTTTACGTTACTGTTTTGTTTGATTCGGGTGCGGATACAAGTTATATATCTTTGAAAGTGAGTAAATTGTTAAAACGTGCCCCAACACTCTTAACCACCAAACATGTAGTAGAATTAGCTAATGGTAAGAGTCTAGAAGCCACGCATGTAGTCAGGGGTTGTAATATTGTTTTAACCGGTCAAGCGTTCTCCATCGATCTTATTCCCATAGTTTTGGGTAGTTTCGACATCGTCATTGGTATGGACTGGTTATCCCGACATCACGCAGAGATCTTGTGCAAAGAGAAGATTGTTCGTATCCCTCATTCTGGTCGGGAACCTCTCGAAGTTCAAGGCGATAAGAGTGGTGCCGTGGTTGGCATCATCTCCTTCCTGAAGGCTCAGAAGTGTTTGCGTAAAGGCCACACTGCCATTCTGGCACTTGTTACCGATGCATCAGCAAAAGAAATGAAATTGGAAGATATTCCAGTAGTTCGTGACTTTCCTCAAGTGTTTCCAGAGGAATTACCTGGTCTACCGCCTCATCGCCAGGTCGAGTTTCAAATCGAGCTAGCTCCTGGAGCAACACCCATAGCTCGCGCACCGTATCGTTTAGCTCCAACTGAACTAGAAGAACTGTCAAAGCAGCTACAAGAGCTCTTGGAAAAGGGCTTTATTCGTCCTAGCTCTTCGCCTTGGGGAGCTCCAGTATTATTTGTGAAGAAGAAGGATGGTACATTCAGGATGTGCATAGACTACCGGGAACTCAACAAGGTGACGGTGAAGAACCGTTATCCTCTTCCGCGTATTGACGACTTGTTCGACCAGCTGCAAGGGTCGAGTTACTACTCCAAGATAGACTTGAGGTCGGGTTACCATCAGCTGAGAGTCCGGGAGGAGGACGTCCACTCGTTACGGCCATTACGAGTTTCTTGTCATGCCGTTCGGGTTAACGAACACGCCTGCCGTATTTATGGATCTTATGAACAGGGTGTGCAAACCCTACCTAGACACATTTGTGATTGTTTTCATTGACGGCATCCTGATCTACTCCAGGAGTCAGGAGGAACACGAGCAGCACTTACGTCTTATCTTGGAACTTCTTCGAAAGGAACAACTGTATGCCAAGTTTTCAAAATGCGACTTCTGGCTCTGTGAAGTCCACTTTCTAGGCCACGTAGTAAACAAGGATGGGATCCATGTTGATCCATCCAAGGTAGATTCGATCAGGAACTGGCCTGCACCGCGTACACCAACGGAAATACGCCAATTCTTGGGTTTGGCAGGATATTACAGGCGATTCATCAAAGATTTCTCAAAGATCGCACAGCCGCTTACGTTACTGACACAGAAGGGTGTCACCTACCGTTGGGGTAATACTCAGGAAACTGCTTTTCAGCACTTAAAGGATAGAGTTTGCAGTGCACCTATCCTCTCATTTCCAGAGGGCACAGACGACTTCGTGGTTTATTGTGATGCATCCATTCAGGGTCTTGGATGTGTGTTAATGCAGCGCGACAAGGTCATTGCTTACGCTTCGCGCCAACTCAAGGTTCATGAACGGAACTACATGACGTAAGATTTAGAGCTGGGAGCTGTTGTTTTTGCGCTTAAGATATGGCGACACTACCTGTACGGTACCAAGTGCACTATCTACACCGATCACAGGAGTCTCGAGCATATCTTCAAGCAGAAGGAATTGAACATGCGTCAACGTCGATGGGTTGAACTACTGAACGATTACCAATGCGCTATCAAGTACCATCCAGGTAAAGCCAATGTTGTGGCTGACGCCCTCAGTCGGAAAGACACCACGCCTAGTCGCGTGCGAGCATTGCAGCTCACGATCCAGTCTAGTCTTCCTGCACAGATACGAGATGCTCAGGTAGAGGCATTGAAACCAGAAAACGTCATGGCTGAAGCCTTACACGGCTCAAGGCAACGACTAGAACAGAAGGAAGACGGCGCCTACTATGTAACAGGGCGTATCTGGGTCCCACTTTATGGCAACTTGCGTGAGCTAGTGATGGATGAAGCTCACAAGTCTCGCTACTCGGTACATCCAGGGTCGGATAAAATGTACCACGACATCAGAACAACTTATTGGTGGCCTAGCATGAAGGCCCACATCGCTACTTATGTCAGCAAGTGCTTGACCTATGCAAGAGTCAAGGCAGAGTATCAGAAACCAGCAGGCTTGCTTCAGCAACCAAAGATACCACAGTGGAAATGGGAGGAAATTTCCATGGATTTTGTTACAAGCCTACCTAGATCCCAGCGTGGGAACGATACAATTTGGGTGATCGTGGATCGACTCACCAAGTCTGCTCATTTCCTGGCAATCAAAGAAACGGACAAGTTTTCCACACTAGCAGACATATACTTGAAGGAAGTAGTCTCAAGGCACGGGGTGCCCACCTCTATTATTTCGGATCGCGATGCACGATTCACTTCAGAGCTATGGCAAGCAATGCACAAAGCTTTTGGCTCACAGCTAGACATGAGCACGGCTTATCACCCTCAGACAGATGGGCAGTCTGAGCGCACGATTCAAACTCTAGAAGACATGCTTCGGGCATGTGTTATCGATTTCGGCAACAACTGGGAAAAGCATCTCCCTTTAGTGGAGTTTTCATACAATAACAGTTATCACACCAGCATCCAAGCCGCTCCATTCGAGGCATTGTACGGGCGTAAATGCCGGTCACCTCTCTGTTGGGCAGAGGTGGGGAATAGTCAAATCACGGGTCCAGAACTTATAGTGGACACCACGGAAAAGATTGCACAAATACGACAACGCATGGCGGCAGCTCGCAACCGTCAGAAAAGCTACGCGGATAAGCGTAGGAAGCCATTGGAATTTCAGGTCGGGGACCGGGTTTTACTCAAAGTCTCACCCTGGAAGGGTGTGGTTCGTTTTGGCAAACGGGGCAAGCTCAATCCGCGGTATGTCGGACCGTTCGAAATCGTAGAAAGAATAGGCAAAGTAGCCTACAGACTAAACCTACCAGCTGAACTCGGTGCAGTTCACAACGTTTTTCATGTGTCGAATCTGAAGAAGTGCCTGTCAGATGAGACCCTCATAGTTCCTCTGAAGGAACTCACTATCGACGAGCTGTTGCGTTTCGTCGAGGAACCAGTTGAAATCACGGACCGGGATGTCAAGGTCCTCAAAAACAAGAGAATCCCTCTTGTTCGAGTTCGTTGGAACTCTCGTCGTGGCCCAAAATTCACCTGGGAACGAGAAGATCAGATGAAAGAAAAGTACCCCCAATTGTTCGCGAACAGTACAACCACTACTGAAGCTGAAGTTACCACGGAATTTCGGGACGAAATTCCAGATCAACGGGGGGAGGATGTGACACCCCAGGAAAACCAGTAAACGATACAACTTACCTAGTTTCCTCAGTGAGTGCGTACCAAATTTCGGGACGAAATTTCTTTCAAGTTGGGGATAATGTGACAACTCGTATTTTAGAACCGTCTCTTGTATTACGTGTTAACTTGTATGAATGTTGCGTGACTAGTTGATATGTATGATTGTGTTGAATGTTATGAGTTTTATTATGTTGCGTGTTATGAATTTGGACCGCACATCTTTCACTCGGTCCAACCCCCACTCGCAAACCATGTACCCGACTCGAGATCTCAAAGGCAGCCCAAGAAAAGGGTTCGGCCCACCCCTCTTTACACGCATAACCTTAGAGAAGGGGGTATACATTTAACAAAACACTTCACACTCATAACCCTAATTCCCTTTCTCTCCTCTCAAGCGCGACGGCAAACATCCTCCTTCAACCGAAGCACTTTCCTTCAATCGGACCACCCTTTCATTCTACCTTCTAATTCGGTTAGTGTTTGGATTCTTCAGTTACGTGTTTGATGATGCTTTGATGTGTGTTTACAATTTTGCATGTTGATCTAGAATTACTGTTAACATGATTGATTGTGTTGTTGTTCATGTTATAACCGTCTCATAATTATATATTAGATTATGTTCATATAAATCGGAATTGTATGATAATGGTCTAGAACTGAATGCATGGTTGATATGATGAATCGGTTAGGATTCATGCTAGTCTTTGAGTTCTATAGTCGAACGATTAGGTTGTATGTTCATATGATACTGATTCATTGTTCTGGAATTGATATGAACGTGTTTGAATGTTGAATAATTGTGATTTGATCTGATTTTAAACTGCCAAATCTGTTTGCTAATGTTACGGAGAAAATGAGCATCATACAAGGAAATCTGTTACGACACGGGTTGCGAGTCGAGAACCCACTGTCTCGACTCGAGACCACAGCACCGACACCAACAGCACAACCCGAGACCACGGTTGTGGGTCCGGTTGCGACTCGAGACCGTGAAGTCTCGACAAGTACATGATGACCCGAGACCTCCTTGTTGCGACTCGAGACCTTGAGGCCAGCACAACTCGAGATCCCTAGTCTCGACTCGAGACCATTTACACGTGCACACTATTTTGGACTTTGCACACTGTTATGAGCCCAACCTTTTCGGCCGCATACTTGGACTTGTTTACGTGAATGGTCTGTTGATTGATATGCCATGATTATACGTGTATGCTATGATCGTTACTTGGGTACAATACGTGTAGAATATACGTGCACTACTTGAATATAAACCTGACTTGTATGGTGACCCTGTTAGGACGTGGTTGACCACTCTTAGTTCAAGAAACCCTTTTGTGTATCTGCCGAGCAAACCAAGGTGAGTTCACACAACCAAGGCATGGGATTCCCGGGTTGGGAATTGGGTTGGAAGATTTGAATTGGATAATTACTCGTACTTACGCTATTGCTAGACTATATACCATCGTCCTCAGGTTAGTCAGGACACTTACGTAAAACCTACGTAAACTAGTATCTACCACTGTCTCCCGGGTCGGGAAGACACTTACGTAAAACCTACGTAAACTCCTACCAACTACTGTCTTCCGGGTCGGAAGGACACTTACGTAAAACCTACGTAAACCCCACGCGTACCACCGTCCTTGGGGAAGGGCACTCACGTAAAACCTACGTGACCTTGTACGTATTCCTGTTCTCGGGCTAAGAAGAACACGTGGTTGCAAATAGTCTAGTAAGTGTAAACATGGGAAGCCCCCAATAGTAAAGATAAACGTGGGAATCCCCCACTGGATATACATATAATCAGGGAGAACCCCCCTAGTAGTACATACATACATGGGAAGCCCTACTAAATGAATATACGATTTGTTATTACGAACTTACTTACTGTGAACTCGCTCAACTAGTTGTTGACTCTCTGCTGCATGCCTTGCAGGACCTTAGGTACATATGGAGCTTGCACAGGGAGGAGCAGGTCGTTGTGGGACATGGATCGTGGATGCCATGTTAAACGTTTAAACATTTGAACTTATGATTCAGTTTGGGTTTACATACTTATGCTTCCGCTACTCAAATTATGTTTTGTTTGGTTTGAACATCAATTATATTGAATTGGGTTTTACGAACTACTTTAATTATTATTCACTATGTTCAATATGATTGATGGCTTGATCCTGGTCATGTCACGCCTCCAATCGGTGGTACTCCGCGTGTGGATTTTGGGGGTGTGACACATGTTGTTCTTGGTTGCTAGGGATGTGATTAAAATCATAAAAGTCGTTTTAGGAAGCTGGGTAACGAAACTGATTCTGTCCAGAAAGTTGCAGCCGACTTGTGTCGACTGTAACCGGGTCAAATTGAATGAAAAGCAGTGTTTCTTGATTCTATAATGTTATTCCAGGAAATATCTTTCAAAACCCACTGGAATTGCATTTTTTCGACGCTGTTTGATATTTTTCTTGAATTTTTTCGTAACAAAGGTCCAGGCTGCATTTTGTGTCAGAATTTGTAGCCCATTACGAATGTCATAACTCAATATAGGAATTGAGTTATGATCTGAAATTTTTAGTGTAAGTACTTCCAGGTGATTTCAAAAATCTCCAACTAAAATTTCGTCAATCGAATAAACGAGGAATTTTAAATAAATTTTTCCGTTAGCTGCAGTCAGAAGTGATGAATCTGATTGCAGCTTAGTAAATGAATTTTTATGCATTATTGGTAAAGAGTTAGACCTTGAAATTTTAACACAAGGCCTACCCTCCGAGAAGTACGCCACATAATAAAATCGTGATTTTTGAAGACTTGTAAACAGGTTAAATGGGTCACCCAAAACAGCCTATTTTCAATGATTTTTCTATGTAGTAAAGCATGAATGCATAAGAACCAACTTGCTACTTTTAGTATCCATGCTTGTTTGATAGTTGTATAAATAGCGTATGTAATATCGTAGAAAGGTTGTAAACATGGTTATGGAATCATATGATAGACGTGCTATGTGATTGCTTATTTATGTGCTAGTTGCTAGACATGTGTAGGATTTTCGTGCAATGTCTAAATAAAGTCTAATATACCATAGTAACTATTATAGGGCGTGGTCAGTCGCTCTAGATTTCATACACTTAATTTAATCTGCCGAGCTAATCTAAGGTGAGTTCGCACTTTTCTAAAAAGCATGTAGTTCCCGGTGGTTTGGGAATGGAGCAAACAACAACCATCCCCCTTAGGTGGGATGCAACCTACGTATTCTCCTTGGGAAGAATACGGGCAACCGCGTCCCCTTGTGAGGGATGGAAACCGTTAATTTACTATTTATTTAACATGTCTTAAGCGGACTAGACGGAACTCTATCTGAAAGTCCCTACACATTTTATACAAATTAATCGCTAGGCCAATGGCGAACGGGTTATTTGTTAAATAGCGCTATTAGGTTTGACAAGCCACACACCGTGCCGCAGAACACGGGCGTGGACTAATATACTTGGGCACTTAGTCAATGACGATAGACATTGACTCGGGGCACTAAACATAACTACAGTTGATGTGTGCAAAATGCAAGATATAAATTACATCAAATGTGGCATAAAACTAACCCTTTTTAGTACTAATGTTGGAAAAAAGTGTGTTTTTGTCTTCCTTTTGTATTTTCAGGATTAAATGTGTGACAACTCGAGTTTTTGACTTTCACTTTCGCATTTAATGCGCGTTGACTTTGACTTTGACTGCTTAGTTGTTGGATTGTGGACTTGAATTATACGAGTTGTGTGTTAATGAAAATATATATACGTTTTGATTGTTTGATCGTGCATAGTTGTTTGCTACATTGTGAAACTTGTAAACTAGTTAGCATGAAACACATTACATTACACAAGCAACCTTCGAAGGATGTCCACGAAACATGGTGCATGAATCGAAGGATGACGAAACACATCCTTCGATCCAGAAGATCATCCTTCGGATTGATAAGTCTCGAAACATATCATTCGGGCCATGAAGGAATCCTTCGACATCTTTCGGCCCAGTCTTTCTATGGGCTTGGCCATAACTGTGATAAGTATTTAGACGTGAATGCATGTAGTTGGCAGTCATTTTTACAAACCCTAGACGGCCATCTCTCCCTCTCTCGCTCTTTCGTTCAAACCGGACGGCAAAGCAACCGGAGACCGCCTTCTTGACCGGATCATCCTTGTTTCCCTTTTATCGGTTAGTGCTTGATATCGAATTGCTTGATAAATTGATTATCGGACTGCTTGAAGTTTTATGTTAGTTGGTGTGTTAACCGGCCGGATATCGTGTCTTAGTAGTTTAATGATGTTATATGTGCCTGTGATTAACCGAGTATGTTATGTGTTTAATCGAACTGATTTGAATGATTGTTAAGATGTTATTGTGTATCGGTTAGTTTTGTAATCGGCCGAACAGGTTAGTTAATCGGCCACCATATAACCGGACTTGTTGTATGATGATCTAGGGTTTCGAATAAATGTAATTGATTATGTCGTAATTGATAAGCGAGTCATAGGGTTCATGATGGTTGGTAAATACACAGTCGGATTGCACGGCTTAGAGCTAAAACCGAACAACCCGTGATCGGCCGTTATATGCTCAAATGTTTGAATATTGATCATGCTTTGATTTGATTAGGGTTCATGAGAAAACCGATGGATAATTGACTGTTTGATCGATTGCATGCTAAACTAAAAGTTGGAAATTATGTTAATTGATCTGTTTCCGAAACTGTTTGATCTATTTGCTGATATTACGGAATGTTAGTTGGAAACTGATAATTGATAATCACAGCAAAACTTGGAAACTTGTAACGTAACTGATATCCATCGAAAGATACCAGTTACTCGAAACATGGTAGTAACCGTAAGATACCGAAAGATACTAGATGTTCGAAACATAGTGTTGACCGAAGGATAGCAATGACCGAATGATAACATTAAGTTCGAAACATAACATTCTGTTCGAAAGATAGCTATGGTACCTGTTAGTCGAAAGATCTCTAATGTGTCGAAAGATGACCATGAATCGAATGATAGCTGATGTGCTACTGTGAAATAATACGTGTTGTGTCGATATGCAAACTGACTGTTATGTGAACATTAAATTGCATGCGTATCGTTGTGAACATGAACTGATTTGTTATACGTGCATACGATAGGACGTGAATAAATTACTTGTGAGTGCATAACCTAGCATACCGAGCAAACCAAGGTGAGTTCACACAGCCAAGGCATGGGTTCCCAGGGTGGGAATGGGTTGGATGATTACTTGTGCATACTTTGATACTGTAACGAACGATTAAACTGTTGATGCTTACGAACTACTCAACTGCCTTCGCACCCACCCTGGTCGGTAAAGACTATGGTCGCGAACGAACTGATCAATTGCCTTCGCACACACCCTGGTCGGTAAAGACTACGGTCGCGAACTAACGAACATAATCTTCGCACACATGCCTGTGAGGCCGCGATGGAACTGATACGATACGAAACTTAATTGAACAAACGCACTATTACCCAAACTAAACTATAAACTGTGAACTCGCTCAACTAGTTTGTTGATTATCTGCTGCATGCCTTGCAGGACCTTAGGTACATATTGGAGCTTGCACAAGGAAGGAGCAGGTCGTTGTGGGAATTGGATAGCGAACGTTAATTGAACTCATAACTACATTTGAGAATTTTATTACTATGCTTCCGCTATTTAAACAATGTTTGGTTTCGAAACATCAGTCATATCTTTATAAATTGTATTAACTACTTTTGATTATTAAATACTATGTTTGATATGATTGATGGCTTGATCCTGGTCATGTCACGCCTCCAAGCGGTGGTACTCCGCGTGTGGGATTTTGGGGGTGTGACAGATTGGTATCAGAGCCATTGGTTATAGAGAACTTGGTTTTAATATGGGAAAAACGTTTTTATTAAAACCAGACTATAACCAGAACAGTGCTCTCAACGATCCACAACGACGCTTCGCTCCACGTGCAAGACTCGACATCCTAGGTAATAAGGTTTATGTTTATTACCTGCTTGCTAGAACTGCATAGAACTTTGCTCGTAGTATGCTTACATTACTTTGCTCACAACTTGTTATTGCTTGAGAACACATACGTGCTTACACTCTTCTGTCATCGCACTATTCGTGAACCATTCTTACTTATGCTACCTTTACTGTTCGATCATGTCTGGACGTGTTGACATGACTCAAGCCCAGTTGACGGCTCTCATTAACGAACAAGTTGCTGCGGCACTTGCAGCCGCACAAGCAGGAGGTATAACCTGCTATCCCAGACCTATTCTAGGATGTTAGATCCTACTCTCGTGACCCAACTTTCGCGCTTAACCTTGATCTATCTTTCTCGCGCAACGGGTCAGAACGCACACATTCCAGAACATCATGGACTGTCGCCCAAGCACATTCAGTGGCACATTCAAGAACTTCATGTGTGAACGCCCTGAGGCTCGCAGGGGTCAAGTACGCCACTGGTACTTTGGTAGGAATCGCGCTAACCAGGTGGAACGCGCAAGTACAGATACTAGGGTTCGAAACATAGTGTTGACCGAAGGATAGCAATGACCGAATGATAACATTAAGTTCGAAACATAACATTCTGTTCGAAAGATAGCTATGGTACCTGTTAGTCGAAAGATCTCTAATGTGTCGAAAGATGACCATGAATCGAATGATAGCTGATGTGCTACTGTGAAATAATACGTGTTGTGTCGATATGCAAACTGACTGTTATGTGAACATTAAATTGCATGCGTATCGTTGTGAACATGAACTGATTTGTTATACGTGCATACGATAGGACGTGAATAAATTACTTGTGAGTGCATAACCTAGCATACCGAGCAAACCAAGGTGAGTTCACACAGCCAAGGCATGGGTTCCCAGGGTGGGAATGGGTTGGATGATTACTTGTGCATACTTTGATACTGTAACGAACGATTAAACTGTTGATGCTTACGAACTACTCAACTGCCTTCGCACCCACCCTGGTCGGTAAAGACTATGGTCGCGAACGAACTGATCAATTGCCTTCGCACACACCCTGGTCGGTAAAGACTACGGTCGCGAACTAACGAACATAATCTTCGCACACATGCCTGTGAGGCCGCGATGGAACTGATACGATACGAAACTTAATTGAACAAACGCACTATTACCCAAACTAAACTATAAACTGTGAACTCGCTCAACTAGTTTGTTGATTATCTGCTGCATGCCTTGCAGGACCTTAGGTACATATTGGAGCTTGCACAAGGAAGGAGCAGGTCGTTGTGGGAATTGGATAGCGAACGTTAATTGAACTCATAACTACATTTGAGAATTTTATTACTATGCTTCCGCTATTTAAACAATGTTTGGTTTCGAAACATCAGTCATATCTTTATAAATTGTATTAACTACTTTTGATTATTAAATACTATGTTTGATATGATTGATGGCTTGATCCTGGTCATGTCACGCCTCCAAGCGGTGGTACTCCGCGTGTGGGATTTTGGGGGTGTGACAGATTGGTATCAGAGCCATTGGTTATAGAGAACTTGGTTTTAATATGGGAAAAACGTTTTTATTAAAACCAGACTATAACCAGAACAGTGCTCTCAACGATCCACAACGACGCTTCGCTCCACGTGCAAGACTCGACATCCTAGGTAATAAGGTTTATGTTTATTACCTGCTTGCTAGAACTGCATAGAACTTTGCTCGTAGTATGCTTACATTACTTTGCTCACAACTTGTTATTGCTTGAGAACACATACGTGCTTACACTCTTCTGTCATCGCACTATTCGTGAACCATTCTTACTTATGCTACCTTTACTGTTCGATCATGTCTGGACGTGTTGACATGACTCAAGCCCAGTTGACGGCTCTCATTAACGAACAAGTTGCTGCGGCACTTGCAGCCGCACAAGCAGGAGGTATAACCTGCTATCCCAGACCTATTCTAGGATGTTAGATCCTACTCTCGTGACCCAACTTTCGCGCTTAACCTTGATCTATCTTTCTCGCGCAACGGGTCAGAACGCACACATTCCAGAACATCA
Organism: Helianthus annuus; assembly: GCF_002127325.2. Lineage (NCBI taxonomy): Eukaryota > Viridiplantae > Streptophyta > Magnoliopsida > Asterales > Asteraceae > Helianthus > Helianthus annuus. Next base: position 73,763,136 of record NC_035447.2, on the reverse strand, counting down.
TGGACTGTCGCCCAAGCACATTCAGTGGCACATTCAAGAACTTCATGTGTGAACGCCCTGAGGCTCGCAGGGGTCAAGTACGCCACTGGTACTTTGGTAGGAATCGCGCTAACCAGGTGGAACGCGCAAGTACAGATACTAGGGTTGGCAGCTGCTAACGCCACACCCTGGAACGAATTCAAAGAACACATTAAAAGAGAATACTACACGCGTGATGACATCCACAAGTTGGAAGTGGAGCCTTACCATTTGAAAATGATGGGGTCAGAAATTGAAGCTCATACGAAACGATAGAACGGACTGGCCATCTTGTGTCCAACCATGGTGGACCCTCCAAACAAGCGTATCGAATTGTACCTCAAGGGTCTAGCCTCAGAGATTCAGAGCCAAGCTACATCGGCTAACCTCGACAAAATCCAAGACATTCAGTGTCTTGCTCATCGCCTCACGGATCAGGCAGTGGAACAGAACAGGCTACCTAGTTGTATCAGCGCTATTACTACCGCTACCACTTCTGCTACTCCCGCTACTCCTAGTGACAACAAGCGGAAATGGGATGGGTATTCCAGCAAGGGTTCAGCTACCGCTCGGTCTCAAGCACAACAGCAGCACAAGAATAGTGATCGCCTGAGCACAGCAGAAGCTAAGGAATTCAGGAGCCCACGGCTTGCACACCGGAATCGCCAGCAGCAACAGCAAGCAGGAATCCTATACAAAGAAAAGATTGTTCGCATTCCTCGTTCTGGTCAAGAACCTCTCGAAGCTCAAGGCGACAAGAGTGGTGCCGTGGTTGGCATCACCTCTTTCTTGAAGGCTCAGAAATGTTTGCGGAAGGGCCACACCGCAACTTTGGCTCCCGTTACTGACTCATCAGCGAAAGAAAAGAAGTTGGAAGACCATTCAGTTGTACACGACTTTCCTCAGGTGTCTCGCAAGGATTTACCTGGTCTACCGCCGCATCATCAGGACGAATTTCAAATCGAGCTCGCTCCAGGAGCAGCACCCATAGCTCGAGCACCGTATCGCTTAACTCCACCAGAATCGGAAGAACTATCGACGCAACTACCAGGAATCTTGGATAAGGGATTTATCCGACCTAGCTCTTCGCCTTGGGGAGCTCCAGTGTTGTTAGTGAAGAAGAAAGACGGTAAGTTAGAATGTGCATCGACTACCGTGAACACAACAAGGTGACGGTGAAGAACCGTTATCCTCTTCCGCGCATAGACGACTTATTTGACCAATTGCAAGGGTCGTGTTACTATTCCAAGATCGACCTACGGTCAGGTTATCATCAGCTGAGAGTCCGGGATGAGGACGTCTCTAAGACAGCATTCAGAACTCGCTATGGTCCCTACGAGTTCTTGGTTATGCCGTTCGGGCTTACAAACGCACCTGCAGTCTTCATGGATCTCATGAACAGGGTGTGCAAACCGTATCTCGACAAGTTCGTCATCGTTTTCATCGACGACATTTTGATTTACTCCAAGAGTCAGGAGGAGCACGAACAGCATCTACGTATTATTTTGGAACTTCTTCGAAAAGAGCAACTGTACGCAAAGTTTTCAAAATGCGACTTCTGGCTTCGTGAAGTCCACTTCTTAGGCCATGTGGTAAACAAGGATGGGATTCATGTCGATCCATCCAAGGTTGATTCGATCAGAAACTGGCCAGCACCACGTACACCGACAGAAATACGCCAATTCTTGGGTTTGGCGGGTTACTACAGACGATTTATTAAAGACTTCTCAAAGATCGCGCAACCACTTACTATGCTAACACAGAAAGGTGTCGTTTACAGATGGGGTAATACGCAAGAGACCGCTTTTCAGTACTTAAAGGATAGGCTTTGCAGCGCACCTATTCTTTCATTACCAGAGGGCACCGATGACTTCGTGGTATACTGTGATGCATCCATCCAGGGTCTTGGATGTGTGTTGATGCAACGTGATAAAGTGATAGCCTACGCTTCGCGGCAACTCAAGGTTCATGAACGAAACTACACGACGCACGATTTAGAGCTGGGAGCTGTTGTTTTCGCGCTTAAGATATGGCGACACTACCTGTACGGTACCAGGTGCACGATTTACACCGATCACAGGAGTCTCGAGCATATTCTTAAGCAAAAGGATTTGAATATGCGTCAACGGAGATGGGTTGAACTTCTAAACGACTATGAATGCGCCATCAAGTATCATCCAGGCAAGGCCAATGTTGTGGCTGATGCCCTCAGTCGGAAAGACACTTTACCTAAGCGCGTGCGAGCGCTACAGCTTACCATTCAGTCCAGTCTTCCTGCACAGATACGAGCTGCTCAGATAGAAGCACTAAAACCCGAAAACGTCAAGGCTGAAGCCTTGCGCGGTTCAAGGCAACAAATGGAACAAAAGGAAGACGGCGCCTACTATGTAACGGGGCGTATTTGGGTCCCACTTTATGGCGGTTTACGCGAACTTGTGATGGATGAAGCGCACAAGTCTCGCTACTCGGTACATCCAGGGTCGGATAAGATGTACCACGATATCAGAACAACTTACTGGTGGCCAAACATGAAAGCTCTTGTCGCAACTTACGTCGGCAAGTGTTTAACTTGTGCAAGGGTTAAAATCGAGTACCAGAAACCATCAGGCCTACTTCAGCAACCAGAAATACCACAATGGAAATGGGAGCAAATTTCCATGGATTTTGTTACTGGCCTACCTAGATCCCAGCGTGGGAATGACACTATCTGGGTGGTCGTTGATCGGCTCACAAAGTCTGCTCACTTCTTGGCTATCAAAGAAACGGATAAGTTTTCTACCCTAGCAGACGTTTACCTTAAAGAAGTTGTTTCGAGGCACGGAGTGCCCACCTCTATTATTTCGGATCGCGATGCACGATTCACGTCAGAACTTTGGCAAGCGATGCACAAATCTTTCGGCTCACGATTAGACATGAGCACAGCATATCATCCTCAGACGGATGGGCAGTCTGAGCGAACTATTCAAACTCTAGAAGACATGCTTCGAGCGTGTGTCATCGATTTCGGCAACGGCTGGGAAAAGCACCTCCCTTTGGTGGAGTTCTCGTACAATAACAGTTACCATACCAGCATTCAAGCCGCTCCATTTGAGGCATTGTACGGACGTAAATGCCGGTCACCTCTCTGTTGGACAGAGGTGGGGGATAGTCAGATTACGGGTCCAGATATTGTTGTGGACGCCACAGAAAAGATAGCACAGATACGTCAACGCATGGCGGCAGCACGCGACCGTCAGAAAGCCTACGCGGATAAGCGTAGAAAACCATTGGAATTTGAGGTCGGGGACCGGGTTTTATTGAAAGTTTCACCCTGGAAGGGTGTGGTACGTTTTGGCAAACGGGGCAAACTAAATCCGCGGTACGTCGGACCATTCGAAATTTCAGAAAAGATTGGCAAGATAGCCTACAAGTTGAACCTACCAGCTGAACTCGGTGCAGTTCACAATGTATTTCACGTGTCGAATCTGAAGAAATGCCTATCAGATGAGACCCTCATAGTTTCTTTTAAGGAACTCACTATCGACGAGCGGTTGCAGTTCGTCGAGGAGCCAGTTCAAATCACGGACCGGGATGTTAAGGTCCTCAAACACAAGAGAATCCCTCTTGTTCGAGTTCGTTGGAACTCCCAGCGTGGCCCGGAGTATACATGGGAACGCGAAGACCAGATGAAAGAAAAGTATCCCCAGTTATTCGAAACCAATGCATCCACTTCTGAGGCTGAAGCTACTACTACCGAATTTCGGGACGAAATTCCAAATCAACGGGGGGATGATGTGACACCCCAGGAAAATCAGTGAACGATGTAACTTACCTAGCTTCCTCAGTAAGTGCGTACCAAATTTCGGGACGAAATTTCTTTTAAGTTGGGGATAATGTGACAACTCGAGTTTTTGACTTTCACTTTCGCATTTAATGCGCGTTGACTTTGACTTTGACTGCTTAGTTGTTGGATTGTGGACTTGAATTATACGAGTTGTGTGTTAATGAAAATATATATACGTTTTGATTGTTTGATCGTGCATAGTTGTTTGCTACATTGTGAAACTTGTAAACTAGTTAGCATGAAACACATTACATTACACAAGCAACCTTCGAAGGATGTCCACGAAACATGGTGCATGAATCGAAGGATGACGAAACACATCCTTCGATCCAGAAGATCATCCTTCGGATTGATAAGTCTCGAAACATATCATTCGGGCCATGAAGGAATCCTTCGACATCTTTCGGCCCAGTCTTTCTATGGGCTTGGCCATAACTGTGATAAGTATTTAGACGTGAATGCATGTAGTTGGCAGTCATTTTTACAAACCCTAGACGGCCATCTCTCCCTCTCTCGCTCTTTCGTTCAAACCGGACGGCAAAGCAACCGGAGACCGCCTTCTTGACCGGATCATCCTTGTTTCCCTTTTATCGGTTAGTGCTTGATATCGAATTGCTTGATAAATTGATTATCGGACTGCTTGAAGTTTTATGTTAGTTGGTGTGTTAACCGGCCGGATATCGTGTCTTAGTAGTTTAATGATGTTATATGTGCCTGTGATTAACCGAGTATGTTATGTGTTTAATCGAACTGATTTGAATGATTGTTAAGATGTTATTGTGTATCGGTTAGTTTTGTAATCGGCCGAACAGGTTAGTTAATCGGCCACCATATAACCGGACTTGTTGTATGATGATCTAGGGTTTCGAATAAATGTAATTGATTATGTCGTAATTGATAAGCGAGTCATAGGGTTCATGATGGTTGGTAAATACACAGTCGGATTGCACGGCTTAGAGCTAAAACCGAACAACCCGTGATCGGCCGTTATATGCTCAAATGTTTGAATATTGATCATGCTTTGATTTGATTAGGGTTCATGAGAAAACCGATGGATAATTGACTGTTTGATCGATTGCATGCTAAACTAAAAGTTGGAAATTATGTTAATTGATCTGTTTCCGAAACTGTTTGATCTATTTGCTGATATTACGGAATGTTAGTTGGAAACTGATAATTGATAATCACAGCAAAACTTGGAAACTTGTAACGTAACTGATATCCATCGAAAGATACCAGTTACTCGAAACATGGTAGTAACCGTAAGATACCGAAAGATACTAGATGTTCGAAACATAGTGTTGACCGAAGGATAGCAATGACCGAATGATAACATTAAGTTCGAAACATAACATTCTGTTCGAAAGATAGCTATGGTACCTGTTAGTCGAAAGATCTCTAATGTGTCGAAAGATGACCATGAATCGAATGATAGCTGATGTGCTACTGTGAAATAATACGTGTTGTGTCGATATGCAAACTGACTGTTATGTGAACATTAAATTGCATGCGTATCGTTGTGAACATGAACTGATTTGTTATACGTGCATACGATAGGACGTGAATAAATTACTTGTGAGTGCATAACCTAGCATACCGAGCAAACCAAGGTGAGTTCACACAGCCAAGGCATGGGTTCCCAGGGTGGGAATGGGTTGGATGATTACTTGTGCATACTTTGATACTGTAACGAACGATTAAACTGTTGATGCTTACGAACTACTCAACTGCCTTCGCACCCACCCTGGTCGGTAAAGACTATGGTCGCGAACGAACTGATCAATTGCCTTCGCACACACCCTGGTCGGTAAAGACTACGGTCGCGAACTAACGAACATAATCTTCGCACACATGCCTGTGAGGCCGCGATGGAACTGATACGATACGAAACTTAATTGAACAAACGCACTATTACCCAAACTAAACTATAAACTGTGAACTCGCTCAACTAGTTTGTTGATTATCTGCTGCATGCCTTGCAGGACCTTAGGTACATATTGGAGCTTGCACAAGGAAGGAGCAGGTCGTTGTGGGAATTGGATAGCGAACGTTAATTGAACTCATAACTACATTTGAGAATTTTATTACTATGCTTCCGCTATTTAAACAATGTTTGGTTTCGAAACATCAGTCATATCTTTATAAATTGTATTAACTACTTTTGATTATTAAATACTATGTTTGATATGATTGATGGCTTGATCCTGGTCATGTCACGCCTCCAAGCGGTGGTACTCCGCGTGTGGGATTTTGGGGGTGTGACAAAATGAGCTGAAATGAACAAAAGAAGCAAAAAGGCAGCTAAATCTAACATAAATTCAAGAAAAGGAAGAAACGTGGCATGCCCGACCCCCCGACAACATCTTCCCAAGCAGAAACAAGAGATCAGGGGGCGTGCCCAAGTTTCTGCAGAAAAGACAAAGTTGTAGAAGCTTCTATCACCCACCACGAGGGCGTGCCCAACGAACACAGGGCAGTGGTCAACTCTAAGATTAGCAGAATCTAAGGAAATCTTAATAGTACAGATACGCTTCTGCACACGGGGTCGTGCCCAGCGGACACGGGGGCGTGGTTAACTAATGCAGACAAACTGTAATTAATGAAGAAAGAGAAGGAGGATGGACACGGGGCCGTGCCCGTGCTTCTGTGTAGGCTATAAATACGGGTGCTTGGCTCATTTGCAAACCATCCCTTGGCACACCACCTCTCTCACACTTCACCCCACCCACCACCACCATCACAACCCACATCCACCACCATCATCCATCATCCGTCATCCATCATCCATCATCCATCGTAGAGTGTGTGAGTAGTCTCAGGATCCAAGATTGATCGTAAGAGTGCTTGACAATCAAAGGCCATGTTTGCCTAAGTCTCTTACATCACTTGGTGAAGACAAGTGTCTAGTGTAATACTTTTTATTTTTAATCTTTTCTCACTTTTTATTTGGTTATGTATTAATGACTTTAATAACTAGTTTCTTATGTTGAAGGTGAATCTTCCTTATCATTTGTCCGTGGTGTCTTGGCATTATTTTACTGTCTATATAAAATAAAAGATTTTCACCATTCATATCTCCACGGTCTATATGGAGATATGTTGGCTACCTGGTCGGGGGTTAAGGGAATGGTTTGGTAAGAGTCTTGCCTTGTTTAGTGTATAGATCCTGCAAGGACCTGGGTCAAATTTAGTAGGACCTCCTTCAACACCCCACCGGTATTGGATGACGGGGGTCCAAACTCTTTGATCCCCTCATATGTAAGCTACTTTTAAAACTTTAACCCGACTACTTAGGACTGTATCCCTGGTGAATCAGACCACTTAGCCGAGGGTAACGTCACCTTCAAAAGAGGGGCCTACCACATTATGCATTAATAACTTAATTAATTATCTTTCAATAATCCAGCCCTTTAGGATTGTATCCTTGCTTACTCAAACTACTTTGTTAAGGGTAACGTCACCTTCAAGAGAGGGGCCAACTACTATAACTAAGATAATCTCTTACAAAGTGCAAAAGTGCGGAAATAATCAAAGGTTACACTAAACACGAGTCGGATCCAAGTGAGTCATCTTGTCTATCTGTTTTTACTTTTATTTTTATTTTCAGCATTTTTAGTTAATTTTATTTTTCTAGTTTAAAAACATTTTTCTAAACTTTTGATTTGATTAGACGTCGAGGATAAACCAGTATTAAAAGCTCTTGTGTCCTTGGACGACCTCGGTATCTTGCCAACACTATACTACGCTCAAGATGGGTGCACTTGCCCATATGTGTGTTTGGTGTTAGTAAAATATCGTGCTTTATAAATTTAAAACTTGACTAACGGGTAAAAAGGGCTAAAAATATATATAAAAACATACAACACCACACGCGCATCAAGTTGTTGGCGCCGTTGCCGGGGACACAAGGATTTTAAGAAAGTTAGGAATCAATTGCCTAATCGTTTTTTCTAATTTGTCTGTTTTTTTAGGATTTTCTTAATTTTTCAGCTTCTGCAGAACTCAGCACGGGTCGTGCCCGCTGAACACGCCTCGTGCCCAATCTTTGGAATTGGCAATCCTTTTCTAAGTCAGACAGTAAGCTGAACACGGGGCCGTGCCCACTCAACACGCCCCGTGCCCAAGTTTTAGTTACTGAAAACAGAACCGTAAGATCCCAACGGTTGGTAATTTCTGACACAAACATGAGTGATACTAATATTTTTTAATTTCGGCACTCTGATGGTACGTGGTGTCAAATATGTGGTGGCCCCCATAAAGATTTAGAATGTTATTTTATAAATTATAAGCCCAATTATATAGACCCATTGTTTTCCTGTAGCCTTAAGAGGGGCGAAAGTAAAAACAATCCCTATGTCTCCCTCGAATGCTCTCAACCGGACCTTCTAGGAGAAATGCTTCTTGATGAACTATTTCAATTGGAAGATCTAATTCTTAATTGGTTAAAAGAGCTTGAGTTAGACTTTCTATCTCAAGACGATACCCAAGAGGAATTATTGAGATCACATTCGAATAAAAACAACTTCGTTGTTCCCGATATTACCTCTAACTCTAGCGAAGACTTGGGCGATAGTCGTCCCTGTGTCGATTGTGCCGTGAAGTACTCCCCATCGACTTCGTTCGGTGCATACATAGACCTGACCGATTCGGGATACACCTTCTTTAACGAGAGCCCGTGAAAGGGTTGGACTTGTCCACCTACATTTAGCATAGGAATCACCCTCACCGACAACCTCTTACGTTCTCGTCTTAATCTAGAGCAATTAAGGTATCTCAGGCACTTTGGGGTTGTTCCATCCAGTAAGGTACCACCCGATCCGGATGAATTACTTAAAAATAGACGAAACTTCATAAACAGCCTCTAGACACGGGGCCGTGTCCAGGTCAACACGCCCCCGTGCCCACCAAAAGATTCCTTTCTATCTTTTTGTCAGAATACTGACAAAATGTGTCAGGGCCTTGCCTGCACACGGGGCCGTGTCCAGCCGACACGAGGCCGTGTGCAGCGTGCTGATGTTTTCTATAAATGCAGCCAAGAATCCTGCACATTTGGACCATTCCAGGGACAGAGATTTGGTGGGATCCTCACACATACCATCCTAGGTATTTTCTAAAAGAAGGTTCTCAACAACCATCTTGTCCTTTCCTCTCTTGTCCATTACCTTCTTCTCCATTTCTTTTACCTCAACACCTCCATTAGAGCTTGAGATCACTATGATTCTAAGCTTTATTGTGATGTTTGTTAGGTTTTTCTTCAAGGAATCTTGTTAAAAATAAGTTTTGCAACATTGTTTTAAGTTATTTCTGCTAAAAAATGCTTTAAAAGTTGGAAAAACAATTTAAAACTCCAAGATTCCTTGTTCCAAAAATCTGTAGAAAGGTGAACACGGGGCCGGGCTCAATGAGCACGGGGCCGTGTCTGAGGTTACTGTTTCATTAAAATAAACTCTTTTCCATTTGTTTTCATAGAATGTCAAGCCAAATTAGTGGAACCTCTTCTGCGCACTCCAGAAACAGTCGAAGGGAAAGAAGGTCTTCAATTGAAGCGACTCTCGTACTCTACGTGATGGTATTACGTGAGGCTCTTGATGTGTAACACCTGTGTCACTTCAACCATCAAACAAATACCAAACCAATGAAATATTGTGTTTCATACTTAGGATTTTTATAAATATGTGTATCATTTGCACATATCAATTCTTGTTCGATTTCGGGCTCTAAATCGCTTTCTGGAAGGTTATACTCGCACTGATGCGTAAATATAACCAGTTTAATGCAAAAAGCACTCCGGAATAGTGACATAAGCTTAACATACCTCAAATAACCTTTACACAACTTAGAAATAAGTTTTGGAAGGTTTGGTGTGCCGAAATCAAGTTAATTCGCTTACAGGGACTAAAATTGATAAACTACAAAAGTATGACGATTCGTACTGTAACGAACATTCCGGAACATGATCATAAGTTAAACATACCCTAAATATCCTTTACATAGCTTAAAAATTGTGACACTCTAGGTTTTCCCGAACAACTATCTTGTATTGAAATTTTGTGTGCATATATTATTAAATGAAAGGTGTGAATTATCTTGATGTGCTATGTGTTGATGATGTGTACGTATAAAATATAGTTATGAATATGCTTATAATGGTGAACCGAGACCCAAAAGGGCCCGACTCGAGACCACTATGTCTCGAGTGACCCACATCAGTTGGGCCGCACCCCTTGTGAGTCCACTTGAAAGCCCATTAGGGTGTATCACCATGGTATGGGTATAAAACTCATACATCAGCCGACTTACCTCATTTGGACAACAATCATCACCCCAAATCCCCAAACATTCTCTCACACTCACTCCCACACTCTACCACTTCCTCTCACTAAAACCCTAGTCACACCGTCCTATCCTCTTGTCTCGAAGCAACGGCAGCAGCTCAAGCTCTTATTTCTAGCTCACATCCTTAGCTAGGAGGCTCCTTCGGTTGATTTCACACCACACCCACACCCAAGCGCCATTCGGTTAGTATTCATGACTACTTGATGACAATGTGCAATAGTGATACTTAGTTAGCTACGTGCCTTGTATAAGATGTCTCCTTGCATGATCTTGTGTGGTTTAGTGAGAAAATGGTTAAATGATGTAGATGTTTGTTTAAGAGTAAGAAGAACCGATAAGTTGTGTATTGAATACAAATCTGTTTTGGTGCTAGTTATGGGCTGAATTCATGATAATGGGTTATGTTTTGGAAATAGGGATGTAAATATGACATGATTTCTCAAAAGAATAATATAGATGATGATGTGATACTATGAATATAGGCTGAGATTGTTTGTATGAATGATGCTAAATGATTTTTAGGACAAAATAATGTCGATCATGTTCATACTAATTTAGAGGAATAAAACAGTAATACATGTTAGAGTTGTTTTGTTAGGATGATGAAAACCCTGATGAAGAACAATTTGGATATGTGATGAGCTGTATGAATATGCTTAGAATATTTGAAATTTGATGATTTGATCCGTTTTGGTGTGTATGCGGAATCGGGAACATGTTTGTGCAATATGATTGGATAGTACAAAGTTAGGACAGGTTCTAGAAGGATTTCCTCGGTGTTCTCGGCTCAACGACTGTCTCATTTTGGTTGCGACTCGAGATTACTATAGGGGACGACTCCAGATCAAGCAGCAGACTCCAAGGACTCGAAACCATCAAGATCTCGACTCGAGATCTCCTGATCTCGACTCGAGATTTGGACTCGAGATCTCCAAGGTTGCGACGCAATATTCACTACTCGAGACCCTCCGGCTGTGACTCGAGACCTCGTACTCTCGAGTCGAGACCACCTGGTCTCGACTAGGCTGCTTGACTCCGTTTTTGGGCCACAATGTGTGACAACATGTTTTGAGCTGTGCATGATTGGCCTGCTACTGTTTAACTGGATTACGTGCTGCCATGATGTAACTGTTTAACTGATAGAACAGGCCCAATAACGTGTAGGGTACTGAATGCTATGTGTTAGTTATGTGTAGAATCTACGTGACTTAATTGTATCCGAGCCTGACCCATACTGGTACCCCTATTAGGACGTGGTGACCAGTATACCTAACCAAGTAAACTAAACTGCCGAGCAACCCAAGGTGAGTTCACAACTTTTAAAGCATGCGTTCCCGGTGGTTCGGGAAACGGAAACCTAAGCAACGCTATCCCTCTCGTAAGGGATACAAACCTACTTTTCTCCCCTTAAACGGGACTCTTAGTTAATTACGGTTTATACGGAATGCAACGAGCAACACTAAACGAAACTCTATCACTCAAGTCCCTACTACATGATACCGATTAGTCGCCGGGGTCTGGCGAACGGGTTATTAGTTTATAGCGCTATTTAGGCCTAACCAGTCTCACACCGACCCTTGTTACTGGGAACGGGAGTGAACTAATGTACTCTGGCAACCGTCAATGATGATAGAACATTGACAAACAGGGCACTGCGGAAACGTGGGGTTAATTAGTATTCGGTATTGGAAAACAGTTTAGTCGCTTACTTATGGGGTAGCTCCCCATGGCATGTATAAACGGATAAATTAACTAGTGAAACAAGTTTTTGGTAATCATAAACTGGACAACTCGTGAACTCGCCAACATTTTTGTTGATACCCTACTGCATGCTTTGCAGGTACCCAGTGACTCAGGAGCTTGCTACTTGGGGATGTGTAGGGGTCCTCTAACCCATATGTTGGGTTCTAATTAAACTCGAACCATGAACTTGTTTTAAAACTGTTTTGTCTACGCTTCCGCTACTTATGTTACTATTTGAATTTAAAACTTTTTGAACTTGATTATGATATTTGCTGACCCTGTGGTTGGTGAATAACACTTATGTTATTAATTGAATAGCTCAGTATAATTGGTGGCTGGATCCTGGTCAGTCACGCCCTCAAGCGGTGATACTCCGCATGTGGATTTTGGGGGTGTGACAGATTGGTATCAGAGCCATTGGTTATAGTGAACTTGGTTTTGAAAAGGGAATCTTTTTGAGAAAAACCAGACTATAACCCGTGACTCGAGACGAGACGACACTACACTCCAAGTGCAAGACTCAACACATTAGACCTCATAGCTCGGACTAGTGTCTACTGCTTGCTTACTTTATGCTTTCTGTTCTGCTATACATACTAGTGTGCCTAGTTAGATAGATACATCTCCCTCTTCTATCTCATTCTCGCTACATTACGACATCACACTCATGCTATGTTTTCTGGTTGTGAAGACAATGAGTGGACGCGGAAGAGGAAACGTTAACATGACTCAGGCTCAGTTCACCAACCTGATCAACACGGTGGCTGCAGCTTTCGCAGCACACCCTGGAGGTAAACTCGTTATTTTAGGATGTTTAGATCCTACCGCCGCATCGTCTTTTCACCTCTAAACCTATTTGCTTCGCTTCTCACAACAGGTCAGCATGCGCCTGCGCAACCACGTGTTTGTACTTTCAAAACCTTCATGGATTGCATGCCTCTCCCTTTCAATGGCACTGAGGATGCCATAGGTCTTCTACACTGGATTGAGAAGGCCGAAGCTGTCTTTGCTATCTGCGAGTGTCCCTCTGCTAATTGGGTGAAGTTTGCTACTGGTACGCTTGAAGGAAACGCGCTTTCCTGGTGGAAGGCGCAAATTCAGATGCTTGGTTTGGAAACTGCTAATGCTACTGCATGGGAAGATTTCAAGGATATGATTAAGGAAGAGTATTGTCACAGGGATGACATCCACAAGCTTGAAAACGAGTACTTTGAGCTTAAGATGGTTGGGTCAGAGATCGAGACCTACACTAAACAGTCCAACGACTATGCTGCTCTTTGCCCAAACATGTTTCGACCTATGTATCGAAGGATCGAATTATACATCAAGGGTTTGGCCCCAGAAATTCAAAGCCATGTGACCTCAGCCAACCTCAATACCATTCAGCCAGTCGTCCGTCTTGCTCACAAACTCACTGATCAGGCCGTGGAACAGGGCAAGCTGCCCAAAAGGATCAGTGCTACTGATGGAACTTCTAGTGATAACAAGCGCAAGTGGGAAGGAAACCAAAGCAAGGATGCTAACCCCACTCAGGCCCCAACTCAGCAAAGGAAAACTGAAAGTAACAAAGGCCCTCAACAACAGGGTGGCTATCGGAGAAACTACCCTAAGTGTAACAAGTGTAACCGGCACCACAATGGGGCATGTAACAGAGGTCAGTGCCAGCGGTGCAACAAGTTGGGGCATGAAGCCAAAGACTGTAGGAGTCAGTTTCCAGCTAGGCAGAATCAGCAACAACCCCAAGGAAATAATCGTGTATGCTATAAGTGTGGAGCAACAGGGCACATGCGAAAGGATTGCCCTGTACTGAACCAGAACCGCAACAACAACCAGGGAGCTGGAAAAAACGATCAAAACAACAACAATGCTGGGAATGGTGCAAGAGGAAGGGCTTTTGTGATTGGAGCTGGAGAAGCAAGGAATGACCCCAACGTCGTGGCGGGTAAGTTCCTACTCGATGATCGTTATGTTTCCGTATTATTTGATTCTGGAGCCGATGCTAGTTATGTATCCCTACGTATTAGTAAGAAGCTTAAGCACCCGCCTACATTATTAAGTTCTAAGCATATCGTCGAGTTAGCTAATGGTAGAAACATCGAGGCCTCACATGTTATCAGCAACTGCAAACTAGTATTGTCTGGTCAGGCCTTTAGCATCGATCTTTTCCCTATCGACCTTGGAAGCTTCGACGTCGTCATCGGTATGGATTGGTTAAGCAAAAATCACGCTGAAATCCTCTGTCAAGAGAAAATGGTTCGCATCCCCCGCCGTTCTGGCAGACCACTCATCGTTCAAGGTGACAAAGGTGGAGAAGTCACAGGCATCATCTCATTCTTAAAGGCCCAGAAGTGTTTACGAAAGGGGCACACCGCTATCTTAGCACTCGTCACCGACACACAAGAGAAGGAAAAGAGGATTGAAGATTTTCCAGTGGTACGCGACTACCCCGAGGTATTTCCTGAAGAACTACCTGGACTCGCTACTCATCGACAGGTCGAATTCCAAATCGAGCTAGCTCCCGGAGCAGCACCTATAGCTCGAGCGCCTTATCGACTAGCCCCCGCAGAACTGAAGGAACTTTCTAGGAAACTACAAGAACTATTGGATAAAGGATTTATCCGTCCTAGTTCGTCACCCTGGGGAGCACCAGTGCTCTTTGTTAAGAAGAAGGATGGCACATTCCGAATGTGCATCGACTATCGTGAACTAAACAAGGTCACCATCAAGAATCATTACCCTCTCCCACGAATCGACGATCTACTCGATCAGTTGCAAGGATCGAGCTACCACTCTATGATCGACCTGCGATTAGGATATCATCAACTAAGAGTCCGTGCCGAAGACATCTCCAAAACTGCATTCAGAACTCGTTATTGTCATTACGAATTCCTCGTCATGCCCTTTGGAATGACTAACGCGCCTGCGATATTCATGGACCTCATGAACCGAGTGTGCAAGCCTTACCTCGACAAATTCGTGATTGTGTTTATTGACGACATCCTGATCTACTCAAAAAGTCAAGAGGAGCATGAGCAACACCTGCGTCTTGTTCTCGAACTCCTTCGCAATGAGCAACTGTACGCCAAATTCTCAAAATGTGACTTCTGGCTTCGAGAAGTCCACTTCCTTGAGCACGTGGTCAATAAGGACGGAATTCATGTCGATCCAGCCAAGATCGACTCTATAAGGAATTGGCCTACGCCTAAGACTCCGACCGAGGTCCGCCAATTCTTGGGATTGCCAGGATACTATCGTAGATTTATCAAGGAGTTTTCGAAGATTGCTCAACCCCTCACGACTCTCACTCAGAAGGGTATTGCTTACAAGTGGAATGAAGCTCAGGAGTCCGCTTTTCAGAAGCTAAAAGATAACCTTTGCAGTGCTCCTATTCTCTTGTTACCTGAAGGTACCGACGACTTTGTGGTTTACTGCGATGCGTCTATTCATGGGCTCGGTTGCGTGTTAATGCAACGCGAGAAAGTTATTGCTTACGCCTCTCGACAACTTAAGACTCACGAAAGGAACTACACTACGCACGACTTGGAACTGGGAGCAGTGGTTTTTGCTCTTAAGATATGGAGACATTACCTGTACGGTACCAAGTGCACCATTTACACCGATCACAGGAGTCTTGAGCATATCTTCAAGCAAAAGGAATTAAACATGCGACAACGTCGATGGGTCGAACTCTTGAATGATTACGAATACGCAATCAAGTACCACCCGGGCAAAGCCAATGTCGTGGCCGACGCCCTCAGCCGAAAGGACACTACACCTAAGCGCATGCGAGCGTTACAACTTACCATCCAGTCTAACCTCCCTACTCAGATTCGAAATGCTCAGGTTGAAGCATTGAAACCAGAGAACGTCAGGGCTGAGTCCCTGCGAGGATCGAGGCAGCGGTTAGAACAAAAAGAAGGCGGTGCTTACTATGTAACCGGGTGCATATGGGTCCCCCTTTATGGAAAGTTACGCGAGCTCGTGATGGACGAAGCCCATAGGTCCCGTTACTCAGTACATCCTGGTTCGGATAAGATGTACCACGACCTCAAGACTACTTATTGGTGGCCTGGTATGAAGGCCAACATAGCCACCTATGTTAGCAAGTGCTTGACCTGTGCTAGAGTCAAG
Source organism: Helianthus annuus (assembly GCF_002127325.2). NCBI lineage: Eukaryota > Viridiplantae > Streptophyta > Magnoliopsida > Asterales > Asteraceae > Helianthus > Helianthus annuus. The sequence continues at coordinate 73,747,085 of NC_035447.2, read as the reverse complement.
GCCGAATACCAGAAGCCGCCAGGCTTGTTACAACAACCAGAAATCCTGAAACGGAAATGGGAGCAAATTTCCATGGATTTTGTCACTGGCCTACCTAGATCCCAACGCGGGAATGACACTATTTGGGTGATAGTAGATCGATTGACCAAGTCTGCACACTTTTTGGCTATTAAAGAAACAGAAAAGTTCTCTACCTTGGCAGACATTTACTTAAAGGAAGTGCTTTCGAGGCACGGAGTGCCAACCTGTGACAACTCGTATTTCGAACCTGTTTTTGTGTAACATTATGTGATTGTGTGAACATTAGTGAATAACATGATATGTGTCTTTTATGTGAAATCGTGATATATGTTGTATGCTACATAACCCGAATACACGACCCATTTGCCTACACAATCCATTCGGCCCACACTTGGACTCGAGACCTTGGAAGTAGCCCAAGTAGGGGTCGGCCCACTCCCTTGTTATACGGTTACAATAATTCATTAGGGCTACTCCCCATCATTTGCAACCAAGAAACACACACAAACACCTAAAAATCAATCTCTGCTGAATCGGAACCGAAGCCAGCCACCCCGTCACATCAAAGCTTTGAACCCGAATCCTTCTCTTCTCGGTTAGTATGATATTCATGATTATGTGTTTATTTGATTTGTTAATGATTGGACCGCATGTTAGTTGGATCGATTGATGATGTTTTACACTTGGTTATATGTCGTATGGATGCATGATCATCGGATTGAATGTTATTGCTTAGTTATTATTTTGTTGTTAAACGGTTTATAGAATAGGCTTGACAAACCGGTTGTGATATTATGATTCGGGAATGAGGTTTGGGGCTGTTGATAGTAAATAAACTGATCAATCACATGAATCCGATCATAGGTTCTGCATATTGGTAAACTAATGTTCTTGATGTTGTTATGAATGTTCTGGATTATTGATTAACTGTTGATTTGATCCGATTTGTGAAACTGCTAATCTGTTTACTGAATTTACGGAGTGATTGTTGCTAGAATTATGGAAACTAGTTACACACATCACGGTTGCGACTCGGTATCTCCCATTACGACTCGAGACCTCACACTTGTACACACACAGCACAACTCGAAACCGTGGTTGCGAGTCCGGTTGCGACTCGAAACCGACACAAACAGCATGAACCGAAACCACGGTTGCGAGTCAGGAAGCGACTCGAAACCGGACCATGACAAGCCGAGACCCCAGTTGCGAGTCCCGTTGCGACTCGTAACCGCCTTTGGTTGCGACTCGAGATCGCTGGTTGCGACTCGGGACCTTTCCTCGTTGCGACTCGAGACCATGAAACCTTACACGCTGATATTGGGCCTGCACACTATCATAAGCCCAACTGATTGGGCTGAACACTTGGACTTTGCTTGTTTACGTGACTGTTTACGTTGATAGGGTGTTGAATACTTGTACAACTTGTTACAATACGTGTAGAACCTACGTGCAGTATTTGAATACGAATCTGATTGGTATGATAACTTTGGTAGGACGTGGTTGATTGCTTATTAACTTAATCGAACTGTGTGAATCATACCGAGCAACCCCAGGTGAGTTCATTGCATCTTCTCAAGCATGCGTCCCGGTGGTTTGGGACAACTGATAAACATTTGGAAGGGAAACTTGGGGTAAACAACTGAAACATAGAAACAATCACTTACCGGATTGCCTGTAGGGCAATGGGGTAATTAGTTGATAGCGCTATTAGGTTTGGCACCCTCACACCGGGCCGTAAGGACGGGCGTGAACTAATTACTGGGACAACTTGTAACGCGGATATAAGACCTCCTACAGTTTGTCAAGGTTGTTTGATACCTTGACTTGACCAATGCCTGTAGGGCATTGGGGTTAGGCATTCCCATCATTGACGCTGCATACGGTACAACAAACGAATTAACAACGATATCAGAAACATACAACGAGTTGACTTAACTAATATCTGGTAACTTCCCACGTAAGCAACACCTTGAACTCACCAGCGTAGTCTGACACACTTGTTGCATGCTTGTAGGTCGTTAACTGTGGAGCGTGGACTTGCTATCTGGGAGTGCTGGAGTTGTCATGGATCGAAGCTATGAGATTGCTAGTATTGACACTTTGGTTTTGAATTATTATGAAACGATTACAAAATAATTTATTATATGCTTCCGCTACTCGACATTATTGGTTTGATAACATGTTTTATTAAGTATTTTCTATTGGTTCAATGTGATTGGTGGCTCAGACTCTGATGTGTAACACGCCTAAGCGGGGGTTTCCGCAGGTGGTATTTTGGGGGTGTTACAGTTTGGTATCAGAGCCACTGGTTATAGTGAACTAGGTTTTAAAACGTTTTGTAAAACCAGACTATAACCGAACAACTTCGACAATCGATCATGACACTCAGCACCAGATTGCAAGGTTCGCTTCTCTCTCACTTTATACATTACTTGCTTAGCAGTCACACACCCACAACGTATATGAACTGAAACATTAAACACCATAGTGACTTGATAGTGTGACACTACTCTTCGACTCATGTGAACCATAGAACTATGATATCAGCTGTTGTGTTATTTGAACGGGGGAAACTTCGAGCGCAAGCTAAGAGGCTCTGAGATGAACATGCAAATTGCCTTATTATTATGGGTGCACACTTAATAATAACGCGGGGTGCATGCAAGTCCCAGTGAGGCTTATCGAGCGTGAGAAGGGTTCTGCCTTACTATATGCAAACTTGGTAGTATATAGATATCTGTATGACACCGGACTTTCATCTTGTTTCGATTTCTAAATCGGTTTATTCCCAACTATAGAAACATGAGTGGACGAGGACACGGACGTGGCAACATCAACATGACTCAGGCTGAGTTGACTGACCTAATCAATACCCGCGTGGCTGAGGCTCTAGCAGCCTATCAAGCTGGTACGGAATGTACCAAGTACTCCTTATTCTTATACCACATACACGTCATTTCATTCCTATAATGTGTTTCCTCCCGTTATTTAGGTCAACAAGCGCAACCCCAACCTAACCAGCCTGTGTGTACCTTCAAAATGTTTATGGACTGCAAGCCACAGACCTTCACCGGGACTGAAGGGGCTGTGGGACTCCTAAGATGGTTCGAAAAAGCAGAGTCCGTGTTTGCTATCTGTAACTGTCCCGCTGGGGACAGGGTGAAGTATGCTGCGGGTACCTTGGCTGATGGTGCCCTAACATGGTGGAACGCCCAAGTGCAGTTGTTGGGCATTGAGGCAGCAAATGCCACAACTTGGGAAGATTTTAAAGAACTGATCAGGGAGGAGTACTGTCCTCGGGATGAAATCGAGAAACTGGAAAACGAGTACTACAACCTGAAGATGGTTGGGTCGGAAGTTGAAGCGTATGTGAAGCGACAATACGAACTGGCCGACATGTGCCCAAACTTGTCCCGGCCTATGCCTAGGAGAATTGAGTTATTCATCAGAGGGTTACCTCCGCGTGTGAAGAGCTTGGTCACTGCAGCCCATCTCAATGATTTGACACAGATCGTTCGTCTGACTCACAAGATTGTGGATCAAGAGGTGGAGAGCGGATCGTTACCTCCGCGCATTTCAGCCACTGCTGCTGCTACACCCACTGCCACTGCGTCTGCTAATGATAACAAGCGGAAGTGGAGTGATTATGACAAGGCATCCAGTGCTGGCCAAAATCAGAAAAGGCCAGACAACAGCAACCGCAACATCAGCCAGTCGTCGTCCGTCAATCAAGGCCAGGGTAGTGGTCAAAGTCAGGGCTCGTATGCAGGAAAGAAACCACAGTGTAATAAGTGTGGCTACCATCATTTCGGGCCATGTAGTCGCACGTGTCGCAGGTGCGGTAAAGTGGGCCATGAGGCCAAGGATTGCAGGGCTTCACAGCCCAGGCACCAGCAGCAACAGAACCAGCAGAATCAAAGACAACAGGGACAACCACCCCAGCAGAACCAGGGTTTCAGGAAGGGGTGCTTTCAATGTGGGGATGAGGGCCACTTTAAACGGGATTGCCCTCAGTTAAACCAGAACGCCAACGACAACAACAACCGCCCAAATAACAACAATGCTGGAAACAACAACAACAACAACGGCAACAACGGGGGTAATGGCGCTCGGGGCAGAGTGTTTCAGCTTGGAGCAGGGGATGCCAGGAATGACGGCAACGTTGTAACTGGTACGTTTCCTGTTAATGATCGTATTGCTTCTGTATTATTTGATTCGGGTGCCGATTGGAGTTACGTGTCCCTAGAGTTTAGTCAACGATTAGGGGTAACCCCAACACCTTTAGAGGTTAGACAAGTAGTAGAACTAGCAGATGGTAAGACGATAGAAGCCTCGAACGTCCTTTTTGGGTGCAAACTAGATCTCGTGGGTCAGGTGTTTGATATTGACCTCCTTCCCGTTACGCTCGGTAGTTTTGACATAGTGGTAGGCATGGATTGGTTGTCTAAGCACCAGGCAGAAATTCTATGTAAGGAGAAGATTTTGCGTATTCCTCTCCCTGATGGAGAGTCACTGTTAGTTCAAGGACATCGTAGTGGGACGATGGTTGGGATTATCACGGCCATGCGTGCACAACAGTATCTACAAAAGGGGTATCCTGCACTGTTAGCGTTAGTTACCAACGCTCAGTCTGAAGAGAGTAAGATTGAGGATCTACCAGTGGTGCGAGAGTTCGCTGATGTATTCCCAGAGGAGCTACCAGGGTTACCTCCTCACCGTCAGGTAGAATTTCAGATTGATCTTGCACCGGGAGCAGCTCCAATTGCTCGAGCTCCTTACCGGTTAGCACCAGGAGAGTTACAGGAACTGTCTAATCAACTGCAGGAGTTGTTGGACAGGGGCTTTATTCGACCCAGTTCTTCGCCTTGGGGAGCCCCAGTTTTGTTCGTAAAGAAGAAAGACGGGTCATTCCGTATGTGTATCGACTACCGAGAGCTCAACAAGGTGACCACTAAGAACCGCTATCCGTTACCACGTATCGACGACTTGTTCGACCAGTTGCAAGGGTCGAGCTTCTACTCAAAGATCGACTTAAGGTCGGGTTATCACCAGGTAAGGGTTAGGGAAGAGGATGTTCCCAAGACAGCCTTTCGAACGCGCTACGGGCACTATGAGTTTTTGGTCATGCCGTTTGGATTGACCAATGCACCAGCAGTTTTCATGGATCTTATGAACCGCGTGTGCAAGCCATATCTCGACGAGTTTGTTATAGTGTTTATCGACGACATCTTGGTCTACTCCAAGAACAAGGAAGATCACGAGCGTCACCTACGTCTCATCTTGGAACTCTTGAGGAGGGAACAACTGTATGCAAAGTTTTCTAAGTGCGACTTTTGGATTCGGGAAGTGCATTTCCTTGGGCACGTTGTTAACGAGAAAGGGATACATGTGGACCCTGCGAAGGTGGATGCAGTTAAGAATTGGGCGGCACCAAAGACTCCGTCTGAGGTACGTCAATTTCTTGGTCTCGCCGGATACTATCGAAGGTTTATTAAAGACTTCTCGAAAATCGTGCAACCTCTCACCTCACTGACACAGAAGCACACGGCGTACTCGTGGGGAACGAAGCAGGAAGAGGCCTTTCAGATGTTAAAACAGAAACTTTGCAGTGCACCGATCTTGTCTTTGCCAGAGGGCACCGAAGATTTTGTGGTTTATTGTGACGCGTCAATTCAGGGTCTCGGTTGCGTGTTGATGCAACGCGAGAAGGTGATCGCTTATGCTTCTCGACAACTGAAGGTGCACGAGAAGAACTACACGACACACGACTTGGAGCTAGGAGCGGTGGTGTTTGCGTTGAAGATTTGGAGACACTATCTGTACGGTACCAAATGCACCATCTACACCGACCATAGGAGTCTCCAGCACATCTTCGACCAGAAAGAGTTGAATATGCGACAACGACGATGGGTGGAGTTATTGAACGATTATGAATGTGCCATCAAGTATCACCCGGGCAAGGCGAACGTTGTAGCCGACGCCCTCAGCAGGAAGGATAACGCACCTAGGCGTGTGCGAGCATTGCAACTCACGATTCAGTCCAATCTCCCTTCCCAGATACGAGACGCTCAGTTAGAAGCGTTGAAACCAGAGAATGTTCGAGCTGAAGCTTTACGTGGCTCGAGACAACGACTAGAACAAAAGGGAGACGGCGCTTACTACGTAACTGGACGCATTTGGGTCCCGCTCTTTGGCAACTTACGGGAACTTGTAATGGAAGAGGCACATAAGTCACGTTACTCCGTACATCCTGGATCAGATAAGATGTACCACGACCTGAAAACTACTTACTGGTGGCCCAGCATGAAGGCTCATATAGCAACCTACGTCAGCAAATGTTTGACTTGTGCTAAAGTCAAAGCAGAACATCAAAAGCCCTCAGGTCTACTGCAGCAACCAGAGATACCCACATGGAAGTGGGAACAGATCGCTATGGATTTCGTGACAGGACTACCAAGAACTCAGGCTGGGAATGACACTATTTGGGTGATTGTTGATCGCCTCACGAAATCAGCACACTTCCTAGCAATCAAGGAAACGGACAAGTTTTCTCAGCTGGCAGCAGTGTATCTCAAGGAAGTGGTTGCTAGGCATGGAGTGCCAACTTCTATCATTTCAGACCGTGATCCGCGTTTCACTTCAGAGTTATGGCAGTCTATGCATAAATCGTTTGGTTCCCAACTTGACATGAGTACCGCTTATCACCCGCAGACGGATGGTCAAAGCGAGCGCACCATCCAAACACTTGAAGATATGCTTCGAGCATGCGTACTCGACTTTGGAAAAGGATGGGAGAAACACCTACCGTTGATAGAATTCTCCTACAACAACAGCTACCATTCAAGTATTAAGGCAGCTCCGTTCGAAGCACTGTACGGACGGAAATGCCGTTCACCTCTCTGTTGGCATGAGGTGGGAGATAGTCAGATCACAGGACCTGAGTTTGTCCTTGAAGCATCAGAAAGCATTGTGCAGATCAGAAATCGTATGGCCGCAGCTCGCGATCGTCAGAAAAGCTACGCTGACAAGCGTAGTAAGCCGTTGGAATTCGAAGTTAATGACCGCGTTATGTTAAAGGTTTCACCCTGGAAGGGTGTGGTGCGTTTTGGGAAACGCGGCAAACTAAACCCTCGTTATGTAGGACCCTTCAAAATTTTAGAACGGATTGGAAAGGTGGCCTACAGGTTGGAATTACCTGCTGAGTTGGGTAATGTCCATGATGTATTTCATGTATCACAGCTAAAGAAGTGTTTGGTTGACGAAACACTAGTAGTACCATTCCAAGAACTAAAGATAGACGACAAATTGCAGTTTGTCGAAGAACCAATTGAAATCATGGATCGGGAAGTCAAAGTTCGTAAGCACAGCCGCATACCGATTGTCAGAGTTCGTTGGAACTCCAGACGGGGTCCAGAGTTCACGTGGGAACGCGAGGACCAGATGAAACTTAAGTATCCACATTTGTTTCCCACAGATCAGGCAGAACCTAGTGAACCTAGAGTTGAGGCAACTAGCGAATTTCGGGACGAAATTCCCATTCAAGTTGGGGAGGATGTGACACCCCAGGAAAACCAGCAAACGATGTAACCTACCTAGCTTTAACCTGTATAGCTTACGTTAGTGAGTGCGTACCAAATTTCGGGACGAAATTTCCTTTTAGTTGGGGATACTGTGACAACTCGTATTTCGAACCTGTTTTTGTGTAACATTATGTGATTGTGTGAACATTAGTGAATAACATGATATGTGTCTTTTATGTGAAATCGTGATATATGTTGTATGCTACATAACCCGAATACACGACCCATTTGCCTACACAATCCATTCGGCCCACACTTGGACTCGAGACCTTGGAAGTAGCCCAAGTAGGGGTCGGCCCACTCCCTTGTTATACGGTTACAATAATTCATTAGGGCTACTCCCCATCATTTGCAACCAAGAAACACACACAAACACCTAAAAATCAATCTCTGCTGAATCGGAACCGAAGCCAGCCACCCCGTCACATCAAAGCTTTGAACCCGAATCCTTCTCTTCTCGGTTAGTATGATATTCATGATTATGTGTTTATTTGATTTGTTAATGATTGGACCGCATGTTAGTTGGATCGATTGATGATGTTTTACACTTGGTTATATGTCGTATGGATGCATGATCATCGGATTGAATGTTATTGCTTAGTTATTATTTTGTTGTTAAACGGTTTATAGAATAGGCTTGACAAACCGGTTGTGATATTATGATTCGGGAATGAGGTTTGGGGCTGTTGATAGTAAATAAACTGATCAATCACATGAATCCGATCATAGGTTCTGCATATTGGTAAACTAATGTTCTTGATGTTGTTATGAATGTTCTGGATTATTGATTAACTGTTGATTTGATCCGATTTGTGAAACTGCTAATCTGTTTACTGAATTTACGGAGTGATTGTTGCTAGAATTATGGAAACTAGTTACACACATCACGGTTGCGACTCGGTATCTCCCATTACGACTCGAGACCTCACACTTGTACACACACAGCACAACTCGAAACCGTGGTTGCGAGTCCGGTTGCGACTCGAAACCGACACAAACAGCATGAACCGAAACCACGGTTGCGAGTCAGGAAGCGACTCGAAACCGGACCATGACAAGCCGAGACCCCAGTTGCGAGTCCCGTTGCGACTCGTAACCGCCTTTGGTTGCGACTCGAGATCGCTGGTTGCGACTCGGGACCTTTCCTCGTTGCGACTCGAGACCATGAAACCTTACACGCTGATATTGGGCCTGCACACTATCATAAGCCCAACTGATTGGGCTGAACACTTGGACTTTGCTTGTTTACGTGACTGTTTACGTTGATAGGGTGTTGAATACTTGTACAACTTGTTACAATACGTGTAGAACCTACGTGCAGTATTTGAATACGAATCTGATTGGTATGATAACTTTGGTAGGACGTGGTTGATTGCTTATTAACTTAATCGAACTGTGTGAATCATACCGAGCAACCCCAGGTGAGTTCATTGCATCTTCTCAAGCATGCGTCCCGGTGGTTTGGGACAACTGATAAACATTTGGAAGGGAAACTTGGGGTAAACAACTGAAACATAGAAACAATCACTTACCGGATTGCCTGTAGGGCAATGGGGTAATTAGTTGATAGCGCTATTAGGTTTGGCACCCTCACACCGGGCCGTAAGGACGGGCGTGAACTAATTACTGGGACAACTTGTAACGCGGATATAAGACCTCCTACAGTTTGTCAAGGTTGTTTGATACCTTGACTTGACCAATGCCTGTAGGGCATTGGGGTTAGGCATTCCCATCATTGACGCTGCATACGGTACAACAAACGAATTAACAACGATATCAGAAACATACAACGAGTTGACTTAACTAATATCTGGTAACTTCCCACGTAAGCAACACCTTGAACTCACCAGCGTAGTCTGACACACTTGTTGCATGCTTGTAGGTCGTTAACTGTGGAGCGTGGACTTGCTATCTGGGAGTGCTGGAGTTGTCATGGATCGAAGCTATGAGATTGCTAGTATTGACACTTTGGTTTTGAATTATTATGAAACGATTACAAAATAATTTATTATATGCTTCCGCTACTCGACATTATTGGTTTGATAACATGTTTTATTAAGTATTTTCTATTGGTTCAATGTGATTGGTGGCTCAGACTCTGATGTGTAACACGCCTAAGCGGGGGTTTCCGCAGGTGGTATTTTGGGGGTGTTACACAACCTCCATTATTTTCGATCGAGACGCGCGTTTTACTTCTGAGTTGTGGCAAGCTATGCATAAATCCTTTGGCTCACGTTTGGACATGAGCACCGCTTATCATCCACAAACGGATGGGCAGTCCGAACGCACCATCCAAACCCTAGAAGACATGCTTAGGGCATGTGTAATCGATTTTGGCAAGAGTTGGGAGAAGCACCTACCGCTAGTGGAATTCTCGTATAATAACAGCTACCACACCAGCATTCAGGCAGCACCCTTTGAAGCACTGTATGGTCGTAAATGCCGATCACCTCTTTGCTGGGCGGAAGTTGGTGACAGCCAGATCACAGGCCCAGAACTGGTGGTAGACACAACGGAAAGGATTGCCCAGATCAGACAACGCATGGCGGCAGCTCGTGACCGCCAGAAAAGTTACGCTGATAAGCGTAGGAAACCGCTAGAATTCCAGGTCGGTGACCGGGTTCTACTTAAAGTCTCACCCTGGAAGGGTGTGGTTCGTTTTGGTAAACGGGGCAAGCTGAATCCGCGGTATGTCGGACCATTCGAAATTACCGAGAAAATCGGTAAGGTTGCTTATAGATTGAATCTGCCTAAAGAGCGGAGTGTGGTGCACAACGTCTTTCACATATCTAATCTGAAGAAGTGTCTGTCAGGTGAAACACTCGTAATCCCTTACAAGGAACTCACCCTTGACGAACAGCTACACTTTACTGAGGAACCGATTAAGATCACGGATCGAGAAATCAAAACCCTCAAACGTAGCCAGATACCTCTAGTGCGAGTTCGTTGGAACTCGCGACGTGGCCCAGAGTTTACCTGGGAGCGGGAAGACCAGATGAAGCGCAAGTATCCCCAGTTGTTCCCAAACGAAACTTCCAGCACTGAAGCTACAACCGAATTTTGGGAGGAAATTCCAAACTAACGGGGGGATGATGTGACACCCCGTTGAAACGTTCTCACTCACACTAGCTTGACAGTGGCTGCCTTAACTTTCGGGACGAAAGTTCTTAAAACTTGGGGATAATGTGACATTCTAGGTTTTCCCGAACAACTATCTTGTATTGAAATTTTGTGTGCATATATTATAAAATGAAAGGTGTGAATTATCTTGATGTGCTATGTGTTGATGATGTGTACGTATAAAATATAGTTATGAATATGCTTATAATGGTGAACCGAGACCCAAAAGGGCCCGACTCGAGACCACTCGGTCTCGAGTGACCCACATCAGTTGGGCCGCACCCCTTGTGAGTCCACTTGAAAGCCCATTAGGGTGTATCACCATGGTATGGGTATAAAACACATACATCAGCCGACTTACCTCATTTGGACAACAATCATCACCCCAAATCCCCAAACATTCTCTCACACTCACTCCCACACTCTCCCACTTCCTCTCACTAAAACCCTAGTCACACCGTCCTATCCACTTGTCTCGAAGCAACAGCAGCAGCTCAAGCTCTTATTTCTAGCTCACATCCTTAGCTAGGAGGCTCCTTCGGTTGATTTCACACCAGACCCACACCCAAGCGCCATTCGGTTAGTATTCATGACTACTTGATGACAATGTGCAATAGCGATACTTAGTTAGCTACGTGCCTTGTCTAAGATGTCTCCTTGCATGATCTTGTGTGGTTTAGTGAGAAAATGGTTAAATGATGTAGATGTTTGTTTAAGAGTAAGAAGAACCGATAAGTTGTGTGTTGAATACAAATCTGTTTTGGTGCTAGTTATGGGCTGAATTCATGATAATGGGTTATGTTTTGGAAATAGGGATTTAAATATGACATGATTTCTCAAAAGAATAATATAGATGATGATGTGATACTATGAATATAGGCTGAGATTGTTTGTATGAATGATGCCAAATGATTTTTAGGACAAAATAATGTTGATCATGTTCATACTAATTTAGAGGAATAAAACAGTAATACATGTTAGAGTTGTTTTGTTAGGATGATGAAAACCCTGATGAAGAATAATTTGGATATGTGATGAGCTGTATGAATATGCTTAGAATATTTGAAATTTGATGATTTGATCCGTTTTGGTGTGTTTGCGGAATCGGGAACATGTTTGTGCAATATGATTGGATAGTACAAAGTTAGGACAGGTTCTAGAAGGATTTCCTCGGTGGTCTCGGCTCAACGACTGTCTCATTTTGGTTGCGACTCGAGACTACTATAGGGAACGACTCGAGATCAAGCAGCGGACTATAAGGACTCGAAACCATCAAGATCTCGACTCGAGATCTCCTGATCTCGACTCGAGATTTGGACTCGAGATCTCCAAGGTTGCGACGCAATATTCACTACTCGAGACCCTCCGGCTGTGACTCGAGACCTCGTACTCTCGAGTCGAGACCACCTGGTCTCGACTTGGCTGCTTGACTCCGTTATTGGGCCACAATGCGAGACAACATGTTTTGGGATGTACATGATTGGCCTGATACTGTTTAACTGGATTACGTGCTGCCATGATGTAACTGTTTAACTGATAGAATAGGCCCAATAATGTGTAGGGTACTGAATGCTATGTGTTAGTTATGTGTAGAATCTACGTGACTTAATTGTATCCGAGCCTGACCCATACTAGTACCCCTATTAGGACGTGGCGACCAGCATACCTAACCAAGTAAACTATACTGCCGAGCAACCCAAGGTGAGTTCACAACTTTTAAAGCATGCGTTCCCGGTGGTTCGGGAAACGGAAACTTAAGCAACGCTATCCCTCTCGTAAGGGATACAAACCTACTTTTCTCCCCTTAAACGGGACTCTTAGTTAATTACGGTTTATACGGAATGCAACGAGCAACACTAAACGAAACTCTATCACTCAAGTCCCTACTACGTGATACCGATTAGTCGCCGGGGTCTGGCGAACGGGTTATTAGTTGATAGCTCTATTTAGGTCTAACCAGCCTCACACCGACCCTTGTTACTGGGAACGGGAGTGAACTAATGTACTCTGGCAACCGTCAATGATGATAGAACATTGACAAACGGGGCACTGCGGAAACGTGGGGTTAATTAGTATTCGGTATTGGAAAAACAGTTTAGTCGCTTACTTATGGGGTAGCTCCCCATGACATGTATAAACGGATAAATTAACTAGTGAAACAAGTTTTTGGTAATCATAAACTGGACAACTCGTGAACTCGCCAACATTTTTGTTGATACCCTACTGCATGCGTTGCAGGTACCCAGTGACTCAGGAGCTTGCTACTTGGGGATGTGTAAAGGTCGTCTAACCCATATGTTGGGTTCTAATTAAACTCGAACCATGAACTTGTTTTAAAATTGTTTTGTCTACGCTTCCGCTACTTATGTTACTATTTGAATTTAAAACTTTTTGAACTTGATTATGATATTTGTTGACCCTGTGGTTGGTGAATAACACTTATGTTGTTAATTGAATAGCTCAGTATAATTGGTGGTTGGATCCTGGTCAGTCAAGCCCTCAAGCGGTGATACTCCGCATGTGGATTTTGGGGGTGTGACAGAAATAGGCTTTGAGGGGTTCGGTATGCTAAAATAAACTTATTTGATCAATAGAGACTAAAAGCGTCAAAAGTGCATAAGTTTGCATTTTCGCACATATCTTACGTCCTGCATATATCCGGACATCCAAAAATTTATGTAATCATTAAAATATTTTATTTTAGTGATTGGCATGATAAAATTCCATTCGTCGCGTAATTTGGATCGTTTTTGTGTTCATTACGATTTCCGTCGTAATTAACCAAACAACACAACCGTACGACCACACGAACCGACATCCGAGATGTTTTTTGAGCATATCTTAAGTTCCCTATACTTTAACTTTATTTTAGAGCCTTGAAATGGGGTTAACGGGGCTTAAAAGTGCAAAAAAAATCAAGTTTTACAAGTGCAGGGACCATTTTTGAAATTTCTGGCAGATACATTGAACTTGGTCCACTTTTGAGATTTTATGGTTTTAACCCAAGGTTTTGCAATACCATGGGCTAATATTCAATGGTTTTTATAATACCATGGATTCATTCTAGGGGCTCCCATGGTTTTACAAAACCATGGGCACATGTGTACGGTTAAGATTAAAGCACGTTATTCGACGAACGATCTTAACGGTTCCATGAAATCTATAAATACCCCTCCATTCTCATTTGCAAAACCCACATTTGAATCTGATTTTGGCCCTCTAAGTTGGAGTTTATACTTCATACCTGAGGGTAAATCGGATCAAATCTTGCGGGGACCTTCTGTAAGTATTCTTTTGTGCTTTTCTTTCGTTTTAGCGTTAAAGTCAAACTGTGTTTGACTTTCTGCATTGACCAGTTTATGGTCAAGGCAAAGTTCGTTTGAACTTCATAACGTGAGCGTAATCACGATGGTTATAGTCCCTAGTGACTATACCTACTGATTACCACGTTATCTAGGCTCAGTGACGAGTCGTAGTTTCGGCCAAAATGCGTATTCTTGCGTATTTTGTAACCAAACTACTTTTGGGTATCAAGACCCTTTGTCTTGATACCAAACCTGTTTTTAAACTTTGTTAAACATGTTTTAACATGTTTAACTCGTCACTTTTAGAATTGTGCTTGTCTAGGGTCGTAAAGGTAAGCGATCTAAACAATCGCTTGTGCTTTCGAACCCAACCCATTTGGCCGATCATTAGGATCCGACCAAACACTTTAGTTGACCATACCTGTATAGGGAAAAACCTTCCGAGGTTATACCTTATGGTCACTTCGTTTAAGTAGTTGTATGATAGGTAGTTTATATGTCTTAGGTAAATTACCAAAATACCCTTTTTACGCATAAATTCATTTTAAGCATATGTAACCTAAATTTTGACATCTAAACTGATTAGTAACTATGTTAGACATGTTAAGGCATATTTTACTTGTCATAGTACTAGTTAAGCGGTCCGAACACGTTTTACGTGAACGACGCGTTAAAGTAGCATAAGCTACCTAAACGGGTCGTAATGGTTCGTAAGCACTTAGGTTAGGTTTCATTTTAGTATATGGGCTTTGTTAAACCATATCATATGAGTTCCAATACTCATTTGGTTTACGAAACCTCATACTATCCAATCCCCCGACTTAGGTCCGGTTATTTATGTAGTTATTTATATAGGGTGCCGTTTGATTCCGTGATCTCTCTAGCTTTGCTTGGTTGTTGTTCAAGACTTCTAAGCACCCTCAAGTGAGTACATAGTCCCCTCCTTTACTGTTTTTCAAACGTTTTGGGGTGAAACACATGTGCCTACTTGTTACTTTCATGCTTTCCATGTTTTCATATCATATACTTGCTATGTTCACTAGTACACTATTAGTACATGATTTCATTATGTTTTTGCTATGTATGTCCATTGTGTGCATACTTAGTACATCGTTTTACATGACATTTTATGCTATGTATGTTCGTTTAGCAAATACTTAGTGCATTGCTTTCATTACATTTCATGCTATGTATGTTCATTTGTTGTATACTTAGTACATTCACATCACATCACATGCTTACATTTTGGTATGACATTTGGTTTGTTTAAATGGGACAATATACATTCATTAACATTGATCACGCCGTTCGTTAGTAGGTAGTGGTACCATAGGAATTGACAACTCCCGTTCCTGACATCCTAGGTATGTTTGGATGGAAGGAATGACCGAATTCGATATACATTTACACAGATAGACCTTTAAATTCGTTTAGGGGTTTATCGCCACAGTCGCAAGGCTTGAATGTATGCATTTTCACAACACCGCATAGATGTTTGTATCAGTATAGCATGCATTTCCACAAAACATAACTTTGATTTAAACCAAGTTTTACTTCAATACTTTGTTTTGTGCATTTTACCTATGGTTTAGTTGATGTATTTCACTAGCCATACATATCATTTTGGTTACACATTACATGATTTACATTTGACACATAAACATTTTTTACATTGGTTATACATTACATGATTTACATTTGACAAAAACATTTTGACATATTATTCAATACATTTGGCAATTGGTTTAAACATAGACATTTTACATTGGTGGTTTGTTTGGGTAAGTGATTTAAGTAACGAGGCATGTGTAATATGATACAAGCATGGTGGATACGCCGCTGGTACTTCCTATATATAAGTGTTTGTATGATATTACATATCGCAGCGTTGTTTAAATCATTCCAGTTTAGACATATAACATATTTTTCACAAGACATTGTTTTACAAACAACTTATTTTATACAAACTCATTTTTACTTGGTTATTCATTTAACCTTACATTACTCCTTTACATATCATCTACCTTATTATCGCTTTTCAAACGTTTTATAAAAGCAAACACTTAAACTGGATTCATGACAAGTTTTCATTAAACATTTTCTTAAACCTAAGTCATGAATCCTATTTTCACAAAACTTATGTACTCACCGGCATTTTTATGCTGATGTATTTTCAAATGTGTTTCAGGTACAATAGTTGATGATATTTGATGATGATATTGATGCATGCTCACGTAGGATTGGACGAGGCCTTAGTGACATTAAAAGATGCAAGACTAGTTAACTATGTTATATTTTTCTTTGTTGTTAAGACATTGTAATACATTTAATTCAATAAAACGAAATTGTTTAATCCATGGTTGTGAAACAATGATTCTGTTACAACACTCCCTGACGTTTCCGCCACGTTTTGTTGTTTTACGTGGTCAGGGTGTGACAGAAAAGTTGGTATCAGAGCTCATGGTTATAGGGAATTAGGTTATTAGTAATGCTTTGACCTAGTCTATAACCTTCCTAGGACCCTAACGCGAGTTTACTTACGTTTAGTCACAATACTGTCACCTATCCTTAGGCGACAACCATAATAAGAACACAAATTTCAAATCCTCTTTGAAAACTAATCATCTGTTCTAGGATGATTGATTACTAGGTTTTGAACCCTTTTTTATAAGGTTTTGAACCCTCTAAGTTTTCAAATCTCTTCAAAGTTTGGGTCTTATAATGTGAACACGTCCAAACTGGAAGGGTGAATGCCTGTACTCTGAGTTTTCTGTCTAAGGCTAGAGTGTTCGTACAAATCCGCAGAATCGGACCAGTCACTCTTACCTGGGAACTCTTGGGGTGAGTGTCCACTTATAGGCGAGCATGTCTTCAGTGATACATTGATATGACCCGTTTACTTTGATTAGTCACCGTCTCATTTGTTTGCCCCTTAGGTAACAAACGAACGATCGCAATTTCTATGCATTGCCATTCTGTTTTGTTTATCCGATAACATTTCCCTTGTTTCTTCCTATGTCTTTCATTTTCTTCTAGAATGTCTCTTCATCTCAACAACGATCAAATGTCCGAGCAAACAGCCAAATTTGCCCAGCAAATAGGCGAAGTGATACTGAAGTCTGTGGATCTAGGCATTGCCATGTCTCGTCTCAAAAATGGAGCCACTCAAGAGTCACCGAAGGAAGCAGAAGTCAGGCCTTCACCAAAATCAAGAAAGCGTAAGGCTTCAAAGAAACCCGCAGCAGTTACACCTAATCAAGCGGGACCTAGCCAAGTGGCAGCGCCACCGGCTAGAAAGCCGTACTTAGGAACTGCCCCATGGTGCAAACAATGCAACCGTCATCATTCAAACCTCTTACCCTGCTTCAAATGTACCTACTGTGGACGATGGGGACATTTGGATAACATATGCCGCTTTGCTATCCAAAACAAAACTGTTGCACATCTTGTTGCTACCCAACCCCAAGTCAACCCTACTCAAGCCTGTTTACCGTCTGGTACTTGGTACAACTACGGAAAAACGAGCTATTTCAGGAACAAATGATCAAAGGATTGTCAATGCAAATCCAACCCACGGATGAACATTTGGCTGATCAGAAGAAGCTGCCGTTTTAAACAATTTGAAATTTATGCCTTTGTATCTTTTGTTGAACCCTGAAACAATCTTTTTTGTTTATAAATAAATTGTTGTTCAGAATTCTGATGCACAAGTGTAGTTACGTAGATTCCCTCGAAAAATTTTAAGTACTCATTTCATTCTAAGAGACGAAGTACAAGAAATAAAGCGAAATTATGAGTAATCGTGCTTTTTGGCACATTTGTGCCTTTGAATCCTTGGTTAGATAACTGAGGATATTTTCAATCTCATACCCATATCATTACATTCTGGTTATCATAACAATATACATAGTATACATTTTTCAAAAACAACCTACATGATTTCAAAAGCATTGTCTATGTTTTCAAAAACCACCTCCATGATTTCAAAAGCATTGTCTATGTTTTCAAAAACAACCTTCATGATTTCAAAATTTAGTCTGAAAACAATATTTACATAGAATATGTTCTTATCAAGTGCATGATTTCAAAGAGCATTATTCATATTTTCAAAAACCTTATACGTAATTTCAAAATTCATCTCGCATGATTTTAAACCATTTTTTTATCTAATACACCTACTTTATGATTTGAAAAAGTATTATATATAAGGTTTCAAAAACATAAACACATTTTTAAAAAGAAACCCCATGCATAGCTTTAAAAAACATTTTTCTCATACATTAACTTCAACCCTCAAATTCCGCTTAATATGTCGCCTTGGCATATCTAGCATCTCAACTTCTTCAGCATTTTTACTTCATATTTTGATTTAAGCACATCTAGTGCAAGGTTCAAAACATCTTCAACTTCTAAAAACCATATGGGATCTTCTTATCGTTACAATTAGACCCCTGTGGATAATTATCATTCAAATCAGAGTCCTTAATTGGATTCCATGTGTATCCTAATTCGAACATTTCGGTTCCTTATAATCGAAATCGAATTTTCTCTTTAAGATCCTTTCATCCTTATAGTTGGATTCTTGGAAATATTTAAAGAACCAATCAAAATCCACTGATTGGATATCTGGTGTGCTTTAAATGCATGTGCACAGTTAGCAGGACAAATTAACAAAATGATAACAAATTTAAAATCAAGTTAAACAATTATGTGATTATGTGTTTATGCATTTTGTGATTTCTTTTATGCATTTTGTGTTTTTGTATACTCTGGATATTCGTTATCCAAATCCTCGTAGAACCTTTCATATCTTTATATGAGGGATTCGTAGTAGGATATTCAAAAAGGTACTACCTTAAATCCTTATTGGGCTTCTACGTGATAGTCAAGACCCTTAGATTATTTAGTACCATTCCATGATTCAAAAGAGACCCTTTGAGTGGTCTAGTCAAAAGATTGATTTAGAATCTGGTTAAGACATGTGATGATATAAGCTGAAAAGACTCCTTGGAGGTCTAGAGATCATTTTTTAACTCAATTAAAAAGGACCCCAGTATGGTCTAGTCACACTCATCACAGGTTTGTTCATTTGGTTTCCCCTACACATTATAAAATACACTGTGCAAACTATGCAAGGAATTACGTAATTATGGACGTGTACATAATTATGAAATTCAGTGCACAGAAACCACGGTAAGACTTATTATGTGTAAGAACCGATAGTGACAACCATAACAAAATGTGAACAATGTAATAGAGGTACGGTGGACGCACCAATAACACTTTATATACTTGTATATAAGTGTCCCTCTCACATTTCAAGCATGATGTTATTTAAAGTTACTATAAGTTCAGGACTCTAACCAGTGTTGTTCGATCTTTTCAACCTCATATTTCAAGCTCTCACAAGTTTCCTCTAAGATAAATTTCGGGACGAAATTTCCTGAAGTAGGGGAGACTGTAACATCTGTGTCACTTCAACCATCAAACAAATACCAAACCAATGAAATATTGTGTTTCATACTTGGGATTTGTATAAATATGTGTATCATTTGCACATATCAATTCTTGTTCGATTTCGGGCTCTAAATCGCTTTCTGGAAGGTTATACGCGCACTGATGTGTAAATATAACCAGTTTAATGCAACAAACACTCCGGAATAGTTACATAGGCTTAACATACCTTAAATAACCTTTACATAACTTATAAATAAGTTTTGGAAGGTTTGGTGTGCCGAAATCAAGTTAATTCGCTTACAGGGACTAAAATTGACAAACTGCAAAAGTATGTCGATTCGTACTGTAACGAACATTCCGGAACTTGATCATAAGTTAAACATACCCTAAATATCCTTTACATAGCTTAGAAATAGGCTTTGAGGGGTTCGGGATGCTAAAATAAACTTACTTGACCAATAGAGACTAAAAGCGTCAAAAGTGCATAAGTTTGCATTTTCGCACATATCTTACGTCCTGAATATACCCGGACATCCAAAAATTTATGTAATCATTAAAATATTTTATTTTAGTGATTGGCATGATAAAATTCCATTCGTCGCGTAATTTGGATCGTTTTTGTGTTCATTACGATTTCCATCGTAATTAACCAAACAACACAACCGTACGACCAAATGAACCGACATTCGAGATGTTTTTGAGCATATTTTAAGTTCCCTATACTTCAACTTTATTTTAGAGCCTTGAAATGGGGTTAACGGGGCTTAAAAGCGCAAAAAGATCAAGTTTTACAAGTGCAGGGACCATTTTTGAAATTTCTGGCAGATACATTGAACTTGGTCCACTTTTGAGATTTGATGGTTTTAACCTATGGTTTTGCAATACCGTGGGCTAATATTCAATGGTTTTTATAATACTATGGATTCATTCTAGGGGCTCCCATGGTTTTACAAAACCATGGGCACATGTGTACGGTTAAGATTAAAGCACGTTATTCGACGAACGATCTTAACGGTTCCATGAAATCTATAAATACCCCTCCATTCTCGTTTGCCAAACCCACATTTGAATCTGATTTTGGCCCTCTAAGTTGGAGTTCATACTTCATACCTAAGGGTAAATCGGATCAAATCTTGCGGGGACCTTCTGTAAGTATTCTTTCGTGCTTTTCTTTCGTTCTACTGATTACCACGTTATCTAGGCTCAGTGACGAGTCGTAGTTTCGGCCAAAATGCGTATTCTTGCGTATTTTGTAACCAAACTACTTTTGGGTATCAAGACCCTTTGTCTTGATACCAAACCTGTTTTTAAACTTTGTTAAACATGTTTTAACATGTTTAACTCGTCACTTTTAGAATTGTGCTTGTTTAGGGTCGTAAAGGTAAGCGATCTAAACAATCGCTTGTGCTTTCGAACCCAACCCATTTGGTCGATCATTAGGATCCAACCAAACACTTTAAGTGACCATAGTTGTATAGGGAATAACCTTCCGAGGTTATACCTTATGGACACTTCGTTTAAGTAGTTGTATGATAGGTAGTTTATATGCCTTAGGTAAATTACCAAAATACCCTTTTTACGCTTAAATTCATTTTAAGCATATGTAACCTAAATTTTGACATCTAAACTGATTAGTAACTATATTAGACATGTTAAGGCATATTTTACTTGTGATAGGACTAGTTAAGCGGTCCGAACGCGTTTTACGTGAACGACGCGTTAAAGTAGCATAAGCTACCTAAACGGGTCGTAATGGGTTGTAAGCACTTAGGTTAGGTTTCATTTTAGTATATGGGCTTTGTTAAACCATATCATATGAGTTACAATACTCATTTGGTTTACGAAACCTCATACTATCCAATCCCCCGACTTAGGTCTGGTTATTTATGTAGTTGTTTATATAGGGTGCCGTTTGATTCCGTGATCTCTCTAGCTTTGCTTGGTTGTTGTTCAAGACTTCTAAGCACCCTCAAGTGAGTACATAGTCCCCTCTTTTACTGTTTTTCAAACGTTTTGGGGTGAAACACATGTGCCTACTTGTTACTTTCGTGCTTTCCATGTTTTCATATCATATACTTGCGATGTTCACTAGTACACTATTAGTACACGATTTCATTATGTTTTTGCGATGTATGTCCATTGTGTGAATACTTAGTACATCGTTTTACATGACATTTTATGCTATGTATGTTCATTTAGCGCATAGCTAGTGCATTGCTTTCATTACATTTCACGCTATGTATGTCCATTGGTGCATACCTAGTGCATTGTTTTACATTACCTTTTCATGCTATGTATGTTCATCATACTTAGTACATTTGTTTTACATCACATGCTATGTATGTTCATTTGTTGCATACTTAGTACATTCACATCACATCACATGCTTACATTTTGGTATGACATTTGGTTTGTTTAAATGGGACAATATACATTCATTAACATTGATCACGCCGTTCGTTAGTAGGTAGTGGTACCACAGGAATTGACAACTCCCGTTCCTGACATCCTAGGTATGTTTGGATGGAAGGAATGACCGAATTCGATATACATTTACACAGATAGACCTTCAAATTCGTTTAGGGGTTTATCGCCACAGTCGCAAGGCTTGAATGTATGCTTTTTCACAACACTGCATAGATGTTTGTATCAGTATAGCATGCATTTCCACAAAACATAACTTTGATTTAAACCAAGTTTTACTTCAATACTTTGTTTTTTGCATTTTACCTATGGTTTAGTTGATGCATTTCACTAGCCATACATATCATTTTGGTTACACATTACATGATTTACATTTGACACATAAACATTTTTGACATTGGTTATACATTACATGATTTACATTTGACATAAACATTTTGACATATTATTCAATACATTTGGCAATTTGTTTAAACATAGACATTTTACATTGGTGGTTTGTTTGGGTAAGTGATTTAAGTAACAAGGCATGTGTAATGTGTTACAAGCATGGTGGATACGCCGCTGGTACTTCCTATATATAAGTGTTTGTATGATATTACATATCGCAGCGTTGTTTAAATCATTTCAGTTTTGACATATAACATATTTTTCACAAGACATTGTTTTACAAACAACTTATTTTATTCAAACTCATTTTTACTTGGTTATTCATTTAACCTTACATTACTCCTTTACTTATCATCTACCTTATTATCTCTTTTTAAACGTTTTATAAAAGCAAACACTTAAACTGGATTCATGACAAGTTTTCATTAAACATTTTCTTAAACCTAAGTCATGAATCCTCTTTTCACAAAACTTATGTACTCGCCGACATTTTTATGCTGATGTATTTTCACATGTGTTTCAGGTACAGTAGTTGATCATATTTGATGATGATATTGATGCATGCTCACGTAGGATTGGACGAGGCCTTAGTGACATTAAATGATGCAAGACTAGTTAACTATGTTATATTTTTATTTGTTGTTAAGACATTGTAATACATTTAATCCAATAAAGCGAAATTGTTTAATCCATGGTTGTGAAACAATGATTCTGTTACAACACTCCCCGACGTTTCCGCCACGTTTTGTTGTTTTACGTGGTCAGGGTGTGACATGATGAGATGACATCGGTAGAGGAGGTCCTCATAGACTGTATAAATTATCTTACGGTGGGGTTGGAAAACAGTTTTCAAGAAATCAACGTCTTGCACCAGAGGTTGAACATTCTTGTGACACCTCCCATGGAACCAATCCTCCCTCAAGAGGATTGGAACCTAGCTCTTGGAGTCAACAATCCTACTGGATGGGATGGCTTTCCAGCGCAGCCTCCTCTTGAAAATCTACAAGAAGTCCCGGTGGAGGTTGCACCCCCTCAAACCGATGCCAATGAGCCAGCCTTTCTTCTCCCAAGGGAGATAGAGGAATGGCTCGCCGGCGTGTGAGGGACCCATTTCCGGAGGAAGAAGTTCTTCAAGCCGCATCCAACCGAGAGAATTATCTTTTCGAAAATTTTGCTAATAGAATAAACTTTAGGCTAGAACTTCTTGGTTTAGACTTCTTGTGCTTCTTTTGACCTATTTATCTAGAATTTTAACTTATTAGGAATATTATGTAATTTCTCTATTAAATGGAATGATGGTTTTAGTTAAATTGGTGTTTGGATGATGTTGTAATGGATAAAACACACTCGGCATGGTGAAGGATACCAAGGGAACCTTGAACAAGCAACCCATGCACAAAAACAGGGCCACCCGACAATTTTTTCTTCATTACAGCAAGTTCAGCACGGGGCCGTGCTCACCCAACACTCCCCGTGCCCAACCATCTGCAGAAACTGCCCAGTTCAGGTAACTGGACACGGGGCGTGCTCGCTGAACACGCCCCCGTGCCCAGGCTTCTGTTTCTTTTTACTAATTTCTGTTACTGGCGATCTGAACACGGGGCGTGCCCGGACACCACGAGGCCGTGTCCAGACGCCCAGTAACATAAATTTTTGCTTTTTCACACCTTTTTACACATTCAATCAACCTAAAAACTTATTTTTGGGACACATTGAGGACAATGTGTAATTTAAGTGTGGGGGGGATGCTAAAACCTTGAATCTTGCAAGTCCTAACTACAAGCCTTACACAAAACTCTATCAGAACCGCTAATCACCCCAAATTTTTTCAAAAAAATTTTCATTTTTTTTACTTGTCTAGGTTTAACTTGGGAATTTCAATTTCTAAAAAGGTTATATTTTTACAAATTTACAACCGATAGCGTCGTGATAAAAAGAACCAACATAAGAAAATTATGAAACGGCATAACAAATCTAGTTGTTGATTATATATACTTGATCACGAAAAAACCCATTCCCACAAAAAGTCAGTTTTGTGCCTTTATTGAGCATACAAATACACATCTTTAAACTAAATGCTCATTTTCCGTTTCTTGTGTGAATAGCCGCTTGGTTCTTACAACTCTAGAACTTGCCACGGCGACACATTCCCGGTCCTTACCAACTTAAACCCGAGTAAGTAAATGATGGAGGCATTAGGACTAACCCTTTTATTTCTACACCATTATTTTTCTTTTTTTTACCACCTACCCAAAATCCCCCTAGTTAACCCCTTTCAGCCTAAACCTTTTCATTTCTTAACCCAAAACAAACACCCTTTTACCCACCAAAAACCCTTTTTTTTATTTTTAACCCTTTATTTTAGTAACAAAGCTCGGTTTTTCTTATGACTTCCTTAAAAAAAAATTGATGATGAAGCCAAAAGAAATAAACAAACAATTATCAAAAAGAACTTTGTTTGAAAAAGTGCTTCATCAAAATAAAAGGTTACAAAAAAATAAAAAGTCTTTCGAAAACCGACACTTTTTACACCTTTCACCCTTTTACTAACCACTAACCCAACCACCTACTTTAACCCAAGCCTAACCCTTCACTCAAAAAGTCCTCTTGATATTTACAAAGGTGTATAGTTAAAAAGGAGGAGGATTGATTGCTTGGCAAGCTTATGGTAGGAGTAAGTTCCATGCCGCTCTCGAGTGATTCACTAAAATACATCTTCGGCCGAGTGTTGAGTGATCCCCCGTGAGGTATGTGAACTTGTACATAAATGGAATTTTTAAAAAGGCATGTTATGCCCTAATAAGTAATTTATCTTATGTAATGTCCCACCCCAACTGATGGCGGAATCATCGGGGCATGGCACTGAGCGAAACAGATTGTCCAGAAGTTTCCATAACAACTATCATTACTATTCAATTTATATAATATGTCCCATACCGTACCTCAAATAGCAAACAAATTATTACAGATAACATCTAGTCAAATATTCTGTTCCGACAACTCAGATTTAAATATAAATACAGCAATTGTTTATCTGCTTCTAGAGACCCATAATTTGACCACTACAGACAACTATTTGTTGGGCTCTAGAGCTTTATTCTAGCCTCACTTACCTAGCAGATAAGCATCTTAAACACTTGTCACATACGTTAAAATAATGTCAATACATAAAATGTAAAGGTGAGCATACAAGTTTGATAATAGCATAATAGAGTTCGAAATAGTTTACGCATAACCAGCACGTACACAGAGGAAAACGAAGCATGTTAATTATCGACATGGATCTATCGATACCAATGACTGCGGGTTGACTGCCGAGGCAGTTCGCAATACATGATTACCACCGTAATCCATGCAAGTAGTTGTCCTTAACAATCCTCGTGTGAACGCGTGCTGAGTCCAAACTATAGTACTATCCTCGTTAAATCAGGTAGACAGCATTCCACGTGTAAACATAACAACAAGCATTCATTTAGTCACGTAATACATGCGGTAACGGTTAACATTTAAAGTAATTGAGTAGTGTGTTCGATTGTGATTTAGAATAAGTAACGTATGTAATACCAAAAAGTGCTAAAGCAAAAAGGGTTCTAGTATACTCACAATGATTGATGGACTGAAGGGAGCACTTGAGAGTAGGGTTAGCCTGAATAGTTCGATAGCATAACGATAAGCAACGCGTAAAACGGAAAACAAATGTCGGAGGGTCGGATAGCTGGTCGATCGGACGGTTGTCCGATCGGTCGGCTGGCCGTTCAACTTGACAGTCCATTCAGACAGCTGTCCGGTCGGTTGGTAGGCCGATCGGATGGCTGTTCGAGTGGATTGTTTCTTCCTTTGAGAAGGATGTGTTTATGTATGATGGTTTGACTTTTGAAGTTTTCGTTGTAGCATTTGAAAACATTGAAGTATCTTTACCTTTCAGGTCGGTCGATCGGAGGGTTGTTCGATCCGGCTAACCGATCGGTTAGGTACTTCAGCAGACAAGTTCTTAGCAGGGTGTCACCTGATCGGACGGCTATTCGATCGGGTGGCACTACTAGTGCATTGAACACGTTGAAAATCGACTAAGTGTTGAAGTATAGTATCTCATGATCCGAAGAGTAATCCAATCGGATGGTAGTCTGATCGAACAGCAGTTCGTTCAATACTAGACTTCAATGAATTGTTCAAGTGTGGGACCATGTGCTAGCCGATCGGCTGGCCTGGCCGATCGGCTGACTGTCCGATCGGCTGGCTGTCCGTTCGGACAGCAGTCCGATCGATCAGCATCCTGGCCTGATTAGCCTGTTCGTCTAACACCTGGTTGTTCTGATTGTTTGTCGTTATATCAAGGTGTTTTGACCACAAGTCGAATCGTAGAACCCTCGTTCTTACTTGTTCCACCTGATCGGACAGGAATCACCCAAATCCGGCTGGTGAACTGTTCGGAACAGAGTTTAACGTTCAACCCGAAATCGGGAACCACGTTGATAGAATCCAGAACTTGAGTCATGCAACCACCGGAATGATTTGCAAGTCAGCACAAGTTCCGTTTCTTTCCGTTTTGAAGGTATTGAGTGTAAAAGAGTTTAAAGAAAGTTGGAAAACCATCTTTCAATCCTTTTCACCGTGTAAATGTTTAGATCTATGAAAGATCCTTGTTTGTTTATGTAGAAATCAGCTAGATCCAAGTTATTCTTGATAGATTGAAGCCAAACATGAAGTTCTTCAAGAACACCATGATGACATCACCCTAGAACACTTGAATCTTGATGATTTCACGGTTAGAAATCAAGATTTGAAAGATAGAAAGGTGTAGGAGTGAGTGTAGATCAAGAAAGTACAAGATTTAGGATGAAATCTTACCGGAATCGGAAGGAATCTGAGAAAAGGAGGGGAGCACGAGCTGGTCGGTCAGAGGTTTCCAAAAGTAGAAAGTTTGAGAGTGACAAGGGGTATTTATAGGATGCCATAAGAGGAAAGTGCTGGCTGATCGGTCAAGCAGCACGATCGGACAGCCTGTCCAATCGGACAGCAGTCCGATCGGCTGGCTGTTCGGTCGGCTGGTAGCCTGATCGTTCAGCAGAACGATCCGAATGTTTGGTGCGATGAGTTTTGATATTTCGATCTCGACTGCGATTGATGAGAATACGATAGAGTTTCCTATTCAAATTACTTTTAATCCCAACCACTATATCTAACATACAATCATCTATATCTCGCACTATCTCTTCTCCACCAATTATTGTGATTCGATTGAGTTTCGATTTAGAGTCGAGTTTCGATTGATTACCACACGCAACATAAAGTAGACACGCACAAGTAACACATAAGGCAAACACACACGTATATTAACCCTAAAATTCGAGTAATTCGAGTCTCGAGTTCGATGATGATTAGATTAGTTCGATTACTGGTTAATTGACTTTATCGCATTGTTACTTCCTACTATTCACAGTCGTAAACCGGTTCGCATCAATAAATAAACTTCGATTAATTCGATTGTACTTTAACACTCCACATAATACAACTAACGTAAACATAAACATAAAATAGACTAACTATGGTCAAAGGAGTCAATCTTGACTTTGACTTTGACTTTGACTTTCGGTAACACGGGGTGTTACAGCCTCTCCTTGTTTAGGGAATTTCGTCCCGAAATTAGGCTGAAAGCTGCATAAAACCGTGAATCACCTTTTGCTACTCTCTCTCTCTAGACTTTCACTTAAACAACTGCGGGTACTTCGCCTTCCCATCGGACTTTCACAATAGGAATGCGCAAGCGTCTGAGTTGCTTGGTTTGGCGATCCATGATTTCGACAGGCTTCTCCACGAAGTGTAGCATTTTGTTTATTTGAAGGTCGTCGAGAGGTACAATTAGATCATGCTCAGCCAGGCATTTTCGGAGGTTTGACACATGGAAAGTCGGGTGGACGTTACTAAGTTCCTCCGGTAGTTCGAGTCTGTAGGCGACTTTTCCGATCCTTTCCAGAATCTTAAAAGGTCCAACATATCGAGGCGCAAGTTTCCCTTTCTTGCCGAATCTGACCACACCCTTCCAAGGTGATACCTTTAGGAGTACGTAGTCGCCAACGTCAAATTCCAGGGGCTTGCGTCTTCTATCGGCGTAACTTTTCTGTCTACTTCGAGCTTTCAACAAGTTGTCTCGAATTTGGAGGACTTTGTAAGTCGTTTCTTGCAATAGTTCAGGACCGGTTAATTGTGAGTGACCGATCTCGTGCCACACAATAGGCGATCGACATCTTCTTCCATATAGGGCCTCGAATGGTGCCATCTGGATGCTGGTATGATAACTGTTATTGTACGAGAATTCGACTAACGGCAGGTATTTATTCCAATTGCCACCGAAGTCTATGCCACACGCACGGAGCATGTCTTCAAGAGTACGGATCGTTCTTTCAGTCTGTCTGTCGGTTTGAGGATGGAATGTGGTACTTAAGTTAAGCGACGTACCGAGAGCTGCTTGAAACGTTTCCCACAATCGCGAGGTAAACCGAGTATCACGGTCAGAGATGATGTCAGGAGGCGTACCATGATTACAAATAATCTCGTCAGTGTAGATTCGGGCTAATCGTTCTACCTTGTAGGCTTCCCGTATTGGCAAAAAGTGGGCTGATTTGGTCAAACGATCAACGACAACCCAAATGTTGTCGTGACCTGATGGCGTGTGCGGAAGCTTTGTTATGACATCCATAGCTATACTCTCCCACTTCCATATAGGAATTGGCGGTTGTTCGAGTAAGCCAGAGGGTCTTTGATGTTCAGCCTTGACCCTTGCACAAGTTAGGCGTCTTCCGATATAGAGAGCGATATCCCTTTTCATGCCCAGCCACCAGTACTTGTAGCGAAGATCCTGGTACATTTTATCGGCACCGGGATGAATAGAATACCGAGATTTGTGGGCTTCGTCCATTAAAATCTTTCAGAATTCGGTCCGCTTAGGGATCCAAATTCGGTCCAGAAAATAGAAGATCCCATTCGATTTGCTTACAAGCTGAGCTCCATCGTGATAGATTCTCTCCTTCTTCAAGGTGCGTTCATTAAAACAAGCATGTTGGGCTTCGCGGATAAGGGTTTCGAGATCGTGTTGGGCTTGGGTATTACAAATGCTGAGCAAGTAGCTCCGTCTGCTGAGCGCGTCGGCAAAGACATTTGCCTTGCCTGGGTGATATCGAATCTCACATTCGTAATCATTGAGGAGTTCTACCCATCGGCATTGACGCATATTGAGTTCTTTCTGATCAAAGATGTGTTGTAAACTCCTGTGATCGGTGAAGATCGTACACTTGGTACCATACAGGTAGTGTCGCCAAATCTTTAATGCAAAAACAACTGCGCCTAGCTCAAGATCATGGGTTGTATAGTTCTTCTCGTGGATTTTGAGCTGTCGAGAAGCGTAAGCTATAACCTTGTCTCGTTGCATAAGAACACAGCCAAGACGAAGTTTGGAAGCATCACTGTAGACAATGAAGTCGTTGTTCCCATCGGGCAATGAGAGAACAGGAGCATTGCAAAGCTTGTGCTTGAGGGTTTGGAAAGCAGACTCTTGTTCAGTTCCCCAAACAAAAGACTTGTCTTTATGAGTAAGAGCGGTAAGCAGGACAGCGATCTTGGAGAATCCTTCGATAAATCGTCGATAATAGCCCGCTAATCCGAGAAAAGAACGGACTTCAGACGGGTTCTTTGGCGTAATCCAACTCTTAACTGCTTCAATCTTCGAAGGATCGACATGGATACCTTGATTATTCACGATGTGACCCAGAAACTGAATCTCTTCTAACCAGAATTCGCACTTGGAGAACTTGGCATAGAGTTGGTTCCCCGGAAGTAACTCGAGAACCAAACGCAGATGTTGCACGTGTTCGCTTTCAATTTGGAATAGATCAAGACATCATCGATGAACACAATGACGAATCAGTCAAGATACGGCTTACACACGCGATTCATCAGATCCATGAAAACCGCAGGTGCGTTGGTTAAACCAAAAGGCATAACAACGAACTCATAGTGGCCGTAACGTGTGCGAAAAGCGGTTTTAGGTATATCTTCTTCCTGGATGCGTAGCTGGTGATAGCCTAAGCGTAGATCGATCTTAAAGAAACACGTAGCACCTTGCAATTGGTCAAACAAATCGTCGATGCGAGGTAGGGGATAACGGTTCTTGATGGTTAACTTATTCAGTTCCCGGTAGTCGATGCACATCCTGAACGACCCATCCTTCTTTTTAACGAAGAGGACTGGCGCGCCCCAAGGAGAGGTGCTCGGGCGAATAAAGCCTTTTTCAAGTAATTCCTGGAGTTGGTTCGAGAGTTCCCGCATTTCGGATGGCGCGAGTCGATAAGGGGCTTTGGCTACGGGGTTAGCTCCAGGAATGAGGTCGATATGAAAGTCAATATCACGACTTGGCGGTAGTCCAGGAAGATCATCAGGGAACAACTGAGGAAATTCACGGACCACAGGAACGTCTTTAACTTCTGTCTTCCTTTTCTTTTCCTCCTCTGCTACTACAATGTTGGCCAAGAAAGCTCTGTATTCCTTGCGAAGATACTTGCTAGCTTGGACACACGCCATGAGCTTGAGACTTTTCGAAGCAGTTTCGCCATAGACACATAATAAATCACCATTCGCGAGCGAGAATCGAATCATCTTGTCGAAGCACACAACTTCAGCACGGTTTTCGCGAAGAAAGTCCGTGCCTACTATGACATCAAAACTTCCGAGCTGCATTGGAATGAGGTCGATTGGGAAGATGTGATTGTTGAGCTCGAGAGTACAATCACAAAGAACAGAATTAATGGCGACAGTTCTTCCAGTAGCGACTTCAACTTCGAATGACGAGGGGAGATAAGAACGTTTACGACTAAGGAGCTTCTCGAATTCAAACGACACAAAGCAGTTATCGGCTCCAGTATCAAACAAACACGATGCATAAATACCATTCACAAGGAACGTACCATTAACTATGTTGTTGTCAGCCTGGGCTTGGCGAGCATTGATGTTGAAGGTTCTGGCGCGTGCTGCTTGATGCTGCTGCTGGGGCTCTTGCTTCACAACCCTGTTCGGGCACATGTTTGCAAAGTGGTTAGGGCCACCACATGCAAAGCAGACTCGAGCATTGATCGCAGGTGCCTGAGCCGCTTGTTGGCCTTGCGGGGCTGGGAGTAGAGCTTGATGAGCAGTGGCAGGAGCTGTGGTGTTACGGGGACCATAGCGACAGTTGGCAGTGAAGTGACCGTACAAATTGCAATGAGCGCAGAAACAACAGGCAAGACCCACCGGATGATGATATGAGCATGTCGGGCAGAGCGGGTGGGGACCTGTGTAAGCACGCTTTGCTGGTGGCGCTTGAGTAACTGGTGCTGGTCGATGATGAGACTGCTGCTGAGCCGGTACGGCTTGCAGGGGAGCAGCAGTGGTAGTGACAGCACAGTTCTTGTTGCTGGAGCTGCTGTTGTTGTTGTGCTTCTTCTTGCGGCGTGATGACTTGGATGGTTGAGCAGTGGCGGTTTCGGCGGTCGGTGCAGTGGTGGCTTGATGCAGAGACTTTGAGGGCTTATCCCAGAAACCAGCTTTTACTCATTTGTCGTTAATCTCGGCGGCAAGCAGGTAAGTCTCTTCAATCGATGAGGTCTTCACGGCGTGAACAAAATCGGCCACACAATCGGGTAGAGCTCGAATGTACTTCTTGATGGCCATGTCTGACGTCTTAACTTGATCGGGACAAATGATGCTGAGCTATTTAAAGCGAGCAGTTAGGGCTACGTTATCTCCATCCTTCTGCTTAATGTTCCAAAACTCGTCCTCCAGCTTTTGGCGTTCATGGGGAGGGCAGAATTCGTCCATCATAATGGCTTTCAGCTCTTTCCATGTCAGCTCATAAGCTGCATCATTCCCGCATTTGTTTCGCTCGGTCGTCCACCAGTCTAGAGCTCGGGACTGGAAGACGCCGGTTGCGTTTAGGGTACAGAGATTTTCTGGACAGCCGCTTTGGCACAGAGTGACTTCGATGGAATCAAACCATTGAAACATAGCTGTTGGGCCATCTTCTCCGGTGAACTCCTTTGGTCTGCATGCCTTAAACTGTTTGAAGCTGAAAACAGTCTTGGTAGCATCTTTGGGAGCTTCAGTTCTCGACTCCTCAGATGATTTGCTGACATTTTCATAGACATCGCTCACAGCCTTTGCTACTTGTTTGGCGATGATAGCAGCAAGACGTCTGTCTCTCTTTTCTTGGCGAGTAAGTGGGGTTTGGTGTCCGGATGACGACATGGTCTGCAACAAACATCGTCGTAGGTCTCAGACACATTAAAATCGAATCTCACCTCACACGTCTACTACTTACTAAAGCTCAGGAACACGTCGAAACACGTATCGCATAAACACATAACCACATAACCACAGATTCACGTAGTCACAGAAGCACATAAGCACGTAGAGCACAGAGACACATAAACACAAAGCACATACACATTTAATCACAGGTGCAGTCAGAATATAGAAACCTATCATTCAAAGCTCTCGTGTCATTTGTAGATATAGCATATTGAGTAGTATAGTATAATCGTATGGCATGTCGAGTATAGTATAAGCGTATATCGTAGCATAATGTCGTCTAGATTGTAGCGACTTGTTAGCATTTTGAGATAGGAGAGCAATGCGGGTCATGTGTGTCGAACGAAGTGAGAGCAATAATCGAATAAATACCAAAATTAAGCACATAAACAGTTAAACACACTTAAAACACATAAAACCGACGAATTATCAGAGTCAGCAGTTGCGGGCTCAGAGTCGAAACGCATGAAAAAATCGAAAAATAGATTGTCTGCGGCTATTAGACATCGACTACCCAAAGCGATTCGACTATTCTCAATAGACTTGTCGTCACATTTCGACTTTCGGGATCGTGTTTCTGCCTCGATTCTTGGGCATTCCGAACGCATTCCCTAGGTCATACTCGTGAGTTCAGGTCGTCGGAGTCCATCGAGGCTTTGGTGAGAGTTTTGGTAAAATCGCGTGCAAGCCGGCAAGGTTAGGGTTTCACCCCTGGCTCGACAACTTTCCCTTGATTTTAGTAAAATAGAGGACATTATTCATCAAAATATGGATTTCACTCCTGATTTGGTATAATCTCCCGTTGAACAAGCATTTGTTATTGAAAAGCATAATGAAGAGATCATTGATAAGTTGATAAAAATAGCATTGATCCAACAATTTAGTCGAGAGTTTGCGGTTTTCACACCTAATCTTGACTAAATCGCCTTCTCATTATTGAAATTCGAGTGCGGTGATAGTGAAGTGTAAGCGGGAAATAGCAAGATGCATAGCACATAAGTTCGGTCTGTTGGTTCCTAACTATAGTATAGGTCTCTAAGACTTCGACCCGGACTAGGTCGAGTCTAGCCTAATTCCCTATAGTTATGGCTCTGATACCAATCTGTCACACCCCAACCGATGGCGGAATCATCGGGGCATGGCACTGAGCGAAACAGATTGTCCAGAAGTTTCCATAACAACTATCATTACTATTCAATTTATATAATACGTCCCATACCGTACCTCAAATAGCAAACAAATTATTACAGATAACATCTAGTCAAATATTCTGTTCTTACAACTCAGATTTAAATATAAATACAACAATTGTTTATCTGCTTCTAGAGACCCATAATTTGACCACTACAGACAACTATTTGTTGGGCTCTAGAGCTTTATTCTAGCCTCGCTTTCCTAGCAGATAAGCATCTTAAACACCTGTCACATACGTTAAAATAATGTCAATACATAAAATGTAAAGGTGAGCATACAAGTTTGATAATAGAATAATAGAGTTTGAAATAGTTTACGCATAACCAGCACGTACACAGAGGAAAACGAAGCATGTTAAGTATCGACATGGATCTATCGATACCAATGACTGCGGGTTGACTGCCTGAGGCAGTTCGCAATACATGATTACCACCGTAATCCATGCAAGTAATTGTCCTTAACAACCCCCGTTTGAATGGGTGCTGAGTCCAAACTATAGTACTATCGTCGTTAAGGCAGGTAGACAGCATTCCACGTGTAAACATAACAACAAGCATTCATTTAGTCACGTAATACATGCGGTAACGGTTAGCGTTTAAAGTAATTGAGTAGTGTGTTCGATTGTGATTTAGAATAAGTAACGTATGCAACACCCAAAAGTGCTAAAGCAAAAAGGGTTCGAGTATACTCACAGTGATTGATGGATTGAAGGGAGCACTTGAGAGTAGGGTTAGCCTAAATAGTTCGATAGCAAAACGATAAGCAACGCGTAAAACGGAAAACAAATGTCGGAGCATCGGACAGCTGGTCGATCGGACGGTTGTCCGATCGGTCGGCTGGCCGTTCGGCTTGACAGTCCGTTCGGACAGCTGTCCGGTCGGTCGGTAGGCCGATCGGATGGCTGTTCGAGTGGATTGTTTCTTCCTTTGAGAATGATGTGTTTGTGTATGATGGTTTGACTTTTGAAGTTTTCGTTGTAGCATTTGAAAACATTGAAGTATCTTTACCTTTCAGGTCGGTCGATCGGACGGTTGTTCGATCCGGCTACCCGATCGGTTAGGTATTTCAGCAGACAAGTTCTTAGCAGGGTATCACCTGATCGGATGGATATTCGATTGGGTGGCACTCCTAGTGCATTGAACACGTTGAAAATCGACTAAGTGTTGAAGTATAGTATCTCATGATCCGAAGAGTAATCCAATCGGACGGTAGTCCGATCAACAACAGTTCGTTCTTTACTAGACTTCAATGAATTGTTCAAGTATGGGACCATGTGCTAGCCGATCGGCTGGCCTGGTCGATCGGCTGACTGCCGATCGGTCAGCATCCTAACCTGATCAGCCTGTTCGTCTAACACTTGGCCGTTCTGATTGTTTGTCGTTATATCGAGGTGTTTTGACCACAAGTTTAACCATAGAACCCTCGTTCTTACTTGTTCCTCCTGATCGGACAGGAATCACCCAAATCCGGCCGGTGAACGGTTCGGAACAGAGTTTAACGTTCAACCCGAAATCGGGAACCTCGTAGATAGAATCCAGATCTTGAGTCATGCAACCACCGGAATGATTTGCAAGTCGGCACAAGTTCCGTTTCTATCATTTTTGAAGGAATTGAGTGTAAAAGAATTGAAAGAAAGTTGGAAAACCATCTTTCAATCCTTTTCACCGTGTAAATGTTTAGATCTATGAAAGATCCATGTTTGTTTATGTGGAAATCGGCTAGATCCAAGTTATTCTTGATGGATTGAAGCCAAACATGAAGTTCTTCAAGAACACCATGATGACATCACCCTAGAACACTTGAATCTTGATGATTTCACGGTTAGAAATCAAGGTTTGAAAGATAGAAAGATGTAGGAGTGCGTGTAGATCAAGAAAGTACAAGATTTAGGATCAAATCTTACCGGAATCGGAAGGAATCTGAGAAAAGGAGGGGAGCACGAGCTGGTCGGTCAGAGGTTTCCAAAAGTAGAAAGTTTGAGAGTGACAAGGGGTATTTATAGGATGCCATAAGAGGAAAGTGCTAGCCGATCGGTCAGGCAGCACGATCGGACAGCCTGTCCAATCGGGCAGCTGTCCGATCAGCTGGCTGTTCGGTTGGCTGGTAGCCTGATCGTTCAGCAGCACGATTCGAATGTTTGGTGCGACGATTTTTGATATTTCGATCTCGACTACGATTGATGAGAATACGATAGAGTTTCCTATTCAAATTACTTTTAATCCAACCACTATATCTAACATATAATCATCTATATCTCGCGCTATCTCTTCTCCACCAATTATCGTGATTCGATTTCGATTGAGTTCCATTGAGTTTCAATTTCGAGTCGAGTTTCGATTGATTACCACACGCAACATAAAGTAGACACGCACAAGTAACACATAAGGCACACACACACGTATATTAACCCCAAAATTCGAGTAATTCGAGTCTCGGGTTCGATGATGATTAGATTAGTTCGATTACTGGTTAATTGACTTTATCGCATTGTTACTTCCTATTATTCACAGTCGTAAAGCGGTTCGCATCGATAAGTAAACTTCAATTAATTCGATTGTACTTTAACACTCCACATAATACAACTAACGTAAACATAAACATAAAATAGACTAACTATGGTCAAAGGAGTCAATCTTGACTTTGACATTGACTTTCAGTAACACGGGGTGTTACATGTAATGTTTTAAATAAATCATGACGAATAGGATTGTAAATAAATAAAAATAAAACTTAATAAAGAATCTTGGACATCCCGACACTCTAAGACAAGCCCAAAAACCTTCTCTTCTACCCATTCCATTTGGGAGTGTAAAGCCACATTATAAAGAGTTTTTCTTGATGACAAGCAAAGATTCAAGTGTGGAGGTATTTGATGTGTGCAAAATGCAACATATAAATTACATCAAATGTGGCATAAAAGTAACCCTTTTTTAGTACTAATGTTGGAAAAGTGTGTCTTTGTCTTCCTTTTGTATTTTCAGGATTAAATGAGCTCAAATGAACAAAAGAAGCAAAAAGGCAGCTGAATCTAACATAAATACAAGAAAAGGAAGAAACGTGGCATGCCCGACCCCCTGAAAGCATCTTCCCAAGCAAAAACAAGAGATCAGAAGGCTAAACACGCCCCGTGCTCAGTGAGCACGGGGGCGTGCCCAAGTGTCTGCAGAAAAGACAAAGTTGTAGAAGCTTCTATCACCCACCACGAGGGCGTGCCCAGCGGACACGGGGCCGTGGTCAACTCTAAGATTCGTAAAATCTGAGGAAATCTTGATAGTACAAATACGCTTCTGCACACGGGGTTGTGCCCAGCGGACACGGGGGCGTGGTCAACTAATGCAGACAAACTGCAATTAATGAAGAAAGATAAGGAGGATGGACACGAGGCCATGCCCAATGGACACGGTGCCGTGCCCGTGCTTCTGTGCATGCTATAAATAGGGATGCTTGGCTCATTTGCAAACCATCCCTTGGCACACCACCTCCCTCACACTTCACCCACCCACCACCACCATCACAACCCACATCCACCACCATCATCCATCATCCATCGTAGAATGTGTGAGTAGTCTCGGGATCAAAGATTGATCGTAAGAGTTCTTGACAATCAAAGGCCATGTTTGCCTAAGTCTCTTACATCACTTGGTGAAGACAAGTGTCTAGTGTAATACTTTTTATTTTTAATCTTTTCGCACTTTTTATTTGGTTATGTACTAATGACTTTAGTAACTAGTTTCTTATGTTGAAGGTGAATCTTCCTTATCATTTGTCCGTGGTGTCTTGGCATTATTTTACTGTCTATATAAAATAAAATATTTTCACCATTCATATCTCCACGGTCTATATGGAGATATGTTGGCTACCTGGTCGGGGGTTAAGGGAATGGTTTGGTAAGAGTCTTGCCTTGTTCAGTGTATAGATCCTGCAAGGACCTGGGTCAAATTTAGTAGGACCTCCTTCAATGCCCACCGGTATTGGATGGCGGGGGTCCAAACTCTTTGATCCCCTCATATGTAAGCTACTATTAAAACTTTAACCCGGCTACTTAGGACTGTATCCCTGCTGACTCAGACTACTTAGCCGAGGGTATCGTCACCTTCAAAAGAGGGGCCTACCACATTATGCATTAATAACTTAATTAATTATCTTTCAATAATCCAACCCTTTAGGATTGTATCCTTGCTGACTCAAACTACTGGGTTGAGGGTAACATCACCTTCAAAAGAGGGGCCTACTGCTATAACTAAGATAATCTCTTAAAAAGTGCAAAAGTGCGGAAATAATCAAAGGTTACACTAAACACGAGTCGGATCCAAGTGATTCATCTTGTCTATCTGTTTTTACTTTTATTTTCAGCATTTTCAGTTAATTTTATTTTTCTAGTTTAAAAACGTTTTTCTAAACTTTTGATTTGATTAGACGTTGAGGATAAACCGGTATTAAAAGGTCTTATGTCCTTGGACGACCTCGGTATCTTGCCAACACTATACTACGCTCACGATGGGTGCACTTGCCCATATGTGTGTTTGGTGTTAGTAAAATATCGTGTTTTATAAATTTAAAACTTGACTAACGTGTAAAAAGGGCGAAAAATATATATAAACATACAACATCACACGCGCATCAACAGTCAGTAGTCGGTATGGTACGAGTCTAGTAGTTTAAAACAATGGGGTAGCTCCCCATGCCATGTTTTCTAAAGAGTAGAGTAATTTAACAAAACTTATGTTTTTGGAACAACACTAAACAACTGTGAACTCACCAAAATTTTTGTTGATACGTTACTACAAGCTTTGCAGGTCGTTAAGTACTTACTAGAGCTTGCATGGAGGACTGGTCGTTGTGGGAAAAGAACCTTTATTGGGTTCTTATGAAACTTTATGAACTTTTAAACTTTTGAATTTGGATTTTAGACATTATGCTTACTCTGACACTTAAGTTTGGTTTTGGATATTTGCTTTCATAAACACAAATCGTATTGATTGCGATGGACTTTATTTACTTTTATTGTTCAATATGATTGGTGGCATGATCCTGGCCAGTCACACACCTCGCGGTAATACTCCACATGTGGATTTTGAGGGTGTGAAAATTTTGCTTTCATATTTTTGTTTTCTTGTATGGTTATGTTTTCTTACACTTTTGTTAGTTTGTTATAGTTATGTTTGCCCTAGATTTCATCAAGTCTGACGATACCTCCAACGTTGTTCTTAGGGATGCTGAAGCTGTTGACGGAGAAGATGCTATTACTAGAACGACGAAAGGTAGATTGGTTCCTGGAGGGAAATATGTCAACGTTCCAAATTTTAAAGGCTTCACAAAGGTTAGCTCTTCTAAACCTTCAACCCATCATTCGTCTCGTTTTTTGAAGGGTCCAAGCCAGTCATCTGCTACTGATCCTGTTGATCTTAGCGACGATATTGAGGTTTCTGAGGACCAAGGGGTTGAGGTTGAAGCAAAGAAGGATACGGAGTTGGCAGTGGTGATTGGGAAGAAAGGAAAATCAAAGGGCAAAAAGGTTGTGATGTCTGCTGCAAGGGGTTCTTCTGAAAGGAGTGGTGAAGTTCATTGGAGGGTAATACTGGTGAGATTTATGTTCCCAACTAAAATATTAAGGTTGGGGACAAGTTCAAGTCCTCTGTTGTTTGCAAGGATTTGTTGAACAATTTTCCCCTCCCATGGTTCATGGTTCTATTTCAGCAATGGCAAATGATATGATGATTTCTCGGATGATGCTGTGTGCCTGCAATCTGGCTACCATGCTTCCTGAAGGAGTTTCTCGCTTTCATAAGAGGATGCATGTGTACGAAGAACTTTCGAAGAATAAAGAAAATTGAAAGCTTCGATGGCAGTTATGAAGAAGGAGATTGAAGGGTTTGCCGAGAAGGAGAAGGCCTGGGTGATGAAGGTTGGTGAACTTACCTCTAGGCATGAGGTGGAGATAAATGAGTTGAAGAAAAGGATGGAGGTAGGTAAGTTGCAATTGAAGGCTAACAGGGAAGCTTTGAATGTCCAGAAGAAAGCTTTTTCAAAGGAGAAGGAAGGCTTAAAGGCTTCCTTGGCCCAAGCGACCAGTGATGACTAGTGGCTGATTGAACATGGATTCCAACAGGTAGTTACCTACCTTCTTCATTCCGCGAAATTCAACTCAGCCCTTGGTGATGTTTATATAAAGCTCCTCAACCATGGCAAGCATCTGGGCTTTGTTACTGGTTATAAGGCCGATGAATCTGGTTAGCCTCAAGATCAATATTCCTTTTATCAGCCCCAAGCTTTAGCCACTTTCAAGGAATCCATCCTCGGCATGGAACATCTAACTTACCCTTATGTAGGTGAGGTTTCCTCTTGCTTTGGTAAGCCTCTTTCTGTGTTGCATAAATTAAAACCCTCTAGCCTCAACGAGGACGTATGTGCTAAAGTGCTGAAATCTTTGCCCAAGAAGCGTTCACATTCAGGTGATAGTGAAGAGACTTTTTTCGGACATTGCTGAGGGTTCACTGGAGGTAAGCCTTGAAGGCTCTGAGGTAGCGGGTGATTGTGGCAAGAAGGTGAAAAATATGAAGAAAGCCAAGAAGGCTAAAGCTGGTGAAGCTGGAGCTTCTAAGTCTATTTCTGATGTTTGAACAATTAATTCGTAGCTATCTTAGCATCTTGAACAATTTTGTGTTTGAACATGTTTTATTTTGAGAGAACCATTTAGGTCCCTTGATAGTTGAAGCCTTGAAAGCTTTGGAAAATGCTTAGGTTGAATGGCTCATATGGCCTTTATTATGTTTAACTTCTCGTCTTTTATGCTATGTTATGTTTGTTCCCTTGTGTTTGCATTGATTTTAATGTGTTGTCTTTGTTTTTTGTTGTGCATCCTTTGTTTTTTATACCTTGAAGGGTTCAGTGCTGCAGTCACTTAGCCTTAAAGTATTTTTAACATGAGGATACATCACCTATCCTATTTACGATACCCACTTGGCGTCTTTTCGGTTAGTAAGCCATTGTTAAGGCTTAAGGAACATTTGATGTAGGCTGCTCAAAACCGTCTATGAGACATATTTTAAAAAAAAAAAAATTCTGTCTCATGGAGTTGTATTGATTTAGGAACTCACCCCTTATATAGGTCCATTCAACCATTGAACCTATTGAGCGATGTGGCCTGGGAGCTCATCCCCTTACATGGCCCTTGCCATGGAGTTTTTTGCTAGGTTCTCTTATAGGATAGAAAGACAAATTTGATTAAAAAAAAAAAAAAAAAAAAAAAACTTTGTCATTCATTCATTCAAAAGTACTTTGATTACAAGGGAGGGTAGAACAATTCTTGAAATGCTTTCTAACATACATTGACTAAACGTGGAACCTTTTAAGGTTTTTGCCATTTCAGTGGCGGGGAAGCTTTTTACCCTGTGCATCAGCCAGTTTGTATGATCCTCCCTTGTGAGCTTCAAGGATAGTGTATGGCCCTTCCCACTTAGGGCCCAGTTTTCCTTGACTTTCTTTCTTGCTGGCCTCATTGTTTCTAAGCACAAGGTCCCCGGGCCTGAATCGTTCCTTCTTCACCCGTGCATTGTAATATGATTCCATCTTTG
The DNA here is from genome assembly GCF_002127325.2 of Helianthus annuus. Classification (NCBI taxonomy): domain Eukaryota; kingdom Viridiplantae; phylum Streptophyta; class Magnoliopsida; order Asterales; family Asteraceae; genus Helianthus; species Helianthus annuus. Next base: position 73,705,682 of record NC_035447.2, on the reverse strand, counting down.
CTTGTACTTTGCTTCTCGTATAGCTGCTTGATCGCGAGCTTCTTCGAGGTGTTCCAAATTCAACATGGTCTCCTTTTTGTTTGACTCAAGGGCAATATTGAATGTTCGTTGTATTGTAACTCTGATCTCCGTTGGGATTACAGCCCCCGACCGAAACACTAGACTGTAGAGTGTTTTCTTGTGGCTTGTCTTCTCAATTGTTCAGATTTCCCATAGATCGTTGGGAAGTTCTCCAAGCCAGTGGTTGTCATATCTTCCCAATCGGGCCTTAATACCTTCTACAATGCTTCGGTTTGTCCTTTCAACCTGGCCGTTTGATTGTGGGTAAGCAACCGAGCTGAACAATTGGGTTATTTAGAAATCTTTACACCAAGAGCTAAAAGGCTTCTTGGCAAAATTCTAACCATTGTCTATGACTAGTACCCCTGGGATCCCGAAACGACAAATTATGATTTCCCAAACGAAATTAATGACTTGCTACCCTGAAATTTTGGCCAATGGTTTCACTTCTAGCCACTTGATGAAGTAATCAACGGCTACCAACAAGAACTTGACTCCTCCTTTGGCTGGTGGAAATGGACCAACAATATCCATACTGTCACACCCCAACCGATGGCGAAAACATCGGGGCGTGGCACTGAGCGAAACAGATTTTCCAAGAGAATCCATAACAACTATTAATGACAATATATTTAACATTAATGTCCCATACCATTAACATATAAAGCATAAATAGTCATTACAGATAATATTCTCAAAAACAAATAACAGTTCCGACAACTCAGATTTATTTAATGAAGTTTCTAGACCTCCTACTCGATTCATCAAACAAGCGAGCTTAGCATCCTACCAACCTGTCACATACATTAAAATAAAGTCAATACATAGAATGTAAAGGTGAGTACAAGTATGTTACTTAGCATAAACAGGAAAATAAATGCATCATATCACACATAACTCTCATTTGTCTTTTCGGGGGGTGGGGGTCATTTTGTCTTTGGCAAGTCTAACTCATGTAGACTACGCCTTAGTTGGTACTTTAGTTTAGGGTATTCTCCTCCCTACTAATGTCGTTGTCTTATCTTTTCTCTGAAAAATGTTTGACCCATGGATCTTGGCGCTTTTGTGAATGCAATGAAAAATCCTTTTGTAAAAAAAAAAATGTTTTCGTGAGAGAGTTCTGGTGATTGTAGTCTAGACCTACAATCGAAGCTCTGATAGCAAACTGTCACACCCTGACTTTTGCGGAAGCGTATGTTGTGTGACTGATTTGATATCATTGCATTCAACCATAATAAACAACTATATGATCAAAACGATGTTCATCCATTCATTAAGTTTAAAGTATTACAAACACCATTTGTTTAAGTTTCAACAGCACAACCTTCGACTAAGTTACAGATCAACAAAAGTGGATGACATCTAAACTTGGAATCTACTTCTAGAAACAACACTCGCGCCCAAGATCCAACTCGTTACCTTAAATACATGTAATTTTGGAAAACATCAATAATAGTTGAGCGAGTTCATGCGTTTTGTGTGAAACCTGACAAACTTGTAATCCTTTGAGAGACTCCTTTGAAAAACAGGTATGAAAAGCAGTTATAAAAATATCAAATAAATGTTTTTCAAGGACATTAAAGCATGTGAGGACATAGGGAGCACTCGAAATGAGTAAGCTCATACCCTTGTCGATTTCCCTCGACTATGTCGAATTCCCCTTCGACTATGTCAATTCACCTTGACTATGTCAATTAACCTTGACTATTGTCGATTCACCTCGACTGATGTCGATTCACCTCGACTATGTCAATTCACCTCGACTGGGACACCGAAGCACTCAAGTGGTCACAAGTACCATGAGTGGGGTTCGGCCGTACCCGTTAGATCTAACCTTCGTCCCTAATTAAGAGTTAATGGCATTTCAAATTTAGTCTATGCTCACATGATCTAATAGTTCAGTTCATAGTCAATTCATACTGTTTAAACATTCGTAACATGTATTCCACCCCCGAGAGTTACAAAACAAAAAACAGTTAAGAGAAAAGGTGGACATGAACTCACTGTCTTGTGTCTTCAGTATCGTAACTCACGTTCCTTAAGCAAACACGACTACCTACAATGTACTAACGTCTATTAAACGGACGGGTCGTGCCTTGTCTTAGTATTAACGTTACGTATCTTTTATGACCTCAATATTATTCCAAGTTATAATTACTCGTTAAAATAATAATTATTTTAACTTAAATTACATTTGTAAGTTTTGGAATAATTGTTATACAATATTTTTGTAATAATACTTCTCAAGTATTTATATTCGTATTTCCTTCCCAAGGATGGGGGTATCTCATACATGTGTATCCGTATTCTTGTATTTGTATATCTTGCCATGTATTGGTGTCGTATTCCGGAATATTATTTCTTGAAAAAGTCCACTAATATATATATTTCCCAATATATATCTATTTTAGAATCATTACTTAGAAAAATTATTTATAATTTTTCCTTTTGGCAAGAATATTTGTAGTTCCAAAATAATTTATTTCGAAGTCTCACTTAGAAAATATTTATAATCTTATTTTATCCCAAAATAGTGTATTTCAAGTTTATCCAAGAAAATATATATTTTTCCCAAAAATCATATATCTTCTAAAAATTCCAAGAAAATATATTCTTACTTCAAAAATAATATATTTTCTCCTGGTCAAAAATATGATGTACTTAGTAATAATCATAAAAATCATATTTTCATTTCTTTTGTATTCAAAATAATATTTACCAAAAATATATTCATAAATGTATTCTCCGGAATATTTTTGTAAGTTACATTCTTTTGTTCGGTTTCACCAATATTTTGTGTGTAACTTATATATTTATTCCTTGGAATTTTTGGTAATATTTTGGATTGTAATTTCTTGGTACATAGATTAGTTATATTATTTCAAATCCTAAAATAATATAACTAATACATATAATATACAAATAATCACACGAGTTGTGACATCAATATATATATATATATATATTCCTCAATATATACTTAGTCACTTTTATTTGTCAAAAACCAACCTCCAATATTTGTAATTTTTGTAATAAAAATTATGGCAACTTTTATGTGAAAACCATTCTCAAGATTTACTTATAAATACTTGTTTTGAAAATATTTTCTAAGAGCTTAATTTCTACAAAAATTTTGTCATAGTTTCCCCTTAAAAAAATGGAGGTCTCCATGCTTTCAAAGCATATCATTTTCTTTTAAAATCATCATCAATCATCAACAAATCAAATAACACTTACCAAGTGCCAAAAATATGAAATTTACACTACGTCATGAACTTGAAACTTGGTAAAAATTTGTAGTAACTTAGCATGTTGTTAAATAAGCTTAGTTACCCTTAAAAGTGTGGTTATTTATTTAAAAATATCATTCTTGAAGAATTTAGATCTTCACAACTTGTATGAAGATTTTCTAAAAATATTTCTTCTTCTATTTTTCTTGTTAACAATATGTTTCTAGCTTTTATTTAACACTTAAAACATGTTTATTTCCTTTAAACGTCATGATCATGTTAGATCTTTTAATAAACTTTAGTTTCTTGAAATCTTTTATTTTCAAGTCTTATAACATGTATCACAAATCATCATACACTAAAACAAGTTTATTTTCAAGTTCATGTTTAACATAAAGGATGATCATTACAAATTTCTCAAGATCTATCCTTACACTTGCTAGATCATGTGTTTAATCATCATCTAGCAAGCTTCATATGGTGATCTACACCATAAACACAAGAAATCAACAAACAAACTTAATACATACACTGGAACAACTTGATCATCATGTTTTAGAGCTTTATGTTCATGTTTATGCTTATGTTTCTTTATGATCTTTAGTTTACAAAGTTACTTCATACTTTAACCACTAAAATCTGAGTAAAAACAAGATCAATGGAACTTACTACTAGCACTATGGCTAGGGAAGAACAAGTTGCAAAGTGATGAAGAAATGTGGTGGTTCATAGCACTCCATGAAGGTCCTTCAACTTTTGATGCTTCCCACCTTCTTAGTTATGCTTGAGACACCTTAGGTATGCCTTAGAATACTTGGAAATGGTTTGAAAAATGAAGGTGAAAATGAGGGGTGTATGGCCGTGAGCTTTAGGAAGGGGAAGAGGAAGTTTTGAAGTTTGAGAATGATGAAGAATATGAGTTAAGGACTTGTGGGTTTATAAGGAATTCTTCCAACATTTCATTACCCATAGGTTAATATGTCTTCTAAGTACATAACATATCTATTAGAGTATCAAAGCAAATCAAATAAAATCAAGGGTGGGGGCCATGCACAGTCATTAAAGCACAATTCATTCGTCTTGCAACATGAAATGCCATTGTATGTATATAACAGAAATCAGAAATTCATTTGTCTTGTAAACTGCACCATGCACAGTCATTAAAGCACAATTTACTGTCTAATTATTGTACGGAATGTACGGAAAAGTGCCAGTTGTCACATTCTCCCCCTGTTAAAAGAATTTCGTCCTGAAATTCAAGCAATGCCATCGGTCGCAGGGGAGCTGTGAATCAAATGTGGTCACTTAGGTTTAAAATTGGTCTTCATGTTCCCAAGTAAACTCTGGGCCATGATATGAATTCTAACGAACTCAAATAAATCAATTACGACTTCTCTGGGTCTTGCGGACTCCCAGTCTGCAACCTCAACAGGTTCTTTAATAAATTGGAGTTTGTCGTTGACGTGAATCCTGTCTCTCAGACTGAAACACCCAGTCTCTCAGACTGAACCACCCAGTCTCTCAGACTGAAACACCCAGTCTCTCAGACTGAAACACCCAGTCTCTCAGACTGAAACACCCAGTCTCTCAGACTGAAACACCCAGTCTCTCAGACTGACCCACCCAGTCTCTAAGACTGAAACACCCAGTCTCTCAGACTCCTCTAAAAGCTAGACACGTGAAACGTGTTGTGATCACTGCTGAATTTCTCAGGTAATTTTAGCTTATGAGCCATGGTCCCAATTCTTTCTAGGATCTCGAAAGGTCTAATATACCGGGGGTCCAACCTCCCATGCTTTCCAAATCATACCACGCCTTCCCAAGGCGAGACTCCCATTAAAACCATACTTCTTATCTCAAATTCCAACGATTTCCGCCGCTTGTTGGCGTAGCCTTTCTGTATACCGCGTGCTGTATTGATATGATCACATATGTGAACGATCTTGCCTATAGTTTTCCTGAACCAATTTGGGGCCAGTAAATCGTTTATCTCCGGTCTCCGCTCTACACAATGGGGATCGATACTTACGTTCCGTCTAAAACTTCACACAAGGCGGCCTAAACGACGGTGTGATAAATGTTATGGTAGAAAAACTCCACTAAGCGAAAGTGTGTATTCCAACTTTTCATCAAGGTTCGTCAGACAAGCATGTAACATGTTCATACAGTCTGTATCGTCTGTTTGCTCTGGCCATCCGTCTGAGGGTAAAATGTAGTACTAAGGTCCAATCGTGACCTAAACACCTTTTGAAACGTCTGCCATATCCATGGCACAGAACGACCATCTCAGTCGGACATGATAGAATCAGGCACTCCATGACGTGCCACAACCATTCTAGGCCAAATCTCTTCTAATTCCCTCGTCCTGCCTTCCTCACTGTTTGGTAACAGGTGTGCAGTCTTGGTGTGTCGGTCAATACTCACCAGATCATCTCGTGACCTCTTTGGGTTCCTGGTAGCTTGTAATGAAATCCATTAAGATTCGTTCCCTCTTCCACATGAGGACCTCAGACTGTTGCAGTAGCCCTGATGGCTTCTTGCATCCTGTCTTAACTTCGATACAAGTAAGACATTTACCCACATAGGTAGCTATATCAGCCTCCATCTTGGGCCACTCATACTAAACCTTCAAGTCTTGGTACCTCTTGCCGGATCCAGGATGGATCGAGTACCTGGACCTATGAGTCTTGCCCCAAAGTAAACGTTCGTAAATTATCGCAAAACGGAACCTAAAGTCGTTTCAGGAAGTGTATGGTTCTGTCTTCCTTAGGCAATACTGCACTTACATTCCATATAACGCTTCAGCTTAAAAGTTCTCTGGTTTGAGCATCTCATGCTCAGCTTCACGAATCCGAGTGACGAAGTTTGTCTGTATGGTCATCTCTAAGGCTCGCACCCATAAAGGCTTTGCGCGATCCTTGCGGCTCAAGGCGTCTGCTACAACACTTGCCTTGATCAGGGGATACTTAATCTCACAGTCGCAATCATACAGTAGCTCATTCCATCTCGTAATCTCATGTTTAAGTCCTTTTGATCGACGGTGTGCTGCAACCCTTGTGATTAGTAAAGATCGTGCAGCATTTTTCCCATACAAGTATTGGTGTCAAAACTTCAGTGCGCAATTATTGTACCTAATTCAGGGTCTTTTCACACGATTCCTTTAATCAACGTGACGCATATGCGATGATGTGGCCTCATTGCATCAACGCGCAATCGAGACTTTGTCGAGAGGCGTCACAAGTACTGCAACTCTATTGGTACTTTTAGGTGACGACAAGATAGGTGTCGACTAGGTTAGGGTTGTTAGCGGTTGAGCAGTCCTTGACAGGTTTTCTAGGGGTTGTCTAATACAGCCTATAATCCCCAAAAATTTCTTAGTTGCATCTTGTGGGACTTCTTAGTCCTTGATTGCAGGGTCAACATGAATCTCATTCTTATCCACCACGTATCCTAAGAATCTTACCTCGCGAATCCACATTCGCACATCGACATCTTAGCTGTTCTTTCTCTAAGAGTCACAAGACAAATTACAGATGTTGCTCATGGCCTTCCTTGGTCATTGAACATGTAAGAATGTAGTTAATAAATGTAATCATGACTTTATCCAGGTATGGCTGACACACCTGATTCATGAGGTATATGAATACTGCCGGTGTATGTGTTAAGCCAGACGACACGACAAGGAACTCGTAATGCTCAAGGCGAGTCCTTAAGGTCGTTTTAGGGATATTTTCCTCTTATATTCGCAGTTGAGGACATCCAGACCTCAAGTCGATCTTCGAGTAGTAATTAGAACCTTACGATTGGTTCGTTCATGTCATCAATCCTTGGCAAGGGATACCGATCCTTGATATTCAATTCTCTGAAATTGATGTAAAGTGGAAACTGCCGACTTTCTTCTCGTGTTCTTAACTAAGGACACCATGTCCTTAATTCTATCTTGGAGTAGTAGCTGGGACCTTGTAGTTGGTTGACAAGTCATCGGTTCTCAGTAAGGGGTACCGATTCTTTTTGGTTAGTTGTCTATCTCCCTGTAACCCATGCGTAATACTTTTCTCCCCCATTATTCCTTCTGAGTTCCTCTCAGATTAGGCTATGTATGCGTGTAAAACTGTTGTCCAGTTTCCTAACGGATAACACTGAGGCTTCCCAGGGCGAGAAACTCGGCCTGGTAGATTTCCTCTGTCTAGCAGATCCTGCAGTTGCATCGAAGGCTCCTGTATCTCGGACGAAACTAGTCGGTAAGGCATCATCTTGTCACTGGTGCCATTCCTGGCTCGAGGTTTATCCTAAACTCCTCTTGTTGTTGAGGGGTATTCCTGGCAAGTCTTCAGGAAAGGCTTCTGGAAACTCCTCCACTACGGAGATGTCTTCTAGCTCCAGCTCCTTGGTTTCTTTACCAACAACATGAGCAGGGAAGACTATGCAGTCCATTCGGAGGCGCTCCTATGTCTCTACGACCAATGTGAGATGTCGCAGATCCACTGTCTTATGGGGCCTAGTACCTTTGCACCTATTGCAAGAAGGTTGTGTACTATAAGTGTTTCATCATTCTCAAGAGGGATGCGACTGATTTTCCTTAAAACGAACAACTTCAGCTCTATACTTGGATATCCAATCCATGCTGACTATCATATCATGACTTCCCAAGTCAATGGTAATAGAAGGTTCCGGCCTTCTGAGTTCCCAAAATATAATCCTTCATCATCTTTTTCGCTTAGCTAACCTTCCATCCGCCAATTCTAAAGAATTCGGAACGTCTATTCTTTTTTAAACGAAGCCAAGCAGTTTCTTAATTTCTAAACATACAAGGTTAAAGTTGATGCAAGTATTAATCAAAAATAGATGCATAAGGTTGGTTAATAGGGAACATACTCGTAATCTTATCTGGATCCTAACGTGTTTTACGAGTTCCGATCGTGAAGACCCTTCCTTGCTTGGTTCTTCCTAAGGCAATCTTTCCTAAAGTGACCTACTTCACCACATCTGTAGCAACCTGGTACTCTACCATTATCTCTTTCGTCTGGATCCTTCGCCCAACAGGCGTCCTTGTTGTGACCTTCTTTCACACACTTCCCGCACTTAGGCCTCAGATGTCACACCCCCAAAATCCACACGCGGAGTACCACCGCTTGGAGGCGTGACATGACCAGGATCAAGCAACCAATCATATTGAACATAGTATTTTTAAATAATAAAAGTAATCAATTCAACCCATCACAATATAACTGGTGTTTAAAAAAACATAATTTGAGTAGCGGAAGCATAAGTATGTAAACCCAAAGTAAATCATAAGTTCAAATGTTTAAACGTTTAACATGGCATCCACGATCCATGTCCCACAACGACCTGCTCCTCCCTGTGCAAGCTCCATAAGTACCTAAGGTTCTGCAAGGCATGCAGCAGAGAGTCAACAACTAGTTGAGCGAGTTCACAGTTGATAGTTCAGTAATTGTAATCGTATGAGTAGCGTTATGTTCGTTCATTTGACCATGTATCGTATTATTTTGCATCGCGGCCATCTAGGCATGTATGCGAAGATTAGGGGAAGTTTTCCCAAGTATTCTAGACTAGGTATATTTGTATCGCAGCCACCCGGCATGTGTGTGAAGTTTAGTGTATGGTTCGCAGCCATCCTGGGCATGTGTGCGAAGATTTGTCATATTATCGCAGCCAACCCCGGCGTGTGTGCGAAGATCAGTTCTATTAGTATCATTAGTCTAGTCGTATCTTATCAATAACCCTTCCTCACCCGAGGACCATATCATTAAGTTCCATTAGCTAGGTAAGTGCAAGTAAATCATCTAATCCCATTCCCACCCTGGGAACCCCATGCCTTGGTTGTGTGAACTCACCTTGGTTTGCTCGGCAGATACACAAAAGGTTTCTTGAGCTAAGAGTGGTCAACCACGTCCTAACAGGGTTACCATACAAGTTAGGTTTGCATTCAAGTGGTGCACGTATGTTCTACACGTATTGTACACAAGTAGTGATCATAGCATACACGTATAATCATGGCAGATCAATCAACAAAAAAGTCACGTAAACAAGTCCAAGTATGCGGCCCAAATGGTTGGGCTCGTAACAGTGTGCAAAGTCCAAAACAGTGTGCATGTGTTCCCGGTCTCGAGTCGAGACTAGAGATCTCGAGTCGAGATTAGGCGGTCTCGAGTTGTGCTGGCCTGAAGATCTCGAGTCGCAACTAAAGAGGTCTCGAGTCATCATGTACTAGTCGAGACTACACGGTCTCGAGTCGCAACCGGACCCGCAACCGTGGTCTCCGGTTGTGCTGTTTGTGTGTGGGTGTTGCGGTCTCGAGTCGAGACAGTGGGTTCTCGACTCGCAACCCGTGTCGAGATCAGGAATGTAACAGATTTCCTTAATTGCAGCTCCCTAAATTTCGTAACAATTGCAAACATGTTTGGCAGTTTCAAAACGGATCAAATCAACAATTTAATTCAAAAATCAATCATATTCATTCAACCCTAATCATCATCAAATCAAGAACAATATTCATAACATATTATCATGATTCATATACTTGATCACTAGCATGCATACTAACATAACATCACACAACCATCCGAATGATATCATATCACAGCTGATTAGTAAGCTTTCGATTAATAATCATCTTAACATAATTCGAACAACATATAATCAACTGATTACTTGCAAGCCATCCGATTTACATGAACATTACTAGCATGGATACCCTAATGTAATCATATACAATCAAACATTATCTATCAAAGCAAACAACATTAAACGCTAACCGGTTGAGAGAATCGATCTGGGTCAAGAGCTTCGAATGGTGTTTGCCGTCGGGATTCTCGTGTTCTTGAGGACCTTGACATCCCGGTCTGTGATTTCAACTGGTTCCTCGACGAATCGCAACTGCTCGTCGATAGTGAGCTCCTTCACAGGAACTATGAGGGTCTCATCTGACAGACATTTCTTCAGATTCGACACGTGAAATACGTTGTGAACTGCACCGAGTTCAGCTGGTAGGTTCAGTTTGTAAGCCACCTTGCCTATTCTTTCTATGATCTCGAACGGTCCGACATACCGCGGATTGAGTTTGCCCCGTTTGCCAAAACGAACCACACCCTTCCAGGGTGAGACTTTGAGTAGCACTCGATCCCCAACTTGGAACTCGAGTGGTTTCCTGCGCTTATCAGCGTAACTTTTCTGACGGTCACGAGTCGCCGCCATGCGTTGCCGTATCTGAGCAATCCGTTCAGTAGCATCAACTACCATTTCTGGTCCTGTGATCTGACTATCCCCCACCTCTGCCCAACAGAGAGGTGACCGGCATTTACGTCCGTACAATGCCTCGAATGGAGTAGCTTGAATGCTAGTGTGGGAGCTGTTATTGTACGAGAACTCCACCAAAGGGAGATGCTTTTCCCAGCTGTTGCCGAAATCAATAACACATGCTCGAAGCATGTCTTCTAGGGTTTGAATCGTGTGCTCAGACTGCCCATCCGTCTGAGGATGATAAGCTGTGCTCATGCTCATGTCTAACCGTGAGCCAAAAGATTTGTGCATTGCTTGCCATAGCTCTGACGTGAATCGTGCATCGCGATCCGAAATGATAGAGGTGGGCACCCCGTGCCTCGAGACTACTTCCTTCAAATAGATGTCTGCTAGTGTGGAGAACTTGTCTGTTTCTTTGATTGCCAAGAAATGAGCAGACTTGGTGAGTCGATCCACGATCACCCAAATAGTATCATTCCCACGCTGGGATCTAGGCAGGCTAGTAACGAAATCCATGGAAATTTCCTCCCATTTCCACTGTGGTATCTTGGGTTGCTGAAGTAAGCCTGATGGTTTCTGATACTCGGCCTTGACTCTTGCACAGGTCAAGCACTTGTTAACGTAAGTTGCTATGTGGGCCTTCATGCTAGACCACCAATACGTAGTCCTGAGATCGTGGTACATTTTATCCGACCCTGGATGTACCGAGTAGCGAGACTTGTGAGCTTCGTCCATTACAAGCTCGCGTAAGTTGCCATACAGTGGGACCCAAATACGCCCCGTTACATAGTAGGCGCCGTCATCCTTCTGTTCTAATCATTGCCTTGAGCCGCGTAGGGCTTCTGCCCTGACGTTTTCTGGTTTCAATGCTTCTGCCTGAGCATCTCGTATCTGCGCAGGAAGACCAGACTGAATAGTAAGCTGTAGTGCTCGCACGCGTCTAGGCAGAGTGTCTTTTCGACTGAGGGCATCAGCCACAACGTTGGCTTTGCCTGGATGGTACTTGATGGCACATTCGTAATCGTTCAGTAGTTCAACCCGTTGACGTTGACGCATGTTCAGTTCCTTCTGCTTGAAGATATGCTCGAGACTCCTGTGATCGGTGTAGATAGTGCACTTGGTACCGTACAGGTAGTGTCGCCATATCTTAAGCGCGAAAACAACAGCTCCCAGCTCTAAATCGTGCGTCATGTAGTTCCGTTCGTGAACCTTAAGTTGGCACGAAGCGTAAGCAATGACCTTGTCGCGCTGCATTAACACACATCCAAGACCCTGAATGGATGCATCACAATAAACCACGAAATCGTTCGTGCCCTCTGGCAATGAGAGGATAGGTGCACTGCAGAATCTATCCTTCAAGTGCAGAAAAGCGGTTTCCTGAGTATTTCCCCAACGGTAGGTGACACCCTTCTGTGTCAGTAACGTAAGCGGCTGTGCGATCTTTGAGAAATCTTTAATGAATCGCCTGTAATATCCTTCCAAACCAAAGAATTGGCGTACTTCCGTTGGTGTACGTGGTGCAGGCCAGTTCCTGATCGAATCTACCTTGGATGGATCAACATGGATCCCATCCTTGTTTACTACATGGCCTAGAAAGTGGACTTCACGGAGCCAGAAGTCGCATTTTGAAAACTTGGCATACAGTTTTTCCTTTCGAAGAAGTTCCAAAATAAGCCGCAAGTGCTGCTCGTGTTCCTCCTGACTCTTGGAGTAGATCAGAATGTCGTCAATGAAGACAATGACAAACTTGTCTAGGTAGGGTTTGCACACCCTGTTCATAAGATCCATAAATACGGCAGGCACGTTCGTTAACCCGAACGGCATGACAAGAAACTCGTAATGGCCGTAACGAGTTCTGAATGTTGTCTTGGAGACGTCCTCATCCCGGACTCTCAGCTGATGGTAACCCGACCTCAAGTCTATCTTGGAGTAGTAGCACGACCCTTGCAACTGGTCGAATAGGTCGTCTATACGCGGAAGAGGATAACTGTTCTTCACCGTCACCTTGTTGAGTTCCCGGTAGTCTATGCACATCCTGAATGTACCATCCTTCTTCTTCACGAATAATACTAGAGCTCCCCAAGGCGAAGAGCTAGGACGAATAAAGCCCTTTTCCAAGAGCTCTTGTAGCTGCTTTGACAGTTCTTCCAGTTCAGTTGGAGCTAAACGATACGGTGCTCGAGCTATGGGTGCTGCTCCTGGAGCGAGCTCGATTTGAAATTCGACCTGACGATGAGGCGGTAGGCTTGGTAAATCTTCAGGAAACACCTGAGGGAAGTCGCGTACAACTGGAATGTCCTCTAATCTCTTTTCCTTCGCTGATGCATCAGTAATGAGTGCCAAAATAGCGGTGTGACCCTTCCGTAAACATTTCTGAGCCTTCAAGAAAGAGATGATGCCAACCACAGCACCACTCTTGTCGCCTTGAACTTCGAGAGGTTGCTTACCCGAACGGGGAATGCGAACTATCTTCTCCTTGCATAAGATTTCCGCCTGGTGTTGAGATAACCAATCCATCCCAATGACGATATTGAAGCTTCCCAAGACTATGGGAATAAGATCGATGGAGAACGCTTGACCGGCTAAAACAATATTACAACCCCTGACTACATGCGTGGCTTCTAGACTCTTACCATTAGCTAATTCTACTACATGTTTGGTGGTTAAGAGTGTTGGTGCACGTTTTAACAATTTACTCACTTTCAAAGATATATAGCTTGTATCCGCACCCGAATCAAACAAAACAGTAACATAAATATCGTCGAGAAGAAACTTACACATAACCACATTGGGATCATTCCTTGCGTCGCCCTGACCTAGCACGAAAGCACGACCTCGAGCCTCGTTGCCATTGTTGTTGTTGTTTCCCCCATTGTTGTTGTTCCCATTGCCCTGGTGATTGTTGTTGCAATTCTGGTTCCGGTTCAATTGGGGGCAATCACGTTTGAAATGACCTTCAGCCCCACACTGGAAACACCCCCGGTTTCCTCGCTGTGGCTGCTGTTGCTGGTTCTGTGGAGCTGGTGGTGGGAGTTGCTGATTCTGATTCGCAGGTCGCGAACTCCTGCAGTCTTTAGCTTCATGCCCTAACTTGAGACATCTCTGACATCATTCCTTACGACACCGTCCACTGTGGTGTCTGTTGCACCTATTACACAATGGGTGGATTCCCCGATATCCACCCTGCCCCTGACCACCAGAAGATTGTTGACCCAGACTCTGGTAGTCGTTTAACTTGCACTGCTGTGCTTGAGACTAAGCTGAGACTGAACCTTTACTGGAATCCCCATCCCACTTTCTTTTGTTGTCGCTGGGTGTAGCAGAAGTAGCAGCTGGAGTGGTAGCAGTAGTAGCGCTGATACGTTTCGGTAGTTTGTCCTGCTCCACTGCCTGATCAGTGAGATGATGAGCTAGGCTTTGAACATCCTGGATGTTGTTATGATTAGCCGATGTCACATGGCTTTGAATTTCCGGTGCTAGCCCCTTTAGATATAGCTCGATACGCCTGATAGGTGGGTCCACCATAGTTGGGCACAGAACGGCCAGCTCATTCGACCGCTTGGTGTAGGCCTCGATCTCCGACCCCGTCATCTTAAGATTGAAAAACTCCACTTCTAACTTGTGGATGTCGTCTCGTGAGTAGTATTCTCTTTTGATCAGTTCCTTGAACTCGTTCCAAGGGGTGGCGTTAGCAGCTGCCAACCCTAGGAGTTGAACTTGCGCGTTCCACCAAGTTAGCGCAATTCCTTCTAACGTGCCAGTGGCGTACTTGACCTTGCGAGCCTCAGGACATTCACACATCTCGAATACCGACTCGAGCTTTTCAAACCAATGGAGGAGTCCCACTGCTCCTTCTGTGCCACTAAAGGTGCTTGGACGACAGTCCATGAAGTTCTTGAAAGTGCAAACAGGTTGCTGTGTGGGTTGACCTATTGTGTACGAATAGGACAGAGTTAAACACAAGAGTTGGTTTAGGAGTGTAGGATCTAAAGATCCTAGTGTGAGTTATGACTACAGGATAGACCTCCTGCTTGTGCGGCTGCAAGTGCCGCAGCAACTTGTTCGTTAATGAGAGCCGTCAACTGGGCTTGAGTCATGTTAACACGTCCAGACATGATCTTCATAGTAAAAGTAGCATAGGTGAGAATGGTTCGCGAGTAGTGCGATGACAGAAGAGTGTAAGCACATAGGTATTCTCATGCAATAGTGTCATGTGTATCTAAGCATACTACGAGCAAAGTTCTATGTAATTCTAGCATGTAGGCAATAAACATAAACCATATTACCTAGGATGTTGAGTCTTGCACATGGAGCGAAGCGTCGTTGCGGATCGTTGAGAGCACTGTTCTGGTTATAGTCTGGTTTTAATAAAAACGTTTTCCCCATATTAAAACCAAGTTCTCTATAACCAATGGCTCTGATACCAATCTGTCACACCCCCAAAATCCACACGCGGAGTACCACCGCTTGGAGGCGTGACATGACCAGGATCAAGCCACCAATCATATTGAACATAGTATTTTTAAATAATAAAAGTAATCAATTCAACCCATCACAATATAACTGGTGTTTAACAAAACATAATTTGAGTAGCGGAAGCATAAGTATGTAAACCCAAAGTAAATCATAAGTTCAAATGTTTAAACGTTTAACATGGCATCCACGATCCATGTCCCACAACGACCTGCTCCTCCCTGTGCAAGCTTCATAAGTACCTAAGGTCCTGCAAGGCATGCAGCAGAGAGTCAACAACTAGTTGAGCGAGTTCACAGTTGATAGTTCAGTAATTGTAATCGTATGAGTAGCGTTATGTTCATTCATTTGACCATGTATCATATTATTTTGCATCGCGGCCATCTAGGCATGTATGCGAAGATTAGGGGAAGTTTTCCCAAGTATTCTAGACTAGGTATATTTGTATCGCAGCCACCCGGCATGTGTGCGAAGTTTAGTGTATGGTTCGCAGCCATCCTAGGCATGTGTGCGAAGATTTGTCATATTATCGCAGCCAACCCCGGCGTGTGTGCGAAGATCAGTTCTATTAGTATCACTAGTCTAGTCGTATCTTATCAATAACCCCTCCTCACCTGAGGACCATATCATTATGTTCCATTAGCTAGGTAAGTACAAGTAAATCATCTAATCCCATTCCCACCCTGGGAACCCCATGCCTTGGCTGTGTGAACTCACCTTGGTTTGCTCGGCAGATACACAAAAGGTTTCTTAAGCTAAGAGTGGTCAACCACGTCCTAACAGGGTTACCATACAAGTTAGGTTTGCATTCAAGTGGTGCACGTATGTTCTACACGTATTGTACACAAGTAGTGATCATAGCATACACGTATAATCATGGCAGATTAATCAACAGATCAGTCACGTAAACAAGTCCAAGTATGCGGCCCAAATGGTTGGGCTCGTAACAGTGTGCAAAGTCCAAAACAGTGTGCATGTGTTCCCGGTCTCGAGTCGAGACTAGAGATCTCGAGTCGAGATTAGGCGGTCTCGAGTTGTGCTGGCCTGAAGATCTCGAGTCGCAACTAAAGAGGTCTCGAGTCATCATGTACTAGTCGAGACTACACGGTCTCGAGTCGCAACCGGACCCGCAACCGTGGTCTCGGGTTGTGCTGTTTGTGTGTGGGTGTTGCGGTCTCGAGTCGAGACAGTGGGTTCTCGACTCGCAACCCGTGTCGAGATCAGGAATATAACAGATTTCCTTAATTGCAGCTCCCTAAATTTCGTAACAATTGCAAACATGTTTGGCAGTTTCAAAACGGATCAAATCAACAATTTAATTCAGAAATCAAACATATTCATTCAACCCTAATCATCATCAAATCAAGAACAATATTCATAACATATTATCATGATTCATATACTTGATCACTAGCATGCATACTAACATAACATCACACAACCATCCGAATGATATCATATCACAGCTGATTAGTAAGCTTTCGGTTAACAATCATCTTAACATAATTCGAACAACATATAATCAACCGATTACTTGCAAGCCATCCGATTTACATGAACATTACTAGCATGGATACCCTAATGTAATCATATACAATCAAAACATTATCTATCAAAGCAAACAACATCAAACACTAACCGGTTGAGAGAATCGATCTGGGTCAAGAGCTTCGAATGGTGTTTATCGTCGGGTTCGTGAGAGAGGGAGAGAGAAAGAGCTAGCGTTTTGTGTGTGTTGTGGTTTTTGATAAAAGTGAGAGGTGGTTACTACCCCTAAGTGTTATGTGAACATCAAGGTGGGCTGAGCCCCACTCGGCTGCCTATTGGTTTCGGTTACAAGCAATACGGCCCAAATGGGCTTGTGCGATCGAGTGATGGTTGTTGTTCGATCGGATCAAACAAGCATATACACATAACATAACATTCGAACATTACACATTTTACACAAGGCACATATAACATGTTATTTAAATAAAGTTCACATAATCACGTAACGTTACACAGAGTAGGTTCGAATTACGAGTTGTCACATCAGACATTGACCTTCATGGTAAAAATTGCATTCCTCGCATCTCGGCTTATTCCCCAAGTATACCTTACCACCGGCCTCTTTAGCGGCTCCATAAGCTTTCCTGCCATGCGGCGGGTTCACTTCCCTTCTTTGGTTTGCTTTAGAGCTTCCATAGCTGACTTGGGTGCCTATCTTTAGGTTTGAAGACTTCCTTTTCTTATTGCCCGAAGACTCCACATGGGTCTCTTTCTTGTTTGTCTCAGTTACCGAAAATTTTCCCGTACGTAGTGCTTCTTCAGTAAGTGTGACACTTAAACCGATAGCCTCTGTGATGGTTGGAGGCTTTGAGGTAGTAACCATGCTCATGATTTGCGGTGCAAGTCCATAAATGAATCGCTCGATCCTCTTGAATTCCGGTTTGACTAAGTAGGGAACGACCCTAGACAAGCCATGAAAGCGTTGGACGTACTCGGTGATCTTCGGCCCGTCCATTTTCGAATTCCAGAATTCCACCTCAAGCTTCTGGATTTCGGCCCTAGAATAGTATTTCTTCCCCATCATTTCCTTGAGCTCGTCCTAGCTCAGTGCATAAGCAGCTTCTTCACCAAGGGTCTGAACCTGAAGGTTCCACCAGGAGAGTGCGCCATCTAAAAACAACCCTGAGATAAAGGTAACACTCTGCTGGGGCGAACAGTTACTCATTCTCAGAACAGAGTCAGTCTTTTCTACCCAACGGACAAATGCAACGGCGCCTCCTGTGCCATCAAAACTCAATGGCTTGCAGTCCAGGGACTGTTTATAGGTACAGCCAGTTGAAGGGTTATTTCCAGAAGTGCCACCGCTGCGTTCAGAGCGGAGGGCTTCATGTCGTGCAATTGCCTGTGAGATGCGTTCTTGAAGCTTGGCTTCTGTCCTTGGTAACGTACTGGTGTTTGTGTCACGTCTGGGTGGCATTTTCTTCTGTCAAAAGGTATGAGATAGGTTAGACAACATTCCATAATTGTCTATGAGGTACATAGCACCATAAACAAACATGTAATCACCCAATATCACATGCATATATAATCAACAATGTATGAGCGAGGAGACAATTACTGAGCTTTCATATAGGCTTGGCAACTTGACTTATTGTTTGTAATGGGGAAACAAAATGAACTCGAGGTTACTTCACCTCGGTCATACAAGTTTCATAATATGAAAGTAGTAGTGATTCTCCTTCTACGTTAGTTTTCTTTGGTCTTTTAGCTTCACAAGACGGGTATACTTTCCCAGAGATGGGGTTGTTCATGTAGGGGTGATAAAGAGTGTAACGTCACTAAATCTTTATCGCGTGTTGGCCATCTCTACTTGCTTAGATATCGGTTGTTAAACAATCCGCAGACGGGTAGAAGTGTCTGACACGAAGTAGGCAAAGACGGGTTTCCTACTTTGTAAAGTGCTAAAGCAATGGTCTAGGTGTTGTTCCATCAGATGAAGGTGTGAACACCTAGAGTTCATTTTTTTGTGGTGATCATTAGCTTGCCCCGCAGAGTCCACCAGGATTTCCATGCACTACAAGTCATTATTACGAGGGCCCCCGTAATAATAAATTGTCTTGCACGGTTACCCCAACTTTCCCTCGTTCAAGCAGATGATTAACCAAAGAGGGGACTCTACCATCCTTATACCTCTGATACGGAAAGGACCATTGCGGTGGTCCACGCGCTATCATTCGTTATCGTTACGCGCGAATAGGCACGATGATTAAACGTAATAGGAATAAGGAGAATTCCTAGTAGTTGGAGGGGCACCTTTAAGATGAATACTTCATCTTTCTTGTCAGGTCAAGTGTGTCATCGATCTTGTTCTGCAAAAGCCACAGGGACCTCGTCCTGCTGTTAAGGTTGTTGTCCAAGGTTGCCGCCTCTTGCCTTGTCGTCACTACCGTACTCAGACACCTTCACAATCGAGAGGGAAGAGCTGCCATCTCCTACGGAAACAAGCTCAGAACCTCGTTTGGTAATCACTCCAGCCATGAGCTTTGCAATGAACGCGAGGCCGACAGCTTCATCGTGCGAGTTAAGAACAATAATAGGATTCGGAGTCGAAGGTATCTTATTCACGTCAATAATTATTCCGTACACTTATTCTTATGTATAGATCAACAAACAAGTATGTTACCTAGCATAAACAGGAAAATAAATGCATCATATCACATATAACTCCCATTTGTCTTTTCGGGGGGGGTCATTTTGTCTTTGGCAAGTCTAACTCATGTAGACTACGCCTTAGTTGGTACTTTAGTTTAGGGTATTCTCCTCCCTACTAATGTCCTTGTCTTATATTTTCTCTGAAAAATGTTTGACCCATGGATCTTGGCGCTTTTGTGAATGCAATGAAAAACCCTTTTGTAAAAAAATGTTTTCGTGAGAGAGTTCTAGTGATTGTAGTCTAGACTCGAGAAGGAATCCTAGTTCTATACAATCGAAGCTCTGATACCAAACTGTCACACCCTGACTTTTGCAGAAGCGTATGTTGTGTGACTGATTTGATATCATTGCATTCAACCATAATAAACAACTATATGATCAAAACGATGTTCATCCATTCATTAAGTTTAAAGTAATACAAACACCATTTGTTTAAGTTTCAACAACACAACCTTCGACTAAGATACAGATCAATAAAAGTGGAGGACATCTAAACTTGGAATCTACTTCTAGAAACAACACTCGCGCCCAAGATCCAACTCGTTACCTTAAATACATGTAATTTTGGAATCTCACTTAGAAAATATTTATAAACTTATTTTATCCAAAAATAATGTATTTCAAGTTTATCAAAGAAAATATATATTTTTCCCAAAAATCATATATCTTCTAAAAAATCCAAGAAAATATATTCTTACTTCAAAAATAATATATTTTCTCCTAATCAAAAATATGATATACTTTGTAATAATCAAAAAAATCATATTTTCATTTCTTTTGTATCCAAAATAATATTTACCAAAAATATATTCATAAATGTATTCTCCGGAATATTTTTGTAAGTTACATTCTTTTGTTCGATTTCACCAATATTTTATGTGTAACTTGTATATTTATTCCTTGGAATTCTTGATAATATTTTGGATTGTAATTTCTTGGTACATAGATTAGTTATATTATTTCAAATCCTAAAATAATATAACTAATACACATAATATACAAATAATCACACGAGTTGTGACATCAATG
The DNA here is from genome assembly GCF_002127325.2 of Helianthus annuus. Classification (NCBI taxonomy): domain Eukaryota; kingdom Viridiplantae; phylum Streptophyta; class Magnoliopsida; order Asterales; family Asteraceae; genus Helianthus; species Helianthus annuus. The sequence goes on along the minus strand of NC_035447.2, from coordinate 73,685,430 downwards.
TATATATATATATATATATATTCCTCAATATATACTTAGTCACTTTTATTTGTCAAAAACCAACCTCCCATATTTGTAATTTTTGTAATAAAAATTATGGCAACTTTTATGTGAAAACCATTCTCAAGATTTACTTATAAATACTTGTTTTAAAAATATTTTTCTAAGTGCCTAATTTCTACAAAAATTTTGCCATAGTTTCCCCTTAAAAAAATAGAGGTTTCCATGCTTTCAAAGCATATCATTTTCTTTTAAAATCATCATCAATCATCAACAAATCAAATAACACTTACCAAATGCCAAAAAATATGAAATTTACACTACGTCATGAACTTGAAACTTGGTAAAAATTTGTAGTAACTTAGCATGTTGTTAAATAAGCTTAGTTACCCTTAAAAGTGTGGTTATTTATTTAAAAATATCATTCTTGAAGAATTTAGATCTTCATAACTTGTATGAAGATTTTCTAAAAATATTTTTTCTTGTATTTTTCTTGTTAACAATATGTTTCTAGCTTTTATTTAACACTTAAAACATATTTATTTCCTTTAAACATCATGATCATGTTAGATCTTGTAATAAACTTTAGTTTCTTGAAATCTTTTTATTTTCAAGTCTTATAACATGTATCACAAATCATCATACACTAAAACAAGTTTATTTTCAAGTTCATGTTTAACAGAAAGGATGATCATTACAAATTTCTCAAGATCAATCCTTACACTTGCTAGATCATGTGTTTAATCATCATCTAGCAAGCTTCATATGGTGATCTACATCATAAACACAAGAAATCAACAAACAAACTCAATACATACACTAGAACAACTTGATCTTCATGTTTTAGAGCTTTATGTTCATGTTTATGCTTATGTTTCTTTATGATCTTTAGTTTACAAAGTTACTTCATACTTTAACCACTAAAATTGTGAGTAAAAACAAGATCAATGGAACTTACTACTAGCACTATGTCTAGGGAAGAACAAGTTGCAAAGTGATGAAGAAATGTGGTGGTTAATAGCACTCCATGAAGGTCCTTCAACTTTTGTTGCTTCCCACCTTCTTAGTTATGCTTGAGACAACTTAGGTATGCCTTAGAATACTTGGAAATGGTTTGAAAAATGAAGGTGAAAATGAGGGGTGTATGGTTGTGAGCTTTAGGAAGGGGAAGAGGAAGTTTTGAAGTTTGAGAATGATGAAGAATATGAGTTAAGGACTTGTGGGTTTATAAGGAATTCTTCCAACATTTCATTACCCATAGGTTAATATGTCTTCTAAGTACATAACATATCTATTAGAGTATCAAAGCAAATCAAATAAAATCAAGGGAGGGGGCCACCCTAAAACCGTCTCCACAAGGGGGGGCGTATTGGTTGGGTTGTGATGGATAGTTAAGATATTTAGTTGAAATTAGGTGTATGTTTAGGTGTTTTAGTTAATATGATGCTATATGGTGTGTTAGGGTGTTCGGCGACCATAACTAGCTCGGAAACATTAAAACAATGCTTCTAGTGTAATTTTGATGTTTCGGGTAGTGTCCGGTTGTTCATTTCGTTACTGTTCGTTAAAGTGCTAAATTGTGCAGTTTTGTGTGCTTTATGTAGTCTTTTATGACAGTTTCGGTTCCCGACACTTACGAAAGTATTTTGGACCATTAAACCATTTTTCTGCATTATATTTAGATGTTTAAATGCTGAAAATAGCTGAATTTTAGTTATTTTCTGCAGAATTCTGCACATTTAGTGTGTTCCTGGCACTTTCCGGCACCTATGTCAGCACTAGGAAGGCAGTTTTGTAATCCTTACTTTCCTACACACTTTACTATTGTATCTGTTGGTGCAGTTGTCTGTCGACTACATCTTCGTTCGAGTCTTAGAATAGGACTGATTGTATAATATACGGAAAACGAGAAAACATATAACAATTAGGCCCATTAGTGTTTGGACCGCTCGAACGGACATATGTGAGGTCCGCTCGAACGACAGTTAACATGGACCGCTCGAATGAACAAGTGTAGGACCGCTCATGTGTCACATGTCTGGATCGCTTATTGGGCCTGTCCAATAAGCGATCCCAAAGGCCTATAAATAGCCTTGGAGCGGTTTCAGTTAGTGTGGTTGGTGAAATCGTGCCGAAGTGCTGCCGGTGCGAGATTTGAGCTGTAAAAGATTGTTATATCAATAAACAAGTAGTTAAAGTGATTTGTCTGCTATTTCTACCTTAGTTTCTTGTTATTCCGCACCTAAAACCAAGGAGAAAGCCTCTGAACGTCTCATTTAGGTCAGAAAAATTTAGGTCAGAAAACGGTCCTACAGTATCACTTGGTCCTGGAGTTTATTTTGTGTCTTAACATCTTGTCTGTCTAAGTACTGAACTCCTGTCAGTATTTCTAGTTTGTCTGGTAGCTGTGCCAACTCTATTCTGAGCATCAATAGTATTATATTGTGCTGCATGTAGTAATGATAAAAGTCTTGCAACATGAAATGCCATTGTATGTATATAACAGAAATCAGAAATTCATTCGTCTTGTAAACTGGATCATGCACAGTCATTAAAGCACAATTTACTGTCTAATTATTGTACGGAATGTACGGAAAAGTGCAAGTTGTCACATAACATGCGAGAGCGGTTAGCGATAAAAGTGTTTGCGTTGTGTGTTGATGTGTTTAGATATAGAGAACGTATGTAACACCTAAAAGTGCGTTAAGCAAAAAAGGGTTCGAGTATACTCCCAGTATGTGTTTAGTAAATAAACATAGCCTTGAATTGGATTGAAGGGAGCGCGTTGGAGTTAGCCTGAGCATAAAATGATAGCGTAAGCATTGAACAGCGTGTAAACAGTACGTTGAATAAAATAAGTATCAAATGGTGAGTCGAGCGGATGGTCATCCGGACGGATGACCATTCGAACAGTTGATCATTCGAATGAGTGAGTGAGTTTGTAAATCATTGCAAGACTTTTGAAGTTTCCGTTGTAGTATAAATCAAGTCATTCGATCGGATGGTCATCCGGACGGATGGCCATTCGATCGGATGGCTATTCGAGTGAGACAACCATAGTCTGAGTTTGGTTAAATTGTTTGAGTGTTGAAAGCTATTAAGGACAAGTCACCTGGTCGAATAGTCATTCAGTCGGATGGTCATCTGATCGGATGGCTATTCGATTGGGTGATTTGATATTTTAAAAACTGGTAAAATTTTCTAAGTTAAAAAGTTTGGAATTTAACAGAGACGGCGTGACGACGTGTCAAACAACTAAAACCGTACCAAGTCCAGCTCAGTCGATCGGATGGGAATCACCCCATTTGATCAGACTCAACTGTTCTTGATGGAGTTTCATGTTCAACCCGTGAATCGGTCGTTTCTTCGGTGGAAATCCGTTCTCAGACCGGTTCTCAACTACAGTATGAGTAGAGAGCCCGAATGAGTCTAGACTCCATCGGTTCTTAGTAAAAAGTGAAAAAGTTGAAGATAGGTAGAAATCAGTCGTTAAATGTTGAAGTTTTGTTGAGATTCGTGTAAAATAATGTGGAAATCCTTTAGGTCTAAACATATCTTGCTAGGATGACGTCACACCACAGTTTGCATATGAAACCGTGATAATGTCACCTTCAAGGAGTCCAAATCAGGTGATTTCATGGTGGAAAACAGTGATTTTGATGGAGAAGATGATGAGAAAGTGTGTAGTGATGATGGAAGTACAAGATTTAGGAAGAAAACTTATGAAAATGGCCTTGAATCGAGTGAAATGTGCTTGAGGACGAGCTGGGAGCGTCTGGGTCGGATAGAGCTGTCACATCAGTGAACAGTGATGTGACAGGTGGGTATTTATAGTGTGAGAGAGAGGTTAAGGCGGTGGAAGCAAGGGGTCGGATGGCCAGTAGATCGGATGGCCATCCGATCGGATGGTCATCCGGTCGGATGTCCATTCGATCAGACAGCTTGTGCGAGTTGGTTTTCCAACTTTCGTTTCGTGCAGCGTTGCATTGCGTTTAAGCGAGTTGCGAGTAAGCATTGCGATGAGATAACCACATAACATTAAAACAAGTAATCACACATAACACGTAAAATGCATAAAAGTAAATCTGCGATTTGAGTTTGCGATGAGATTGCGATGCGATTGCAATGTGATAGCGTTTGGTATAAACATGCGATGTGATATGCGATAAATAGCATGCGTTGTATATAGCGTTAAATGCGATAATTGTGTTTTGAATAAGCATTGTGAATGCGTTGTAAAACATAGTTTAAAATATCGTTTAAACCAATATATTGATTACTGCAAAGGGTTAAACTATTATCGAATCTCGAGAGTACAAGATAATTAAGCAATAAATGAGCAATAATTAAGCAAGAAATGGTAGATCTGTCATTTATTATTATAACGACCCGAAAGGTCGGGTTGTTACAGCCTCCCCTACTTTATGGAATTTCGTCCCGAATTTAAGGCGCAGGCGTAACGAAGAGATGTGGATATTTAGCTTTCATATCACTTTCGAGTTCCCAAGTGAACTCGGCGCCGCGTTTGCCTTCCCAGTGAACCTTCACTATAGGAATGCGAGAGCGTCGAAGTTTCTTGGTCTCTCGGTCCATGATATCTACTGGCTTTTCCACGAAGTGTAGAGTTTCGTTAACTTGCAAATCCTCGAGAGGAACATGCAGGTTTTCTTCAGCTAGACACTTTTTGAGGTTCGAAATGTGGAAAGTCGGGTGTACGTTACTGAGTTCCTCCGGTAATTCGAGTCGGTAGGCCACCTTGCCAGTTCTTTCCAGAATCTTAAAAGGTCCAATGTATCGAGGCGCTAGCTTTCCTTTCTTGCCGAATCGGATCACCCCCTTCCAAGGTGAAACCTTTAGGAGTACGTGATCACCAACTTCGAACTCAAGGGGCTTGCGGCGTTTATCGGCGTAACTCTTTTGAAGACTCCGCGCTTTCAAGAGATTGTCTCGTATCTGGAGGATCTTATCAGTCGTTTCTTGTAATAACTCAGGACCGGTAATTTGCGCGTCTCCGATCTCGTGCCATACAATAGGCGATCGACATTTTCTTCCATATAATGCCTCAAATGGTGCCATTTGAATGCTAGAGTGATAACTGTTGTTGTACGAGAATTCGACTAAAGGTAAATGTGAATCCCAATTACGACCAAAATCTATAACGCATGAAGGAAGCATGTCTTCAAGGGTGCGAATCGTGCGTTCAGTCTGACCGTCGGTCTGGGGATGGAAAGCGGTACTGAGATTAAGAGTAGTACCGAGAGCGGATTGAAAAGTTTCTCAAAGGCGCGAGGTAAATCGACCATCGCGGTCAGAGATGTTGTCACGAGGTATCCCATGTCGACAAATGACTTCGTCGGTATTGATTTGTGCTAATCGTTCAACCTTATAGTCTTCTCGTATTGGTAGAAAGTGAGCGGAATTCGTAAGACGATCAACGACGGCGGAAACATCGGGGAGCGGCACTAAGCGAATCAGATTTCTCAAGAGAATCCATAACGACTAATCGTGACAATATAATTAATTCAAATTTCATAATTTACTAAAGTGTCAAACATTGATCCAAAACACAAATACAAACAAATCAAGTTTCAACATTGTTTACTTAACTAGGTGTGTTTCTAAGTCCACCCTAGCTTGATTCTTGATTCACTGCGACTATCAACCTGCAACATGTATTAAAATAATGTCAACAAAAAATGTTGGCGAGCATACAAGTTCGAATGCATAGCATAATAGTTTACATGTTTAAAAACTCATATCCAACACGAAAACATATAACAAGTTTCACCATGCTAGCTAACGCAGTCCAAGTGATAGCCCAAGTTTCCAATGCAATAAAGTGCATTTCCCAAAGAATAACGGGAGGTTAATATGTCTCATCCTAACAATACCCCAAGACTCAAGGGGGGCGAGCATTACTCCTATAGCGCTATAATTGTTAAGGCGGAAATACACACAGGGATTAAATGTTCACATAGCATAAAAGTCTCAAGTGTTATAAGTTTCATGTTTCATGTTTAAATGGATAATGTATGTTTCAAATAAGTGTCAAGTGTCAAGTGTTTTTGATATAGAATACACGTTGCATCCCAAAAGTGTATAAAAACAAAAAGGGATCGAGTATACGCACAGTGGTTGCGTATCATGATTTCTCAAAATAACGCACGAGTAAAGATTTGAGAATTCCAAGAGAATGAACGAGAGCGATTAACCTAAGTAGGAAATACCGCACGAGAGGTGATTACTATTAGTTTAAATATCCAAGTACCTTGTGAATTGGATAATGATGATCTGTGTATTAATTTGTTATTGATTACCAATATTATAAAATAAATAAAGAAAAGATAGGACTGCTAGTCGTTTGTGTTCTAAATAAATTTAGGCCTTTTATTAATAAAACGGATTTAAAAAGTTAGTTACGTTTAGAGTTTAAAAGAGATAAAGGACACTCGTTTTATAATTAAATCGCGTTTTGTCATACGGATTTTTATGAAAAATGGGCAGAGTTTCCTCTCTTTTTGGACGATCCCGACAATCAAGTTGTCTTTATATTTCTCAAAAACTCAATCAATTCATTAGCAATATATGTGTGATATGTGTCATATTTTTGTCGCGAATAATCACAAATATATGTATTATTCGTAAAGAAAATGTTGGTTTTAACATTATCTTTTTCTTGTGCAAGGTTAATGTATATTCAACAGTTTATCAAGGATAAACAAAACAACAATACGGCATAGATTGAAACGAATCGAGTAAAAAAAAGAGTCTCTACCTCCTTTAGAAAATTTCGTCCCGAAATTTATTCAAGAGGAAGACTTTAGAAATGCTGGCATTTCGATTATTGTTTGGGTACAATAGAGAAATTGATAGATTGTGGGTGATAAAATGTTGTACACAATAAGGTATGAGGAAATATCGAATTTCTCATGGCACGCTTGTCACACCCCGATATTTCCACATATTACCGGTGGGCCCGGGGGGGAGTATCGTGACGTAGTTGATATCATCATTGTCAACATACACAATAATATAGCACAGCGGAAGGCTTGGTGAATAAACTATTACAAGCCATAATGTCTGAGTGTTCGAGTTTAAGAATATACAGACTGGAATGTAATAAGATCCACATGCGGATCATAAAAGTACAAAGAAACAAAAACAACAGACTTCAGGTATCTAATGGATTTGCAAGATCCTCTATTGACACCTATTAGCTCCAGCCTATTATGAGAGGTACCTGTAAATCAGTCTTTAAGAAAATACGTCAGTTTACACTGGTAAATACAATTAACTGACTCTTTTGAAAATATTTATGAAAATTCATTTAAGTGCACATGGCACAAAACATTTATAACTTGGGACAATTATTTAAAGATAATCTTGTATACCGATTTATATGTTTGTCATACAATTAGGGCCGGTTGGAAGTCTGTCATGATTAACCGACTCACCACTTATAGAACCCACAAAGGAGTTATACCCAACATGTGGGTTTATATTTTAGCATTTGCATCTGTCAGGTGTATGCCTACACCCCGTGCATAGGTCGTGGCCATTTTCAAATAAAATGAGCCGAGAATATCCAGGACACGGTCAGATTAACCCCCAATGTTCATGTTATCAAACAAAACAGATTAAAACGGGTTATGCAATTTATTAATCACAGTCTGATTAAATTATTTCATACCCAACCAAGTGGTATTATTATAATACCATATCTCAAGCCCGTATAAGGGAAAATAAGTTAAAAGTATTTACCTGATGCTAGCAGTATAATCCTAAAGCTTTTTGAAGGCACCTTCTACCGGAAGCTATTTAATCTCTATAGAAGGTTTATTAACCTATTAGGATGCTAACGGGTCTTTAATTAAGTCAAGGACTTAGACCGGCTAGCTAGAAGGAAACCTTACGGTTCTAAACGCTAGATTAAGCAGAGACCGGAATAGAATGTGGTTTAGACCCGACAAGCTTGGATACTTGTATAATATGGGTAAACTAAACACATTCTGGAAAAATGAGAATTTAATGATAAGGTTAAGCCCGTTTCGGCTATTTTACGTAAACTAGTCACGTATATCGATCCGAATGCATAAACGCGTAACGGGTAACCAAATAAATTATATACAGGTCTTAATCGTTAATATGCTCAAAATATGTTAATACATCAGTAAGATGTTAACATATATGCCCCAAAAGTAATTTAAACCAAATTAAGTCCCATAAGGGCATTTTGGTAATTTGAATACTCATAAAAGAGTTTAAATGTTAAACTGAGTTTCAGGTCTGATCTAATCAGTAAGAATATGTATTTTTATAAGTTATAACAGTAGGGTATTTTATATATATGAAATTTATCTTATATAACCAAACTATGCACCGTAGGGGCATTTTGGTAATTTCACATAAGCTTCAAAGGTCAAAATAGAATTCTGAGTTTAAAAACTTTGGCTTACTATTTAATTATATAAATTAACTTAAAGCATCAGTAGGTAATAAGTTTTATATGCCAAATATAGGTTTAACTCATACTATGCGCTAAAAACGCTAAAAAGTCGGTTTTAAGGGATATTCGGGTTAAAATAGGAAATCTGAGTTTTTGATCAGTTTATAACGTTCAAAATACTTTATTTATCTTACAAAATCAGTAGCAAAAAGTTTGACATCAAAATGTTATGTAAAACTCATTTTATGCATGAATAGGGTAAAACCGACCATTACCGAAATCAAGCTAAAATCCTATGTTATGCTCAGTCTAAAAATAAATAAAAATTTTCAAAAACCCCAAAATATTATTTTTCATCAGTAGGTAAAAAGTTTGGTATCAAAAATTGGGTTTAGATAGGCTTTCTGCTAATTACGCCATTTAATTAATAAAAAGCTTTCTAATTACGCTATTGACCATAACTCCTAATCTAGACCTCAAACTGATGTCAAATTTTCGGGACAAGTCTAAATATCAGTAGCAAAGGTGTTTGTCCATTCATATTGCTAAAAATCTCAGTTGTGTGTAAAAAGGGCATTTATGGCATTTTTAAGCATATTAACGATCATGTGCATATAATTCAAACCACTAGGCACCATGCAATATAACTCTAGAGCGTTATACTGCTAAGTAATGTGGTCCTAATGGAAGCTTAAAACATGGAAGAATCAAGCTTAAACGGGTCAGAACTGAAAGTCAAAGCAAAAGTCAAGCTTTTGCGACTTTCGGTTATAAACTGACCTTAGACTATTAATTGTCGGGCTAGGACTGATAAAACATGTTCTAATATTAATTACCAAGTCATTAGAATGTTAAAATATAATTTAGAACTTCTGTTTTACTAATTTAAATCATTTTCATGCATTCTGTCTTTGTCAAACTGCTTTGACCCGACAATTAACTAGTCAAACGAGATAATTAGGAGGTGCCCTTTTTGGGATTAATCACCTACCTTAATATGGTTCCATAACCACTTTCAATTTGATCAGTGGCTGGTCCATATGTAATTAAAACAAAAGTCAAATCTAATTTAGGACAAGTTTGACTTTTAGGCAATTAAGCTAATTAAAACGACTAAGCAAGTAATTAGAAGCTTACTAATGGTCCTAGCTGTCTTTTCTACCCTTGTATGTCTTCTCCTTGTCCTTTGCAAGCTCCATAAGTTGTAGTATAAGAAATTGTTGCAATAGTGCTTGTGAACTCAAGAACTAGTTCCTTTATATAGCAATTCACAAGATCATAGATCATTTCCAGGTGTTAAGGGAGGCCCTAGGATCACCCCAGGTGTCCTAGTTGATGAAATAAACTGACATATAGCCCCTAGAGTCGATACAATCAAAGTTAAGGCGGTGGAACAGCCTAAACCCGCACCTGGCAGCCCTTTTCTGCGCTGGGCATTCTCAGGCGGGCCGCGTATGCCAAAGAGGGGGCTTACGCGGGCCGCGTAGGCCTGTTTTACTAGCTAAATCATTTTGAAACTTGGCAGCTTTAGTCCCTGGTTGTATAAAACCCTTTTTAACCTTATTGTTGACATATAAGTCCCTTGTAGTTAGTTTGTTGAGGCTCAAGGATGTATAAACTAACTTCGTTAGGCTCGGGTTTGTTAAATATCACTACGAATGCAAGTTTCATCAAGTTGACACTTATAGCCCAAAGTCTTGAAAACATGATTTAACGATCTCAAAACCACGTGAAATTTTTATCACTTATTCTTGGGAGTATATTTGAATATTTTGAAGCCTCGGTTTCGTTAAAAGGTCACTCAGAAGTCAGAATTGACATGTTGACACGTTTAACCCTTGTAGTTTTATAGTCTCCCGATTATTTTCACAAACGGCTTCTTATATCCAATTAATCACTCGTTTAAGAATATTTTCTTCACGCATGGTCATTCAGAGGCACAAGTTTGGCATGTTGACACTTTTAGTCCCTTCGCTTACATATTTTCACTGTTTGTCAACTTTAGTCCCTTAAACTCAATCTTTCAAATATTTGGAGTTTAGGACATGTGTCTATAGATAATTAGACACGTTTTTACGTGGTGTTACATCCTCACCCCTTAAAGGAAATCTCGACCCCGAGATTTACTGGAATAAGTGAGGGTACTTCTGTCTCATAGTGGACTCGACTTCCCACGTATATTCGGGACCTCGGCGAGCATCCCATTTGATCTTTACTATAGGCACATGCTTTCTTCGGAGCTTTTTAACCTGTCGATCCTCGATCGATATAGGTCTTTCAACAAATCTCAAGCTTTCATCAATCTGTACGTCTTTATGAGACATAGCTAGCGATTCATCGGCTAGGCATTTCTTGAGATTACAAATGTGGAACACATTATGAATTTCACTCAGCTCCTCAGGAAAGTTTAGCTTATAAGCTACACTGCCGACACATTCAATAATCTCGAATGGTTCAATATATCTAGGGCTCAACTTGCCCTTTTTACCAAAATGCATCACGCCTTTCCAGGGTGACACTTTCAGTAAGACTTTATCGCCAACCTCGAACTTTAGAGGTTTTCGCCTCTTATCAGCATAACTTTTCTGCCTATCCCTGGCAGCTTTCAGGCGATCACGAATCTGGACAATCTTGTCCATTGTTTCAAGGACTATATCAGGTCCTGATAACTGAGTTTCTCCTACTTCTGCCCAACAGACAGGCGTTCTGCATTTCCTACCATATAATGCCTCAAAAGTTGCAGCATGAATGCTTGTATGGTAGCTATTGTTATAAGAGAACTCGATCAAAGGTAGGTGGTCATCCTAACTACCACCTAAATCAATAACACATCCACGAAGCATGTCTTCCAAAGTTTGGATTGTACGCTCACTCTATCCATTAGTCTGAGGGTGGTAAGCAGTACTAAAATTCAAACGTGTGCCCAAAGATTGTTGGAAACTTTTCCAAAAGTGTGAGGTGTATCTAGTATCTCTATCCGAGATAATAGACACCGGTACGCCATGAAGAGACACAATCTTATCTACGTACAACTGGGCTAACTTGTCGGAGTTATGCGTCTCCTTGATAGGCAAGAAGTGTGCTGACTTGGTCAGTCTATCAACTATAACCCATATGGTATCATTTCCATGCTTTGTTTTAGGTAACTTAGTTATAAAATCCATAGTTACCATTTCCCACTTCCATGTGGGAAGTTACGGCTGTTGTAGAAGACCTGATGGCTTTTGATGTTCAGCTTTAATCTGAGCACATGTCAGGCACTTAGCTACATGTGTGGCAATAGATTTCTTCAAACCTATCCACCAATAATTAGCTTTCAAATCCTGATACATTTTGTCACCTCCAAGGTGAACTGCATACTTGGAGTTATGAGCTTCTTGGAGAATCACATCTCGAAGTCCTCCATGAATAGGAACCCAAATTCTTCCATTCATTCTGAGAATTCAATTCTTCCCAGGTGTTAACTGCTCAGCCGTTACACCCAACTTTTCGTTTGGAAGGTTAACTTCCAAAACAGCATCTTTTTGTGCAGCTAATAGTCTTTCATTTAGACTATTCTTCAGCTCAATGCTCTTAGCATTGATCCTGATTGGTTTAACTCTTTCCTTTCGGCTTAGAGCATCAGCGACCACGTTCGCTTTACCTGGATGGTAGCATATCTCGCAATCATAGTCATTCAGAGTTTCCATCCAACGGCGTTGTCTCATATTGAGTTCCTTTTGATTGAATAAGTGTTGGAGACTTTTGTGATCCGAGTAGATCACACATTTAGTTCCATATAAATAATGTCTCCACAACTTAAGTGCGAATACAACAGCACCCAATTCCAAATCATGGGTGGTGTAATTCTTTTCGTGCACCTTCAGTTGTCGTGATGCATAGGCAATCACCTTGCCATGTTGCATAAGTACACATCCCATGCTGGTGTGTGAAGCATCACAATATACGACAAACTCTTCAATTCCTTCGGGTAAGGTCAACACCAGAGCATTGCTCAATTTTTGTTTTAGAATTTCGAAAGATTCTTGTGGCTTTGGACCCTAGTCAAAATTTACATTCTTACGGGTCAAGGAAGTTAGTGGTGCAGCTATCCTCGAGAAGTTTTCAATGAATCTTCTATAATATCCAGCTAAACCCAGAAAGCTGCGAATTTCTGTAGGCGTCTTTGGTGCTTCCCAATTCATAATGGCTTCCATCTTGGCGGGATCAACTTGGATGCCACGCTCACTAACAATATGTCCAAGAAATTGGACTTCGCGAAGCCAGAACTCGCATTTGGAGAATTTAGCATACAACTTCTCCTGTTGAAGCAATCCTAAGATACATCTAAGGTGCTTCTCGTGGTCAACTTGGTTACGAGAATAGATAAGTATGTCGTCTATAAAGACAATGACAAACTTATCTAAGTATGGCTTGCAGACTCTATTCATGAGGTCCATGAATGCTGCTGGCGCATTAGTGAGCCCAAAAGGCATTACTAAAAACTCAAAATGTCTATACCTTGTCCTGAATGTTGTCTTAGGCACATCTTCAGTTCTTACTTTAAGTTGATGATACCCAGATCTCAAATCAATCTTTGAGAAATAGCTCGCCCCTTGGAGCTGATCAAATAAGTCATCGATCATGGGTAAAGGATAGTGATTCTTGATCGTTACATTATTCAATTCACGGTAATCAATGCATAAGCGCATTGATCCGTCCTTCTTTTTCACAAACAGTATTGGAGCTCCCTAAGGCGAAGAGCTGGGCTGGATGAAACCTTTTTCCAGTAAGTCATCTAATTGAGTTCTGAGCTCTTTCATTTCAGTAGGCGCTAGACGATAAGGAGCTCGTGCAATAGGTGCAGATCCTGGTAGAATGTCTATCCTGAACTCTCCTTGCCTCTCAGGAGGTAATCCAGGTAATTCATCAGGAAAAACATCAGGATATTCAGAGATAATTGGAATATCTTCGATCTTAGGCTTAGGATCATTCATAGTCACTTGTGCTATGTAAATAACACATCCACTCTTCAAACACTGCGATACCTTGAGAATAGACACATTGTTGGGCAATCCATATTGCGTATCTCCCTGAATAGTGACTGATTCGCCAGAAGGGGTTTTGATAATAACTAGCTTTTTATCACAGGCAATTTGGGCATTGTTATGCGACACCCAATCCATGCCTAAAACTATATCAAACCCAGCCAATTTCATTGGCAAGAGGGATAGCGGAATAGAATGATTCTTAATGGATATAGAACATCCATCAAGAAGAGTGGAAGTTGTTTCTAAGGTACCATCGGCAAGCTCTACCTCATATTTTATGTCTAGAGTCTTAATAGGCAAATTCAATAACTTACAGAACTTATGGTCTACAAAAGACTTATCAGCGCCGGAATCAAATAAGACTCTAGCATAATTATTATTGATGAGGAAGGTACCTGTTATGACGTTCTCGTCGTTCACTGCTTCCCTCGCGTTCATCTGGAAAACTCTTGCATTGTTTTTCTTCGCCTCCTCGGGCTTCTTTGCATTCTTGGGGCAATTGGTTTTGATGTGCCCCTTTTCATTGCAACCATAGCAGGTTGCATCCTTAATATTTCGGCACTCAACATACTTGTGCCCTCTCTTTTTACAAATCCCACATGGTTTGGCCTGTGGGTCCTGGTTGCACTTTCCAAAGTGCCTCTTATGACATGTCTTGCACCTGGGCCTATCATTCGACTGCCCCTTTTTGGAACCAGAGTTACCTTTGCCCTTTTTGTTCGACTGAGGAGACTTGTCTTCCTCTTTTTTCCTTTTCCCTTCATCGGTAACCTTCTTCGCCCTACTCCTCACGACATCTAGAGTGAGGGACAAAGATAGATCCACAGCAGATCTATAAGTGGTTGGCTTAGAGGCCTTAACATTCCCTTTTACTTCAGGGGCCAAACCACCGATGAAACGCGCAATGCGTTTGGGCTCAGGAGTGACTAAATATGGCACAAGCCTTGACATTGAATTGAAGCTAGTCACATAGGATCTACAATCCAGATCCTTCATCACTAAGGTGAGGAAATCAGTCTCTATCCGCTCGACTTTGTGCTGAGGGCAATAGGTGTCCTTAACGAAATCAACAAATTTGTTCCATGAAAGATTGTACAAAGGATTGTGAGGGCATCGCCCTTGAAGGATTGTGATAAAAACTTCACTATATCCTCCTTAGCACATCCGCTGATGTCTATTACTATCTCCATTTCATCTAACCATTTCATACAATCAATTGCCCCCTTTTCTCATGTAAAATCCCTCAGTTTACAGGAGACAAAGTACTTATAGGTACAACCTTTGGTGTACCTGGGAGTCGGTTCGAGGACAATCTGCCTCTTTGGCTCACTTCCCTGATTAGATGAGTGCTGAGACTCACTTTTCTTATGAGTATGAGGTTGAGAATGGGATCTCTAATGAGTTTGAGACCGAACAATACTGGGCTCTTTAAATTTAGCATCCACCGCCTGAGTAACTGCCGCGGTGATCATTGCTTGCAGTTCGGCACCAGTGATATTAATCCTGGTGTTGTTGCCTTCTGTAGGATGACTGTTTGCTTCATCCGAGCCAGCCATTTTTGAATACTATATCAAACAATGATGATATTTAAATTATATAATGCGTCATCGCATTCATGACCAGTGGGCCATGGTATTATTAAACCATTTAAACCCGATTAAGTAACAATCAGATAATCAATAGAATATAATATTCTTTATATTTATTAGACAGGGGAATTAAAATTCACAACTATCAGTGTCGTAGAAGACGTTTTATTTAGCACAAGGCTCGTCTCGAAGGACATTTAGATGGCACAAAAGGCCTTGTCACTAGGACGATTAAAACATAACCAACGATCTCTTGGATCATTGATCTTTTAAGGGTCGAACGAAGTTCATCGCCTTTTTTACAAGAAGTTTATAAAATAAAACTATCATTGTCATCATTACACCTTTGCTTATAAGCATACATCTCTGATGGACGTTTCTGTGTATACATCATATTGATGTTTATTTGCCCTGATTTGCATTGATCATAAAGGCTAAGTGACTTGAAAAAACCCAAGTACCTTTGGAAGCTTGTGTGGTTTCTCATACCGCACAGCTAGGAATGTTAACATATTTTCAGATGTTAACAGGGATTTATTGTCTTAAAAAGGTTGTACTATCATAGCCAGTTAATATTTTGGCTAGGTTATACCTCTAAGAATTTCTTTGGCAGATCAATTATAAATCGAAAGGAATAAGCATGATGATGTAATAAAAATATATAAATAAAATCCAAAGAAACTTCATTAAACGTCAAACTACTACAAGTGCCCTAAACGGGTCTTAGAAAGAACATACTGCCCACGCAGGGGCTACAGAAATAGGAAATAAGTCCACGCAGGGACTTTGGTACAGAAAATAAAATACTGTCCTCGCAGGGACTTGATTAAAAGACAATACAAGAAAATTTAAACAACTTCCTACTTCTTCTTGCCTTTAATAAGGTTTGCAAGGCCCTTCATAAAGCTACTAAGTTGTTTCTTGGTTTTGTTTGCCTCATGCTCAACCCTATCTAACCTTTCCAGGATCTGTTGAGTTTGCTGCTGCTGCTGGGGAGGAGGAGGTTGTTGGTATGGCGGGTATTGATAACCCTGCACCGGGTATCTAGTTGGATAAACTGGAGGGTAAGAAGAAGAGTAAAGATGATGGTATTCTACAGCTGTAAGGTACGGATCATGAGTTCCATAATCCGATGGGTATCTCGATGGGTTTTCAAAAGGGTTGTACCCAGAAGAACCTGGGTAAGTCGGGATAGGGTTGTCGAAACCCATAGGCGGTGGCGGTGGTGCATAAGAAGCTGGCGAAGGATCGTTCTCCGGCACCGCGTTCGAGGGTCCACCCATTTGGGGGTCCTCGGGAATAGGAGGATAAGAACTCGAACCCTAAAGAGAACTAAAACGAGGTCCTCCTTGCACGGATATACGTGCGTTCCTCCTTCGCCTCGGAGGCTCGGGAGGTGGCTGAGGTGGCTGTTGAGGTGGCTCCTCAACAGGAAGTGGTGGAGGTGAAACTGCTTGAAGCTGGGGCTCAATCAAAGGAGGTTGATCTGGAGAGCTATGGTACGAAGGAGTAAAGTACCAATCATAAGTGGCCATCCTCTCTTGAAATGAGTCGGGCCCATGGTACGGTGATCCCTGAAATGGGGAACCGCTTGAAATGCTAATTGGGTGGCCCGGTGTTCCGGTCTGCATCTCCGGGTCTGGGTCGTTATCCATTTCCATTTCCTGAGAAAAGTGGTCCTCAGGGCCCAAAGGGTTGTAGCCCAAAAAGTCGTTGACATAATCATTTGGATTAAACTGTGCCGGCGAGTAGGTAGAATCCAAATGATGAAAGGAATGAGAGTGCAATGAATGGTAAGACTGGTGAGATTCATGGGAGTGATGGGAGTGTTGAGAATGGTGCGAATGCTGGGGCTCCTCTGGGACAGCGGCCCGAATGATGGATGGAATGAAGGTGAGGAGCTCAACGAGACAGAGTGTCTCGCTGGTTCATAAGAGTGACCCCACAGATTATGAGAGTCGAAACTGGAAAACGACGCAGATGGGGTGCGTCGATGTGAAGGTCCTGCTGATGGTCCCCCTCGCATGGGACCCTTTCCTTTTCCTCTAACTCTTGGAGGCATTGTAGCTGATTTCTCCTGTCAAAACAAGTAAAACAAAACAAAATAAAATATAAATAGCATAGGGAACTTAAGAATAGATCCTAGGTCATTTGCCTAGACTCGAGAGTCTAAGGAATGTGCTTATTGTATCATTGAGATTAAACAAAAAAGGTTAGTGTTTAATTCACTCAATGTTGGCTCTGATACCAACCTGTCACACCCCGATATTTTCACATATTACCGGTGGGCCCGGCGGGGAGTATCATGACGTAGTTGATATCATCATTGTCAATATAGACAATAATATAGCACAGCAGAAGGCTTGGTGAATAAACTATTACAAACCATAATGTCTGAGTGTTCGAGTTTAAGAATATACAGACTGGAATGTAATAAGATCCACATGCGGATCATAAAAGTACAAAGAAACAAAAACAACAGACTTCAGGTATCTAATGGATTTGCAAGATCCTCTATTGACACCTATTAGCTCCAGCCTATTACGAGAGGTACCTGTAAATCAGTCTTTAAGAAAATACGTAAGTTTACACTGGTAAATACAATTAACTGACTCTTTTGAAAAATATTTATGAAAATTGATTTAAGTGCACATGGCACAAATCATTTATAACTTGGGACAATTATTTAAAGATAATCTTGTATACCGATTTATATGTTTGTCATACAATTGGGGCCAGTTGGAAGCTGGTCGTGATTAACCGACTCACCTCTTATAGAACCCACAAAGGAGTTATACCCAACATATGGGTTTATATTTTAGCATTTGCATCTGTCAGGTGTATGCCTACACCCCGTGCATAGGTCGTGGCCATTTTCAAATGAAATGAGCCGAGGATATCCAGGACACGGTCAGATAAAACAGATTAAAACGGGTTATGCAATTTATTAATCACAGTCCGATTAAATGATTTCATACCCAACCAAGTGGTATTATTATAATGCCATATCCCAAGCCCGTATAAGGGAAAATAAGTTAAAATTATTTACCTGATGCTAGCAGTATAATCCTAAAGCTTTTTGAAGGCACCTTCTACCGGAAGCTATTTAATCTGTATAGAAGGTTTATTAACCTATTAGGATGCTAACGGGTCTTTAATTAAGTCAAGGACTTAGACCGGCTAGCTAGAAGGAAACCTTACGGTTCTAAACGCTAGATTAAGCGGAGACCGGAATAGAATGTGGTTTAGACCCGACAAGCTTGGATACTTGTATAATATGGGTAAACTAAACACATTCTGGAAAAATGAGAATTTAATGATAAGGTTAAGCCCGATTCGGCTATTTTACGTAAACTAGTCACGTATACCGATCCGAACGCATAAACGCTTAACGGGTAACCAAATAAATTATATACAGGTCTTAATCGTTAATATGCTCAAAATATGTTAATACATCAGTAAGATGTTAACATATATGCCCCAAAAGTAATTTAAACCAAATTAAGTCCCATAAGGGCATTTTGGTAATTTGAATGCTCATAAAAGAGTTTAAATGTTAAACTGAGTTTCAGGTCTGATCTAATCAGTAAGAATATGTATTTTTATAATTTATAACAATAGGGTATTTTATATATATGAAATTTATCTTATATAACCAAACTATGCATCGTAGGGGCATTTTGGTAATTTCACATAAGCTTCAAAGGTCAAAATAGAATTCTGAGTTTAAAAACTTTGGCTTACTGTTTAATTATATAAATTAACTTAAAACATCAGTAGGTAATAAGTTTTATATACCAAATATAGTTTTAACTAATACTATGCGCTAAAAACGCTAAAAAGTCGGTTTTAAGGGATATTCGGGTTAAAATAGGAAATCTGAGTTTTTTATCAGTTTATAAAGTTCAAAATACTTTATTTATCATACAAAATCAGTAGCAAAAAGTTTGACATCAAAATGTTATGTAAAACTCATTTTATGCATGAATAGGGTAAAACCGACCATTACTGAAATCAAGCTAAAATCATATGTTATGCTCAGTCTAAAAATAAATAAAAATCTTCAAAAACCCCAAAATATTATTTTTCACCAGTAGGTAAAAAGTTTGGCATCAAAAACTGGGTTTAGATAGGCTTTATGCTAATTACGCCATTTAATTAATAAAAAGCTTTCTAATTACGCTATTGAGCATAACTCCTAATCTAGACCTCAAACTGATGTCAAATTTTCAGGACAAGTCTAAATATCAGTAGCAAAGGTGTTTATCCATTCATATTGCTATAAATCTCAGTTGTGTGTAAAAAGGGCGTTTACGGCATTTTTAAGCATATTAACGATCATGTGCATATAATTCATACCACTAGGCACCATGCAATATAACTCCAGAGGGTTATACGACTAAGTAATGTGGTCCTAATGGAAGCTTAAAACATAGGAGAATCAAGCTTAAACGGGTCAGAACTGAAAGTCAAAGCAAAAGTCAAGCTTTTGCGACTTTTGTTTATAAACTGACCATAGACTGTTAATTGTCGGGCTAGGACCGATAAAACATGTTTTAATATTAATTACCAAGTCATTAGAATGTTAAAATATAATTTAGAACTTCTGTTTTACTAATTTAAATCATTTTCATGCATTCTCTCCAGTTTGACTTTTTGTCAAACTACTTTGACCCGACAATTAACTAGTCAAACGAGATAATTAGGAGGTGCCCTTTTGGGGGTTAATCACCTACCTTAATATGGTTACATAAACACTTTCAATTTGATCAGTGGCTGGTCCATATGTAATTAAAACGAAAGTCAAATCTAACTTACGACAAGTTTGACTTTTAGGCAATTAAGGTAATTAAAACGACTAAGCAAGTAATTAGAAGCTTACTAATGGTCCTAGCTGTCTTTTCTACCCTTGTAAGTCTTCTCCTTGTCCTTTGCAAGCTCCAGAAGTTGTAGTACAAGAAATTGTTGCAAGAGTGCTTGTGAACTCAAGAACTAGTTCCTTTATAGAGCAATTCACAAGATCATAGATCATTTCCAGGTGTTAAGGGATGCCCTAGGATCACCGCAGGTGTCCTAGTTGATGAAATAAACCGACATATAGCCCCTAGAGTCGATAAAATCAAAGTTAAAGCGGTGGAACAGCCTAAACCCACACCTGGGAGCCCTTTTCTGCGCTGGGCATTCTCAGGCGGGCCGCGTAGGCCTGTTTTACTGGTTAAATCATTTTGAAACTTGGCAGCTTTAGTCCCTGGTCGTATAAAACCCTTTTTAACCTTATTGTTGACATATAAGGCCCTTGTAGTTAGTTTGTTGAGGCTCAAGGATGTATAAACTAACTTCGTTAGGCTCGGGCACTACGAATGCAAGTTTCATCAAGTTGACACTTATAGTCCAAAGTCTTGAAAACATGCTTAACGATCTCGAAACCACGTGAAATTTTTATCAGTTATTCTTGGGAGTATATTTGAATATTTCGAAGCCTTAGTTTCGTTAAAAGGTCACTCAGAGGTCAGAATTGATATGTTGACACGTTTAACCCTTGTAGTTTTATAGTCTTTCGATTATTTTCACAAACGGCTTCTTATATCCAATTAATCACTCGTTTAAGAATATTTTCTTCACGCATGGTCATTCAGAGGCACAAGTTTGGCATGTTGACACTTTTAGTCCCTTCGCTTACATATTTTCACTGTTTGTCAACTTTAGTCCCTCAAACTCAATCTTTCAAATATTTGAAGTTTAGGACACGTGTCTATACATAATTGGACACGTTTTTACGTGGTGTTACAACGTTTTTACGAAAGTTTGGTAGTATGGTACTGTTATGGGTGAAATTCTGAGCCCATATTCTGGATAATATCCTAAGTTATATCTTGATTATATGAAATTTGTTCCTACCCGGGATGCTGATTTAGGATATTGGTAACATCCTGACATGGTATCCTGAGGATCACTAACGGATTATGTGCAGGAGCGCGAGTCCAAGCTTGCAACGTTCATGAGGACCTTTTCCCTGGAAGACTCGGTCTAAGTTGTTCGAAGAAGGACGTTGAACCCGCTTTACCTGGTCTCCAACGTTCACTAAGGAATATTCAAAGGCATCCCCCATTTATAGGAGATTTTGTTTTCGTTTCTTAGCTATAAATAGATGGATAAATCAGATCAAATAGGACACAACACTCATTGCTCTCTAACACTTCAACTCTCTCGCAACTTTCACTTTCACAAAAAGCATTGTATCACTTAGCGATCTGATCAATATCCTGCACTGTATCCTGACGTTTGAAGTAATAAGAAGAACAAGGTAGCTGCGATTGTCAGCTCCCAAGATTTTGTGCCGGCGATCTAGATTGATCAAGGGCTTTCCTCGCATATCTCGTGTCACCCCCCCCCCTTTACTTTTTGCTCATTGTTTGATCATAGATATAGCTCAATATCCTGATACTGTTTTTGCAAACAACTAAACTAGCATATTTTCAACACACATTCTTAGCACACTACCTCACTTAACTAATTTGACCACTAAATTGCTCAGGTAATTTTTGACCAAAACAATTTGGTGCCCACCGTGGGGCAAGTGGTGCTATTTTTACTAAAAGCTTTTGCAAAATCATTACTTGGTTTTCTATTTTCAAAACTTTTTGCTACACTATTTTCAATGGCCTCGAGATCAAACATGAGCTCTTCCACCGTGTCTGCTACAACCTCTGCAACAGTTGGTTCGGTGCTTCCTCCACCTCCTCCAAGGATGCAAGCCTCCTCGCAGCCTCAGGATATTATACCTACTCGGAGTATTCAAGGATCTGCCCCTGTTCTGGCCTCTAATGAAGAAATTCTAACCTTGTTTGGTACTGTACAGGAACAGATGAGGCAGCAGCAGGAGACCAACCGAATGATTTTAAGAGAGATACAACTCTTGAAATCTAGCTCAAGCAGGCCCGCTGAGGATACTGTCAATCCCTTGCAACCCAGAGCTTTGAACTTCAGTTCTGCAGTGTATACTGAGGATAACAGGGGGAATATTGTGCCTAGCCATTCCCAGAGTCATATTCCTGAGATACCCTCTTCGGTTAGGGTGTCAACTGTGAGAAGTTCAGGATATGCTTCAGGATATGGCCAAAATCCTCAGACTGGTAACGTATCTAATAATGATAATACACTTGCTACTAATGGTATTGGATCTTTGCAGGATGCAGGTATGACATCAGCAATTTATAGGGAGCTTCAGAAATTGAAGGACATGATATCCAGTGTACCTAGGGTGGTCCAGCCAATTCCAGAAGTATCCCAAGACAGCCACAGGATATCCCGGTTCGCATATCCTACCTGTGATGCTGAAATCCCAAAAAGATTTCAAACCCCCAACATGAAGCTCTATGACGGAACTACGGATCCTGAGGAGCATATTGCCCAGTATAGGAAAGGATGGAGATCAACCCTATCCCTCCAGATCTCAAGGAAGCATGCTTATGCAAGGGTTTCGGTTCTACCTTAACAGGACCAGCCTTAAAATGGCTCTTAAACATTCCTCCTCATTCAATTACATCATTTGCTCACCTAGTCAACTTATTTAATAGTCAATTTTCTTGCAGTCGGAGTTTTGAAAAACTAACAAGTGATCTCTATAGGATAACTCAAGGGCCTCAGGAATCTTTAAGAGATTATGTGAACAAGTTTAGCCGGGAATCCTTAGACATTCCACATCTTGATGTTGCAACAGTTGTAATGAACCCATGCAGGAACCTAGATGAAGCTCGAAACAGGGCTTTAAGATATATTCGACTGGAGGATGACAAAAAGATGCAAGAGAGGATGAATTCGTCCACAACCTATGAGTCAACCAATAGGAAATCCGAATCCTCGTATAAACCATATCGCTCCAAGCCATATGGTAGAAATGACAACAAGAAAGTGAATGTTGTTGAAGACGAGGATCCTGAGGAGTATCTTGAATTATCTGAATACCATTTTTCTGCTAATATACCTGGACTGATGTATGATATGCAGGGTTTAGGAGACGAAGCCAGGTGGCCTCGGAAGAATCAACAAAAAGCTGATTGAAAGGATAAGTCCAAATGGTGTGCCTTCCATGAGGATTTCGGACATATTACTGAGGATTGCATTGCCTGAGGAAAGAAATAAGTTATCTCTTGAGCAAGGGATATCTGAAGGATCTCCTAGGAAGAAAGAAAAACAAGGGTCAGGATACTGAGAAGGATCCTGAACGGGCAGCATCACCTCCTACGGATGCCAAGATAATTAACTTTATTTCAGGAGGATCCGACATTTGTGGGAGTTCATATTCTGCGGCCAAGAGACATGCAAAGGAGTGTTACTCATCCTCCATGAAATCCTCAACCAAGCCTAATGCAGCATAGCAATTAAAGATACGGGCCCAGGATATTGCGGAGGCTTCAGAGCAGGATGTAAAGAAAATTATCTTGGATCAGGATAATCCAGATATCTCGATGCTCGTAGGAACCAATATCCCTCAGGATATTGAAGATCAATTTACTAACTTTTTGAAATGCAGGATGTCAACATTCGCATGGAAGCATGAGGATATGACAGTCATTTCCAAGGATATTATAACTGATAAGCTCGGAATTGACAAATCATTCAACCCTGCCCAACAAAAGAGAAGGAAATTCGCTCCAGAGCGAAATATGATTATTCAGGAAGAAGTAGAAAGGTTATTGAAGTACAAAATGATCAGAGAGGTCAAGTTTCCAAGGTGGCTAGCAAACGTAGTTGTGGTACAAAAGAAAAATGGGAAATGGAGAGTATGTGTATATTACACAGACTTGAATAAAGCTTGTCCAAAAGACCCATTTCCTCTTCCTCATATTGACTCAATGGTGGATGCTACTGCCGGCCATGAGATGTTAACCTTCATGGACGCATCCTCGGGATTCCAGCAGATCCAGATGGAACCTTCAGACCAGGAGGATACTGCCTCCATGACACCAACAGGTATTTATTGTTACACCGCTATGCCCTTTGGTTTGAAAAATGCAGGTGCAACATACCAAAGATTGGTAAACATAATGTTCAAAGACAAACTGGGGGACACTATGGAGGTGTACATCGATGACATGGTAGTAAAATCTAAGAGGGCTGAGGATCACCTCCAGGATATTAAAGGAGCATTTGATATCCTGGATCAATATAACATGAAGCTGAATCCTGCTAAGTGCCATTTTGGAGTGGGGGCAGGAAAGTTTTTAGGATATATGGTGACTAAAAGAGGGATAGAGGCGAGCCCAGAACAGATCAAAGCCATCTTGGATATCAAATTACCTTCCAACATGAAAGATGTACAAAGATTGACGGGGCGAGTAGCAGCATTAAACAGATTTATCTCAAGATCCTCGGAAAAATGCAAGGAATTTTATGATATCCTGAAGAAAATAAGAAGTTGAATGGGGGGAGAAGCATGAAGCAGCCTTGCAGGATTTGAAACAGTATCTCTCAACCGCACCTCTACTAATGAAGCCTGAGGATGGTGAACCATTATCCCTGTATCTTGCAGTATCAGGTAATGCAGTAAGTGCTGTCCTTGTAAAGGATCATCAAGGTCAGCAGTATCCTGTCTATTATGTTAGCAAAAGTTTATTAGATGTTGAAACTAGATATTCTCATTTAGAAAAACTAATATTAGCCCTAGTTATGGCATCAACAAAGCTTAGACATTACTTTGAAAAAGATAGGATTCATGTTAAAACTAATTATCCTGTTAAAAATGTGCTTAGGAAACCTGAGATGTCGGGTAGGATGGCTAAATGGTCCATAAAGTTAAGTGCCTATGATTTAGTATATGAACCTAGGAATGTTATAAAGTCTCAGGCTTTAGCAGACTTTGTGGCTGATTTCAGTAGTGATATTCAAAATGAAGTAGACTTAGAAGTTCAACAACTAGGAGAAACCTCAGAATCCTGGACATTATATACTGATGGTGCATCTAATGTTAGAGGAGTAGTATTGGATATACTACTAAAATTGTCACAGGGGGACATATTACCCCAGGCTATTAGATGTGAATTTCCTGCCACTAATAATGAAGCAGAATATGAGGCTTTGATTGCAGGATTAGAATTGGCTAAAAACATGAATATTAAGAGTTTGCAAGTATATGTTGGTTCCTTGTTAATTACTAATCATTTTAATGGGTCCTATGCAGTTAAAGGTGAGAAGTTAATTGAATATCTCGATATTCTCAAAAAATTAGCAGGATATTTCGATGTTTTTACACTTGAACAGGTACCAAGAGAAGATAATGCTGAAGCAGATGCCTTGGCAAACCTAGGATCATCAGTCAGGATACCTGAGGGAACCCAAATACCAATACTTCACATCCTATATCCTGCCATGGATCTCTTCAAGGCTCATGATAAGGAGGTAACCAACATTCAGGATCCTGGTCATGATCCTGATGAGAATACTAAATTCTGGACGGCTCCTATCATGAAATATCTCAAGGAAGGACACATCCCTAAGGATGAAAATCCTAAGGCATTTAGAATGAAGGTATCACGATTCACCATTATAAATAATGTTTTGTACAAGAAATCTCTTGCAGGACCATACCTGAGATGCTTGGAAGATCCTGAAGCTAAAAAAGTGCTTCAGGATATACATGAAGGGGATTGTGGTAACCACACTGGGGGCAGGTCGTTATTCTCAAAAGCATTAAGAACAGGATACTATTGGCCGACAATGAAGAAAGATGCTGCAGAATATGCTCGAAGATGTGATGCATGTCATAGGTACAGTAACATATTACATCAACCAGCTGAACCGTTGTATCCTATAGCTTCCCCTTGGCCATTCATGAAGTGGGGAATGGACATAGTGGGAAAGTTGCCGAAAGCTCCAGGAGGAAAAGTCTTTATGCTGGCAATGACTGACTATTTTTCTAAATGGGTTGAAGCTGAAGCATTTGTCCAAGTTAGAGACCAAGAAGTAGTATCCTTCATAAAAAGGAATATCCTGACCAGGTTTGGAGTACCAGCCGAGATAATCTGTGACAATGGTTCTCAGTTTATAAGTAAGAGGACTACTGACTTTTGCAAGAGCTGGGGAATCAAAATGATCACATCTACTCCGGTACATCCTCAAGCAAATGGACAAGCAGAATCCTCGAACAAGATAATTGTCAACAACCTGAAAAAGAGACTAGGAGCCAAAAAAGGAAGATGGGCAGAAGAACTACCCTTTGTTTTATGGGCTGATAGAACATCAATATAGAGTGCAACTGGCCAAACTCCATTCTCCTTAGTATTTGGAGCAGAAACGGTGATCCCAACAGAAATGGTGATACCTACAGCAAGATCTAATCTCCGGGATCCTGAGTAGAATCCTGAAGCTCTGTGCCAAGAATTGGACACTGTGGATGAGACAAGAGATGCAACAAAGCTAAGGATAGCAGCATATCAACAGAGGATATCCAGAGCATACAACAAGAATATAAGGACTGGAAGGTTTCAAGTTGGGATTGGATGTTAAGAAAGGCTTTCCAGAAAACTACTAATCCTGCCGATGGAAAGTTAGCTCCAAAGTGGGAAGGACCATTTGAGGTTGAATCAGAATCTGGGAAAGGAGCATACCGACTCAAGAATATAGAAGGGGATATGCTACCAAGATCCTGGAATGCTATACACCTAAAGCTCTATTTCAAGTGAGTTTAGAATTTAATTTCTAACTCAGGATGGTATGAATTCTATCTCTTTTAAATATGTTTGAATTTATTTATTCTTTTAAACCTAATACTGACTTAAGCATCGGAGCGGTGTTAGCCAGGCTAACACCCACCTTAGTTTAAAGTTGTTTTACAGAATATGCTTCGGGATATACTTCCAGGATATACACTCAGGATAATTCGAAAGATTAGAGGATTGGCCCCCTCTCTCACGATTAAGGGATCTTGATCCCTTCACAGGTTTAAAGGTATTCACCTTTCTCTCAAATTGGGTTTAAACACCCCGCCTGGAGCGCAAGTTATCCAGGGATAGTTCAAGGTAGCGGGACCAGTCCATGTAAAAGTGGCTGACAATTTCGTTATTGTTGGCTATATCATGGATCCTAAAGGTATATGAGGATTGATCACCCTCTCTCATGAAAGGGTATTTTCATACTCTCTAAGGTTAAAGGTTTTCACCTTTCTATGTCTTAGAGTTTATACACTCCCGCCTGTAGCGCATGAAAATCAGGGTTTATCCCCAGGATATTAAGGGTTTATTCCCAGCATATTACTGGTTTATCCCCAGGATATTCCGGATTTATCCACAGGAAGGCTAAAGTATGACTATGTTTGCATTCCTAAATTTTGAAATATGTTGAACACAGGGGACATACATTATACAATTCAAAGGATGGATTCAAACTTATAAATGTGCAATGGGGATATTCCTAGGATGGAAGATTGGAATCGACTCTCTAGGAATCTTCGGTATGGTCTCTCCTTTTTATAACTTAAGTTTTATGGGTTATGTGACAGTATCCTGGCCAGGATATCTCTCAGGATGCTCTCAGAATATGTTCCCGAGAATGTTCAAACAAAACTATTTTCATAAATAACAGCTATGCATAAAAGTGTAACAACAAAGGTAAAGCTAAAAGAAAGTTATATTAACATGGCAAAAGTTTGTGCTTTTGGTTTCATCTCAAACTGAGATCCCTCCACCAAAAGCACAATAAGTTCATAACAGTTGAAGGCTTCGTCTCAAACCTAGACCCATCCACCTCCAACTGTTATATTGTTCAAAACAGATTATACTAATTGATGACCAAGGGCTTCATCCTGAAACCCAGGACCCATCCACCTTTGGTCATCATATTGTCTAAGTGCAGGAAAGTAAATTGTTTTAAAGACAAGAAAAGTAAATTGTTCAAACGACCACAACCATCAAATCTAAAAAGTGGGCTCTGGCCTAGGCATCAACATCCATCATCGACCACTTGAATGCCCTCACACAGCGGCATCTTCTCCAGCCTTCTCCGTCTTCTCAGCCTCAGCATCCTGAGCAGCATCCTCCCCAGCATCCGTCCCAGGATCCTTCTCTCCAACCTTGTCCACCACCTCTGCTGACTTAGAGGATTCACCAGCCTCAGCAGGATACGGCACAGCTTTGCTTCCAAGCTCCTTCAGCTTAGCCACCCAGGAATTAACCGGCCAGGCTGGGCACTCAAGACCTGTCTCCTTGGCTTCATAAGCCATCTTGATGCGAGCTTGTAGTAGAGAGACAACAGCTGAGTTTTTGATCCCTTCCCGGAAGGAAACCATAGCCTGTTCGTGCTCCACTTGGACGGCTGCCAGCTTTATCTCCGCATCCTGAGTGACCTTTTTCAGCTTATCCTCATAATGCTGGGTCTTGGCTTCAGCAATGGTGCCTTGGTCAGCAACCGTGGTCTCAAGCTGCTTGATCCTAGCCTCTTGAAATTTAGCCGTGCTGCAGGCATCGGTGTAGAGGTGAAGCAGATGTTGGATACCCTGTAAGTCAAAATTCAGGTATGAATCAAAATTCACTAACCAGGATATCCTGTCAGGATATTCCATCAGGATATGTGTGCAGGATATAGTATCAGGATATTACCTTATTGAGGAAGGATGTCATCGGCTCTAAGGAGTCAGTGAAGCTGAGTTCTTCATAGGAGAACCCTTCAAAGCCTGGGGTGCTAACTTCATAGCCTTTCCTCTTTTTGGCGGTGGAAGCACGAATTCTCGGATTGGGCTTAGGAGTCGGGAGCGGTTTGGAGCTGGTGGTAGCAGGAGTCTCTTTCTTGACGTTGACTGGAGTGGGGTAGCTATCAAGCTCATCAAGATCCAGGAGGATTGGAACTTTGCTGGAGTCTGTGTACAGGGAGTGAAACTCTTTCCTAAATATATCAAATAAAAACATGTATGCAGGATATCGTGCAGGATCCTTACCAGACATGTTCGCACTGAAAAGTGGACTTGGGGATGATGGAAATGGATTGAAACTTCTTTCAGCCTCTGGGAGTAGTCTGATGGCGTCGATTCTCTTCTGTGATTCGGCTAAAGGAGGTGCAAGCTTCCTGAAATCGGCTGTATATAAGAAAATAAAAAATTAATTAGTTCAAGATATGAAACAGAATACGAGACAGGATCATCCTAAAACCCTAAATCCTACCCTTTCTCAGCCACTTCACCGGATAATCCGCTCCACCAGGTATTGAATCTCTTTTTACAAAGAAAAACTTTGATTTCCATTCCTCTTCGTTCCTGGTGGCTCGGAGTATCAGTAGATCACCGGAAGTGGAATAGAACAAAAATCGACAAGAACCATGGCATCTAAGCCGGTATGCTACGGGGAGGTCATGAATGGAAAGGTCAGGGATATGATTCTTCTTGATTTGATCAAGAACGGACAAGACTCGCCAAAGCATCGGCATTGTCTGACTGAAACAGATTTTTGTAGTATTAAAGAACTCGGTGATGAAGTCTGGAAAAGGAAATTGCAACCCTAGGGTAAAGGGAAAGGCATTGAAACACAACCACTCGTCGGAAACCATATCCGACCGGATTTCTCGATCAAATGGCCGGAACACCGTCCCTTTCGGGAAGATGCCGGAGGTTTTGAGGGCCGACAAGTGGGCACTATCGAAGGAGCATATTTCCTTCTCCGGATCTTGGAGAATATTCTGGTGGATGAACATGGGAGCAGAGTCACCGAAAATAGATCTTGTCTGTCTCGCCATATAGTCACCGGAATATTGGACAGAATGGAGGAAGAAGATGGGAATGAGAGAGAAATGTTTACCTTTTTTCTCTTCGGTAGAAGTTAAATGATGATGAGGAGGAGAAGTTATAGGGATGTAATGAGTAATTGTAGGCTGCGTGGTTACAACCGGTCACATCAAGGTCTTATCTCTTAATTACCTCGTTATTCGTGAAAAATGTAACCGTTAGTATTAGGATACATAACGGTAACATTTTTGGGGACAATTGTTATGGGTAAAATTATGAGCCCATATTCTGGATAATATCCTAAGTTATATCTTGATTATATGAAATTTGTTCCTACCCGGGATGCTGATTCAGGATATTGGTAACATCCTGACATGGTATCATGAGGATCACTAACGGATTATGTGCAGGAGCGCGAGTCCAAGCTTGCAACGTTCATGAGGACCTTTTCCCCGGAAGACTCGGTCTAAGTTGTTCGAAGAAGGACGTTGAACCCGCTTTACCTGGTCTCCAACGTTCCCTACAGAATATTCGAAGGCATCCCCCATTTATAGGAGATTTTGTTTTCATTTCTTAGCTATAAATAGATGGATAAATCAGATCAAATAGGACACAACATTCACTGCTCTCTAACACTTCAACTGTCTCGCAACTTTCACTTTCACAAAAAGCATTGTAACACTTAGCGATCTGATCAATATCCTGCACTGTATCCTGACGTTTGAAGTAATAAGAAGAACAAGGTAGCTGCGATTGTCAGCTCCCGAGGTTTTGCGCTGGCGATCTAGATTGATCAAGGGCTTTCCTCGTATATCTCGTGTCACCCCCCCCCCCCCCTTTTACTTTTTGCTCATTGTTTGATCATAGATATAGCTCGATATCCTGAGCTATATCCTGATAACTATTTTTGCAAACAACTAAACTAGCATATTTTCAACACACATTCTTAGCACACTACCTCACTTAACTAATTTGATCACTAAATTGCTCAAGTAATTTTTGACCAAAACAGGTACGAACACTTATATATATAGGAAGTACTAGCGGCGCATCCACCATGTTCGTATCGTGCTGCATTCGCTTCGTGACTTTGTGTTATGTTACGTATCGTACCTCACCATACACAGCAGTACACTCCATGGTTCTCATGCGCCTACCACCATAATCCCGTGTGCACCCGCGATTATGTTGATCTTCGCATGATCCGCATGGCTTGTACTAGTTGTGTATGGATCAGGGCATACATAAATTATGAAAATAAGATTGCGTGTGTGTAAGAATGTAGTATATAAGCATGCTAGCGTTCAAATAACATGACACCCACGTAAGCGAATCCCTCGGGTTTCGCTTGCGTACGGGTGCGAATGTATAAATTGTGAGTATGACTAAAATACGAGCATAAGTATCAGTTTAAGCATGAATACATAAGTATCAATTTTAAATTGGGAGTACAAGCAGGGTACGCATGAACAGGAGTATGAGTACAGTTATGAGCATAAAGGGTATAAGATGTGAGTATACGTGCGAGTACGGGTACGAGTATGAGTACGAGTATACGTGAATCGTAGGGATGAGAGTATAAACGTGAGTACAAATGTATCGTGATGAGTATGAATATGTGTATAGGTCTAGACATTACAAGTACGAGTATGAGTGTAAACATGAGTGTAAGTATGAGTACAAGTACGTTGTTGCGAGTATGAGTATAAATATGGAGTATAAGTGTAAGCACACGAACGTATCATGGTAAGCATGTGTGTAAATATGAATCAAAGTATAAACACGAAACGTGTCGTTTTAATTATGAGTATGTAAATACGAGGATCATAAAAAGGCGTGAGTATGCGTCTAAATATGAATATGAGTGTAAACATAGCGGTATAAGCGTAAACGCAATTGCATCCGTATGAATGTTTATATGAATTTAAGTAAAACATAAGGGTATGAGTATGAACGTAAGTATTTACATAGATTGCATGAGTATACGAGTGAATATATATATACATGCGTAAATATGAGTGTATGAATATAGGTATAAGTGTAAGCGTAAGCTATACAATCATAAATATGATTATAAGTATAAGAGTAAACGTAAGTGTATGAGTACGATTAAAATGTGTGAGCATGACTTTTAGTGTAAACATATTTGTATAAGTATGATTAAAAATGTACGTGTATGAACATAAGTGTATACGTACATGCGTATTTGATAAATATAAGTATGAACGTGTATCGTATGACTATGATAAGTGTAACGTAAATGTATAAATGTGAATATAAGTGTAGATGTACAATTGTATGAATAAGAATAATAATTTGAATATAAGTATAACGTAATGCATAGTTGTAAGCAAAACGTGGAGTTTATTGAATCAAAACAGGTTGAGTTGTCATGAAATGTAGAATCTAGTTTATGAATGTAAGGAGAGTTTAAATCATCCACTGTTTATGCGAATAGTACTTTGTAAAAGTATGGAAATGCTACTATGGTTTTAAAAGGATTCTCGTAGTTGAAAATTTGTCGGTCCTCATGAATCTTTTCTTGCCCACATGTTTTAAGTTCAATTTAACGTATTGAGTGATGTTGAAGTGTTCCAGAAATTAGTAAGTTTGCATTGTTTTAAATGACCTCGTATAGAAGATATCCGAAGTTTAGGGTTTCTTGTGAAAACGTTGGTCATTAGAAGAGAAATTTGATATATATATATATATATATATATATACACTTAGCGATTTGTTGAAAAGTGTTCTAAATAAAATGCCTTGTCGGTTTTGAAAAGAATTTTTAGTAAACACTCGAATAACATTTGTAGGTGTGTGCGAAAAGCCGATTTGTTTCCCCGATTGAAAGTAGGTCTTTAGTATGATGTCATGAGGTGGGCGTGTGTTAATACTACGTTGAGCACGAAATGTTTGTGGGCAATGGATTTATTAGACCGACTAGTTAATGTGTAGCATTTCATAAGATTTTTAAAAAAATCGAAGAACTAGCGTTTATGGCATGATTAAAAATTTTGTGCATGTGAGTTGCATGAAAATAAATCATAAGGTACGAAATGCGTTTGATTAAACGATGCATTTTGAAATAAATAGAGAATTTGAAGAATGATAAACGGTTTAGGTATAAGCATGCTCGTATGTGCATAATAAAGTTTATTAAAAGAAGTCTCGATAACGATCACCTGGGTAAAGGAATCACCCCTTAACCCGTTGGTGAGGTCGTTGTAAGATGTGGAAAAGAAGCAGAGTTAATTGCCAAGGTAAGGAAATCATTCCTGTCTCGACGATATTTCTCCATTTGTTTGTTATAAGGAGTGTTGATAAAATTATGTGAAATCATGCTCGTGCATAATCTATGAAAAGATTTAGTATAAAATTAAACTCTTCTGAACGTCTCGTTTGATCGATTCACCAATCCTACAAGTGGTATCAGAGCTCAGGAGGAAGAGTTCTTACCATTTCAGCTTGTTTTCACCGAAAAATCTGATTTCTACTCACTTTCTTCACGTTTTCTCAAAATTAACTGAGTTTTTACGGTTAAAATGATCTGATGTTGTGATATAACACGTAAAACTAAGTTTTAATCAATCCCTAAACAAATCAGAACTAAAATCAACCTAAAACTTGTTAAAATTGACCAGTTCGCGTGAAAATCATGTCTGATCGTTCGGAAATCAGCCAGTTCATTTGAATTAGGGTTCCAGCTCGCATGTAGTTGACCTCAGTTCGCACGGATTGAACGAAGTTGACCTCAGTTCGCACGCATTGAACAAAATTAACCTCAGTTCGCGCGGATTGAAACTTGTTCAGGTCGTACCATTTGAACCAGTCTGTTTGGAAGTTGAATCAGTTCGTGCGAAGTGTTTCCAGGTCGCACGAAGTGGTCCAAGTTGCTTGAAAGGTGTCTAGTTCGCACGGTTTGACCCAGATCGTACCAGGTCAAATCGTTTGAGTTTGTAGGTTCAGTTCGCACGAGGAGGTTCAGGTCGTGTGAAAAGTTCAGATCATTTGTAGGTAGTTCAGGTCGCGTGAAAGTTTGATCAGTCCGCACGAGTTGAATTTATCATGACAATTGAACCCAGGTCGTGCGAAGTGAGTTAATAGGTCAGATCGTTTGACATCATTCAGGTCGCTTGAACATTGACTCCAGGTCGTGCGAAGTGGGTCCAGGTCGCTTGAAAGTGACCAGGTCGTTTGGATTATATTACCAGCTCATTTGAACCAGATAGTTTGAGAACTAACTCGTTTGAAATTGTTAATTTGTGAATTTTTAAAACCGAAAACATGGATTCTGAATTTTACAATGCGTTTGCTACTGCCCCGGGTACTCTTGTTAACGTTGCTCAGAGTGTAACTATGGAAAATGAAACAGGAACGTTGCAGAAACCCCCAAAGCTGATGAGCATTGAAGAATATTATAGTTGGCAAGAACGGTTCGAAAATTGGGTTCAAGCAAATCATCTAAGGTCTTGGGAGTGTATTGAAACAAAGTATGTTCATCCTCGTAATAATATGGGAGTTGTAAAGAATATTTCTGAATTTACGAACAAAGAGAGAGAAATGTACAAAGCAGAAAAAATGATGATCAGTTTACTTCAACAAGCTGTGAAAGAAGACATTTTCATATTACTTCAACATGATAATAGTGCATATTCGATTTGGATAGCACTTCGTACAAAATTCAAAGGAAGTGCGGAGATGATCAAGAATAAAAAGTCACTATTAAAGAAAGAATTTGATTTGTTCTCAAGTTTGCCGGGTGAAACTACAAAGACTCTCATTGAGAGATATTGTCATCTAGTACGTTCAATGAGTCGGTTGGATATCACTAAAGATCGTGAGGAATGGGTTGAGAAATTAGCCGATGCTTTACCTCAAAAAGAATGGGGTACATATCTTATGATTTTGAAGAATATCGGAGAGTATGATAGATTGACAATTGCTCAATTCATTGAAAAACTTGAAGGACAAGATCTTGAACAACAAAAGATTGCTAGAATGAACAATTCAAGTGGTTAACAAGATATCAAGATGTATTTCAAAGGTACTGTTCAAAATGTTGAAGCAAGTCCGAAGATCCAAACCGCTTTCAGCGCAGAAAATTCATCCGGATTACTCAATCAAAGCTCAATCAACAACAGTGGATTTTCTTCATATCCGAGTGTTAATCCTAATGTTTCAACTTCAAGTTACCAGTCTCAAAGCTCAAACAATGGTAATGGTCATGTGCTACAATGCAACATCGCGTTGAATCTTCAGAACTGTCAGAATTTCTCTGAAGAAGTCGCTAAAGGTCATATGGCATTACTAGTTACCGTGTTAGAATCATATGAGAGTTTGGTTGCGGGAAGAATCGGAAATCCTATGTTGAAAAAAGAGGATTATGATCAGATTGATGCTGAGGAATTGGAGCTTATGGATATTAAGTGGTGTTTAGCGAGCGTGTTGAGGAGAGCTGAGAAATTTAAGCAGATTACTGGAAGAGATGATTTACGTGATGCTAATGTCTCTACTTTAGGTTTTGATAAGTCTAAAGTTACTTGTTTTCGATGCAGGGAAAAAGGACATTTCAAGAGGGAATGTACCAACCGAGAAGCAGGAGGAGCTCAGAATCCGTTCGGGAACAATGATTATTATCGGAAAACAATATATCATCAGGTAGCTCAACAACCATCAATTGAAGATGGAAAGAAGAAAGCTTATCCAGTTAATCAAGAAGATGAAAGATTGCCAGAAAGATTTAGTTGGAACAAATATATTCCGGCTGAAAGTAATTCTAAGTTAAGAACATTTATTGCACAGATCATTCAAGAGCCAGAGTTGATGAAAGAATGGATAGATGTGTTTGCAGAAGATGAGAAAAGTCAAGATGGAAAGTTTGTTTCTTCAGAAGATAGTTCAGAAAAGACACCAGTCTTTGATCAATCATCAATTGATAGCAGTGATGATGATGATGATGAAATTAAACAAATAAACATTGGTAAAACTCATCTATCTCCTGAAAGTTTCAAATTTTATTTTGCAGATAAATTGGAGAAGCTAAAGGAGAAACGAGCAGCAAGAGAAAAGAAAGAAGTAAAATGTGAGAATGTTGTTCAGGTTGAAGAGAAAAATGAACAGAGTGAAGAGGTTAAAGTTGCTGAAAAGATTGTTGAAAAGATTGTAGAGGTCACAAAACCTTGTCTGAAATGTTTAGAACCATGCAAACATTGTGAAGAGAAAGATAAGAAGTATAGTGAGCTCGACGAGATGAAAGAAAAATTATTGTTTGATGTTAAGTATGTAAAAGAATCTTATGATGTGTTGAACAGAACAGTCAACCATTTGGAAAAGACAAACTCAGAAAGAGAAGATGCTTTGACAATGATGAATGCAGTGATGATGTCTAAGCAGAAGGCCATCAATCACTATATTGAAGAGTGTGCAGAGTTGAAGCAGGAATTGGAGACTGAAAAGATTGAGAATGAAAGAATCAGACGATTGCTAATGGATTACTCAAGTTCTGATTACTTGATTGATAGAATCTATCCGATAGTTGCAGGTTTTGAAGCTTTTCAAGATAAGAAGTCGGAAGATACGGATACTGGTAAGAAACAAAGTGTTAGTTATAACAAGTGTCCGCCTCCGATCTGGGAATGTTATTCTCCTAGAAAACCAAATGAGGAACAAGTCAAAAAGGCAGTCAATATAAAGTTAAAGTCTGAAACAACTGATGAGTTACCAGAAAACATTGACGTCACATTCACATCGTCTGACACTGATCATAAGTCTGAGTTAATAAAGAAAGTGGTCGATCAGGTGTTGGATAAGGATGAGGAGTCAGAGTCAAAGTCTGAATCTGAGAGCTCAAGTTCATCAGTTGACAGTTCGAAATCATCGGTCAAAAGAGTTTATAATAAAGATTTTCTATTATCAAAAAATAATTTGAATGACGAAACAATCAAAGTGGCATATACTTTGAATGATTCAGACAAATTATATTCTGGTGAGGAATTTCCAATTAAAAATGTGAAAATTGAAAACATTAAAACAGTTTTTAAATTGATAGAAATAAAGTTTTCATAAATAAAAGATAAAATGGGATTTTCAAAACCTAAATATACTTCTAGAGTTCAACAACGTTTAAACAAGAAGAAAGGTTTTGGTCCAGGTCATCAAAAGAAACCGAATCATAAAAGCAATTTCAAAAAGAAGGGATTGGGTTTTGATGTTGAAAATAATCAAAATATTAAAGATTCTAAAACAAATACAGTATTTGTTTCAGGATCTAGTTCTGAATAAGAGAAAAAGAGCTCATTCTGTAAGCAATCGAACAAAGCGTTTCTTGCAGAAAAACAGAAACATGAGAAGAATGAAGCTAATCAGAAAAAGGAGACAAGAACCTGTTACCGATGCAAAGTAGTTGGTCACATCGCCTGGAATTGTCCAATGGCAACCAACTTAAAACAGGAAGTTGTTTCTAAACTCAAAGAAAAAGTTGTTGAGAAAACTGAACCACCAACTGAAAAATTCAAAGTGTTTAAAAATTCAACATATGAAGTTGGTGAGTGTTCAAAAAGGTTTTACAAAAGAAGAGGGAATCTTAACAACCAAACGTGGGTTGTTAAGAAATCAGATGTTAAATCTGGCGATGAATCTGACTCGTCAAAGTCAGAGGAGCCATCACTTGAGCTAAAAAGCAAAAAATTCAGTTCCGCCAATGGATGATGTCAATTTTCCACCATTGCGAACTGAAAATTTTAAACAAAAAGTTGGACAAGTTGAAATTTCGAATCAATTCTATTCTGAAAAGAAAGAATTTGATGTCGAAAAAGCGTTTAATGGAAAAGTGAAACATATTTTTGGAAAAATGGTCGATGGAAGGGCCAAAGGAGTAAACGATTTTTATGAATCAAAGAGGACAACTTACCCACCGAGTGAAAATAACTCGGGGACACCCAAAGCTGGTCAGGCTAGGGTGTCTGTATTCCATGCTTAAAATCCTGACTTGTCGGAGCTCCTAAGTTGGTAATCATGGAGCATGAATCGGCATCATTCTTGAAAAATGTTTTGAAAAATGTCAAGTGATTGTTGGTAAAAGTGGTAAAAAAAGGGTTTCATTCACAAGTGGTTAATCAAGGTCATTAAGTTGAACTTGATTTAACTTTCATACAAAGTGGTTGAAAGAACAAAATGATGAGCTAATCCCCATGATGTGTGAAATCAACAAATCTAATTTTCCGGAAAAACCATTTTGATTAAAACAAAATTAAGTGTTTTGAAATCATAATGGGAAAATAGTTTGTTGTCAGGGGGAGTTCTGATTGTTTATGCCAAGAGGATGGCGAATTGAAGCAATTTTTTCATCAGTTTGTCAGTTTATTTGTACAGTTTATTTCGTTTACTTTCAAATTTTCCTTGAAAATCAAAAAGTGAAACATATTTTTGATTTTAGGGGGAGTAAAAATTTAGAAATTTCGAAAATTTGAAAAATCCAAAAACATGATAAAATTTAAAAAGCCAAAAACATTGAAAAATCAAAAATGAGTTTTGTTGTGAAAAAGAGGAAATGATAGTACATTAGTGGACTATCACAACATGCTAAAGAAATGGAAAGTCAAAATGTTTTTAAACAAGTCTCACTGATGATGTGCCAGTAGACTTCGCAAGACTAGTAGATTGAATTTGCGATATAAACCTAAATATCAATACTTACTTATCTCGTGGGGAACATCTCTCGGATATATGGGTAATCCCCGAAATCTTGTTTGAAAGATTGCCTAATTCTGAGATACTAGGTCTTTATGCTGTTTGATATATGGGGTATTATGCTTAGTCTTCTGATATTGCGGAAGCAATGGCCTAGACTTCGTATAATACTTTATGCGCTTTAAAACCTTACCCTCTGCATAAAAATTGAAAAATATCAAAAGATATGAATCAATTGCAGTTGAAGAAAAGATTCTCTAAAGGGAACACACCTAAAGTCGAGCCTTCATCTCTTTGACTGAACGGAAGTTCATACCTGAGCTCTCAAGGTCTCGCACTAACCCAGAATACAGATATCAGATTTGTATACTCACCTGTAAGACTGAATCTAGGGAATTTTGATACGGGAGTATATTCTGAGGTGGGACACGCGAATAAGTTTAAGTCCTTAAAACACTAATTCGTATCTTGAATCAATTGAAACTTGTGTAGAGGTTTAAGTGGACAACAATACTGACAATCAGAAGTGAATTTGTTTAAAACTTAAAGTCTAAAAAGGTCAACGGTGTTAGTGATTTGTCTCAAAAACCGATATGATCCTCTTACACAAACTCACAAAAATATTGTTTGTAAATATTTCTTTACTGCTTTTCATTAAAACAAAATCCCAAAAAGAATGTGTTTTAGCATAAAATTTTGAAAAATCAAAAAGATTTTATTTCATCTTATTTTCGACAACTGATGTTGAAAAGCTGATTTTCAAAAATTCCAAGTGCTAAACATGATGAACGACAGTGGGTTGGGAGAGTTTGTTTGAAATGAGAAATGATTTTGAAATGACTGAATGGTTTCAAATTAATGATTAAGTGGTCAAATTTCAATGTTTCGAATACAAGTAATTAAGCAGAGATTAAAATTGTTATATATAAAAACTTTACTTTTGGGTAGAGATTTGTGCAGATCCCCGTGTCTAAGCCAGAGCAGAGTTTGAGCCAGGTTACGATCCTAGAACGAGAGCTATTCCAGACTGCGATCCCAGCTTATCGAAAGGGGGAGTCTGAAGACATAAGAGCCAGATACAGATTTTGGATCAACATCTAAGGGGGAGTATAGCTGCTGATGCTGATGAATTTAAAGAATTAAGAGATCTGAACAAGAGAGGATAGAGTTAGGTT
Source organism: Helianthus annuus (assembly GCF_002127325.2). Classification (NCBI taxonomy): domain Eukaryota; kingdom Viridiplantae; phylum Streptophyta; class Magnoliopsida; order Asterales; family Asteraceae; genus Helianthus; species Helianthus annuus. Next base: position 73,645,795 of record NC_035447.2, on the reverse strand, counting down.
GAGATTCAGATAGAGAAAGAGAGATTGAGGATGCTTACAGAGAAAGACATTTTGGGAAGAGCGAGAAGACTGATCAAGACTGAAGATTTATCATACTGAAGACTCGTACCGAAGACTCGTCAACATACAATGGGGAGTTTGTTGGTGCATATGTTTGTCGACTTCGTCTTGTATTGAGTCTTGTAATATGTTAGATAGACCAAGACACGTAGTTCGATAGAAACGGGAAACAGGGACGAACCAGCTGGTTCACACGAAGTGGCCAGTTCGTACGAACTGACAAGTTCGTGCGAACTGGACATTTGCTGGTTCGTGCGGACTGGCTTACCTATATATATGTGTTCTTGGTTTCTCATTTGTAACTTCTGATTCCGGTTGCAAAGCTCTGCCGAAGTGTCGCCAAGCCTGTAAAACATTCTGAAATCAATACAATCGACATTTAATCTACTTCTAAGTGCATATCAAGCTGAATGAAGATCAAATCAATGAATTCCGCCTCTGATTTGGTCAAGAACTCTTCTGATCGACTCGTTTAGATCGATTCAACGATCCTACAATGTGAGAGAAAAATCTCGAGAATAAATCCGAATCCAAAAAGATTTTATCGCATAAGGTTGATAAAGGGAAAGACATCCAAAGATTCAAAATAAGGATAGGAGGAGTCTTGATCATGATGTTTGTTTAAGGAGTTCGTTTTCATGATTGCATCACATAGTATAAAGTTTCACATGATTACATAAAGTGTTCAATTTGTTTCGCATAATCTAATAAGTCTCCATTTTGGGAATATGAGTACTAGCATAAAAAATTTAGAACAATTCACATGACATACTTAGTTAACAAGATTAACGCGTTACCGGCATGTGAATAAACAGGTTAACCCATCGTGTACCACAGTTGAATGACTTAACATGACCTCTCGTTCACGGGTGGTGCGCTACTCCTATAGCACTACGCATAGCGCTATACATGTTAAGGTGTGGCTTCTTACGAAGTTAATGACAAGTTTATCACATAAGAATCACCCAGTAACACGAACCCAGTATGACATATTAGCATATAAATGTTTCAAATTGTTTCACATAGCATATACGTTTCACATAGATGTTTCAAATTGTTTCACATGGCATCAAACGTTCAACACATTTCATATAGCATAACAAGTTTCCACATCGTTCCACACGGCACATAAGTGTTTCAAATAGTTTCACATAGCGTAAACGTTTCAAATAGTTCCACATAGCATAACAAGTTTCCACAATGTTTCACATAGCATAAAAGATTCAGCATGTTTCTCATAGCATAATCAGGATTTTCACGTAGTATAGCACGAATAATGAAAGCATCGTAAGTTTAGTTTGTTCACGAGTGTCTATTATTGTTTTAGATTGCGAGGATACGTGCAAAGTGTGTAACGATGTTGAAACGAGCAAAATAATAAGTATAAAACCACATGATAATCGAGATAACATAAAAGAGAGGCTCATAAAAACGTAGGATTGTTTCGGGTTAAGAAACGTCGACTATTCCAAAGTGAATCGAAGCCTTGTTTCGAATTAAGGGAACGTGCTTTGGCCTAATAGAAAATTACCCTCATCGATAAATGACTAACGATATTGTCCTTCCAGTTACTACACGTCCTTAATCGATTGGGAAAATTCAAAACTTTGGCGAGATTTAAAATCGAAGAGTGGGACTAGTTATCAAGATGCGAGTTTCACCTCTAACTTGGTAACATCGTACCCTAATGTAGTTGGTACTTATCAAAAGATAAGACTCCACTAGAATATGAATTGGAAATTTCTCTTCAAGGTTTAGATGTCACTCCTATCTCGAAGGTAAATTTCGTGCAAAATACAAGTATAGCTGAATGAAAGTCGTCATCAAGGGCGGGAATCACCCTTATTTTAATGAGTCGTTTCGATTTTGTTACAAGAGTGTTTCCAAAGTATCCAAGTGTGTATTGTGTTAGCCTTAGGAAAGGCATGTAACTTTATCAGGAAGTGTTGCTAAGAAGCATATAAGGTAGAATACAAAAGTTTTAAACAACAAATACGAGTCAAAGTTCCTAGAACTATAGACTAGGGCAAAGTATTCCTACTTTTTTCCTAATTCCCTATAGTTATGGCTCTGATACCAATCTGTCACACCTCAACCGATGGCGGAAACATCGGGGCGCGACACTAAGCGAATCAGATTGCTCAAGAGAATCCATAACGACTCATCGTGACAATATACTTAATTCAAATTTCATAGTTTACTAAACTGTCAAACATTGATCCAAAACACAAATACGAACAAATCAAGTTTCAACATTGTTTACTTAACTAGGTGTGTTTCTAAGTCCACCCTAGCTTGATTCTTGATTCACTGAGACTATCAACCTGCAACATGTATTAAAATAATGTCAACAAAAAATGTTGGCGAGCATACAAGTTTGAATGCATAGCATAATAGTTTAAACGTTTAAAAACTCATATCCAACACAAAAACATATAACAAGTTTCACCATGCTAGCTAACGCAGTCCAAGTGATAGCCCAAGTTTCCAACGCAATAAAGTGCCTTTCCCAAAGAATAATGGGAGGTTAATATGTCTCATCCTAACAATACCCCAAGACTCAAGGGGGCGGGCGTTACTCCTATAGCGCTATAATTGTTAAGGCGGAACTACACACAGGGATTAAACGTTCACATAGCATAAAAGTCTCAAGTATTACAAGTTTCATGTTTCATGTTTAAATGGATAAAGTATGTTCCAAATAAGTGTCAAGTGTCAAGTGTTTTTTATATAGAATACACGTTGCATCCCAAAAGTGTTTAAAAACAAAAAGGGATCGAGTATACTCACAGTGGTTGCGTATCATGATTTCTCGAAATAACGCACGAGGAAAGATTTGAGAATTCTAAGAGAATGAACGAGAGCGATTAACCTAAATAGGAAATACCGCACGAGAGGTGATTACTATTAGTTTAAATATCCAAGTACCTTGTGAATTGGATAATGATGATCTGTGTATTAATTTGTTATTGATTACCAATATTATAAAATAAATAAAGAAAAGATAGGATTTAAATCGACTGCTAGTTGTTTGTGTTCTACATAAATTTAGGCATTTTATTAATAAAACGGATTTAAAAAGTTAGTTACTTTTAGAGTTTAAAAGAGACAAAGGACACTCGTTTTATTATTAAATCGCGTTTTGTCATACGGATTTTTATGAAAAATGGGCAGAGTTTCCTCTGTTTTTGGACCATCATGACAATCAAGTTGACTTTATATTTCTCAAAAACTCAATCAATTCATTAGCAATATATGTGTGATATATGTCGTATTTTTGTCGCGTATAATCACAAATATATGTATTATTTGTAACGAAAATGTTGGTATTAACATTATCGTTTTCTTGTGCAAGGTTAATGTGTGTTCAACAGTTTATCAAGGATAAACAAAACAACAATACGGCATAGATTGAAACGAATCGAGTAAAAAAAAGAGTCGATACCGAATGGTGATGTTGACCGAGGTTGACTGAACCGAAACCAGACCCGAAAGTGCCAACCACGACCCGAACCAAAGCTGCCTTTATTGACTAAGTTGACCGAGACCCGAATCCGTGCTAAAACTGAAACTTAGCCGAACCGAGACTGGACTAAGTGGGTCGAAACTGACGTGGAACCATTCGTGAAACCCGACCCGTTGAACCACCACCACTGTTATAACCTAAGTCGGTGCCAGCCACTCCCGTTTCCACCACAGTCGTCATATGACCTGAACCGAGTCTCGAACTGGAACCCTGAACCAGGCCCGAACCGACTCAAGCAACACCCACCACCGTTGTCGCCGTCGTTCCGGCCTCAGAACCACCATCAGTCAGTCGTTCACCATTGATACCCAAACCCGAAACAAACCCACGCCAAACCCGAGCTGTTGTCGCCGGCCAACGGTGACCCGGAACCACTGCCTGAATCGAAGGATCATTAGTCGGACGTTTCGGGATCCTTATGGTTTAAGAAAGAAGGAGATGAAAAGGACAGGTTGATTTAGGAGGGGTTTGTCATTGGTCCATCGTGAAGAGGGGTCGGAGACTGGCCGGACCACCGCCGCCGTGCGGCAGCACTACCGTCACTCCGCCGGGTCATCACCGGCTCCGGTCGCCGGGATTCTTGAGGAGAGAAAGGGAACCGAGAGAGTTGAGAGCGGGAGTAGTGTACGGCTACTTATGGTTCTCACTAGGGTTTCTCCAAAATGTTGACAATGAAGAAGATGAGTCTTTATATAGCTAGATTTCCAAATGGGCTTGGGCCCAGGGCCTACAAGCCCGTTACTAGTGTTTTAAGCGGCCCAATCACTTTCCCGAAGTCCGTTTCCGAACCCAGTTGTCGTAAAAATGTAGTAAAATATAGTTTTAGGTTCAAAGACGTATAAAATGATGTTGGTATTGATATTTGTCGCGTACGTTCGTCGTTTCGTTAAAATGCGAAAAACGTGTCATTTGTCGTTTTTAAAGCCGGATATACGTTCCTAGGCCTACCAAAAGCCCATTTAAGTTAGTATTAATGTCTTAATGTGTGTTATGCGCGTAATTGCAAACCGGAAAGTACTGGTTTGCATACAAATACGTATCTGAACTATTTATTGCGTGAATAATAATTAAGTATATAATACGAATTTTTATTTTGAGTAACGCCTCGAAATTAGTATACGAATACGAAGTGTCTAAAACAGAAATGCGAAGATACGAGGCGTTATAATTATAGTGCGATTTTCGTCACCAATCAATGATTCAAACACCCAATCAACGTGTTCTTCAACTTTTTTGAAGAAACCCAGTTTAATTCCATACAATATCTCATTTTTTCCCGTGATTTTGAAGCGAATCACTCGATTCGTTCGATTCGATCGCTGATAAGTGTTTCTAACATTCAAAATTCGTCAATCATTGAAGAAATCGTCTTCGATCTATGTAAGAAATTTTTGAATTGCATTTTTACGATCTGTGTTTTTGAATTGAGTTATTGCGTTTTACAAAGTAATGAAAAAACATTTTTTTTATTTTCAGTCTATTGGGTTTTAGAAACAACACATTTTATTGGGTTTTTAGTCCATTGCGTTTTAGGTAAAACAGATTTTATGTGTTTTAAGCCCATTGCGTTTTAGAAAAAATACTTTCTTTTGTATTTTTATCTATTGCGTTTTAGGAAAACACATTTTTATGTGTTTTTTGGTCAAATGCGGTTTAGAAAAACACATTTTGAAGTGTTTTTAGTCCATTGCGTTTTAGAAAGAACACTTTCTTTTGTGTTTTTAGGCCATTGCGTTTTAGAAAAAAGATTTGCTCCATTGCGTTTTAGAAAAACACATTTTGAACTGTTTTTAGTCCATTGCGTTTCGGTAAAACACATTTTCATGTGTTTTCAGTCCATTGTGTTTTAGAAAGAACATTTTCTTTTGTGTTTTTAGGCCATTGCGTTTTAGAAAAAAGACATTTCTTTGTGTTTTCTTGCCATTGCGTTTTAGAAATAAGACATTTCTTTGTGTTTTCTGGCCGTTGCGTTTTAGAAATAAGACATTTCTTTGTGTTTTTGTCCATTGCGGTTTATGGAAAAAAAGTCATTTTTTTACGCTTTTTGTCCATTGCGTTTTACGCAACTGGGTTTTCGAAGAAAAAAAATTCAAAAAATAGTATACTCGTTTTAAAGACAAAAAACGCTCGTTCTTTTGGTGTAATTTTTATAAAAAAAAAACAATATCGTATGAAAGAGTTATTAACGTTTAAAAATGAGGAGAATTGAAGGAGAGAGAAACTATTGCATTGGGTTGACTAGAATGCCCTTACACAAACCCGCACGCCTCCTTTTTTTCTTCAATTTCACTCATTTAATCTTAGTCATTGATTAATAAATAGATGATCAAAATTACTTACTAGTCTTTTTACCCAAATAAACTTCCTATTATATCCTGAACCATTATTCTATATACAAAACGCATTTCGATAGGAACATAGAGGTGAAATGTATTATTTTAATATTATAATATTATATTATTATAATTACTTTTGAATATATTTTATTTAGAATTGTGTTATTATAATATTGTATTATTATTACTTTTGAAATTTATTATTTTAATAGTATTTATTATTTTAGTATTATAATATTGTATTATTATAATAACTAGTTTTTTTCCTCCCGCGTGTTGCGGCGGGACCCAATGACTATAAAAGACGTGTCAGCAACGGCAAACAGATACCGAATATTAAAACATAAATAAAATTACGTAGTAAGGATAATCACTCCATCATAAAAAACGATTTTAAATAACCTGCTATATAATAATAGGACCCACACGTCCTACACGTTGGAAATTCGGTTGTTTTCAGTTCAGTTATTATGGTGCTAACACGTTAAAATATGGATGAGCTCGGTACCGGTAACGGAAGCGAAAGTACCGATCTGGAAAATTCTCGGTACAATACGGTATGGTATTTGAAGGTAAAAATTAATAAATACAGGTATGGTGCTAGACCGGTGTTGAACCTAAAGTAACGATTCTGAAAACGCCAAAAGGTGGGTACCAAATTGGTACCGAAAATGATTTGGTATATTAAATTTGGTACCGATACGATACCGGTTCGTTTACAGGATTTGATACAATTTGCTCATCAATATTCTAAATATTCAAGTTAATTTTACATGATACAATTCATTCATTACAGAAAAAAAAAAAAACAAAAAAAGTAAGCAAAATAAGTTATTGTGCATATAAAACCTCATTAAATACAGTTTACTTACTGTGTGTATGAAAAGTAATCTAAAAGGTGCAATTTCTTGCATTGCTGCGTTGCTACAGGATTTGATGAGCTCGGTACCAACCGGTACCGAATATACCTAGTATGGTACGGTTCGGTACCGGTCGGTACTGATACGGCACCGGTATTTGAGGGTAAAAACCGGTGAATACCTGTGCAGAACCGATACCGAAAATACACCGGTTTGGTAAATTTGAGACCTGTACCTATACTCGATACCATTTGCTCATCTCTTAGTTTAAATAATTCTAATTCTAATTTAGTTTAATAATAAATCACTACTATTCATTATGGTACGGTTCGATACCGGTCGGTACTGGTACGGCACCGGTATTTGAGGGTAAAAACACCATTTACTCATCTCTTAATTCTAATTTTAAATTCATATATGATAATAATGAAACAGAATTATGGTACGGTTCGATACCGGTCGGTACTGGTACGGCACCGGTATTTGAGGGTAAAAACCGGTGAATACCTGTGCAGAACCGGTACCGAAAATACACCGGTTTGGTAAATTTGAGATCAGTACCTACACCCAATACCATTTACTCATCTCTTAATTCTAATTTTAAATTATTATAATTCTAAATTTAATTTAATAATAAAAGATTACTGTTCATTCTGTTTCATTATTATCATATAGAATATGAATTACTTTTGAATATATTTTATTTTAGCTTATAAATTTTAGAGACAGCGTTTTATAAAAATCTGAGTATACTGTTGTGACGTGCTTATTTTAATCTACGTGTTGATAAAACTTTTACTCAAAATTAAGTTGTGAATGGTAATGTACCAGGGATCAAAACAGAAATGTACATATCATCAAAGTTGTCTTGTCGTTTACTTTTTTTCATAAAGTTGTGACATATACTTCTTTAGTTGTTTTAGTGATATAATATAACATTTTATAAAATTTCAAATATATTGTTATGACGTGCTTATTTATTTATCTACGATTCGATAAAATTTGTAATTCAAACTGGTTAATTATTGTTTATTTTTTTGTTCTTGGTGTGATGAACCAATACGATACTGTTCAACCAGCGTTAGTTTATGTGTAGTGTTTTTTTATTGTTTTCTCATCGTATCACAATGGATTATTATTATTATTTTTTTTTCACCATAAGCTATAGTGATGTTCGTTTTTTTATGATAAATATAAAATATATGTCGATGATTGTTGGATATATCTCTTCGGATTGCTATACGAAGTGTAGTAATCGGGTTGATACTCAACAATCCAAACCATACCAATATAAAAGAGCGCTACAAAGAGAGAGAACTCCCACTAGTTCTCACACAATAGTTGGGGTGAGAGAGTAAGCATGATGGGGGCTAGATGTAAGAGGCAATAGGGGCATACACATGGTTGGGCAGATAATTGAATCTTTGAGGGTCAAAAAAGCAAGATTTTGCAAAATAATTAGTTGTATACAAATTAGCCTTATGAAATTGGGGCGGTTACCCAATCATCATTATATGTCTAACACCAAGCGTGTGTTTGCACTTTGTCCCATTCATTCTCTACTATGGGTTGGGCCCCCTCTCCCTCTCAGAACATTATATTCTTAAATTAAAAACACTATATAAGATTCAATTTTTTGATTCAAGAGAACCCTGAAAGCGAGATTTTAGCATATGATATATTACACAAAAAAATATTCTAATTATTTGCACACTTAAAGTCGGTCTTGTGGTCCATGCTAAAACTAGGTACATGATAGAAAGTATGTAATGTTTGTCTTAACATAGTAATTACTTTAAAATGCTTTAACACTGTGTTCCAGAGTTTACTAACGGAAGGAAAGGAAAGGAAACAAAAAGAAAGTAAAAATATTTTGTGTTCCAGAGTTTCATTTAAGGAAGGAAAAGAAAGGAAAATAAAACATGTCGTGTTCCCGAGTTTCATTTAAGGAAGGAAAAGAAAGGAAATGACGGGAAAGCTAGGCTAAATTCTTTAATTTTTCTTTCCTTCCGATTTGGGAGGAAACGGTGGGAAAGTCATCTTTTATTTTCCTTTCTCATCCCTTCCTTTCTCACTTTTGCTTTCTTTTCTTATCCCTCGTTAAGTTAACTCGGGAACAGAGCGTAAAAGTTAGTTTAATGGAAGATTTATTTAACTATAAAAACAAATACACATTATATTATATTATAATATATTTGGAAAGGATAAGATTGTGCTTTACAATTATTTTTAGGTAAATTGGAAATAAATAACCCACCCTTTTAACTTTGGCCGATAACAATCCCAAGTCAGTTATTAGCCGATAATAATCCGAACTGATAGCTTAACGGACTTAAGTTTTTTTTCCAAATTACAAACCGATGTTTTAGGGCTTTTGATCAGAACGAGGATACGAGTCGATTGATGTTAAACTTACCTCTAGATTGTGCTCGAAATGGCTTGATTTGTGTTAATTCGAATTTAAACACCCGAATTGAAGGACCGCTTTCGTGGGTTGAGGGAAGTATTTTGAGGTAAGTTTTACATCAATCGACTCGTATCCTCGTTCTTATCAAAAGCCCGAAAATATCAGTTTCTAATTGGGAAAAAAACTTAACTCCGTTAATCTATTTTAACGTCAGACTATTTTACAAAAAAATTGATCAGATTGAATTATCATCGGCTAATAACTGACCTGTGATTATTATCAACCAAAGTTAAAAAATTAGGATTATTTATTTTCAATTTACCTTATTTTTAAGAGTTTAAGAAGAAAAAACTATCTTTTATGAATTTACATCTTAATTATCTTTTACACACATCCAAAAATATGATTGAATACAAAAACAAAGTAACTAAACAGTCTATATTATAAATACCATATATTAGTTAGACCATATGTAATGGGGCTTTATAAGGGCATGAAAGATTTTGATAATGCCCTTACACCATTACTCATGGGCATTATAGGGGCATGAAGAGTGAGGGGCATTTCTATAATAATGCCCAAAGAGAAGAAAAATAATGGAAAGTAATAAATGAAATGGGCATTAACCATTACACCTTTTTTAAAAGGGCATTATGATGATGATGTGGTGAAAAATGCCCTTTAGTGGGCATTAACCATTACCTATGGTCTTAGAATGTAACTTCAACTTTTAGTTATTACAATTAATTACAAAATTCATTTCGAAATCTAACTATGTAAACAATCAATCTCCTATATAACTAAAGTCGGAAAATCGTTTCAAATTTTATATTAGAGTTAACTTCCATTTTTTTTTTAAATGCAAGAAACCAATTTTTTTTTTTTTTTATAACCAGAAAACTTGTTAAGTTGCATCAAAACAGAAGGTAGACGGGCAACAAGCTGCGTCGCCAACCCTTTCTGACTTATCGTCATTTTGCTCCCTGCCTCTAACTCCATTCAAAAAATCCATTAACTAGAAGGGTATTTTGGTAATTTTATAGATAAAAGCAAGGGCATGTAAGTCTTTTCACCTAAACAAAATTTTAACTTGTTTATTTAAATGTATATAAGTAATTATTTTCTGATCTCCCATCTTTCCAACCACTCTTTCTACCGGCCACCATCATCCACAACCATCCACCACAACCTACAACCACCACCTGCCGACAACGACTACCGTGATTTTTAACTGAACGTTTTAATTGAGTTAGAACCAGGGAGTAAACTACCGAAATACCCCTACTTTTAATTGAACGTTTTAACTGAGTTAAAGCCAGGGAGCAAACTGGTGACAAACTCAAAAGATCAGGGAGGAAAATGAATATTTTTAAACTATTGAAGCAAAACCGTTAAAATGACCAAACCAGAGGGAGCAAAACGAAGTTAACTTTTTATATTATTTCATATTGGGTTATTGGATTTTAATAATCCTAAGTTTCACGTGTTGGCCGATAATAATCCCAACTTTAAAAATTCGCTTCAATAATCCCAACTTGTAAAAGTTTGGCCGCCGTTAATCTTTTTCAAACATATAAGAATTTGGTCTCCTCAATAGATTCAGTTACACCTAGAGACTCCTTAATTGATTTAAGTGCACCTATGTTAGAAAAGGATCAATGGCGGCTAAACTTTTACAAGTTGGGATTATTGGAGGGAATTTTTAAAGTTTAGATTATTATCGGCCAAAATGTGAAACTTACGATTATTAAAATCCAATATCCCTTTCATATTTACTTTATTTAACTTTCAAATCTATATGATACTTCACAAATTAATTGTTTAGGCGTTCTATTATTATCCGTGCTAATGCATTGTGTTTCTCACCGGATGGTGTTAGCACCCTGCTAATTTGTGTTTGTGAATTGTTTCAGTGTTTATCATTATATGTGCTAATGTGTTGTATTTCTCGTCGGATCGTATTGACACCCCTCTAGCGTGTGTATATATTATTATAATATAAGATTTTAATGACATGAGATTGGTCTATTTGCTTTTGCTAGTTAGAAATTTTAATCAAATTAACTTGTTAATTATTTTGTTAAATTTATGAAAACATTAGAACTTTATTATGCCTTATTTACGTAGGCAATGACGTCAATGTGGCCCTTTAAAGGCCTTTTGCTACTATCAAATCAAAAGACTCCATAATAAATAATAAAGTTGCAATAAATTTTTAATGTTAAATTTTCTTACGCTTATGGTAGGTGGGGAATATTCACCAAGCGGTTACACCGTTGTTGGCATTGCAGGTAGGGTTTGCGGGTTGTAGTCACCAAACAATGGAGTGAAGACCGTTTGCGTTTGCCTAGAAAACAGTCCAGGGGAGCGGTTTACCTGTGTGTACATCGGCGTCTATTCCAGGGGTTGCGACGGGTTCAAAGGAGAGATGATGTATACAACTACGTTTGGTTTGGGTACACGCCCCATCTACCGTTAATAATATATTTATTTGGATTTTATTAAATAGAGTTTAACTTTATTGGAAATTTAGTTTTTTATTGGAAATTTAGTTTTTTTTTAAAGGCTAATTTCTTTAATCCCTGTTGTTTGTGGGACTTGAACCCAAGACCTTTCCCTTCCCAACCTAGATATTTTAAAGGTTTTGTCTTTGTCAATTGACCACCACCCATTAGTTGTTGGAAATTTAGTTAATTATTAGTTTATTGGCATTCTGAAATAAAAAAAGGAAATCATTAGGTTATTGTCGTTTTTATTATTAAAACAAAAGGTTGCTTAAAATTATAAGGAGAGAGAATAAGTTAGAAAGGCCAAGGACTCCCACCGAAAAATAATTTCACCAACCTATTTTCACTTTTAATTTAAGTGATGATGTGATTCAAAACTTTTTTCAAAATTAAGTACCTAAAACGATGTACTTTTTTCCACACTTTCTAACTTAACAAAATCCAATAGTTTATTAAATATTTTTAAGATTATATCAATTTAAAAAAAAAAAACTATCTTTATTGTTTTGTTCACATTAAGTGTTACTTTTTTTATAAAGAAAAACTATGTGGCAAGTGTTTTAGCTATATTGAGCTTCTATTGCATGAGCGATAACTAATGCTAACATGAATCTAAGGTTTTACCTATGATGACTATATATGTATGAAATAATTATTTTAATGTTTTAATAAAACAATTTGATAAATGACGAAATAAACATATGGGAAGATTACCAAAATAGTCAAAGTTGACCAAAAACTTTCAAAAATAGACATGGAATTTAGTATTTATCAAAGTAATAATTAAAACTCATCGTCAGAAAGGATTTCGTCTGAGAAGTATCTATCGCTCCTCTCGTCTTCTTCTTCGGATTCTTCATCCAATTTCTCATCCAAATCTTCAGTTTTATCGTTCTCTTCTTCTTGAAGATTTTGAAACCTCCATGTGAAAATGTCATGCAACAACGCCAATTTACTGTCATGTTTGTGTTCAAACATGCTGAGTTGTTTAACTCCTCTAGGAACCAAAGACTCTGTTTGGTCATGATGTTTTCAAGCGTGTAGTCTTCCTGCTCCCCGTTGTCACTTACAGGGTCACCATGTCAGTAACGTTATTTATATAATGATGTTTTTGGCGCGTAGTTTAGGAGGGAATTAATTCTTTATAATAAATGTTAGTAATAAAGTTTCAATTACTGTTTGTTCACCTCTATCTGTTAAAGTTGCAACGCGTTTCATCATTAAGTTTGGTGTTTTAGATAAATATGGTGTTTCATCTGGAAGAGACTGATGTGTATGGCTTGTAGGTTAAGGCGGGGATTTTAATGGCGTTTTGCTCATGAGTTTAGCGCTTTGTATTAGAGCAGTAAAAGACCCTTTTTACCCTTAATGAAGCGCATCCATGTAATAAAGTTGTTGTTATTTGTGACAACCCTCAAAATTTCATGTAATCCGTACAATTTATCAATGATAATTAAAGGGCTTGATGACTGTGCTGAATCATTTAACTGCTCTCTGATTACTGTGTTATACTTACATGTGCGTGTTAACATACTAGTGGTATACATAAAATTTACTAAATGGTCCTGAATATTTTTCCTATGTGTTAGAAATTAAAAGTGTTACAAAAAAATATATATAAAAGACACTCTACAGAATAATTAAACACTTTAACGGAACAGTATCCGACCGAACAACCGGACATTACCCGGGACACCAAATATTTGCCAAAAATATTATTTAATCATTCTTGGCTAGTCATGATCCCCGTTTGTCATAACACCCACTAAAACCATATAACTAATATATTACCTCAAGTTACTTGCTATCTAACTTATACTTACATTTTAGTTGAAACTTTGCAAATATACCCCCCCAACCGATTTTTGGTCCCTCATGGACCCCACCATATATTTTCACCATGCTCTAAATATTTGTTTTGATTTTTTTTGCCATTTGTTTATTAGATTACCTACTTATGTAAGTAAACAAAATGTGTAAGAAATCTATAAGAAGCATGGTCTTGAGATATTCATCATTCCACCAAGATTCACACTCAACCCTCACACCATACTCCATAATCTTCTCATTGATTTTATTCCATTTTTATAATGGATGGTTACTTGTGGATCTAACCAAAATATTGAAAGAACAATTATAAGTATGAAGCTTGGGATTTGTCATCATCATTTTCAAGATTCACACTCAACCCTCATCACTCTTCTCTCTCCCTATTCGGTTTACCACAACCGAATCCACCACCATCATCTTTAAACATCTTCATCTCTTCCCTTATACAAGTTCCATTTAAGTTAGAAGGTGAATCAAGAAGGTTACTACTTGTGGAGCTTCAAGAAGGGCTTTGTTCTAGTCTTTTTCACCATCACTTTCTCATCACTTCTTCACAAGATTTCATCCCTAACTATAAGCTAGCAGTAAGTCCTTTGTTACACTCTTGTTAATTTTGTTTCATCTCGTTTTTATGATCAAAGGGTGTAGTATGTTTAAAATCACTAAAGTGTCAAGAACAAATAGATAAATATTAAAAGTTTACTTATGATTGATACATAAAGATGAAAACTTGTTGGTTTAAGGTTAGTTAATGCATATATGATGTTTGATCGTCAAACTTTTGATAAACCCGTTGTTCGGACACATGTTAATACGTTTAGTAACATTTAAACCACAAAACAGCAAGCTGAGTAATGATTTCCAGCCGATTTCATCAGGCTGTAAACAGGTCATAAACGCTACGAAAAACTGATATTTTGACTCTAAAATGTGATATTAGGAAATACGGTTCTAATGGCACCGGAATCATAATTTTTGGACTCCGTTTACTATTTTTAAAAGGTCATTTTGTAAAAGCAGCTCAAGCTGCATTTTTGCTGCTGAAAATAGGTGTTATGTTTTTGGTCGTAACTGGAAAAATATGATGAATCAGCTCATGGAATTCATACAGTAGATGACAACTGATGTATCTGTAATTACCCCACTAGAATTTCGTAAATCGGACACTCGATGAATTTTTGATAAATTGTTCCGTGGACTATGGTCAGAAATACATAAATCTGAGTTCAGTCCGGAATATGAATTTTTATAAAATATTGGTAGTGAACCGGACCCCGATATTTTTAAACAATTAAATTTGGAACGTTTAAGACATTCTGTAAAAATTTGGGAATTTTTGGAATAATTTAACTATTTTATTTAAATGTCCGAAAACATCCGGTTTTGAATCTAAATGCTGAATTGAGATAAGTTGTGACTTGCGTGTCTAAATGTCGAGTATGCTATCCGTGAATGATCTAACATGTTATATATGTTATATGCATTATCGTATGTTTGATTTTGAGTGGGGAATGGATGGGAAACTTAGATGGGCATAAACCGTTAAAACGATGCATGTTGTGTGATAGATACGTGTAGGAACTTTGTGTTCTATTTGAAAGCCACTAAATGACTAACTGGTAAATTATATTAGGACGTGATTGACTGACCTTGACTGTTAGCTATATTTCAGAATCTAACCGAGCAAACCGAGGTGAGTTCACACACTTTCTAAGGCATGGGATTCCCGGTGGTTTGGGAATGGGTTAAAGAATTTAAAACAGAATCTACATATCTTACTTAGGTAGGATATGTACGGCCATCCTCCTCGGGTAGGATGCCAGTATTAATCCTGCGTATTCTCTTTGGGAGAACTACGTATGTTCGTCCTCCTTGTGTAGGACAACAACCTTAAAATTACTAGACAAAACTCTATCATAAGTCCCTCATTTTATATTGACTTAATCGCCGAGGCCAATGGCGAGCGGGTCATTAGTTAATAGCGCTATTAGGTTTAACAAACCTCACACCGTGCCAGTCGGACGGGCGTGTACTAATGGACTATGGCAAACCATCAGTGATGATAGACACTGATGTAGGGCACAACTTATTTGCGTAGTAGTCGATATCATACGGTCTCGTAGTTCACATGGGGAAGCCCCCACTAATCATGGAAATGGTTTGGGTAATAAAGAATGAACTGGTTAATCTTACTTTCAACTACGGGGTAACCCCCACGGCAATTACGCCAACGAAAGACAAACCACGTTTTCAGAAACAACTTAAAACTAACCAACTAAACGTGAACTCACTCAACTTTGTTGTTGACTCGTTGTTACATGCCTTACAGGTCGTTAAATGCTTGGAGCTTGCATATGGAGGTGGTCGTTGTGGGATGCGAACTGATATGTCCCGTATTTAATAAATAAACTTTATGAACTTATTACACCTACGTTTTGGACTTTAAACTTATGAACTATGGACTATGTTTTGAACTTATGTTTTATGCTTTCGCTGTTAAACTAAAATCGGTTTACTTCCTTTTGGTCACCAATCGTATTGTGTTTGGTTTTATTTACTTAATTATGTTGTTCGATATGATTGGTGGCTCGATCCTGGTCATGTCACCCCTCCAAGCGGTGATACTCCGCATGGTGGATTTTGGGGGTGTGACATTATTTACGAAAATGCCACTGCCCTAATCTAATCCATACATTGTTTTGATCCAACGGATGAGGGGCGTTCTCACCGTTTTCACACTTATAGACATTTTCCCTAAATCCTGCCCATATACATATATATATATATATATATATATATATATATATATATATATATATATATAATAAATGAAAGTTATTTGGGCCACGTGTCAGTAGATTAGGGCATCGTGTTTTCCCTTTTCCCGCCCAACAGTACTACTCCCCTTTATTCTCACATTTTCACAAACCCTACTTCATTCTTCTCCTTCTCCTTCACCTTTCCATGCAAGATCCCCTTTCTGTTGTTCATCCTTCTCCTTCTTCACATTTCCATCTCCTCAACAACGTCCGGCAGAGGTTACTTCTATTGGATACATCTGCGTTTGAAACCCTAAATCATGTACCGTCGAGTAGTTGAAGAACAGAATGTTCATGTAAGATCTATTTTCTCATTTAGAAAATTTATTTGGTTTTATCTATTTTCTCATACTGAACACGATAAACCCTTTTGTACCCTCAGAAGAAGAAGAAGCTCTCCTAGGGTTTCTTATCGTACACGATGAACCCTTTTGTACAAGCTCCTGTTAATCGGTGATACTGGTATGAATAACTCTGTTTGTAGATTTTGATTTTGTCTTTCATTTATTATTGTTTATTCAGATGCTTGCTTTATTGTATCATGTGATTGCGAGTAGATTGATTTTGATATGTTTGTAGTTTTTGTTTTTCACAATCTGTTTTGTTGATTTATTCACCCATGTTAGTAATGTTGGATGCTCCTATGTTTCTTGATCCTCTGTTTTTATTCCAACTTTCATACTATTATTCTAGCAATCCAAGAAGAATATATAGATTTTTATGCTTATTATTATTATTATTATTATTATTATTATTATTATTATTATTATTATTATTATTATTATTATTATTATTATTATTATTATTATTATTACTATTATTATTATAGAGTTTGTTGATTAGAAGTAACCTCTGCCGGATCGTTGTTGAGGAGTTGGAAATGTGAAAGAGAAGGAGAAGGACGGTAAATTCATTGTTGGATTGTTTATGTAGTTAACTAAGTTAAGTAGCTTTACTACTCAATTACAGAGAAGTTTTCGAGATTATTTTCACACTTTATTTTTTTGCAGCAAGTTCTACTTCATTATTCATGTGGCAACTTTATATTTGCAGGCTTGTGAATTAAGGCTGGTTGTTACTTAATTTGTGTTTACTTTAATGATTTTCAGTTTCATGAAATCATTGTTTAGAAACTGATTTTGTTTTCAGGTCTGTTGATAGGTGATACCGGTCCAAAAGTTTAGGCTTCATTGCTTTTTGTTATTCGGTATGGTACTCATTTACAGTCCCACTTTCAATGAGGTTGTTTTAGTCATGTATTTAATTTTTGCCCTTTTCAGATGAGTAGAGGAATTTTAGTGCATGATTGAGATCAGTCGGACCCATGTACTGTAAGTCATTGAATGTTTTAATCTTACAATCAGTTTTACTTTGTTTTTTAAGAAGGTGTTGTTGTCATGGACATCGAGGTGATTTCACATGCCTCCAAGTTGTATTTTTGGTGTTGAGCAATTGCATAAAAACTAATATGTGACTTTTTTGAGTAATAATATAGTTAAATCTCTTCTTTTGCCATATAATTGTCGCAACATCTTCTTCCTTCTTCATTGCACAACACCAAGGTAACCTCAATTGGTCTGATTTATTTTTTGGTATTCGTAACATTTTGATTTAGCGTTTATTGATGCATTGATTCATTTGTAATCACTTGCAGATCACCCGTCATCTCAATTTGAGCAATTAAACGGAGTTTTCTTAAACAGCATCGTAAGTTTCGTTCACTAATTCATGCATTGTTAATTCCACATGTTTTTTTTATTCTTAATCGTCGATTCTGTTTTAGGTACACTTTTTGCTGTTAGTTCCACGTGTTTTTTTCAGATTAATTGTTGCTATATATATATATATATATATATTGGTTTTGTTTTGATGAAAATGGAAAACGTTCGAGATGTTTAATCCAAGAACTGAAGAAAAGATAGCGGATATTGCTGAAGGAGATAAAGATGATGTTGATCTGGCTGTTGAAGCTGCACGTTGATCCACAATAAGCACTGCCCATCTAGGTTTCCTCCAATGACAGCGGTTATAACAAGTTAATAAGGCAAAGCACTGATCTGCCTAACAACTGTTGGATATAAAGACTGTTGTACACAAAGACTGTGAAGATCATCCACTGTTGAAGACCAAAGCACTCATGAAGACCAAAGCTCTGTTGAAGACAAGCACTGATCAACCAAAGGCCTGATCAACCAAAGGTGAACCACTGCCCAACAACAACAGCGGTTCAACATCAACAGCAGTTATTCTACCTTTGTTTATGTTAACAGTGTTTATATGTAACAGTATTTATCATATCAGTGTTTTATAGTCTGTTAGGTTGTTAGATGTCATCACCTTAGTGTTTATATGTAACAGTATTTATGTGACAACTCGTATTTTAGAACCGTCTCTTGTATTACGTGTTAACCTGTATGAACTCTATGTGATTATTTGATATGTTGATGTTAACGAATAAATGCTACATGTTATGTGAATGTATGTGGATATGTATACTTGTCACGCAAGCCTTTAGGGCCGCACACTCCATCTCTTGTTACATCCCTTTCTCGGCCCACTCTATACCACTCGAGACCAAGAGGGCAACCCAAGTAAGGGTTCGGCCCACTCACTCCTTGTACGCATACATGAACCTTAGGGGGTTTAGTTTCTCTCATAACTTGCAAAATACAAACACACACAAACCCTAGGAGCTTTCTCTCTCTCTTGGACCCGGCGGCAACACCTTCTCCATCGAAGTCCTTTCGGATCACGGCTTCCATCTTGATCTAGTTACACACTTCACACAACCGGTTAGTGCTTTAATCAGTAGTTGCATGATAATGGATGTGTTAGGTTATGATGATCTAGGGAGGCTATATGTTTGATTATGCTTATAAACTCGGTCCACATGGGTAATCGATAATGTTTATATAATTTGGAATTTTGCATGATGTTAATCAAGAACCGATTGTATATTACTCGGCTGTGATATGTTAGATTAGACGATTTGTTGTATCGTGATATTGAATGCAAACCGGTAACCCAAGAGCATGAACCGTGTTAATATGGCTTAGTGTTATAAGTCGTTCCTATGGTTTAAAGATGATTAGGATTGCATGCTAGATTTTGAGACCACCGATTTGAATGGTTGATGATTACTGTTCTTGGTTTGATTATAATTAGAGTAATATGAATACGCATGATTGCCAAATTGAATGTTGTTTGATTTGATTTTGAAACTGCTAAACCTGTTTGCTGATGTTACGGAGATGATTGAGCTGTGAATAAGGAAGTTAGTTACACATGCTTAGTCTCGACAAGGGATTTGCGAGTCGAGAACCCACTGTCTCGACTCGAGACCACAACACCGACACAAACAGCACAACCCGAGACCACGGTTGCGGGTCCGGTTGCGACTCGGGACCGTGTAGTCTCGACTAGTACATGATGACTCGAGACCTCCCCAGTTGCGACTCGAGATCTTCAGGCCAACACAACTCGAGACCGCACTGTCTCGACTCGAGATCTCTAGTCTCGACTCGAGACCATGAACACATGCACACTGTTTTGGACTTTGCACACTGTTACGAGCCCAACCATTTGGGCCGCATACTTGGACCTTATTTACGTGACTGTTATTGATCTGCCATGATTATACGTGTATGCTATGGCCACTACTTGTGTACAATACGTGTAGAATATACGTGAACTACTTGAATATGAACCTGACTTGTATGGTAACCATGGTAGGACGTGGTTGACCACCCTATAGCTTGATTGACTTTTCTGTGTATCTGCCGAGCAAACCAAGGTGAGTTCACACAGCCAAGGCATGGGTTCCCAGGGTAGGAATGGGTTTGGATTACTTACTTGTACTTACCTAGCTTATGGAACTTAGTTATATGGTCCTCGGGTGAGGAAGAGTTATTGATAAGATACGACTAGACTAGTGATACTTATAGAACTGATCTTCGCACACACGCCGGGGTTGGCTGCGATAATATGACTAATCTTCGCACACATGCCTAGGAAGGCTGCGAACTATACACTAAACTTCGCACACATGCCGGGTGGCCGCGATACAAATATACCTAGTCTAGAATACTTGTGGAATTTTCCCAAATCTTCGCATACATGCCTAGAGGGCCGCGATACGAAATATACGATACATGATCTAATGAACGAACATAACGCTACTCATATGATTACAATTACTGAACTATCAACTGTGAACTCGCTCAACTAGTTGTTGACTCTCTGCTGCATGCCTTGCAGGACCTTAGGTACTTATGGAGCTTGCACAGGGAGGAGCAGGTCGTTGTGGGACATGGATTGTGGATGCCATGTTAAACTTTAAACATTTGAAACTTATGATTTACTTTGGGTTTACATACTTATGCTTCCGCTACTCAAATTATGTTTTGTTTGGTTTGAACATCAATTGTATTGAATTGGGTTTTACGAACTACTTTAATTATTATACACTATGTTCAATATGATTGATGGCTTGATCCTGGTCATGTCACGCCTCCAAGCGGCGGTACTCCGCGTGTGGATTTTGGGGGTGTGACAGATTGGTATCAGAGCCATTGGTTATAGAGAACTCGGTTTTAGTAAGGGGAAAACGTTTTTATTAAAACCAGACTATAACCAGAACAATGACGCTTCGCTCCACGTGCAAGACTCAACATCCTAGGTAATATGGTTTATGTTTAGATTGCCTACTTGCTAGATTACATAGAACTTTGCTCGTAGTATGCTTAGATACACATGACCCTATTACATGAGAATGCCTATGTGCTTACACTCTTCTGTCATCGCAGTACTCGCGAACCATTCTCACTTATGCTACTTTTACTATGAAGATCATGTCTGGACGTGTTAACATGACTCAAGCCCAGTTGACGGCTCTCATTGCTGAACAAGTAGCTGCGGCACTTGCAGCTGCACAAGCAGGTAGTATACCCTGCGGATAGGATACACACTGGGATCTTTGAATCCTACATTCCTAAATCAACTCTTGTGTTTAAATTTGCCCTATTCGTACACAATAGGTCAACACGCACCGCAACCAGTTTGCACTTTCAAGAACTTCATGGACTATCGTCCAAGTACGTTCAGTGGCACGGAAGGAGCAGTGGGACTACTCCATTGGTTTGAGAAGCTCGAGTTGGTATTCGAGATGTGTGAATGCCCTGAGGCTCGCAGGGTAAAGTACGCCACTGGCACGTTGGAAGGAATTGCGCTAACCTGGTGGAATGCGCAAGTTCAGATTCTAGGGTTGGCAGCTGCTAACGCCACACCTTGGAATGATTTCAAGGAACTTATCAAGAGAGAATACTGCACACGTGATGACATCCACAAGTTAGAGGTGGAACTGTATCATCTGAAAATGACGTGGTCAGAAATTGAAGCTTACACGAAACAGTCAAACGAATTGGCCATCTTGTGTCCAACCATGGTGGACCCTCCAATCAAGCGAATCGAGTTGTATCTCAAGGGTCTAGCATCAGAGATTCAGAGCCATGTGACATCGGCTAACCTCGACAATATCCAAGACATCCAGCGTCTTGCTCATCGCCTCACGGATCAGGCGGTGGAACAGAACAAGCTGCCCAAACGCATCAGTGCTACCACTCCAGCTGCTACTTCTGCTACACCCAGCGAAAACAAAAGAAAGTGGGATGGGAATTCCAGTAAAGGTTCAGTCTCAGTTCAGTCTCAAGCACAGCAGCGCAGGATAAATGACTACCAGAATCCGAGCCAGCAATCATCAGGCAGTCAGGGGCAGGGTGGATATCGGGGATTTCACCCACTATGTAATAAGTGCAACAGACACCACAGTGGACGGTGTCGCAAGGAACGTTGTCAGAGATGTCTCAAGTTAGGGCATGAAGCTAAAGACTGCAGGAGTTCGCGACCTGCGAACCAGAATCAGCAACTCCCACCACCAGCTCCACAGAACCAACAGCAGCAGCCACAACGAGGAAACCGGGGATGTTTCCAGTGTGGGGCTGAAGGTCATTTCAAACGTGATTGCCCCCAATTGAACCAGAACTGTAACAACAACAATCACCAGGGCAATGGGAACAACAACAATGGGGGAAACAACAACAACAACGGCAACGAAGCTCGGGGTCGTGCTTTCGTGTTAGGTCAGGGCGAGGCAAGGAATGATCCCAATGTGGTTATGGGTAAGTTTCTTCTCGACGATATTTATGTTACTGTTTTGTTTGATTCGGGTGCGGATACAAGTTATATATCTTTGAAAGTGAGTAAATTATTAAAACGTGCACCAACACTCTTAACCACCAAACATGTAGTAGAATTAGCTAATGGTAAGAGTCTAGAAGCCACGCATGTAGTCAGGGGTTGTAATATTGTCTTAGCCAGTCAAGCTTTCTCCATCGACCTCATTCCCATAGTCTTGGGAAGCTTCGATATCGTGATTGGGATGGACTGGTTATCCCAACATCAAGCAGAGATCTTATGCAAGGAGAAGATAGTTCGTATTCCCCATTCGGGTAAGCAACCTCTCGAAGTTCAAGGCGACAAGAGTGGTGTTGTGGTTGGCATCATCTCTTTCTTGAAGGCTCAGAAATGTTTACGGAAGGGTCACACCACTATTTTGGCACTCGTTACTGATGCATCAACGAACGAAAAGAGATTAGAGGACATTCTAGTTGTACGCGACTTCCCTCAGGTGTTTCCTGAAGATTTACCAGGTCTACCGCCTCATCGCCAGGTCGAGTTTCAAATCGAGCTAGCTCCTGGAGCAGCACCAATAGCTCGTGCACCGTATCGTTTAGCTCCAACTGAACTGGAAGAACTGTCAAAGCAGCTACAAGAGCTCTTGGAAAAGGGCTTTATTCGTCCTAGCTCTTCGCCTTGGGAGCTCCAGTGTTATTTGTGAAAAAGAAGGACGGTACCTTCAGGATGTGCGTTTACTACCGACAACTCAACAAGGTGACGGTGAAGAACCGTTATCCTCTTCCACGTATCGACGACTTATTCGACCAGTTGCAAGGGTCGAGCTACTACTCCAAGATAGACTTGAGGTCAGGTTACCATCAGCTGAGAGTCCGGGATGAGGACGTCTCCAAAACAGCATTCAGAACTCGCTACGGCCATTACAAGTTTCTAGTCATGCCATTTGGGCTAACGAACGCACCGGCAGTCTTTATGGACCTTATGAACAGGGTGTGCAAACCCTATCTAGACAAGTTTGTGATTGTATTCATCGACGACATTCTGATCTACTCCAAGAGTCAGGAGGAACATGAGCAGCACTTACGGCTTATCTTGGAACTTCTTCGAAAGGAACAACTGTACGCCAAGTTTTCAAAATACGACTTCTGGCTTCGTGAAGTCCATTTTCTAGGCCATGTGGTAAACAAGGATGGGATCTATGTTGATCCATCCAAGGTAGATTCGATCAGGAACTGGCCTGCACCGCGTACACCAACAGAAATACGCCAATTCTTGGGTTTGGCGGGTTACTACAGGCGATTCATTAAAGACTTCTCAAAGATCGCACAGCCGCTTACATTGCTGACACAGAAGGGTGTCACTTATCGTTGGGGTAATCCCCAGGAAACCGCTTTTCAGCACTTAAAGGATAGACTTTGCAGTGCACCTATCCTCTCATTGCCAGAGGGCACGGATGACTTCGTGGTTTATTGCGACGCATCGATACAGGGGCTTGGTTGTGTATTGATGCAACGAGATAAAGTTATTGCTTATGCTTCACGCCAACTCAAAGTTCACGAACGGAACTACACGACGCACGATTTAGAGCTGGGAGCTGTTGTTTTCGCGCTCAAGATATGGCGACACTACCTGTACGGTACCAAGTGCACTATCTACACTGATCACAGGAGTCTCGAGCATATCTTCAAGTAGAAGGAATTGAACATGCGGCAACGTCGATGGGTTGAACTACTGAACGACTACGAATGTGCCATCAAGTACCATCCAGGCAAAGCCAATGTTGTGGCTGACGCTCTCAGTCGGAAAGACACTTTACCTCGACGCGTACGAGCACTACAGCTCACCATTCAGTCCAGTCTTCCTACACAGATACGAGATGCTCAGGTAGAAGCATTGAAACCAGAAAATGTAAGGGTTGAAGCCTTACGTGGCTCGAGGCAACGATTACAACAGAAGGAAGACGGTGCCTACTATGTAACAGGGCGTATTTGGGTCCCACTTTATGGCAACCTGCGTGAGCTAGTGATGGATGAAGCTCACAAATCGCGCTACTCGGTACATCCAGGGTCGGATAAAATGTACCATGACATCAGGACTACGTATTGGTGGCCTAGCATGAAGGCCCACATCGCTACCAATCTGTGCAAGAGTCAAGGCAGAGTATCAGAAACCAGCAGGCTTACTTCAGCAACCAAAGATACCACAGTGGAAATGGGATGAAATTTCCATGGATTTTGTTACAAGCCTACCTAGATCCCAGCGTGGGAACGATACTATTTGGGTGATCGTGGATCGACTCACCAAGTCTGCTCATTTCCTGGCAATCAAAGAAACGGACAAGTTCCTGGCAATCAATGAAGTACACTTGGATGATTATTAAGCTCCTCATTTTGATTGTTTGGATATAGTATTCTTGAAATTGGTCTTTTTTTGCAAACAGATGTTTATGGGCAAACATCTGTTTAAGGTCAAACATTTGTTTAAGGCCAAACATTTGTTTATGGCCAAACATCTGTTTATGGCCAAACATCTGTTTAAGGTCAAACTTCTGTTTAAGTCCAGACAACTGATATATAAGGCCAAACATCTGTTTAAGCCCCAACATCTTTTTAATTCGAAACAGATGTTTAACCAGATCCATTGTCTTCTCATCTTTTAACACTCTTCAAAATAGTTAAAAATGATAGTTTTAATTAATCCTTAAAAGTATGTCACAACCACTGTGTTGGTTCAAACATCTGATTGTTAAAAGTTATCCATTGCTGAAAGACAACCTCTGTTTCTTCATTCTTCATGTTGACCATTGACTGACCAAACATCAGTGTTTCATTCACTGTTGGCTATCCACTGATAGTTAGAAAACAGCCACTGCTCACATTTTTATTGTTGACATCCACTGATATTGACCATCAGTGGTTTCCCTAAAGAACAGCCACTGCTCACATTTTTATTATTGATGGGGTTAATTAGTGATAGAATGAAATTATCAAAAGAAAACTAGAATTACAATGAAATTACCATTTTACCTAATCGTTACATTCCAATGAGATAAGAGTTCCTCCAACATAGTTTTCATGATAAAAATTAAAGTTAAAATAAAAAATAAAAAAATACTCTTGATGACAATTTGTTGCAAATCAAATCAGTAATTAATGCTAATTTTTTGAGCTTTGGACATTGAAAATATGCAAAATGTGAATTTCAAATTGACGGTTATTATCTCTTAATTAAAGTTAAAATAAAAATTAGAAAAGTCATCATGACAATTGCTTTCAAATCAAATCAATAATTACTGATAATATCAATAAGTTTTGAAATTCAAAATATGCAAAATGGTAATTTAAATTGACATTCTTTCTCTTTTTTTCCTATTTCGCATATCATTTCTAATATTTAATTACTTTAATAAAGCAGGATATAAGGATATGCACTACTTACCTTTCAAAACCCATTTGTCATTGCATTCAATCTAAATTGTGAATGGAGAATCGGTAAGCTTGAATTCCAATCTTGATATTTTTTATGAACATCCATGCTAATTGTATTATCATATTACGTTTATCAATAGATATATTTTACTTATTCTTTTTTGTATGTACAGTCTTCAAATGGAGGTTACAAAGGTTAGCATGCTTAACGATCTTAATACATTCTCAAATAACTATTCGATCAGAGTGAAGATTGTTAGCATGTCGAGGAAGATGATGAATCAAAACAAAAATGAAACATATCCCTTGATATGATCTTCATGGATGAGATGGTACCGTATATATTTGTCTTATAATTTTTTTGGACATTTGTGTTGGTGCACAATGTCTAAAGCCTGCGTCTTTGTAAAGCTAGATTAATGTATAGGGTCCAGATAGGTCGTTTTGTGTAAGTTCAGGGGGTCTAAGTGTAATTTTATGAAAGTTAGAATGTTGGACCGCTTTTGTGACATGTGTCCACAAAAGCGAACCAGGTTTGTTGTCTGGACCGCTCTTGTGGACATGTCATAAGAGCGGACACAATGTCTAAAGCCTGCGTCTTTGTAAAGCTAGATTAATGTATAGGGTCCAGATAGGTCGTTTTGTGTAAGTTCAGGGGGTCTAAGTGTAATTTTATGAAAGTTAGAATGTTGGACCGCTTTTGTGACATGTGTCCACAAAAGCGAACCAGGTTTGTTGTCTGGACCGCTCTTGTGGACATGTCATAAGAGCGGACCACCATGCCTATATATACCCCCCCTAGTTCATTTCATTTGTAACGTTGTCTTGAGCTCCACGTCGAACTGCTGTCCGTACGGCAAGCGTTATCAAGTGAAGAAAAAGTGTTTAAAGTGTGAATCATCTGTTTCTACTCCTTTCTGTTGTTTTTATCTTTGTATCATGCTGAAAATGTGTTTCCGCCACATTTTCAGTAAGCACTAGCTCTGATTGACTCGCTCGAGAGGTCAAAACTGATCCTACAATTGGTATCAGAGCCAGTTGCGAGTTAGTTGCTAGATACGAAGTGGTTTTCACGGACTTTTGTAGATCTGGACTGATTTAGCGGTGGAAATGGACTGAGATTTGGACAGTAGGTGTGAAACACAGTAATAACAAACCCTTGAAAGTTTCGGATCAAAATTCGGCCAAAAAGTGACCTAAAATCCCTCGTAAAGTTGATTCGCGCTTACGTCATCACTGAATCTCTTTTATGACCCGCTCCTAAGTACAGTTTAAGTCTGGTTCGCTCGTAATTTTCAGTTCTGGATCGCTCCAAATGGATATTTTAGTAGCTGGATCGCTCTTTTGGTCCGCCTGAACGACAGTCTTCTGGACCGCTCCAATATCATCTGTGGACCGCTCGAAAGACAGGGTCTAGGATCGCTCAAAAGTGAATTGTTCTGGTCCGCTCCAAAATTCTTTTGTGGTCCGCTTTTTGTGCAAATTTTTGGTTCGCTCCAAAGTCCTGTGTTGGTTCGCTCATTGCTACTGCTGTGGATCGCTTATTCAGCTTCTGTGGATCGCTTATACAGACTGTTTGAAAGATTTTTCCGTCACGACTGAAAATGGAAAGTCAGGATTTCTATAACATGTTTTCGGGTGTGGGTGCGACTCAAAGTCAAGCAAGTATCATGCAAAATGTCAGTCTAGAAAATGAACTTGGAACGATGCAGAAGCCTCCGAAACTGATGAGTTTAGATGAATATTCAGGATGGTCTGGGAGGTTCAAAAATTGGGTGCAGGCAAATCACTTAGAGAGTTGGATAAAAATCGAAAGAAAGTATGTTCCTCCAGTAGACGGGTTGAATATGAGAAAGACAATTGCCAGTCTGACAGATGCAGAGCAGGTCGAATTCAAAGCAGAAAAGAAGATGGTTAGTATTCTGCAGCAAGCGATAAAAGAGGATATTCTGGTTCTGCTACAACATGATGATAGTGCACAGTCGATTTGGCAAGCTTTGGAACAGAAATTCAAAGGCAGTGCGTCGATGATCAAGAGTAAGAAAGCATTGATAAAGAAAGAATTTGATATATTCACGGGAATTAAAGGTGAATCAATGAAGCAGCTTATCGAGAGGTACTATCACCTGGTGGTAGAGATGAGAAGGTTGAACATCGAGAAGACAAATGAGGAGTGGATAGACAAATTGTGCGATGCACTTCCCTATGAGGAATGGGGAACGTACTTGATGATGTTGAAAAATAGTTCAGATTTCGTGAACTATAGTTTGAGCGTGTTTATAGAGAAAATTGAGGCTCATGAGTTGGAGTTGGTGAAAATCAAGAAGATGAATTCAGCGAATATGCCACAGGATGTGTCTTTGTATTACAAGAATAGTCCGGCAGCTACTAATGTTCAGAGTCCGAAGATTCAAACCGGGTTTAGTGCAGACAACACTTCATCTGCTGCTCCAAATGCCTATCAGTCGAGTCAGTCGACTCCATTTGCCAACTACGAGCCAAATGTTAAAGTCTCAGAGCAGAATTCTCCTCAAAGCTCTACAGGGTCAAATCAACAGACGTTTGTGTCCGGTGTGCAGTGTAATATTGCGGTTAACATCAAGAATGGGAATGACATCACCGAGAATGCAGCCAAGCAGCACATTGCATTACTGGCATCAGTTCTGGAAGCTTATGAAGGTTTGGTCGCAGGTAGGATCGGAAATCCAGATATGACTAAAGAGGATTACGATCAGATCGATCCGGAAGAACTGGAACTGATAGATATAAAGTGGTGCATGGCAAGTCTGGTTAGAAGAGCTCAACGCTTTATGGAGATCACGGGTAGAAGCAGTTTGTCAGGTCCTGATCAGAAATTAGGGTTCGATAAGTCAAAGGTGACTTGTTTTAAGTGCAAAGAACGAGGTTATTTCAAGCGCGAGTGTCCGAATCGTGAAGTGCAGAATCATCAGAACCCGTTCACGAATGATTATTACAGACAGGCTATATATCACCGCCCAAATCAACAATCTGCTGTTCAGAGACCTCAGATTGAGAACAAACCCAAGAAGGCACTTATCGTAAACCAAGATGATGAAAAAGTTGCGTCTGGGTTTAGTTGGGACAAGTATGTTCCAGGAAAGGATGAGCCTGCAATGATGGCTGAGGTAGTTGAAATTACTGAGACAGCTGCAGAATCGAAGGTTAGCAATGAAGTGGTTACTGAGAATGTCAGTGAAGTAGTTTCTGAAAGTGTAGTTGAGTCTGATTCTGAGGTGGTTCAGGAGGTAGTTACTAAAATGGTTGAGTCTGTGACTGAAATTGTGATTGAAGAGGTTTTGGAAGTTGCTGATCAGGTGGTTCCGGAGGTTGTTAAAGAGGTTTCGACAGATAGTTCTGCAAAAGCTGAGGCTTCTGTGACTGAAATCCTCAACTTTCAATCATGGCAGGAGGAATTTATTTATACAATGAAATCTATTTTGCCTCCTAACGTCTTTGATTCTTTTGCAGATTATTTTGAAGAACCAAGAACTGGAATGTGTCCGAGATTTGAAGCAGAGAAAGAAGCAGTTGAGGAGGTGATCGATGTTTCGAAGGAAATGACTGAAGAAGCTCTAAAGGAGATTGCAGATAAAGCACTGATGAGCAAGTTAAAAGAGGTAGATTCAGACGTCCAGGAGTCAGTTGATAAAGTGTCAGGTCTAGGAAAGGAAACTAGAGTCATAGAGGTCAACGTGGTCAAGTCGTCTGAGTCGGAGTCAGATCTTGTTGGTAAAATTGTTTGTGAGGATGAGATTATAGATGAAAAAGTTTCAATCCCCGATACACCGTGTCTAAGTTGTTCACAACCATGCACGGGGTGTCTTGAAAAAGACACCAAGTATCAGGAATTAAAACAGCATGCAGATTTGGTGAAGTTTGACTTAGAGCAAGTAAAAGAGGCATACGACACATTGTCTAGGTCGATAAAAATGATCCAAAAAGAGAGTCTTGAAAACGATAAAGCAACCAAGCTGGCACAATCAACGTTATTTGATAAACAGAGAGAAGTCAATTTTCATTTAGATACAATCGCTTCTTTAAGAAAAGAGCTTGAGTTGACTAAAATCGAAAATGATAGAATTGATCAGAAATTGATGAGTTATGTGGCATCATCGTATGTGTTAGAACAAATAGTGCCACAACAGCCACATGCTTCACCTGTCTACAACAGCGTTCCACCCCCAATGTGGAATCATTATACACAGAAATATCCAGATGGGGTGGAAGCTGCATTAAACATCAAGCTAAAAACACTTGAGAATGATTTACCTGATAACATTGATATCACTTTCACTGCGTCTGACACTGACAACGAATCCCAAGTAATCAAAAATGTTATTGATCAGGTGTTGAACGATGATAGTGAGAAATCTGAGAAGGCAAAATCAGTGGAGTCCGGTAGTGATTCTGAGGAGGACGGAAACTTTTTAGATCGTTATTTGACAAAAACGGATAAAAGTGCGGATGATGATTCAATTATGGTGGCTTACACTATGGTTGGATCTGACAAACTTTACTCCAACACCGAGTTTCCGCTTCAGAATGTTAAATTTGAGAATGTTCAGAAAGTGTTTAAGCTGATTGAGCTGAGCATAAATGAGTTAAAGAAAAATGATTTCTTTTCAAAACTGAATAAGTCAGTTGGTTCGTCACGTCCTACTAGTCCAGAAAAGGTAGAGGGGGTGGGTAAAAACCAAAACAAGAAAAATCAGTTAAAGAATAAAGGTATTGGTTTTGAGAAGAAAAATGACTAATCAGGTGGTCAAGCCAAAAGATAGGATGGATGATGTGTTTGTCGCTGGTCCTAGCACTGAAATTGAAAAAGATTATATCTTTAGTCAAAAGGCCGTGGACGACTTCAATGCAGCGCAAACGCTAAAAGTGGAAACTGTCACAACCATTTTTGTAGAATATGATAAGCGTGTGTGTTATCGCTGCAATGAAGTTGGCCACATGGCGAAGCAGTGTAAGAAAGTGATTGAAAAACCAGTTGTGGAAAAAGCTGTTAAAAATCAAGTGGTTGAGAAGCTAAAGGTTGAAAAAGCTAAGGTTCAAAACAAAAATGTTTCAAAACAAATCATTCAAAAACCTAGACCAAAATCACCGGTCGTTGCAAAAGATAAACAAGTGATGGTTTCGCCGATCCGAATTCTTAAACGGGGTGAAAAGTTGAAGTCGGAAGATAAGCCAAAATCGACTTTCGAGATTGGCGAGTCTTCTAAGTCTCCTAAGACTTCGAAATTTTACCCTAAAGTTAAAACTTTTGAAAATCAGTCATGGGTCGCGAAATCTAAACCATCTGGTGAGATTAAAAAGATGGAAAGTGTGTTGAAAAATGAGTCACAGTTTGTGAAAGATGATGTTGCTGTGTTTGAGTCTGAAATTGATCAGTTTTTGTCGGAATTTCCCAAACTTCATAACAAAGTGAAACAAGATAAAAAGGAAATTGAGTCAAATGTCACATTTAACTTTCCAAAAACAAGTGAGAAATGCAATGTAGTTTTTGATACAGTGTCAGAAGCTAAAAAGTTATGGGCATCATTGTTTAACTGATGTGTTTGTGTGCTGATTGCAGGAGCTGCCCAAGTCTGTGCTATCAAGGTGGATAATGGACAGCGGAGCGTCGAGGCATATGACGGGATCCTTAGCTTTATTATATGATGTCAAATCAATTAATGGAAGCTACGTTGGATTTGCTGGTAACCAAGGTGGCAGGATTGTTGGTCAGGGAAAGCTCACAAACGGCATCATATCTTTTGACAAAGTGAATTATATTGTTGAATTGACGAACAATTTGTTAAGTATTTCACAAATTTGCGACAAAGATTTTAGCATACATTTTACAAAAACAGAATGTTTGGTTTTAAAACCAGGGTTTAAAGTCCCTGATGAGTTAGTGCTGTTGCGTGCTCCTAGGGTTAATGATCTTTACATTTTAGATATGAGCACTGCAACACCAACAACTCCTCAAAAACAATGTTTTGTAACAAAATCTAAAGCAACTGAGAAAGAGTCAATTATGTGGCACAGGAAAATGGGTCATATACACGTTCGTAAAATGAATTTTCTTGTGGACAACGATTTAGTAGAAGGTGTGAATGTTAAGAATTTTCATTTACCTGACGATTGTGTTGCTTGTAAGAAAGGTAAACAGGTACGAAAGTCTCATCCGCTAAAGATGCTCAACACTATCCGGTTACCTCTCGAGAGATTGCATATGGATCTCTTCGGGCCGGTCAATGTCAAAAGCATCAGTGGAGATTCTTACTGTTTGGTGGTTACAGATGATTATACAAGATTTTCATGGGTTGTTTGTTTGGAAAAGAAAGACGAAACATTCGATGCTTTGATGGTTTTATTCAAAAAGATGGAAACAGTGTACAAGCTGCCGATCAGAAGAATTCGGAGTGATAACGGAACAGAGTTCAAGAATAACAAAATGTACGAGTTCTGCAACGAGAAAGGGATACTACATGAATTCAGTGCGCCGTACACACCGCAGCAAAACGGTGTGGCTGAACGAAAGAATAGAACCCTGATCGAGACTGCACGTACTATGTTGGCCGATTCTAAACTTCCGATTTTCTTCTGGAGCGAAGCAGTGTCAGCAGCTTGCTATACATTGAATAGAGTACTGACAGTGAAGAAATATAAAAAGACTTGTTTCGAGTTGCTGCATCGCTATAAGCCGAATCTTGAGATCTTGGAACCTTTTGGCTCTCCGTGTACTTTCATAGATGCTGATGGTAAATTCGGAGCGAAAGCGAATGAAGGATTTTTCGTAGGTTACGCCAGCCCATTAAAAAGGGTATTTGTACCGTGTCTGGGGAAAGTGATTCAGGTCCATCATGTGGATTGTCAGAAGCATACGCCGTCGCAACAACTTCCCGGACAAAGATTCCTATTTGACACGACAAACTCTGTGAATCGTTTCATCTGCCGTCCGAGCCGAGTGAGGAGGAACTTGCTCTCATGTACTTGTATCAGCAAAGTCAGTTGCAAGAGCCGGAATCTAGACCGCTAGATGTTCCTACGCCCACCGTGGGCACTCACGATGATGAAGCTGGACCAAGTGGAACAGTTCATATACCGCCAGAGGAACCAGCTCCGTCATTTGACGTTTCTGACGACTCAGAGGAGGAACCCGCTCCTACCTTTGACGAGGAACCAAATGAGATATCAGAGGAGGCTGTTGATCAAATTGTTGATCTCGACATTTCAAATCTGGAATCGGAAGTTGTGGTGCCTGATACTGTGATGCCACGGACACTGTCTTACCATCCTTCAGAACAAATTATCGGCGATTTACAGAGTGGTGTCAAAACAAGACATCAGATAGACCAAGCTTTTACATGTTTTTATTCTGATATAGCTGATATGCAGAAAGAAGTCTCATACAAATGTTTTATTTCGCAGATTGAGCCCAGGACTTACAAAGAAGCATTGACCGAGGACAGCTGGGTGAATGTTATGCAGGAGGAACTGCAACAATTTGAGAAGTTGGGCGTCTGGAGACTCGTTGATCTGCCAAAGAACCAGAAGCTGATAAAAACAAAATGGGTGTTTAAATGTAAACGTGATGATAGAGGAGTCGTGGTGAGGAACAAAGCACGTCTCGTGGTCCAGGGCTTCAGCCAGCAGGAGGGAATAGACTATGAAGAAGTTTATGCGCCGGTTGCAAGGCTTGAAGCAATCCGCATCTTTATAGCCTTTGCTTCATGGAAAGATTTCAAAGTCTATCAACTCGACGTTAAATCGGCATTCCTGTATGGCAAGATTCGAGAAGAAGTTTACGTGGGGCAACCACCGGGGTTTGCAGATCCGCTAAACAGAGACAAGGTGTATCTGCTGGATAAAGCTTTATACGGTCTCCACCAGGCCCCGAGAGCCTGGTATGAGACGCTTTCGACCTACTTGCTGGACAACGGGTTCACAAGAGGCACAGTAGATAGCACCTTGTTCACGAAAGAAGTAGCTGGCCACTTGCTGATTGTGCAGATCTATGTCGACGATATCATTTTTGGTTCCACCAACGACGAGCTATGCAAAGAGTTTGAAGTTGTGATGAAGAAGAAATTCGAGATGAGTTCTATGGGGGAGATGAAGTTGTTCCTCGGGTTACAAGTTGAACAACTACCCGACGGAATCTTCATTCATCAATCGAAGTATGTAAAGGACGTGCTGGATAAGTTTGACATGACAGACTGCAGTCCTGCATCAACCCCCCTCGCACAAAATCATGGTATCTGTCCGGATGAACAAGGTGTGAAGATGGATGAAACGTTATACAGATCGATCATTGGCTCGTTGATGTATCTTACAGCTTCCCGGCCCGACATCATGTATCCGACATGTTTGTGCGCACGATATCAGTCAAACCCGAAGCAATCACACCTGACAATCGTCAAACGAATTCTACGGTATTTGAAGGGATGCCCAAGCATCGGCTTGTGGTACCCTCGCTCGGGTGATTTTACATTATCTGGTTTTGCTGATTCAGACTTCGATAGTTGTAAGCAGAACGCCAAGTCCACCACTGCTGGGTGCCAGTTCTTCGGAACTCGGCTCGTTACCTGGCAGTGCAAGAAGCAAACTGCAGTTGCGCTCTCCACGTGCGAGGCTGAGTACGTCTCAGCCTCTAGCTGTTGCTCGCAGATCCTCTGGGTCCAACAGCAGATGCGCGACTTCGGTCTGCAATTCTTGGATACACCAATATTTGTGGACAATGAAGCGGCCATAAATGTTACTAAAAATCCAGTTCATCATTCGAAAACAAAGCACATTGAAATCCATCACCATTTTATTCGAGATTGTTACGAAAAGAAATTAATTCGGATTGAACATGTGGGCACCGATAATCAGAAAGCTGATTTTTACACGAAACCGTTTGATAAAAAGAGATTTTATTATCTTTTAAGGTTAAATGGGTTAAAAAATCTGCAATCTGGGAGGGTTATCGAGTGTGAAGCCGAATTGGGCGGCGATCTGACTTGAACCGTATCGAGTTGTCAACTTTTGTTTGTACAGTTGTATTTCCTGCTTTTCGTTTAAAAACAAAAACACAAAAATATGTTTTAGTTTTAGGGGGAGATGTTCGCAGAAAAATACAAAAACATGATAAAATCATAAAAATCCAAAAACATTAAAAAATGCAAAAAGAGCTGTGTAGTATAGGGGAAATGATAGTACATCAGCTAGACGGGCACAGTACGCTAGTGATATGTATTGTAAAAATGCAATTAAGCAGTCTCGCTAAAGATGTGCCGGTAGGTTCTTACAGAATTAGTAGATCGGTTTGGGATATAAACTAAATTTAACTTGCGTTTTCGTGGGGAACACCTCCAGGATATATAGGTAACCCCTGAAATCCTGTTTGAAAGGTCCCGTATTCTGAGATACTAGGTCTTTATGCTCGGTGATATCTGAGGTATTATCCCAGGACTTTTGCTGTATGGAAATACTGACCTAGTCCCCGGATAATACTTTATGCAAAAAGCTTTGAAACATAAGCTTCACCCTCAGCATGCTGATGAAACAATAAAATTGATAGTCACTGCTGTTGAAATGCAAAAGATCCTCTAAAGGGGACGCACCGAAAAGTCGAGCCGTCATCTCTCTGCTGAACGGAAGTTCTGACCTGAGCTCTCACGGTTTCGCATCTACCCCCAACAGATATCAGTTGTGGTATATTCACCTGTAAGACTGAATACTGGGATCCGGATACGGGAGTATATACTGAGGTGGGAACACACGTTAACGTTTAAGTCTCTAAAACATTAATCACGTATCCCAAACAGTTTGAAAGTTTTGTGAGAATTTAAAATGGATCAATATACCGACAATCAACGCGAATTGCTTAATGATTAAAATGAAATAAGCTTAACGGTGCTTGTGTTCTGTCAGCAGCTGATATGATCCCCTAACACGCTCACAAAAATAGTGTGTGTATATATTTCTGTTTGTACAGCTTTAAACCCAAAAAGATTTTCTTTTTTCATTTTATTTTCGACAACTGATACTGGGGATTGGAAGTTCAAAGCCTGTGTGCAGATCATGTTGGTGTATGATGAGGGTTGGGTAAGCTGTGATTGCAAACATAGATATGGTATGATGTTTGTGAAAAAAAATGTGCAAATGTTTGAGACGTTGAAAAGTTCATTAATTTGAACTGTTTTTAAAACAAAACGACAGAGTACTTCATAAAACTGATCATCCAGGGCCATTAACTTGGACTTTGTAGGTCAAACAGTTGTCCAGGGTCATTAAATTGGACTTGGTCAACTGGGTGTCAGCATGTGAAATCGAAAAAGTTGGAAAAACGAATAAAAAATAAATTTCTTAAAAATCAAAGGTTGGATCGCTTTTGTGACATTGGGTCGCTCTTTTGTCAAAATAACATTGTGGACCGCTCATAAGAACATGACAAATAAGCGGTTCAGACCTCATATATAAGGTACAGGGATTCGCTTTTTCAGTCATTACCCAAACCGCTTATACGTCATCTTCTCCGGGGCGATTCGAGCGATTTCAACTGTTCTTCGTGATTTCTTGCTGATTGAGCTCTGTTTTCACTTGTTCTTGATAGATTACTATTGTTTACATCATGGGCAAGGTAAGTAGTTTCTCGATTTCAGTTCTATTGTGTTTAAACATGGTTGTCGGTAGGTTTGTTTGAACGAATCGTGTTTTGTGCCTTTAACTGTCATATCTGTCTGAATTGTTAGCTTGATTGTTGTCGTCTGATGATTTTAATAGGTGTACAACATGTTAATTGCTGTAATTTGAACGTTTGATGAGTGTTATCGGAACTGAGTTGTTCAGACTCAGATCTAGGGAGATTTAGACACAT
The DNA here is from genome assembly GCF_002127325.2 of Helianthus annuus. Lineage (NCBI taxonomy): Eukaryota > Viridiplantae > Streptophyta > Magnoliopsida > Asterales > Asteraceae > Helianthus > Helianthus annuus. The sequence goes on along the minus strand of NC_035447.2, from coordinate 73,608,960 downwards.
TTGTAAGAATCAAATGATACCTTTAGAGTCGGAATTATGCGTAGAATCTGATTGTAGAATCAATTTTAGGTTTTAGAACTGTTTTACATGTTTTGATTTTAGGGTCGCTTTTACAGTCAGGTTGTTTAGGTCCGCTCATAAAGATAATGTTGAACCGCTCATAGGTCATTTTTGAATCGCTCATAAGTCATATTCAGACCGCTCATTGTTACCATTCTTGGACCGCCCATATGTACTTTGTTGGACCGCCTATATGTACTTTGTTGGACCGCCCATATGTACCATTTCAGGACCGCTTTTAAGGCATTTTAGGTTTGTTTCGCTTATGTGACAAGGGATGGTTCGCTTTTTGTGTAATTGTTTTATTTAGGACTGCTTTTTAGTCATAACGGTGGTTCGCTTATAGAGTGCAAAGTGTTTGGACCGCTTTTATGGTAGTATATTGTTTAATTCGCTTTTACGGCATATTGTTGGTTCGCTTATTTGATCAAGTATTCAAAATCTCAAAAATTTTCTAAGTCTTTGATTGTGTTGTTGTGCAGGCATCACCAAACGTGTTATTCGATCCAGTACACAACAGTTGTGTTGATTTAGATGTGGAGAAGTGTCCTTTATTGTCAGAATTCAGCAGCATCTTGGACTACATGAATCGTATTCCAGTGAAGAAAGCGATGACTGATCAGAGGCCGTTGTACCGATCTCATATTAGTCGATTTTGGATAAATGCAAAGTATGACGAGGCAAGCAAAGTGATATCGTCTGTGGTGGAAGTAGATGGAAAGTTGGAGACTATTTTGGTGACTGAAGCATTAGTTCGAGAAGTTATGAACTTTCCTGATGAGGACAACTATCCCACAAGATTTCCTGAACGTATGGTGAAGGGGTGTATGTTACAATTGGGATACAGAAGCACATTGAACACAGGGAACTACTGAAAGTCAAAATTTCAGAAATCATTCAAGTTTTTAATCCATTGTATTTTGATTTCCCTGAGTCACACAAAGGGCAATTATGACCAGATGAGGGATTATCAGATGAACATGCTAACGGCATTGGTGTTGAATAAGAAATACAATTTCTCACATATAGTTTTTCATTATATGGTAGAGAATCTCACGTCGGATGTTAGAGTCTGGAAGTATCCACGTTTTGTACAAATGATGATTGATCATGCATACCCTGGAATTGATAGAAACATTAAGGATGATCTTCTTGTTCAAGCTCACATGTCTAATATTTCGTTGAAGAACCTGGTCAAGTATCATCCTCATCATCCAGAGCCTGAGTTAGTGATTGAAAACTTCGGATTGCTTAGAGATGCGAACTATGTGGATCCTGATCCAGAAAATCATCAGAATTGGAGAAATCAAGAGGAAATGAAAGAAGCGTTGTATGCTGTAGAGTTGAAAATAATTCAGGGTTTCAAACCAACCAAGAATGAGTGGTATATGAAGGAGTCTGGACGCAGACGTAGACTTGCAACTCCTGTAGCTGAAGGTGAAGGTTCTTCTTCAAAGCCGAAGAAGAAACAAAAGAAGAAGGCTCAAACAGTGTTAGTAGATGAGTCTGATGAAGAAGTTCCTGAGGTGAATATTGAAAAGGAACAAGAAGCGGCTAGTGTTGCACATATAGAAATCGATACAGATTTGTTTACATCTGAAGCATATTTTGTTGATAATTCTAATATTCAACAGGAGAAAGAGAAAGTGGTAGATGATGTTGAAGGCGACGATGTTGATAAAGACACTACTAGTTCTTCTAGTTCGTCTGATTATGAAGTGATTGATGCAAAAGAACGTGAAAGACGAATGAGAGAAGAGGTAGAACAGGAGAGATTGATTAGAAAGAGAAAGAGGGAAGAGAAAGAAGATGCACTTTATGAACCTTCTCCTGAACATGTTTCAGCGTCACAATCTACTCCGAAGGGTAAAAAGAAAGCTGGTGGTCGAAAGAAGGCTACTCCAAAGATTAAAGTGTCAAAGCGCCCTCAGAAGATCAAGCAAACGCAATCTACACCTCCACGTCAACCAACACCTCCACAATCTCCAATACATCAATCTCCTCCCAGACAACCAACACCACAACCATCACCCAGACAACCTACTCCTCCATCACACTCAACACCACCCAGACAATCTACTCCACAAAGACAACCATCTCCTCTGTTTCAATCAACACCACCTCCACATCAACCATATTATTCTTCGCAAGATCTTTTTGGCACACCTCCACTCACCCAAGCACAACTTGGTTCTTCAAGTAGAGGTCTTCCGATACCACAAGATAATCTGCTAGACGTTGATTTCGACTTTGCAAACAATTCTCAAGTATTAAAGTTGGAAAAGAGAATTGATGATGTGATAGCAGAAAATAAAAAGTTGGCGGATGAATGCAAAAAGATTGCTGAGAGAGAAAAGACTCTTGCTGGTAAGGTGCAGAGGTTGGAGGGTGAAAACAAAGTGTTGACACTGAAAATTGAAGTTGATCAGACAGAAATCGACGTTCTGAAAGTTCGAGTGTCTGAATTAGAAGAAGAGAAGAATCGTCGAGAGAGTGAAAATGAGTACTATAAGTTGAAGAATAAAGAGCTTATGGCTGCTAAAGCGTTGCATGAACACAAGTTCTACATGCTGAATAGAGTTGTGGAAAGCATGTTAGAAACATCAGTGGAACAAAAATATGAAGAGTTAAAGTTAGAAGACCTTCGTGCAGAACGTAAAGCCGAATTAGAAAGGCAGATGAAAGATAAGGGTAAAGGGGTGGAAGGAAGTTCTGTAATGTCTATTGTACCTTCAATGGTGATAGAAAATCCTGAGCCAATATCTTCAGTTCCTGGAATAGTCGAAGAAGAATCACCAACGCCTAAGTTAATTGGTGGCGAAGATGAAGAGGATGATGAAGATGATGATGAGGATGAGTTTGTTTATTCTGCGAGCAGTCACAGTTCTAAAGGTGATGATGATGATGATGCTGCAGGAGGTTCAGGTGTTAGAATAACTGAAGCTTCAAAAGAAAAAGTCGTTGAAGATCTGTTAAACGACACAGTCAATGAAGAAAGTGGTGAAGCTGAGAGAAAGGGGGAGTCGAGTAAGACTCAGATTGTAGAACATCATGAACCTTTGTTCTTATGTTTAGATGTGTATAGGGAGATGTTAAAAGATGTAAATCCCGAGATTCCAATTGATCTTGAAGCTGATCTGGAATCGTTTGATATCAATAAACAGCAAGATTATAAGTATGATTATGTTGAAGATGCTGATATATACGATAGAGTTAAGGTTGAAGAAGGTTCGGATAATGAAGAGGTTCCTGAAGATACCTCGAAACTTCCAACATTAATGGAGTTCTTTGCTGCTGAAAATAGAGATGAATTACGTCAGAAAGTGACTGAAGCAGTGAATGATAATGTGTTTGAATGTTTGAGGAAGGAAGCTGAGCAGAAAGATCAATCTAGTGCTGATAAAGAAGATCAATCGAAAGCTGAAGAAATTGATCGTTCTAAATGGTTTAAAGTTTCTCATGAAAGAAAATTCAAGAGGCCGCTGAAGTTCTTCCAACGTGATAGAAATGTTTCACTTGGAGATATTATTAGTTGGGGTTTTCTTCCACAGGTCAACGCTTATGCTATTAGAAGAGAATATGGCGTCCAGTACTTCGCACGTTTATATGATATAATGTCATTACCGTGGTGGGACGTTGATGAATTAGCAAAAGTGAGGGTCTTGGAGTACAAGGTGAGACAGAATGATACTGCGATGTGGGGCTACATCAAGTATGAACAATTAAAGTCGTTTCGAAAGTGGAAGCCTCATCGACCAAGACGTGTTCAGAGAATTAATCCAGAAACTGGAGCTGTTGAAGTTATTCTGAATGTGAAACCTCCACGTACAATGAAGAAAATTCCGATGCCAGAAATGGAACAGGATTTTTATAAAGGCTTTATTGACTGGGTGTACAGTTGCAGAAAGACTGAAGCTATAATCATATACAGAGCTGGTGGAGAGCTGAGGGATATTCATGTTTACGACCCGATGTGGTTAGTTAATTGTTCAGCGAAAGACATTGAATGTCTATTTATTCACAAGATTCGCTACTCTCCAGCAGATAAAGAGCAAGCTCTTCAGTTCCAACGTGTTGTATCACTGTGTATTCAGAAAGGAATCAACTCTGAGAACAAGTGGAAATCCTCGTGGTGGTCTTTAGAAGAAAAGATGAGGAAGAAATCAAAGCGTGAACGAGAACGTGAGAATCAAAAGATGGAAGAAAATAGAGGAAAGTTTATGAAGGAACAAGAAAAGGAGGAAAAGGCGAGGAAGGTCAAGAATGAGAAAATTAGAGTTGCTCTGAGTAGAAAACCAAAGCCAAAGGAAGAGAAATTCAAAGCTATCTGAAGACCTACATTCAAGACAAAGACTGTGGCTTCATCCAAGGGGGAGTTTGTTGGTGCACAATGTCTAAAGCCTGCGTCTTTGTAAAGCTAGATTAATGTATAGGGTCCAGATAGGTCGTTTTGTGTAAGTTCAGGGGGTCTAAGTGTAATTTTATGAAAGTTAGAATGTTGGACCGCTTTTGTGACATGTGTCCACAAAAGCGAACCAGGTTTATTGTCTGGACCGCTCTTGTGGACATGTCATAAGAGCGGACCACCATGCCTATATATACCCCCTAGTTCATTTCATTTGTAACGTTGTCTTGAGCTCCACGTCGAACTGCTGTCCGTACGGCAAGCGTTATCAAGTGAAGAAAAAGTGTTTAAAGTGTGAATCATCTGTTTCTACTCCTTTCTGTTGTTTTTATCTTTGTATCATGCTGAAAATGTGTTTCCGCCACATTTTCAGTAAGCACTAGCTCTGATTGACTCGCTCAAGAGGTCAAAACTGATCCTACAATTTGAATACACAAATGTTATATAACACGTTTTTTATTTAATTGGATGTTTCATATTGTTAGGGAACTATGATACAAGCCAGCTGTCTACATAAGATGCTAGAAAGATTCAAAGACTTCCTTCAGCTGGATCAATGTCTTCTTATCACCAAACCGTCTCTTGCTGCTAATAAGTCCTCTGCTAAGTATACCAATAGAAATGACAAAATATCTCTGTATTTCTATACTTCTGTTGAGAAATGCCTTGACTGGTCTGGACCGAAACATGGTTGGAGTTATGGATGTTTATGATGTCAAGACGGAGTTAAATGAATTGAAGCCACGTTATGCGTTGGATGGTTGGCGGAAGTTTATGACTGAGAATAACTAGAGGTTTGGTGATATGTTGCACTTTACATACGTGTCTTCGCAGCAGAAGATCGTATTAAATCACGTTACCTCAGTTTAACAAGGACCTTTAAGTATGTTCTGATATCAGATATTATAACTATGAACTTTTTCAAGGTGATGTTGCATGGTTTTTTTTTAACTTATTAACTTGATGTTTTGTTGATATGTATGGCTAACATGATAAAACACTGTTATTAGCCCTTTGTGTTTTATATATAGATGATATCATGCTTATTTTTGCTAATAGTAACTGCAATTAGTAGAAACTTGGTTTATTAATTGCAAATGTGACATTCTTCTGCATTTATGGGTTTATTAATTCAGAATAATGGATGGATATATATGACTGTATTTGGAAAATGTGACATTCTTCTGCATTTATGGGTTTATGAATTTAGATTATGTGTTAAATTATAATTCTTTAAATCATTGTTTCGTTTTCTTGAATTCTATGTAATTTTGTAAAGAAGTACAATAACAAACAGTGGTTTGAACATCTGTTTGCCTTTTGGTCAACAGTTGATGGAAACCCATGTTAGGTTGAACAGTGTTTTGAAGAGGAAAATAGTGTGAGAAGACAGTAGATCTGATTAACTTAAACATCTGTTCAGGCTTAAACAGATGTTTGGCCTTAAACAGATGTTTGGCCTTCTATATCAGATGTTTGGACTTAAACAGTTGTTTGACCTTAAATAGATGTTTGGCCATAAACAGATGTTTGACCTTAAACAAATGTTTGGCCATAAACAGATGTTTGGTGTTCTATATCAGATATTTGGACTTAAACGGATGTTTGACCTTAAACAGATGTTTGGCCATAAACAGATGTTTGGCCTTAAACCAAACATCTGTTTAAGGTCAACGTCTGCTTGACTATTGGTCATGATTGAATTTTGGTGAACATCTGTTTGAATTTTGGTCAACATCTCATTTAGTATTCAACAGAACTTTGAATAACTCAACATCTGTTTAATTCGTTGTTTCATTTTCTTAAATTCTATGTAATTTTGTAAAGAAATACAAGAACAAACATTTTTACAAAATCCCAAATCACCCGATCATGTAAGTGCATTGAAGTGAAAGTGGAAATGATGTTATTCATGTGGTCATATTGTGCTTTTGTTTGACCTCTAATATGGGTTCATGATCTATTCTGGTGATTTGAAGACATTGTTGTTGAATTCAATGAGATGCTTGATGTAATGAGGTCGTATTAATAACAAATAGTAATTAATATAACTAAGTTTCCCGAGCTCGGGAAGCAATCCCGGGTAATAACCTAGTATATATATATATATATATATATATATATATATATATATATATATATATAGGGTTAGGTTCATTTGTGAACACTTCCTATTTGTGAACAAAACGAACAAATCCTGGCCATAGATCTTCTTCACTAAATATAAGGGTAGGATTGTCATTTAACTTAATTTCTTTAATTGTAAACAAATTTTAAAATTCATCAATTAAAAGTAGTTACCATAACCGTTTCCTATTTTCATTTAAATTAATTTTTCTAATTGTAAACAAATTTTAATATTGATTAATCAATATCATTTACCGTCACAGTTTCCTATTTACATGTGCTTTTTTATTTTTTTTAATTGTAAACAAATTTTAATTCTTTATGTATACATTTAGTAGTTGTTTGGTGAGTATTTATTTTTATACACATGTGTATAGTTGTTGTTAAGTGACTGTTTGTTTTTTATACACATGTGTATAATTGTTGTTCGGTAAGCAATTAGTTTTTATAATGGTTATAATATATTAATGTCGATAAGTAAACAAATATGTACATATGTGTATAAAAAACAAACATTCATTTAAACAACCATACAAATTTTTATAAAGAATAAACAGTCACTGAACATCAACTACAAGTATATACACATGTGTATAAAAACTAATTGCTTACGGAACAACAATTATACACATGTGTATAAAAAAACAAACAGTCACTTAACAACAACTATACACATGTGTATAAAAACAAATACTCACCAAACAACTACTAAATGTATACATAAAGAATTAAAATTTGTTTACAATTAAAAAAATAAAAAAGCACATGTAAATAGGAAATGGTTACGGTAAATGATATTGATTAATCAATATTAAAATTTGTTTACAATTAGAAAAAATAATTTAAATGAAAATAGGAAACGGTTATGGTAACTACTTTTAATTTAAAATCTATATTATGAGATTTAGTTGGGATCATGATAAAAAAAACAGAAATCCTTGTTAGTGGCTTCCAAAAATAAATAATAGAGAATAAAAATTACAACAATACCCTTATTCGGTTATTATATATCAATTTATTGTTTTAATTAATTTAAAAACCCTTTAAATCCTATAATCAATATCTCATCATCTAACGTTCAGGATCTGTTCGTTTTTGTTCACAATATAAACATGGTTCACTCTTGATCCCTACCCTATATATATATATATATATATATATATATATATATATATATATATATATATATATATATATATATATATATATATATATATATATATATAGGGAGCCGCTAAAATAGAAACCACCTCCAGTTGTAAGAACCGCGAGAACCACTCTCAACCAATCAGATTATGACAACTAAAAGGGTATTTTGGTCTTTTACCCCAAATGTCAAATCCCCCCTTCTCTCTCTTCATTTATAGTTCTCTCATCTCTCCTCTTTCATTTGTCAGTCTCCATCATCTTCTCCACTTACCTTTTATCTCTCATCTCTCTCTCTTGAGATGCTTCACCACCATATTTTCTTCTTCTTCTTCGAAATGTGTTGCACAAGGAAAAAACCCAAATCCAAACCAGTGCCACTTGAGTTGCTTCACCACCATATTTTCTTTTTATTGAGATGCTTAACCTCCAGATTTGAAGCTCATCCCTCTCTGGACATCACCGCCGCCATTCGCCGCCCCCTTCACCTCCAGATTTGAAGCTCATCCCTCTCAGTATCAGACCCTCCTCCGACACCCAACGTCCCTTTCGCCGCCACCACCGCCGAAGATGCAGATTCCAACTCCGGATAACAGCCTTCAAACCGTCGTGTCGTGGTGGCTGTGGGGGTGGGGTTTTTTCCGACAAGACGCAGACTCCTACTCCGGTAAACACCACCACCGCCGAAGATGCAGACTCCAACGTCCCTTTCTCTCTCCACATTTGATGTCGGTGGTGGTGGGTTTGATGGCGACGGTGGTTGGTGGTGGTGGATTTGTGGTTGGTGGCGGTGGATGAAGGCGGTGGCGGTGGATGAAGGCAGCGCCGCCGTGAGCGGCGGAGGTCCCCGGATCCAGGTTTGAGTTGGGGGTTTCTTGATTTTTGATGGGGTTTCATTTTTGTTTGATAGGGTTTCTAGATTTTTGTCTGATGAACTCTATGGGTTTGTTCTTGTTGATTTTTTTATCAATGATTTTTGAGTTTCTGGTGATTTTTGTTTGATCAGTGAACTATGTTTGATCAGTGGATATGTGGGCTTGATATGTTGGTATTGATCTGTTTGGTTTAGATCTGTTGGTTTTAGATCTGTTGGTATTGATCTGTTGGTGATTGGTGTTCTTTGAATCTGTGAGTTTTGATACGATCGATTTTGGGTGGCGATGATGCAAAAAAAAACATAGATTTTGATGACGATGGCGCGGCAAGGACGGCGGAGGGTAGGTTTTTTAACCTGCAACCCCACTTTTGCAGCCTTTTGATTATCGGATAATCTGAGCCAAACCCCGTTTTTTTTTTCGATATAAACTTTTGTTTTGATGTTGTTAGTTTTTTATTATTTCCCCCTAGTCGATGACGATAAAAATATATCCGAGACACCTGCCGACTTTGCTATTTATGGGTGCGTTCGTCTTTGCGTAAACAAGTTTTCGTGTAAAAAAGTTTTTGTGGAAAAAAAGTTCAACCGTAAACTTTTACGTAAAATGTAAAAAGTTTACCATAAAACTTAAAAAAGTAAAACGTAAAAAGTTTAACGTAAAACTTAAAACGTAAAAAGTTTTACATAAAACGGAAAATTTAAAAACACAAAAAGTAAAAAAACGTTAACGTAAAAACCGGTGCGTAAAACGTAAAAAAACCGGTGCGTAAAACGTAAAAAAACCGGTGCGTAAAACGTAAGAAAACCAGCGTGTAAAACGTAAAGAAACCGGTGCCTAAAACGTAAAAAAACCGGCGCGTAAAACGTAAAAAAACGTTGACGTAAAAAGTTTAACGTAAAACTTAAAACGTAAAAAGTTTTACATAAAACGTAAAATTTAAAAACATAAAAAGTAAAAAAACGTTGACGTAAAAAACCGGTGCGCAAAACGTAAAAAAACCGGTGCGTAAAACGTAAAAAAACCGGTGCGTAAAATGTAAAAAAACCGGTACGTAAAACGTAAGAAAACCGGCGTTTAAAACGTAAAAAAACCGGCGTTAAAAAATTGTCGCGTAAAAACCGGCGTAAAAAACGGCGTTAAAAAATTGTCGCGTAAAAAACGGCGTTAAAAAATTGGCGCGAAAAAACGGGGCGTTGTAAAAACGGCGTTAAAAACGGCGCGTAAAAAACCGCGTTAAAAAATTGGCGCGTAAAAAAGACGTTAAAAAATTGGCGCGAAAAAACGGGGCGCCGTAAAAACGGCGTTAAAAACGGCGCGTAAAACAACGGCGTTAAAAAATTGGCGCGTAAAAAATAACGACGCTTGAAAAAAACCCGGCGTAAAAATCAAAAAAAAAGTAATTTTACTTAAATGCCCTTTTCAATTAAAATATTAAAGAAATAATAAGACAAAAAATACTTAATATTATTTTTAAATACTTTTAATCTCATCCCAGTTCTTACAAATGGAGGTGGTTCTCATTTTAACGGTCCCCTATATATATATATATATATATATATATATATATATATATATATATATATATATATATATATATATATATATATATATATATATATATATATATATATATATATATATATATATATATATATATATATATATATATATATCACATTTTTGGTCAACTTTGACTTTTTGTAATTTTCCCTATACACAATTATTATTATTATATTATATTATATTATATTATATTATATTATATTATATTATATTATATTATATTATATTATATTATATTATATTATATTATATTATATTGTTGACTAAGATCCATAAATAATAATTTTAATTTTATAATAATATATTATTTTTTAATTATCTATTATTTTGATTGTGTAATATTTAATTATTATTTTAGCTTTTCACTTTTTAACATATTTTCATTTTTTTTCTTTTCATAAACCAATTTCCTCTTTCATTTATTTTCTATTTTTAATAATTATTTTTTCCTTTTCTAAATGATTTTTCCCTTTTTTAGTTAATTAGATATTTTATTAATAACTTAGATTCGTTATTTTTTTCCCTTGACATTCCCGTATAAGTTTTGTTAATAACAAACATGTATTCAAAATAGAGTATTTATTTGGTATCATATAACGGTACGATGATAAACTGGACCGATTTTCTGACGGTTTAGCTTTCTAAACAAGTTGCTTCTTTTTCAAATAACGTTTGTTTTACCTTTTCATTTGTTCCGTTTCGACGCAACACGCGACGTCAACAAATCTAGTACAAATGAAATTACAAGTAGGTGATCATAAGCATCATATTTTTTTGAACGGCAAATTTTTTTAATTCATATTATCATGGGACTTAAATTCAATACCTCCTTCTTCCTAGTATTTAAAGGATTTTTCTTTTATCAGTACACTACCAATACGTATCATAATCATAATATAGCATGTCTACTGCTACAATGTTCTTCACTAGCATACAGTTGTAGTGTTGTACCCCTTAGTTTTATGTCTATGTGTCAATTTAATGATGGAGGAGACATTTTGTTTTGGAAATATAGGTTGTTCATGATTTCACTTGACAATTCATTACTTTAATATTCCAAGATACAACACACTAAGGTACACATATTGAGGGTGAGGTGTCTTTTGGTGCACTAGGATAGGAGGACCCATGAACCTCATCTTCATCTTCACTTTCATGGCTGTTTATTCTGTTGTCTTCGGAATGATCATTACCATATATAAATATTATTTTTGGCACATCTTTCTAAGTTGGTAGAACCTCTTTTTTACTTTTGTTAATGAAATGTCATTGGCTTATTTGGATTTGGTGCAATGAAGACTTGTTGGTTCTTTTTGAGTTGGTGAGATGATAGGAAAGAGTTGGTTGGGAAATAGTTTTTGCAACGAACTACTATTGACAAGTATAAAGGCTGATAATAGGCAATCTAATAAGAAAATGTGTTGCATTATATACCTCTTTTGTGTGTAGCAAGTTTATGTCGTATTTAAACTAATATTTGTATGCAAACTATATAGGTATCGTACCTTAATGAGTAATATTGAAGTCACCAACGGTGATCATAAACAATTTATTTATTTTTTTGAAAAGTTATACCATAAAATTAAGCAATTTTCTCTATTTTAATTTGAGGGTTGTATCAGTATACTAAAAATATGATTCAAAAGAAAAGTGTTGTGTTATGCAAAGGTTGAACCGTGCGTCGTTGCGTGACCGTTAAACCGAACAAAAAAGTAGGCGTAAAATTGTCGAAGAACACATGCGTAGCGTGATAGTTAAATCGAACAAAAAAATAGACGTAAAAATGTCAACGAACGCATATGCGTTGCGGCATGTTCACAAAATTTAGATCAAAATGTAAAACATTATCAAAAAAAGAATAACTAAGTCGAAACGGTAAAAAAACATTATTGAAGCAGGTTTAAATTAATAACAACAACAATAATTAAATAAATATATAAAATATATGGTTTAATAAAATTATAGGTAAATCATAAGGATCATTTTATACTTTTTACTAATACTATAAGGGAAGAGAACTAAAACATATAACATGTAATAAAAGTTTGTAATTTGAGTTGTAAGCATCTACCATCTAATTGATTGAGTGACATTAACTAACCATAAAAAAAACATAAGATACAATCAAACTAAGCTCAAATGACATTTAACTAACCATCAAAAAAACATAAGATACAATCAAACTAAGCTCAAAGAAGAGTGGCATTCAACTAACCATCAAAAAAACATAAGGTACAATGAAACTAAGCTCAAAGAAATTAAATAGTAATCATATTAAAAAACATATATGATAATATGATAATTAATATATAATTAATATTAATATATATTTTTTGAATATGCATATAAGATTATCTATAAAACAAGATTATATATTTGTTTAAATATGCATACATTTGTAAAATAAATAAATAAAACATTTACCAACTTCCTACTTTCCACATTTGCTTAATTTTGTAGAAGTGCCTTCAAAAAGTAGTACTACATGCAACAAAACTTACACAAAGTTGAATAGTAAATTTATTTCTTAAACCAAAGTTATAAATTAATATAAGGGAAATATATTTGATTATATCGTTGTGTTGTGTAGAGGTTGTGTTATTTACATACAATGTGATTTGATGTAGCATGATTACCCTTCCAATTCGTACACATAGCGCGAAAAAACAGTTTTGTACATACTCATAAATCTTTTCATTATTTTAATATTTGAACTTGATCCAACATATTTTTTTCTAGCAAGGGATGGACGCTGGGAACAACAACAAAGGCAATAGAGGCAAGCATATTAATTACAACATAATTTTTTTTCCATTTTATACAATCTAAATCCAGCCTTTTTGATTTATTCCTCATCCGGCAAAAGGACACCAACTTCCATGGCCGGCCCAGGTGGGCGGGAAGGATCACCGGCCAGGGCCTGATATTTCGAAGGGTACGTTATTTTAAAAAAATCCAATATTTATATGAATAATAAATAAATTAATAGGGTATACTCATATAAACACCAACATAGGTCCACTTACAAAACTATTTTTATGGTTTAGATTAGTTATTAGCCCACTGTCATTAAGTTTAGACCGCATAATACTCAATTTCTTTAAGGCCTAAGGGCACGTTTTTTCGAGTTCGAACAGGGTACACGAATTCTCGGGGCCGGCCCTGCCGACTTCACTTCTGCCATGATGTTTTCAATCTTGATCTGCAAGTTTGAAATATGTAGTTGTTCCTCGCTCTCCATAAACTCTCCAACATGCGACTAGAATAATGGAGTAAATTGCCTTTCTCTTCGCTTCATTTCCTGCCACATGTTTGTGGATTTTCATTAAGTCATCCAGCAAAAAGGCGTAGATCGGCTGAATTTTGCAATAGACGATAACACCTTGCCACAGATGATGCGCTATAAAACATGAAGTAAACATGTGATCAAATGTTTCCGGAGCCAACTTACACAATCCTTCTCTTAATCAATGTAACCAGTGTTGGCAGGGCATCTTTACTCGCTCTCCATCCGAACACGTTGACTTTGATAGGCACCCAAGAACTCCACTCTTAAGTCTTTTAGGGTGTAATCTGGGCAGCCATATATTTGGATAGGCTATAAGGTATACCGCAACCCTTCTTAATTTCATATAAGCGTCACATCACCTATTTTTTCCCTTTTACTCCACCTCATCCTAAGGAAATGATTTAACCTTGTTAACTCTATCTCACCCACCATTTTTAAACTATTTTAATATTAAATATTTAGATTAAATACAAAATAAATAATAATAGTATCATTTCATTTGCCAATGATCTCTAGATCATGTGGTAGAGGGCTTGTATTTCTCTTGAGAGATGCAGGTTCGACTCCCACTTGGTGCAGAGTGAGGGACTGGTGAGCAATGATAGGAGACCCAGGGAAACCTGGGTTGGATCCTTGAGCCAAACGGGTTTTACCGGTAATTTCACTGTCGTGCCTATGGGCGGGTGGGTTACCGGGTTTTCCCCGGAATTGGTGGTGGACTCGGGTTACTCTCGGAGTACTCCGTTTGTCCAGTGGGTGCCCCGAGAGTGCTCGGGATTGAGTTTGTTGGCCGTTCAAAAAAAAAGTATAATTTCATTTACTTCTAAGCTAAAATAAACAATCATAATAAATAACATTAATTCTAAGTTAACACGTTAACCAAGAGAGGTTTTAACACCCCTTGACATGGGTAGCGAGTGGTTTGAAAGACATATTAACTTGTCATATCATCTTTTAACACCAATGAAGTTAGAGTACACCCAAAAGCCTAATATGATAGTGAAGACGTTTAACAAAAATTTGTTGCATGATTATTTATTGAAGCCAATTTGAAAATACCGTGGAGACGATTAAATTTTGACAAGTAATCCTATTGTAAGTACGTTAGGGAGAAGCAGAAATAGTACTTGCAAGTTACAACGTTATGAATTGAGTCGTTTGTTTCGTTAATTAATGTTTTATAAACAGAAATGTTATTATTTAGTAGGTTTCTAATAGTTTACTCTAGACTATATAAGGCTAAAGGGTATAATCCTCGGTGACTTGATCGGGGAGTGGGTGTCACCGATCGGTGACCATCCCCACCTGTTTGAGTTGGGTGTTTGAGTTGGAGAGAGGGTGGGAAATTCGGTGTGTAGTCACCGATTGTGTTGAGAGGAGAGAGAGAGGAGAGACCAATCAAGTTTTTTTTTTTTTTTAATTGAGGGGTGTTTGACCATACCTAGTGATTGAGTGTAAAATTGGGAGTAGAATGAGGAGTTGACATAACATAATATTATTGGGTAGGATTTCACTAAAACACCCTAGGGTGATTGACTATACCCTCCACCTTAAGTTAAGAATAAAAGTGATGCAGGAAGTATAAAAAATACTATAACGTCTTCATTATCTTATCAATAATAAACAAAAAGCCATGTCCACTCAACCCTACTGCATTATCTCCTTCGACATCGTTCTTAAGTTGCACTTACATGCGTAGGTGTGAGGTGGATACACTTGCTAAAACATCCATCATTTTATCTTAAACTATATCTATTTTCTCATATAATCCTTTGAAGTATAGAATAAAGATCATTATCTAGTAGGAAATGATTTTTACTTTTTATTAAGGAAAATTAATTGTTGAAATGATTGAGGGTGTCGTATAAATATAATTAAACGATTTAAATGGTTAGAATGACATAATGAAATAAAACCAAAAAAATGGCATTGTTGACTTTTCATCTACATTTATCGTTTTTTTTTTTAATTTATTAAACTTTTATATAATTCAATACTTTTTTATAAAACAATATACATACCATAAATCGAGTGTTGCATTCTCTTCGGTTTACGCATAACATTGCTATCTTTTTTTAACTCCTTTTTTTTCTTTCAAAAATGTTGATGTAGTGTGCATATAACATTTGTAATTATGTTGTAATGATGTATATATTTTATGTTGTAATATATAGGCATTGCATAATACCTTGCACGCATAATTGTTGTGTGTAACTAGTATTTAACAAGCTGAACTTAACATTGAAAAAAAAAGTTAACATTCTTACGTAAGTACATTATTTACGATAAAAAACCCGAAGAACACTCTAAACCCTGCCCGAATAAGGAGCTGTTTGGTAACATCTGAATGGTTAAGTGTTGAACCGGTAAGAGGTCTGAACCATTAAGTGTTGAATCAGTAAGAGGTCTGAACCATTAAGAGCATGTATAATGTTTAACCGTTCAGAGGCAAATGTCTGACCAATTCAGATTAGAGGTCTTAACCATTCAGACTCTGTATAAATCTTAACCATTCAGAGGCAAATGTCTGAACCATTCAGACATCTGCTCATGAAACAAACAGTCTGAACCATTAAGTGCTAAACCAGTAAGAGGTCTGAACCATTAAGAGGTAAACAAACAGCCTCTAAGTTGGGATATTGTTAGGTTTTCCATGCCTAAAACTTGATTCTAACCTAACCCGATTTGGCCTTAACCCTTTGACCAGGATACGGAAACAACCAGAAATGTGCACCTCTGTCGTTAACAAACAACCCGACTAGTTCCATAATCCATGGCTATCTCGATTCTCGTTTTCTTTTGTCGGCCCTTATCTTTAATCCATGGCTATCTTGATTCACAATGGATCCCTTATTTATGTAAGTTGGTTAGTAATATTATAGAGAATGGTTGCGAGTGGTTTTGGGTGGTTGTGAGTGAAAAAGAGAGAAAATATATGAAAATGTTCCTGTTCATTTGTTAAAAAAATTAAACTAATAAAATTAAGGAAATTAAGTTAATGAAATCTTTATAGATGGTAAAGTAAATTTGCTTACGAAATACCTAAAAAATCAAATGAACACGTTATATAAATAAATAAGTATATTGCTAGAAGACTGATTTGAGATGGTTAATCTCCCAACAAACTCGTTGAGTGAGTTAGACTCCAAAGAACAAGATGAGAGAAACGAGACAATACTTCTTATCTTCATTCATCAACTATACAAGAGCTTAAGTACAACCAAATGGAAAAATACAAGCACGACACTGAAAATGCAGAACATAATGGAGAACATGGGTTACTAGATAACTTCCTATCTAACTGATTCATGCAGAATTGTAAGACATGGTTTGTAGTAGACCTGGCAAAACAAGCCCATCCATTCTATTTTGGGTTGATATGGCCATATGGGTATTTTAAATTTTAAGATGGGTTAAGATGGGTCAAATAAAATTAGTCACTAGGTTAGGATGGGTTATAAAGTGGTGGATAAGAAAAAAGAGTAGGTCATGATAGGTATGAGATAAAACCCAAACGGGTCAGGATGGGTATAAGATAAAATCACTAAACTAATTACTACTCGTAGATATCTCCCGTAGTACTCTCCCGTCGTTCTTCATTTAAAAATAATAAAAATTTTAAAAATAATAAAAAATCAAAAAAATCAAAAAAAATCAAAAAAAATCAAAAAAATCATAAAAATTCTAAAAAATCCAAAATATTCTAAAAAATCATAAAAATCATAAAAAATCCAAAAAATACAAAAATTCTAAAAAATATAAAAAAATCCTAAATATAAAAAAAATCTAGAAAATCAAAAAAATTATAAAGAATCAAAAAAAGATCTAAAAAATCAAAAAAAAAAATTATAAAAATTCTAAAAAATAAAAAAAATCAGAAAAAATAAAAAAAAATCAAAAAAAATTTCTACAAAGTTAAAAAAATCTACAAAATCAAAAAAATCTAAAAATCCAAAAATTTCTAAAAAATCAAAAAATTCTAAATAATCATAAAAATTCTAAAAAATAAAAAAACTCATAAAAAATCAAAAAATTCCAAAAAAATCAAAAAAATAAAAAAAATTTAAAAAACTCTAAAAACTCAAAGAAATTCTAAAAAATCCAAAAAATTCTAAAAAATCATAAAAATTCTAAAAAAATAAAAAAACTCATAAAAATCAAAAAAAACTCCAAAAAATCAAAAAAGTTCTAAAAAATCAAAAAAATTCTAAAAAATCAAAAAAATTCTAAAAAACCATAGAAAATTTTAAAAATAAAAAAACTCATAAAAAATCAAAAAAATTCCAAAAAACCAAAAAAATTCTAAAAAATCCAAAAAACTCTAAAAAATCAAAAAATTATAAAAATCAAAAAAATTTAAAAAATCAAAAAAACATTCTAAAATATCTTAAAAATTCTAAAAAACCCAAAAAAATTCTAAAAAATCATAAAAATTCTAAAAAAAAACTCATAAAAATAAAAAAAAAACTCCAAACAATCAAAAAAATTCTAAAAAATCCAAAAAATTCTAAAAAATAAAAAAATTCGAAAAAATACAAAAATATAAAAAATACAAAAAATATAAAAAATATAAAAAATAAAAAAATCCTAAAAAATAAAAAAATTTGATTTTTTAGATTTTTTTTATTTTTTCGAATTTTTAGATTTTTTTTATTTTTTAGAATTCTTATGCTTTTTTAGAATTTTTTGATTTTTTTATTTTTTAGATTTTTTTTTATTTTTTTGATTTTTTTCGATTTTTTTCAATTTTTTTTGATTTTTTAGAAATTTTTTGATTTTGTAGAATTTTTATGATTTTTTATATTTTTTTTGATTTTTTAGAATTTGTGGGATTTTTAATTTTTTTTATTTTTTAGATTTTTTTTGATTTTTTAGAATATTTTTGATTTTTTAGAGTTTTTTGGGTTTTTTATAATTTTTATGACTTTTTATAAATTTTTTTTTTTGATTTTTTAGAATATTTTTGATTTTTTAGAGTTTTTTGGGTTTTTTTATAATTTTTATGACTTTTTATAAAAAAAATTTTGATTTTTTTAGATTTTTTTTATTTTTTAGATTTTTTTCTGACTTTTTAGATTTTTTTTGATTTTTTAGAATTTTTTTGGCTTTTTTACGATTTTTTAGAGTTTTTTGATTTTTTAGAATTTTTCAGATTTTTTATGATTTTTTTTATTTTTTAGAACCCATCTTAACCCAAGCTCATCTTAACCCATTACCCATCCAACCCATTTTTTAAAATACTCATCCTGACCTATACCCATCCTAACCCAAACCTATCTTGACCCATTACCCATCCAACCGATTTTTTAAAATACCCATCCTGACCTAAACCCATCTTGAGCCATTACCCAAACCCATCCAACTTGCTCATTTTGCCACCACTAGTTTGTAAGCATGTGGGTGAATTTGGGCTACTCTACGTGGGTTGACATGTATCAGACACGGGATGAGAATCCGGAGATTTTGTATTAAATTCGTGTAGAACTACTAAATCGGAGTATATAAATTGAATTTTGTAAAAAATCTAATTAGACTGCATGTTGTGGTACGCGAGGGAGTGGCCGCTAGCCACGTCGTCGTCTATGTGGCTCGTAAGCACCACAACGGGGTGGCGTGAGCGCTGAAGGGTGAGCATGGTAGCTTGAGCGAGTGGGTGTTTTGGGGGTGTGGTAGCTTGCGCGAGCGGAGGTTACCACAACAGGCTCAAGTGAGGGGAGGCGCGAGTGGGCAAAGTGATGAGTAGGCGTCTAGTCAGCGTTATATGTCGCAACATTAGAGGATGAATCCTGGTTGTGGCTTGAGCCACAACAGGTAGTCTTAGTATTGATGTATACGCGTCACACATTGTGAAATGCATCGCTTGTTATGATAACAATGAAAGAAATATAAGCATGTGAAAGGAAGAGGGGTTTTGACGGTGGCCCGAGAGTTGGTTCGTCATTTGTTTCTAGGTCGTAAGATAAGATCTCAGGGTCGGGTTGCAAAATTAAGAGTTAATTACTGTTTTCGTCTCTGTGGTTTGTCAAAAATCACTATTTCAGTCCATTAGTTTAAAAATTGCGATTTCAGTCCCTGTGGTTTCACTTTCGTAACCATTTCGGTCCACCTCGTAACCATTTCAGTCCCTATACTAACAAAATAAATGGATTGAAATGGTTACGAAAGTGAAACCACATGGACTGAAATCGCAATTTTTAAACTAATGGACTGAAATAGTGATTTTTGACAAACCACATGGACGAAAACAGTAATTAACTCCAAAATTAAATTCTTCTCCAGTTGTTGAGGCAAGCAGAAGTCATGATCAAAAGCATGCAACTTTAATCCTAATGACCTCTTGGTGGTGGCGGATTCATCATGCATGGTCCTTGGGTGTGTTAGAAAGGTTCATCTAAGGGGACCCGGGGCACCTTCGGGGACCATTTTTGCCGAAATGGGAGGTGCCGCCATTAAGGCGGGGAATGAAATCGGGGAGCATGTTCGGTGAGGAGGCACCGAAGAGAGGGGAGGAGAGAGAAGGTGGGCCCCATTCAATCAACCAATGAAATTTTTTTTTTTAATAAAAAACCAAGTCACCTAAGAGGGGAGTGCAGCCATCAATTTAGGGTGTGAGGGGAGTTTAAGAGGGGAGTTGACGTGGCACACGAGGATTGGTTATGCGTAAGAGAGGGGACTCCCCTCTTAGGGGAGTGCCCCTTACACCCTAATGCGTCTATTGCATTTGGTTTACACCAATGAGGGTTTTCTTGATGTGTAGATCCAATGTATTGGTGAATTACGGGTGTGGATCATATTTAAGTCTATTATGGCTTGTGATAGTTTCAACTCAAAGAAAATCAAGTGGTATTTCATTGAGCTGAAACCTGTATAGAAGAAGTTCGCGGTTGACGATATATTAGCATGGAACTTTGATTAACGAGATGTCAAAGTACATTGACATGCGGCATTTTTTTAGGGTACGACATCGAAGGTTGATTGATAGTGTAGGTGATAAGTTTTTGTTTTATTTTTTATTTGACTTAGCTATTTGATTCATTTGTTTTTGTTTATAACATTTTCAAACAGTTTAACCAAATGTTTTAACGGCATCCATGTCAAGGATGAAATCCAAACGATAGGGACAAATCCATAGGTGTAAAATGAAACTTCAAGGTACCACAGATATCTACCATCTATCTAATTTACCCTAATATAGAAGTTGAGTTCAAATTTCTCATACTCGAAACAATCTAGCTAAACTCCGATGGTGAGAGTCGAAAACCTTGGTCAAACCAGTAACCTCAGTTTAAGGTTGTCCCAAATCAAACGAGCCGAGTTTCTGTTCTAAACTGTCCAAATCCTGTTTAGCAAATTAGACTTGATCATATTTGTTTTTCTAACATATAAAGTTAGAAACCATGTAATTAAACTATGCTGAAACCTAAAAAAGTTATTGATGACCCAAAAAAAAAAAAAAATCTTACCAGCTTCTTTACCAAAGTTAAAAAACTAAAACTACCTAGTACTCCAACTTGATTTCAGGGGTGTGACTGAGGCCATATTCTATAACCCTCTTTGGAATATCATTTGGGACGATAATTCCACCGTTGTAACCATCGGTAAGTATCTTGCCGATTTTCGACCGCCACTCCGAACCGTCACTCTCAATCTCACTCTTCCTGTCATGAACAACTCTATCGCAATAGTTTAGCATTGTTCCTAAACCAGTGTTTGGTATCCACCCGTACTCCATTAACACACGCGCCTCACCTTCTGTCAGATCATCGCCAACCTACACCAACAAACAGTCGCATTGATCAGAACAGGTCAAGCAGTTGTCATCTTGACACCACTACGAGAAAACTGTAAACGTTTACCGTCAGTGCTCTATTCTCAATTAGAGTAAGCCTCGTGCAACTAGTAAGTTTCATTGCAGTGATCAATCGTTTGATCTGCCAATGCACAGGTAATGCATCTACCAGTTCAAAAAAGTATGTTGCGTATCCGTATTCGGGACGTTCCAGAACTATTCTGTATCCAAGTAAAATAAAAATATTTTATTATAAAAAATTCAAAGGGCAACACAAGCATAGTAATCTCAATTGTTGATGGTATTGTGGTAAACCTGTTATGCTTGTTAAAAACAAAGATGAACGACTGGAGGTCTCGGCACCAGCCCCATTCAACTGGCCACTTTCTAACACGCAAGTAACGTGCCTACAAGAGACGGCGAAAAAACCATAATAATGTCGGCTAACTACCCCTGAAAACTTGCATAATATCATAATTATCACTCACCTGCTCCACAAGTGAAATAAGGCAAGCCAAGCAGTAACTAGTTTTTTCTCCTCTACCACCACACCTTAGTGGAGCAAACTTTAAAAATGACTGCTGTTGAGAGAAAATCTGTCTCCCCATACAAAGAAACGAATCAAACAGGTCGAACCAAAAAGTGAATTTTTAATGCATAAAACCTCCTTAACTAGGTTATTGTTGGAGAAAAGATGATGTTTGTAATTATATTTGACACATTAACTAGTTATTAAATATAAAATTACATTGGACAAGTGTTTTGGGTCAAGCTGACAAGGTGCACATAACAACCGGTTGTTTAACCGGAACCGATTATTAATCTAGACCGGTTATAACCATTCGACTACTACTAGTAACCGGTTTGACGTTACTTTTAACCGCCGGTTCCTAACCGCTTAGTTTTTTTTTGGATCGTACCCGGTTATTAACCGTTTTTAAACCGGATTACCGGTTAACCAAAAAAACTAAAAAAACAAAAAAAAGGGAAAAACCGGTTAATTAACTGGAAAAAACTGGTTGTTAGTTAAAGTGAATAACCAAACCAGTTAAAGTAATAACCGGTTAAACAAAAATGAGAAAATAACAGCCGGTTCGGTTAACCGAACCGGTCACTGAAATAACCGAAATGTGCACCTCACCACCCGTTTTCAATCTTTAAAAAAAGTATAACCCATTTCAAACCCAAAGCTGTTTTAAACTAAACCCAAGCTGCCCAAAATCCACACATTTTGCCACTTTTTGCTGTCGATGTTAAAAAATATCGATTCATCATTCATGCATGAATATGAAGTGTGAGTCATTTCTTCTTTTTGATAATTTCTTTTCATTTTCATTTACTTGTTTTAAACAAAAGGAGCACGTTCTAGCAATGGAAGGTCGATATAACCAACCTTTGTAATTACATCTTCAAGATCTGAAAAGCTCTCCTCGATCAGTGATTCATCCAACGCTTCATCGTCCTCGTTTGCTCCATAAAGTTTAATTTCATCAACTAAAACCCCTTTCGCAATTAGCACCTGCAATGCGAGTGGAAAACAATTCACAGCCAGAAATCCATCTATATACGAGCTGTTGATTTCAATTAGTACCTTTAGGAGTCCAGGTGCATCTTCCTCTAATGCTGTTTCAACCGAGTCCCTGTATTCAACATTCAAAATAAGTATCAATCCATTAACCCCGCAAATAAATAAATAATTACAAAGAAGTTTACGTTGCGGTTATTCTCCTTTTGCGTGGCCGTTTAATTACAAACGGCTTAGAAGACTTGGATAACTTCGACTTATGCGCATTGCCCGTCTCAAAACTCCCGTACACATTAGTCTTCGAAAATTTTCTCGACGCCAGCAATCTCATTCTATCTCCGAGCATCATGTGATCTAGTACATCTTCCAAACTTTCAGAACTACTTACAGCTTCACTCTTTACAGATATTTGGTTACCTATGCTACAGTTTGGAAATTCAAAGTCACCGTCTAAAGGTTCAACCTTAACATTTGGAAACGGTTTTAAAGCTGTAGTACAGTCATCCTTACAGGGACTTGACAACAAATGCTTTTTACTAGAGGAACATTGCCTAGCTTCATTACAAACGTTTTTGAAGTTTGGGGATTTGGATACTGAAGTGTTTTCATGTTGATATGTCCATGTAGGAGCACCAGCAGTGGTACCCTTTGATGACCCGTGTTTCAAAGCCTCAGAAGACGGGTTTGTAGACGGGTCTGATGAGTTATGCTGTAACATGAAAATTCAGCAACCATGATAAAATAAAATAAACCAATGAGTTTAAAGAAATAACTAGCACAGAGTGCTTAAAAGCTAAAAAAATGTGTAAATAAGCCTAGCAATTTTAAACATGGAATTCAACATTTATAATACGTTATACGTGAGCCGTGCCACAACTGGTATCTTAACTTAGTATAATTAACTAATTAAGTATACAGCCATGTCTCAAGTCATAAATGCACGGTGCAATACTGATCCACCTTGTTCTTCTATGTCACGAAAGCCGAGGCGTGAGGCAGTAGCCTCATGTACACAAGGTGTTACTCTATGTACAACCAAAAGTTGTAGCTATCTCATTTGTTTTACATGTCAGCCTTTTTATCAAGTAAACCATTAATAATCTAATTTTCCCATTGTTTTAACATATCACCCACCTACAAACCCCATTTTTACCAAGTTTGACCCAAATGTTCATGAGGCAGTGCCTCAAGACCCTGAGGTGCTTTCCTGATCACCTCACACAGCAGACGCACCATTTTAAACCATTGTGTGTACCTAAAAGATTCATTTGAGTTCTGGAATATTGTCTATTAGTGCTAACTCTATCAGAATCAGTCAATCAACATACTAAAATGTCTAGAATATGATTATGGTCACAACTACAGGACTCAGATTATAGACCTTAAGATGTAAAACAACACTTGAGACGAAAAACAAGAGAACACAAATAGTACATACAAGAAGCGATAAAATTAGATACTTCTGCGTAAAAGTATCTCAGACGGTTTCACAACACTGTAGAATAAACATACATCCTTATGCACTTATCAAGTTTCAACTCTCAAATGAACCAACCAAGGAACTCCCATCACTTCACAAATCACAATAAAGTAAAGCACACATACATACTACATAACACAACTAAATCACATTATCCAATCAGCTAATATAACAGAAAAAGATCTAAATAACAAACAATTACCTCCATTGCTGGCCTGTTCGACCGAACACGTTCCCTGCAAACACACATCAAAATTTTGTGAAATAATCAGCTAAAATCAATGTATTACAAAAAAAAAAAAAAAAAAAAAAAAAAAAAAAAAAAACCTATAACTAATTAACTATAGAGTATGACCTTGATAGCAACATTCTCTGTCGTTGTTTCAACGAAACATGATCAAAATCCTCATTAAAATCCTCATCTTCTTTGTTAACAACATCATTAACTGGAGATCTGTATTCATAAACATCAAAACACTCAATATCAATACAAACAAATGCAACTCCAATAAGTAAAATCAAAACGCTTACGGGATTTCATTTCGGTTTTTCAACACAGCTTTAGCGCGCAACATTTTCAACCGCTGCTTCAACGGAACACATTCGTGTTCTTCGGACCACACAGTTTCGAGAGGCGATTCGTCCTCAGATTTCACTTGTTTGTAATCGAACAAACCGGCGGATACCTGAGCCTCCATTGATCGAACTGTGACTGATACAGTAAATAAGATATTTGAAAAATTAGGGTTTGAAATTGAAATAGATACGTATGAAGGAGATAAGAGATACGTGAGGAAGAAGTTACCTTTGTGGATAGTGAGGGAGAATTAGGGTTTGTGGTTGAGCGGTTTTTACAGCAATGGCGCCATTGGAATGGAGGAGGGTTGTGAAGTGAAGGTGAGGGAGGGGAGTGAATGTAAATTGTGTTTCTATAGTTGTTAAATTTTTGTATGGAGTTGTGGATTTTTAAAAAGAGGGAGTTAATTACTGTTTTCGTCCTTGTGGTTTGTCAAAAATCACTATTTCAGTCCATTAGTTTAAAAATTACGATTTCAGTCCCTGTGGTTTCGCTTTCGTAACCATTTCAGTCCCTCTGGTTTCACTTTTGTAACCATTTCAATCCATTTATTCTGTTAGTACAGGGACTGAAATGGTTACGAGGTGGACTGAAATGGTTATTAAAGTGAAACCACATAGACTGAAATTGCAATTTTTAAACTAATGGACTGAAATAGTGATTTTTGACAAACCACAGGGACGAAAACATTAATTAACTCTAAAAAGAGGTGTAAAAGTTAGGTTTTGGCTTTTGTTTTTTTTTTTTTTTTTACTTTACTGTAAGTTTGTAAATCATTAAAGGGCTTGTAATTTAGTGGTATTGAGTTTGTATGTCGAGGCATCTTTCTCTATGGGTGTGGTAACGAGGGTTTCGTGGTGAGCAATAATATAGATAGAGAAGTAAGATAAGAGGTATGTGCGTTTGGTGTAAAAGAATAGAAGAAATTTGATTGTCTTTATACGGAAAAAGGAAGCCTAAAACCGTAGGCAGTGACCCTGGGTTCGCGTGAAAATGTCAATGAATCTTAGTGGAGGTAAGTGAACGGGTAATGGAGGTCGGTGACCATGGATTCTAGAGGGAAAAAATAACCTAGAAGTTATGAGTTGAGTTAATCTTATCACTTAACCTTATTCATTTTCGACACAATGTTACTTTCATCCAAAATATTAATTTTGGATTCACATCAAAATTACACATCTGTTCTTCAATATTTCTTACCATCCTTCACCAAATCTTATATTTAATATCTTTTGACGTATCCCCCATATTAGCGTATAGAATAAAGAAGCAAAATACGGTATTACATGATTACAACGGTTGTGTGTAGTTAAGTTGGATGAATATATCACATGTGTGCATAATGAGATCGCTAAGATAGATGTAATAAACTCACATGGGTTGTACGTGATCATAAGCACATGGGTGTTCTTGGTTGATTCATAAATTATGATCGCATGTGTTGTTTGTGGTAGAATAACGAAGCAAATGGTCACAGGGACACTATGTGTAGGCATGTAAACGTTCAGCGAATAGTTCGTGAACCGTTCGGCGGGAAGTTCATTTATGTTCGTTCGTTTAATAAACGAACGAACATGAACAAGAAATTTCGTTCGATTAGTTAAATGAACGAACATGAACAGTGGTATCGTTCGTTCGATTGTGTTCGTGAATGTTCGGTAAGGTGTTCGTGAACATGTTCATGAACATTCATTGATTTGCGTTCGTTTATGTTCGTATGTTTGTGTTTGAATTAAAGATTTTTGTACTTTTTTATATTTTATTTGTACTTTTCATATTATTAAACTTTTATATATTTTATTACTCTAACAATTAAACTAGGAAACCCATTTTCACCTTGTTTATGCATTATTTCTCTTTCATTTCTTATTATTTACATCGGCGAATGCGATCGACCTCCGTTCCACAATAAGGGATTCAAGTTCGAGTGCTACTCTCTGGGCCATCTATCTTTATCCTTCGTCGCGTTCTCTAAATTTATTTATGTTTGTTTGTGTTCGTGAACCGTTCGCGAACACGCTCAGTTCCTTAATGAACGAACACGAACATAAAATCTCGTTCGGTAAGTGTTCATGAACCGTTCGTGAACAGGGGCGAAGTATTGTGGGTGCCCGGGGGTGCACCCGTCCACCCCAATATTTCGGTTAGAAGTGTATAAGTTCCGATTTTTCATCCGAAAATTTTAAAATTATATAAGATCGCCCCCTCGATTATTTTTCCTAAATTGTATATCCTAAATATTTATGAACTTTGTATATAAATGATGGGTAGTTTGGTAAATATACACTTTGTTTTATTTGGAACTATTATTATTTGACCCGACTTGAATTGAATAGCCAACCCGACCCAACCCGAAACATAAAGATAGGGAAAAATATTTTGGGTCCCATCACTTTAAGCCTCCTCGAAACTTTTGGTCAAGCTCCGCCACTATTCGTAAACACATTTATTTCCTTAACGAATGAACACGAAAAAGGCCTTGTTCGTGTTCGTTCGGTTCGTTTACAGCCCTAACTATGTGATCTGGTCAATGGCTAGCATGTATGTAAAAATTATTGATAAGGCTGGTAAAACGAAAACCCGTGTATGTAAAAATGGAACTCAGGTTTTCCCATTTAGTATAAATATATCTTTCACTTTGCAAAAACTAATCTATATCTATCTATCTACTATACTAAAAGAATACATCTTAGCCACATGGCATATTTTTAGCCAACCATTTTGATGATGTGTACATCCTCTTTAGCAAGAGAATTAATCTTTGGGCCGCAATCTCTTTTTCTCTATTTTCCTTCTCACGTACGTTTCTTTGCACGACCATCTCTCTCCTCAACCTTTCCTTTATATCTTATTTTGCAAATCACAAACCTAGATCCCTAAAGCAAGGATTCAAATCATTGATTGAAGGCAACACAGTAAGTTATTTTCGATCCTTAATCTGATACACTTATGTTTTTTTCATTGATTCGTGTTTCATATTTGTTTAATCTTGATTTATATTTCACGAACCCTAATTCGCAGCGAAGCAATTCTCATGTATCTCTGATTCATCCTAATCGTTACCCTCTTGGTATGTTAAGTTTTAATCTTATAATCTTACGTTTCCACAAAACCCTAATTATGATATGTGCGATTTTTAGACCTTCAAACTTCTACAAAACCATGCTATGAACCGAATTCCCTTGATGATTCCACTGATTGGATTCTATATTCCATTTGGCTTCTAATTATTTCAATTTTCTAAGATTTTTCTTTAATGGTAGCAGATCTCTGTTAGTTTTCAAGTTATGGTTTTTGCTCAGGTAAATGTTCTATTGGTTTTTTGGATTATTTTATAGTTTATTATTGGCTTATTTTTTTTGTTATTCATATGTATATGTTATTGATTTGATTGGAATTAGGTTTATATGATATGGTTTGAAACATGTACTGTATTGTGATTTTTTAGGGTAAATTTTGGTTACATTCACCATGTGTAGATTGGATTTTAGAGTTTGTAAATTGTGAAATTGCTTGAAGATGTTGCTCTAATTATGTTTCCTAATTTTGAGGTAATTTAGCTCCAGCATGCTATTCTTATAAACCAGTTGGCATTTAGACGCACCTTTCGTCTCTTTATATATATATATGTGTTTGTTGTCGATAGTTTGTTTAGATAGTTTTCTAACCCATCCAGTTCAAAGCTTCGCACTATGGATGCTCGTGGTTTCTTTTATTCTAAAAAAATTTACAAACTCTTTTGTTGCTAATGTAGGCGACCCGTTTAGGCTGGGTGTCAATGAACTTGAGATGGACACAAAACATAATGAAGATTTTGCTATTATTTTGCTGCTTATAACATGTTGTCCTTTAGTTTTTTTTTTTTTTTTTCACTTCATTCTGGTGATCGGTCTTTACAGCTATGCTACATCACATTTGCTCCAAATTCCTGGATCTAAGCCCTTTAAAAGATGCATCCACATTTGGCTTTGTTTATTCAGGTTTGAGCATTCTTCTTCATATATCATATTGTTTGATTCTAAGGAATGATGGTTTTAAAATCACTAATTGAACGGTATAAATTAAGTTTTAAGCTTTGACTAAGTCAGCGTATTTGGAACTTGATTGTGTGAGGTCGGTTAATCTTTTCTATAGGTGGTAAAATAGATTGGCTAGGCTGGTTGGTTAATGGGTCAACCAATAAACATCTTGGGATAAGATGGGCCGGTAAATGAAGGCTGAGGTAGTCGGATTTAAATGTAGGGTGCCTACATTCTTATTTTTGTTCTTATATGTTGATGAATAAATGTTATTAGTATGATTAAACTATTCTTTGTTCTTATATTTGCTATCTACTCTTATGCGGTAAACCTAAAGGCTTTTTCAATATGCATCATGTTTTAGTTATGTGAGCATGCCTCTTATATATCTACCGGTTTTATTGTTCTATCAATAAAATATTCATTAATCAGACCATTTGTTCACGATGACTTTTCTAAAGGGCAAACAAATGCACTTCACATGTCCCAATTAAAAAATGTTCTTAAGAATGGAAAATGAATGTCAAACAAAGATCAGTAATTTGAAAAAAAAACAATCAATTGTTATGTTTTCCTTCATAACTGTCTCTTATTTTTTGTGCTTATTTAGTTTTTTTTTTTTTTTTTTTGCGCTAAGTTTGGTTCGGGTTTTTTTTGGGGTGGAGGTTAGATACTGAGATATGCCGAAACTGAACAGAACTATTTTCAAAACTGAAAGTTGAACTATCGGTTATTCGTTTGAATATATGTTAATTTGCGTATTTTTAATCAGTTGAGGTAAAGGTTAAAAATGATTGTTAAGGTAGTATTCACATTTTTTGTCAAATGTAGTCAAAATTGTTGCTTTGGATGAATCAGATTGATGTTTGTTTTCGTGGCAGGGTTTTTATTTTTATTTTTTACTAGCTATAAGTGATGCAAAGACCTATCTATATGCTAATTTTGATCGATTCTGTACAGGTCAAAGAATGGGCAAAAGCACATGATTGAATGATCTCAAAACTGGATCCTTTAATTCTTATTCATTATGATGGTTTAATTGTTGCAATTGAAGGGTCTAATGGTGCAAAAGTTTCATTCCTTACTCCAACACCACAGAACCTGTTGGTATGTGTTCATTAACTTTTTACTGTCAATTATGGTCTGCATATAGATTAAGAATGATATGTTTCAAATCTGTAGGATTATGTTGAATTGCAACAACTACAATTATATACGCTTTGTTTTTGAGTTTCAATTTAAAATTTTCATACACTATAGACTATTTGTTTGGATATAGTTTAAACGTTGTTATTTCCTTTGGCATATTCTAATCTTAACAAGTATTGTTGATTTGCAGGTTAGTAAAGGGGCATGGATTTTCTTTTGGTGGCGGCTAGCCCACAACCTTGGTACCGGTGAGACAACCAACCAAAAAATCATCAAATTGAACAACGAATCAAGGAATGAGCAAATGGTACCGGTTCAGAACCGGGTACTGAATTTCTCAACCCGGCTCGATTTTCGGTACCGACATTTTGCGTTTTCGGTACCGGTTTTTACCTTTAAATACTGGTACTGTACTGGATATTTTCGCTACCGGTAACGGTACCCATTTCTTAGGATTTTTGGTACCGGTTCGATACTGTTTGGGAAACCTTTGACATGTTTGACCCGATATCTTTTTAGCTTAAAAATTTAGTTTTACCCATTTGAGAATTGAGATAAAGTACATGTTTAAGTAACATGTTATTTATGATGTTATCTATTCAGTAGTTGACCCATTGTTTTTTTAGCTAAAACTTTTAATTTGACCCATTTCAGAATTGAGATAACGCGCCTGTTTAGGTTGAATACGTGTTATTCACAATGTGTTTTAGTGAGAACTAATACTTTACCACTTAACTATGTATAATTTCTACACAAAGCTTTTTCTTATTGTGTTTGTTTTTAGCATAACATAAAGTTAAGGCTTTGACGGTGTGTGTTTGTTTTGCTATGTTCAGGAAGACGGACAAGTATCATTGATCCATGATGGCTGCTGATGAAACAATGGTTAACCGGGCGGGGTTAACACACTGGTCTCGTCAAGAAGGGTTAATCCCTTCCTCTCGGAGATCGCTGGCTGGGTCACCGGTGGATGATCTCCTGCACAAGGAAACAAGCCGTGACTCGTAACAAGGAGGATGGGGTGGGGGGTGCTCCTTGTTACCACTCTCCGGCGTGAGAATCAGTAGTTTGCTTGGGAAGCAAAGTAAGATAGTAGTAGTAGTGAGAGAGTTGTGTAGAGATACCTCAAACCTGGTTTGGGGTCGGTATTTATAGCCGAGGAGTGAAGGAGGAGATTGATGGATGGGCTGACGACGAGCTGCACCGTTGCAGGTGTGTCAGTCTCGCCGGCCGTGGGGGTTACGCCACGTCAGCCCATTGCTTTAATAGCTCTGACAGGGGACTGTCGCCGGCGCCACTTGCCTCGTGGTGTCAGCCACTTGCATGGCGTGTCAGTCCACTTGTTGGATATGCAGGATGCGGTGCGAGCCGCATCGCTGCATGCGGTAACGTCTGAAGTTACCGCGTCTCCTACTTGTGATCAAGAAATACGCGAGATGCGGTGTTGGCCGCGTCATCGCATGTGGAGACTATTTGCTCGCTTCCCTTGTCGTGACGAAAATGGCCATATGATGCGGTGCCAGCCGCATCGATATGTTCATCTTCTTTCGTACTTAGGTCAAGCTATTCATCTTCGGACCGAATGGGTTCGAAGGATGTGACCGCGTTGGTGCGGTTTGCTTACTGGTAGGGGTTTGTTTGATGCGGGTAATGGTCGTTTTGGGACCATACCCCTTCAAGTCCCCCCAGTCTAGTGTTGCTACCTTGTGCAAGTTGCACGTGGGAGGAGCACTGGACTTATGGTGTAGGAAGGTAGTTTGGCAGTCTGGAGAAAATTCTAGGCCAGATCAAACTGGTGATCTGGTAAAAAATCCGGCTATGCCTCTTCCGTACCGGTGAAGGAGTTTCGCTTGATGCGAAATTCTCAGCCGTTGCATGTCATCAGGTGGGTTGCCACCTGTTGTTGTGTTGAAGGCCTGTTAGGGACCTTCATAGTAATGCTGCACAAACTTCGAACCAACCTCTAGGATGGTGGTTCGAAGGTTTGCACATGTTTCGAACCTCTTGGGGGTGGTTTCTTCTTCGAACCATTTGCCAGAATGGTGCACGAAGAAGAAAAGAAAAGCTTTTAAACCAACCTTTGCGGTCGGGTTTGAAGGTTTTGGATGTTGTGTTAGAACTTTGCTCAAGTTCTATGTTCAGCATCCTATGATGAGATGACCATCCCTTTTTTGTGGGGTGTGCGTGTTCATCTTGATAGCTCTCAAGTGACCGTACGTTCTTTGCGGTTACCTCGTTGCGTCATTGTTGGCCCTGTTTGGTCGAACAATGTGGATCTAAACTATGGGTAAATAAACATGGTCATAGGCAAGGGGATGCCCATCGTTGTTTATTCCATGCGGTCCATTGGTAGGTAAACAAAGTCCTAAGCAGACTTGTTACCGCGGTACGTTGGCAGGTAAACAAAGTCATAGGGAGACTTGTTACCGCTGTTCGGACACTTGCTGCTTGATAAGTGCTTGTTTAGAGCACGTATCTGCGTTCTTTCTGGAGCCACTTTCCTTCACGCTCCAATACCGAGTTTACAACGAGGTAGCCTCGTTCGGTGATGTGGAGTGAGCTTTGCTCTACCGTAGCAACCACTCTGCGGAAGCTATGATTATGTCTGTAGCTCTTCATGGGTGTCTGCGATGTTGCAGTCCCATTTTCGCTCAAAGTGTGCTTGTTGCACGGATGTAGCTCTTGAAGGTTCAGGAGTCAGGGCTGCTGATGTGCGGTCGCGTAGATTCCGTTCCTTCTTTTTGCTGAAGAAGTTGTTCATGCACCCTCTGTGGTTGTGAACCGGACAGGAGGGATTTGAAGCTTGAAGAGAATGAAGGCAATGCGCTTTTCCTGTTCCTGAGATGCGGTTCAGTCCAAAGAACAACACTGGTTCTGAGCATCTGACACATCTGAATGGGTTCATGTGTGTCACTTCCGCATATTTCACGTGTGCTCGTGAGTGATGCGGAAAAGGTAATATATCCCTTTAATCCATACCGCAAGAACTGACAATACTTGCAGAGCCTCACGGAAAAGGCTCTTAACCTTGTGGTCGTGGGTTCGGGCCCCACGGTGGGCGCCAATGATGAAACAATGGTTAACCGGGCGGGGTTAACACACTGGTCTCGTCAAGAAGGGTTAATCCCTTCCTCTCGGAGATCGCTGACTGGGTCACCGGTGGATGATCTCCTGCATAAGGAAACAAGCCGTGACTCGTAACAAGGAGGATGGGGTGGGGGGTGCTCCTTGTTACCACTCTCCGGCGTGAGAATCAGTAGTTTGCTTGGGAAGCAAAGTAAGATAGTAGTAGTAGTGAGAGAGTTGTGTAGAGATACCTCAAACCTGGTTTGGGGTCGGTATTTATAGCCGAGGAGTGAAGGAGGAGATTGATGGATGGGCTGACGACGAGCTGCACCGTTGCAGGTGTGTCAGTCTCGCCGGCCGTGGGGGTTACGCCACGTCAGCCCATTGCTTTAATAGCTCTGACAGGGGACTGTCGCCGGCGCCACTTGCCTCGTGGTGTCAGCCACTTGCATGGCGTGTCAGTCCACTTGTTGGATATGCAGGATGCGGTGCGAGCCGCATCGCTGCATGCGGTAACGTCTGAAGTTACCGCGTCTCCTACTTGTGATCAAGAAATACGCGAGATGCGGTGTTGGCCGCGTCATCGCATGTGGAGACTATTTGCTCGCTTCCCTTGTCGTGACGAAAATGGCCATATGATGCGGTGCCAGCCGCATCGATATGTTCATCTTCTTTCGTACTTAGGTCAAGCTATTCATCTTCGGACCGAATGGGTTCGAAGGATGTGACCGCGTTGGTGCGGTTTGCTTACTGGTAGGCGTTTGTTTGATGCGGGTAATGGTCGTTTTGGGACCATACCCCTTCAGCTGCCAAAATCAGCTACCGCTCAACTTTGTATTATGCTATAACCTGAACGGAGATTACTAAATGCAAGTAAGGTATAGTATACCGACCCTGTGATACTTGGTACACTTACAAACGTTCATAGTTTAAAATTATAAGAAATTCACTTGAAGAAATATAGTGGTAGCCTATGTACTTTTTATTATCTTTTTGTAAACATAGACAAGTAAACTAATGTATCAAGGTTATAAAGCTTTTCAAATTATGACAATTGTATGTTGAATTATATGTTGCTTTATCAAGGGCAAAAACATGAGATGGAGTCAAAATACTAATAATTGACAACGGAAAACCTACAGATAAAACAACTAATGTGATTTATATAGAGATTTTCAACGAATCGTGATCGTTGCATATTCATGTATTTCAATTTGTCGTTGTAATCTAATATATTCGTTTGTGTTTTAACGTGTATAAAATAATAATATTTAATGTCGGCGGTATTAATGAAGAAATTTTCTTTTATCAACCCGCGAAATTTGCGGGTTCTTAAACTAGTATATATATATAAACATGATAAATAAGGGCTTATGTGTCATGTTATAAGGACTTGGGAAATGATGTGGCATCACCATAGGGCTTCTAAATATGAGTTTTGGCTCCAAAAATTCGGGTCAATTTTTTCTTCATTTGGGTAAACACGGGATCCGGATTTTGACCCATGTATATATTGTTCTAAAATTCTAAATTTCCTTATTCTTTTCATTCAAGAACCCTGACAGAACTCTATTCTCTCGATCTTCCCTCTCAAAACCCTAGGGCCGCCTACGTATTTTGTTCAGTTGAAGGGTTTTTGGTTCAGATTTGTTCATCAGTTTGATGTTAAATTCGAATTTGATCTTACAACCATCTTCCTCTTTGTCATTTTCTTTTGTTCTGATTACGATTTTCTTATGAATCCATTTACAATTACCACTATGGAGATTTACACCATTAAAGCTTCAAGGGTTTTTCATTTTTCCACAAGTTACACCATTAAAGCTTCCATCTTTTATCACTCTAGGGTTTTATGCTCATCGCTTCTTCCAATTTCTCACCTTTGTATTCAGAATTTGAGATCCAGTTCAATAGTATGTATATTCTTTCGATTCGTTCACTTTAGGGCTTAATTCAATTTCTTTGATTTTTTTATTGGTTTGAATTTGTTTTATGCATGAGGTTGTTTTTTGAGCTTTTAGTAATATTATTAGTATTAATATTAGTTGTTAAAGAAAGTCAGACTTGAGCTTTAATAGAGTTTTGGTGTTGATCTGAGTGGAAATTATGGGTTTAGGTTCATTTAGTTTAGAAGTGGGAAAGTGAATGTCTGGTTCAGGGATGGATTTTGGCCCGGAGAGCGGTGGCGCTGGCATAATTTTAACGCCGGCACGGTTTGTGTGGCCATATGGGTGAAGGAGTGTGTACTTAAGTGGCTCTTTTACAGGGTGAGTTTTAGTGATTATGTTTGTTTTTAAGGTTACACGCCAAGTGTTTGTGATATTGCCTGAATGAATGGATTGAAATATTGGTTGATTGGTGGTCAATTGCAGCAGTTTTGAGTTATTTATGTTTGAATTTGTTTGAAATAAATCTCAGGTTCAATAATAAGAAACTGAATAACCCAATTCAAGTAGAATTATATGCTCTTTACTTTTGTGAGTATGATTTTAAACATTCTTACACATTTACAGGATAAGTAAGAGAACGCTTCCAACAAGGTTTGGGAAGCATAGAGGTTTTGCTTTTGTCGAGTATGTAAACCAAACAAGAGACGAAAAACGCCCTTCAAGCTCTCTCTATCAAACACTAATTTTTATGGACACAATCCGGTACGTTGTTTTCGTGAAAATATTTAATTAAATTACCAATTTGGGTTCTTAGGTGTCCATCTAACGGTTTTAACAACTTTTTTTTGTCAATAGAATACTAATGTGGGCTTGGAAGGTCTCATTTCAATCTTTTTTAGGCCTTTTTTATACACATATTATGGCAAATATCAATTGGGTATCAAAATATATTTGTTCGAGGGTTATCAAAAAAAAATTTAAAAGACCATTTAAATATAAAAAATTGAGTTTAGTCCCTTAGTTTAGATTCAATACAACACGGATTTAAAAAGAATATTGGTATGGATCATGAAGGCCTAACCGGAGATATCACCATATCGATTATTGTGTTGAGTATTTAAGAGATATTTTACTTTTTAGGAAATGGTGAAGGCTCGATCAAGAATAATGGTATACGAAGGAGGAGTGTTGTAGGTGAAAACATCTTTGGTTTTAAAAAGTGCGCATATGGCCCAAAGTGCAAGCCGTTAACCCCCCTGGGCGAATGTTTTCCTATGTAATCCATCATGCTTGATTACATATTTGCGCGGGCTATTTTAAAATTTGTTTACACATGTTACTATTTGAAACATGATGAAGTACAAGTGTATGGGTTAGGGACTCTACCAGTTTTTATTTTTTGAATTAAGGGTTTATTAGTTGTGTCATGATTGTTTTGTTTAAGGTCCCCAGATTTAAGTCGTTTTGCTAATATCACCATATTATTCTTGATATTAGGATATATATACATTGCTTGATTACTTAAAATTAGGGGTGGCAAAGTGGGTTGGGTAACGGGTCATATTTTAGTATGGTCCAGCTCAACCAGCAAACACTTTCTAGATTTTTTTTTATAAATATTATGTCCTCATCTTCGTATTATGGACTGTAGTGGCTGCCATTTGAAGGTTAACTGGAAGTTTATATGTGCAATTAATTAAGTTTTAATTGTTGTTAACTTCTTGATGACGTAGTATACCGGAATAGTGATTTTTTTGCCACTTGGCGGTTTGTCATTGGTGGCTTTTTCCCCCTTTATCTGATCTTGGTATTGTTTGTGGTTTGTTATTCGTGGCTTTTTTTATAAATATTGGTGGATTTTTTTGGATGATTTTGCCAGTAGAGTTTTATATATATTATCTTGGCACTAAATTGGAAGGCAAGAAAACGCATGCCCTTTTTCTGCTTTTTGAGTCGATAAGTGTAGAGGGTTTGATTTCATCGATAGATTGAAGAGTTTACTCGAAGCCGAATGCCCTGGCATTGTTTCTTGTGCTGATATTGTTTGCTCTTGCTGCTAGAGACTCCATCGTTGTCATCGTAAGAATTCATATTTCATTACCATAAATCTGACCCTAATACAAACATACTGATTTCTTTCGGTTTTATTAAAGGGTGGCCCTTCTTGGAAAGTACCAACGGGCCGAAGAGACGGGGTGATATCAGTTGCATCAGAGTCGTTAGCCGAAATCCCCGCTCCATTCGACAACATCACCACCCTCATACAAAACTTTGCCAATAAAAGTCTTGATATAAAGGATCTTGTTTTGCTTTCAGGTTAGTTATATTACAATACAAGATGTTTGATGCATTTTGTTTGACTAAATTATATGCCTTTTATATGAATCAACTTAATGATAAGTAAACGAGTCAAAATTGTCACCAGAACTGATACGAAGTTTACTATATTTTGATGTTATTTTAGGTTCTCACACTATTGGAATCTCGCTTTATACCTCATTTTCAAACCGTCCATACAATTTGACGGGTGTGGGAGATCAAGACCCGACACTCGATAGTGAATACGCTGCCAATCTTAAATCAAGAAAATGCAGGACACAAAACGACAATACAACAATAGTTGAGATGGATCCTGGGAGCCGTACCACTTTCGATCTTAGCTACTACTCGCTATTGCTAAAGCGTAGGGGATTGTTCGAGTCTGATTCGGCTCTGACTAGGGACTCGAACACGTTGGCATTAATAAACCAACTCCTTCAAGGATCACTTCAGAATTTCTTAAGTGAGTTTGCAATGCCCATGGAGAAAATGGGTCGGATTGAGGTGAAAACGGGTACCTCCGGTGAAATCCGAAAGAATTGTGCTGTTGCAAACAGCTAAGTGTGTAGTCCTTTGATGTTTTATTTATTTTGATTATTTCTTATTTATGTTTGTTGGGGTGTTTTTATTTTCTATCTATCAGTTAGAGACACGTGGCCAGATACGTTAACATTATCGATTTTAATATTTCAGGTACACAACCTTTTGAATTCTGCTCATTATCACTAAGCTGGCTTTCAATTACTACTTAGAGGTTCTGTACTCCCATATTCTTAAGATCTGGTCTAACTGGACAAATTTTATATTTTGTGATGACGGTTGTAA
The DNA here is from genome assembly GCF_002127325.2 of Helianthus annuus. Classification (NCBI taxonomy): domain Eukaryota; kingdom Viridiplantae; phylum Streptophyta; class Magnoliopsida; order Asterales; family Asteraceae; genus Helianthus; species Helianthus annuus. The sequence continues at coordinate 73,570,854 of NC_035447.2, read as the reverse complement.
ACTATTATTGCAGATAAAGCCACTTGTGGGTCCTACAAAAGCTATCATGCGTGTTCATATCAGAACTTACGCATGGCATGAGTTCTTCCCTCAGGGTAATAATGAGAATATTAAAGGAATTATGAAAAGTTCAAGACTCAGATATGGGATACCCTTATATTTGTTTTCCGAATTTGGATTGTGCGGTTTTGCAGCAAGGAACAATATTGGTGTGGTGGTTGCACTCTGGGCTCCAATTTTTGTGATTCTCTTCCTTATTTGGTTTATAGTGAAAAGGTGAAAACCAGCAGCGTATACATTTGGGACTCCACAAGTATATCGGATTACGCTTTGCTAATGTTTGGTGGTAATTTAATTCCAAGCAAGAATGGAGATGTCATTGAGATGCTCGATGTGTATCTTCAGTTTTCTGCGTCCAAGAGTGTGTTGGGATTGATAAAGGTACGTTTTTGCGTTAGATATGGTGATATGGGTGGGATGAGTAACGGGTAAAAATTGTTCGGGGTCAAAATGGGTGATTTTCCATACAGGTATGGTTCGAGTTTGATTGGTCTAAATTCTAAAACACTTTCTTTTTTGCAGATTTGCTAGCTCCCATTGAGGTTCTTACCATCTATTGTCCAAATAATCTTCTGGGGATCACACAAATTACTCAAGTTTTTCAAGATACTGACATTGGTTAATCAAGATAATGACAAAACTGCACTTCAGGTGTATGTTTTTATCTAAATGTGATGCTATAATATAAAGAGTACAAAAATCTTGATGCACCAGTTTGGTTTGTTTAAACTGTAACCTGATACTTGATCGTTTCTTATTAGCCTTGTGAAAGACTTATAAATATAATTTAGGCGATATTGAATCTCAACTTTATCGCCCGGCTTTTGATTTGATCATAATATTAATTATGCTTAATCCGCCAATTCGCAATTACCGGATTTGTGAAGGTGAGAAACTTTCAGGTGTTCTTGTAACAAGAATCTTTGATTTCAAATTAACAAAAATCTTTGTTTCCATTCAGACAATTGCTTCTTTGAAGAAAGGTGCATATATTTTGAAGTACGATCGAAGAGGATAGCCTAAACTTTGTCCTTTCAGGTACAAAAACTTTGATCTGATTTTCGATCAAGCATCAATGTGGTCATCGGACTATAAGTGCGAAGAAAACGAACAAAAAAACATTCTTTCTTCATGTTTTTTTGATAAACTTGGTAGCTTATAACTGTTGTTTGTTACTACATTGCACCAAAAATGTTAGTTGAACTGTAGCAATGGTTCAAAAAGACGACAAGTGCACCACATGGTGGTTAATGTTATGTTGAGAAATTTTCATATATTGTCATAACAGATTTCTATTTTTTTGGCCGTATCAGTACGTTGTTATTTGACCCATTTGTGTTGGAAGTTGTACCAAATTGAAAGGAATTGTGAATTATAAATTAAAGAACTTAGTTTAGATGTTGAATTAAGACTGCGGGGTATGGGGCGGGGGTTTGGGCGTGGGTGGGCTGAAAACGCCCAAGCCACCACCCCGGGTGGGCATGGGTTTGGGCGTGGCCCCTTTTTCGTGGGTTTGAAGCCGGGCGTGGGGCGGGCTAGCAAGGTGATATGGCAGGCTCTCAATGGCTATGTGTCAACTCATGCCCCCAACCCAAGCTCCCAACTCAAGCCCCACCATACCCCATGGGCGTGAGTTTTTTTTTTCCATTTTTTTCCCATTCCATGTGTCAACAAATGCCCCAACCCATGCCCCAACCCAACCCAAGCCCACCATACCCCACAGTCTAAAGTGAAGGCACCAGTACATATCTCATGAAATTGATACGTAAAGTGGGAAGTGATTGAATATATTGTGTGGAATTGACTTGGACATGTTAGAAATGATGAGATGGGTCGAACTTTACAGATGGCGTTGCTTACACCATGTCTTCAAAAGTGTGGGTTTTTTTGCATTACTTTTATTGATACACGTATGATTAATGTGATTTAAATTTTCCAACCCGGGTTACCACCCGGGTGATAACCTAGTGTTATTATATGGAAGAGTGAGTTGAACTTCTATTAGAACAGTTGAACTTCTATAAGACCCCGCACAAAAACCAAGCTCGTTGAGTCGTTGCAACTTAGACTTAAGGGTATGGTGAGGCCCATCCCCATGAGGATGGGCCGTCACCCGGGCGCCACATCACCGACTCGTGAAAGATGGGCCTCCTTCACTTTTGAGAGGGGTGGAGGATGAGGCCCCATATAATTTATAAAAACAATTAAAAATTTAATTTATTTGATTATTTAAAGAGAGAAAGAGATAGAGAGGAGAGAGAAAGAGAGAGAGGACACAGAAAGAAGAGAGAGAGAGAAAGCGGCACGACGAGAACAGCTGTGGGTTGCTGGGGACGCCGGGACGGGAGGGAGGGGGACGGTTTGGGGGACCGGCGCCGGTCCTAGCCGGGCCTAGCCGGCCCCCATACCTTCTAATCTTAGTAGCAAATAAAAAAAAAGGAGTTGTTTGCTAACTAATAGTTCAACCAATTTTAATATTTTATTATTATTATTTTATTATTTTGTTTAGAAGTATCAAGCTTATTATCCAGCCATAAAAACTCTTAAGTCATTTTTATGTTTATCTAACCATAAAAACTCTATATCGGTGTTTCAGTCACTATTTTTTGTTTCTTTTTGTCTTTTAACTAGTAGAGGTACTTTGTGCTTCGTGGCACAGAAATTTGTTTGGTATTGTTTTGCTCCTTTAAGGTATCAACACTTGTTAAAGTAATCAAAACAAAAAACCTAAGGCTATAGTATTTTTGGATAAAAGAATAAAATAAATAAATAAAATTTGAGATTTAGAATTACATAAATGTTAAAGAATACAAATTTAATAAATTAAATTAATATAACTATTTAATTGTAACTTGAGGGTTGTGAGAAGATTGTAGTGCAAAAACAAAGAATAAAGTAATACACTCTAAAAGAAAGAGATGGTAAGACTACCCACTATCACAAGCCCTTCTAACAACCGGTTGCCACCTTCAAATAAGACAAACAACTTTTTCACTTTTAAAATATTAAAATATTAAACAGTGGCACAACCCGTTCATCCTTGCAACCTTTGGTTGCAACCTTGAATTGATTATTATAATATATTTTGTTTGTCTTTTTATTATTACAATAATTTTATTTTACTTTATAACTCATATTTATTTATAAAATATTGATTTTGGTTGGGTTGTGGATGTGAGTGAAAAGTTAGATTGAGTTGGGTTGTGAAGATGGAAGAGAGAGAAATTAGTTTTTTAATAAAAGGTTGGGTTGGATTGGGTTGGGTTGTGATAGTGGATAGTCTAAGAACTGTAATTAGTATTCAAAAAGAAAAGAAGACGAGGGATGGACCAAAATACATCCTGCCTCTAATTTTCCACTTCGTCACATGTAAAGCTTGGATGCCTTTTTAGGCTTTCTACCTGATCAAATTTCATATTTGATCATCACCCATCTTAAATAAGTGAATGCTAATAATTTAGAATTTGAAAGAAATTATAAAGCCTTTGTTGTCGTAATTTAATGGGAAAATTACAAGTTTTGTCCTTTATTTTAATACCATTTTTCAGGCGGTGTCATTTCCAATTAATTTTGACAGGTTTTGCCCTTTAAAGAGAATTTTGTTGCATGTTTTGTTTTTTAACCCTAACCCAATTAGTTTTTTTTTTTTGTTAAATCTAGTAATGTGACATGCACATAAGGGTAATTTTGTCAATTTAACTCTCTATCTCTCTCTAAAACACCTCATCCTTATCACCACCACAACACCCACCTTCACTGTCACCACCCCACAAGACTTCCACCGCCACCAGACCTCCATTGCCACTGCTCACACCACCACCCCTACCATGTCAGCACAAAACCACCACCCACACAACCTTCACCAACTACCACCATGAATAACCACCAACCAAACCGCCACCAAACCCTCGCCACAATCTCGCACATGAAACCCCTGTCGCACCTAAAACCCTTGACACAATTTCCCACCGGAAACCCCCTGTCGCACTTAAACCCCTATGTCTCTTCTCACCTTTTTCTCCCACCGTTGAAATAAACACAAAACCCTAGTCGTTCATGGTGAATCAACAAATCACAAAACTCACAAATCTAAGAAATTGACGAAATCAACAAATAAAAAAAACTCACTGATATCGTACCGTTGATTGAGTAATTTAAAAAAAATGTATATATCACAACTCATATATTACTCAAAGTTTAAAATTTAATATTGTTCAATAGTGTGTGTTTTAATGCATTAATATTAACATGTAGTTATTAACATCATATATCATAAAAGTCGTCCGTTGGCCTCCCAATAAACCGTAACACCTCACCATACATCTCCTATAAATTCATCTTCCATCATCTAGAACAAAAAAACATACCACAAATCATGGCCAACCCTTCTCCAATGATCATGTTAACCCTAGTTCTTGCAACAATGTCCATGGTTCACACAAGACCTTTTACCAACATGACCAATATTGGTCCACCGCCCTTAGTGGCACGACTCAAGCTTGACAATAATGATGGACAAGATGGTGGTTTGACAGGTTGTTGGGACACGTTGTTTGACCTTCATGCTTGCACCGGTGAAATTGTACTTTTCTTTATAAATGGAGAGACTTATTTAGGGACAGGTTGTTGTAGGGCGATCCAGAAAATAGAAAAGTTGTGTTGGCCGTCTTTGATGGGGTCACTTGGTTTCACTTCGCAAGAAAGTGATATATTACGTGGCTATTGTGATGTTTCAGATAATTGTGATGTTCCGACAGCTCAGCCTCCGCCACATACCCCCAATACCACCACCAATAGCCGTAATAGATTTTAGTCGATGAAGGTTAAAGAACAATCATGAATAATGTAATAAGAGAGTTTTTTGTGATAATCAACTTTCTTTTATCTATTTAGTTACCATTTTATGTTTCTGGTTTTACTTCTAATATTTTTATTTCAACATTCATTTCTCATGAGTGTTTTATCATGTTATGCGTGTGTGATAGGGGTTTGGTAGCCGAATATGGGTCAACAACAAAAACAATGGGTCAAGATTTTAGTTTGGATGCCACAATTATTTAAGCCACGTCCCACTTTACTCTAATTCCATTTTTAGCTTATTTGTTTACAATTTTCTTTTGTTTATTTTCTATTTTGTTTTTATGTTATATTTAGATTAGTGGAGTTAGTGGGTAGTTATTAGTTTTAGGAATTCCTTTATGTAATACTTCAGTTTACGAATGAGAAGTTAGTGTGTTTTTTGAGTATGAGATTTTTCTCTTTGGTTGGTTTATCTCAATGGATTTTGAGTTAAATTGATTGTGTCTATGCTAGCTCAATTGTGGCATATTGAGTGGTGTTCTTAGACCCGAATTTATAACCGGAGTGGTGATTTCTGTATCTTCGGGAGTGATTCACAGCCCTACTGTTGGTTTTGGTGGTGTATCTGTATCCAAAACGAACCGTAGATCTATCTTTTATTTGACCGTTTTATTTGAACCGGTGATTCGGGGTTTTACTCCTATCATTTGGTATCAGAGCCGAAGCAATCCGTTTCGACTCGTTATCCTTCAAAAAAAAAAAAAAAAAAAGCTCTTGTTTGAATTGTTTATTTTTGCAAAAAAAAAAAAAAAAAATGTTTCTTACTTTCATTATCAAATCTGAGAATTATGAGTTCATAGCCTCCAAAGAGTTTACTTCTGCACAGTATGATGAGGAGCCCCGGTACGATGAATATGAGGTTGAGCCAGACGAAGACGAGTGCATGCTTGTGAAACAGGCTCTTTACGGGATTACCGATCAAGAGATTGGGTCACTTATTCATGGTGAACAAGAATTACCATCAGTAGAGAAGAGTACAGCCGTTGTAGAGCAGCCTATGGACACTATGTTCCGCACAACTTACTCAACAAAATCTGAAAAATCTAACTATGATGAGCTACCAAAAGAAATGCACGAGATGAACATCAAGAAAGATGAATTTGAAGACAAGGAAGTTGAGGCAGTTAATGGAACAGAAAAGAGTCAAATATTAATTGGTAATTTTGTTCAGCCACCATTAGCATTTGTTATTAGACATTTGTTTAGTGGGTGCCTCACTTTTGCAATGACCAATAGTCTCCGTTATCCACCAGAGTTATATCTCTCTTCACCAAGCACATGGGTTGAAAAGGATCTGAGTAGTCATGCAATACCATACACGTCCAAGATGTTATGCGCCATCGGATACCTACCAAAAATACCTCCTGAACCACCCCCTGATGTTATTTCAAGTTTGAGGACAAACTTTTTCGATGGCGGAGAGGATGATAGGGGTTTGGTAGCCGAATATGGGTCAACAACAAAAACAATGGGTCAAGATTTTAGTTTGGATGCCACAATTATTTAAGCCACGTCCCACTTTACTCTAATTCCATTTTTAGCTTATTTGTTTACAATTTTCTTTTGTTTATTTTCTATTTTGTTTTTATGTTATATTTAGATTAGTGGAGTTAGTGGGTAGTTATTAGTTTTAGGAATTCCTTTATGTAATACTTCAGTTTACGAATGAGAAGTTAGTGTGTTTTTTGAGTATGAGATTTTTCTCTTTGGTTGGTTTATCTCAATGGATTTTGAGTTAAATTGATTGTGTCTATGCTAGCTCAATTGTGGCATATTGAGTGGTGTTCTTAGACCCGAATTTATAACCGGAGTGGTGATTTCTGTATCTTCGGGAGTGATTCACAGCCCTACTGTTGGTTTTGGTGGTGTATCTGTATCCAAAACGAACCGTAGATCTATCTTTTATTTGACCGTTTTATTTGAACCGGTGATTCGGGGTTTTACTCCTATCATTGTTTGGTAGCCGAATATGGGTCAACAACAAAAACAATGGGTCAAGATTTTAGTTTGGATGCCACAATTATTTAAGCCACGTCCCACTTTACTCTAATTCCATTTTTAGCTTATTTGTTTACAATTTTCTTTTGTTTATTTTCTATTTTGTTTTTATGTTATATTTAGATTAGTGGAGTTAGTGGGTAGTTATTAGTTTTAGGAATTCCTTTATGTAATACTTCAGTTTACGAATGAGAAGTTAGTGTGTTTTTTGAGTATGAGATTTTTCTCTTTGGTTGGTTTATCTCAATGGATTTTGAGTTAAATTGATTGTGTCTATGCTAGCTCAATTGTGGCATATTGAGTGGTGTTCTTAGACCCGAATTTATAACCGGAGTGGTGATTTCTGTATCTTCGGGAGTGATTCACAGCCCTACTGTTGGTTTTGGTGGTGTATCTGTATCCAAAACGAACCGTAGATCTATCTTTTATTTGACCGTTTTATTTGAACCGGTGATTCGGGGTTTTACTCCTATCAGTGTGTCTCATAATCGTAAAACAATGATATAGTGAGATTTAGAAATAATCAAAGACCGTAAAAGGTTTTGTTTATAATAGTTATGCTAAATTTGTAAAAACGTACTAAATGAGTGTTTATTATATCATACGCGTGTCTCATAACCTTTTACAGTCTTTGACTGTTTCTGAATCTCACTATATATAATATGTATTCATAATTTACAAAACAAATCATATCCTTTACTTCAATCACTGTAAACCATATATACTTTTAACTTGTAGATATATATGCTCTCCTGACTTATAGACATACTTCCAAAATCCAATGTGTCACCCAAAATTTTATAGCCAACTCATGGATATACTTAGTAATAATAATGGAAAGAAATACATTTACCTGTAACAAGAAATGCAAAGTACTATAAAACGTTATCGTTTTTTGGTCTCTTCTATCTACTGTATTAATCATGATTGTTACCTCATCTTGTATTGTATGTTCCATAGTCAGGGCTAATGTATGGTGGTTAGTTATGGAAGGTTGTGATATGAAAGTTGTTGAATTAATATTTGAAGCCTTTAGAATCAAAAGATCAATGACTACTCGTGTTTAGTTCGTAATGTTTGAATCAACCACTAGGAAAATGGTGATTGATATGGTTTTATGAATCAAGAGCATGAGTAGTTGTTTGGCAAACCACATGGTTTTTTTTGACATGTGACGTGCACGTCATCTTAACCAAATCACTTGGTGAAAAGGTGTAGCGGTGAGATATGTGGTTCATAATTGAAAAAAAAAATTGATTGGTTAAGCCATAACCCAACCAATCACAACAACTCTTTCTCTCTCTATCATGCTCATGCGCCACAACCACATGGGAAGGCCAAAATGTGACAACCACATGGAAGGGGGGAGGGTTCTCCTATGGTTTGCAAACTGCATGACCATTACGCATGGTCAAAGACTAGTGGGTGGGGGCCGGCTGAGGCCCGGCTTGGCCCGGCGCCGGTCCCCCACACCATCCCCCATAGGGTCGGCTCGGCAAGTTCGACTCCCACCAGCCGGTGTAGCCGTGCCTCTCTCCTCTCTCCTAACACACACACATCTATACATACATACATATATATATAAAGGGGTTCATCCCCCACCCGCCTAGGTCCATCCCTTCAAGCCGAGCCTACGTGGCGCTGACGTGGCGGCCCATCCCCTTGGGGATGAGGCTCTCCATACCCACTAGTCTAACAGACATATTCATATTCATTAGATAGCGGTTGCTAGGTTGGGATTAGTATAACTTCGTTGTTCTACTTATATAATATGGTTTTGAGAGATATTGTTCATGTTTCATTCACCTCAAAGGATTTACTATGTTAGCAAATTGGTTAAACATGTATTCATGGTACATTTTGGACACACAATAATGATCACAAACGATAAAAGAGATGCACAAATAGTGTTGTGGAGTGTTACTAGGAGGTTGTTTTGCCTAACCCTCACTGATAACTTGCCAAGTTGCATGATGTTCATATGCAATATATTTTATTTATCATATGACAAGAGCATATGACCGTTGGACAACTTATGTGTTGTCCCACACTATGTTTATTTTTTTTTATCTTCGCTTGATATAATTTTACTTTTTGTTTCTTTACAACACACCATCCCGATATACTTATTTTTATCTATACTCGATATATATTTTATTGCTCAAATATTAGATCTTTTTACTTTATTAGCGTTGCATCGTGCTAATTTTTATCCACCTTTCAATATAAATTTTACTCTTAACCGAGCCGACGCAACACGATTGCATACCTTGTTAGAAATAAAACATCGTATACTGGAGTGATGCATACTGCTTTTTTTTTCACTAGAACAAATACGAACAAAAACATAGGAAGCTACATGGCAGATGAAAACCTTGTTAGAAATATGATCCTATGTTGGAACCATAACCTACGGAAAGTCGAACACTAATTAATCATGTCTTCTAAATATCTTGATATCTTTCCAACGAGACTCCATATAGAACGAAGCATGGTCCTGCGTGTACACCCCACACTTGAAATAATGGGATGTTCCACCTCGTCCACGACCCTCGTACTTGAGAACCCCATTTATGTAAACTTTAACGTTGTTTCGTTCGACGTCATGGATAACGTTTAGACGGAACCATTTATTATATAAACGAGACAGAATCATGGGATCCCTGTAATAGAAAAGGCTGGTGTTATACACTCTAAGCATTGCGGTTGTAGCATGTGGCGGCTTCGACCCAAACACCTGCATGATGGATACGCCTGTCGTCCCGCAAGGCACATATCCATATGCTTCGAATTGCCAAACACCCGAAGAGTAGTCGTAACCCTTCAAATAAGATGTACAAAAAGAAGCTACTTAACAGTCTATCTCAAAGTAACTTCACACAATACACAATATAGTAAATAAGTTTCCACAATACACAATATAGTAAATAAGTTTCCAAAGTATCACTAAGGTCACTCAAATATGAAACTTGGTTATGAGATCATAAAAAAAATTACTTTTCCAATTTTACTTTAAGTTAAACAATTATGAAACTTGATTTAGTGATTTGTTTTCTTCACGATAAGGTATTACCTTATATTTCCTTACATTTCAAGTCAATTTCAAAAAAAAGTAATAATAATAATAATAATAATAATAATAATAATAATAATAATAATAATAATAATAATAATAATAATAATAATAATAATAATAATAATCAATAAATAAAAGTTAAGATTCACAAATGTTTCATTTGTCTCATTTAAATTTGATAAAAATTATAAAAAAAAAACCTCACAAGATTAGAACATCTAATGATTTTAGTTAAGTGATTTTATAGGAATATAAATTCCTGAGTGTATTTGATAAAATACTTGAAAAACTTGGTTGTTGTTAGATAAAGTTCCCCATAGTAAACATACACATCAAGTGAAGAAGTTAAAGAACAAAAATGAAGACACGATATTTACTTTAATCCGAATCTCAGAACGAGCACGCGTATGGCTAGTATTCGAGTGAGGTTTGTCGGTCTTGATCACCCAAAGTTTGTGAACTCCTTTGGAAAATTTGTATCTTTGCTCGAGCGGAACATCATAAGGCTTTTGAATGATGAAATTGGACTGATTAAGAGGTTGTGATACAAACCCTAGGGTGGTGTCGATGGTTTCACACCCCATGGTTATGTGTAAGAAAACATAAACAAATAAAATGCATAAATGAAAATATATTAGAGAATTCATCTTTTTCTTAGATCTTTGGATGGCAAGATGATGGGTGTGTGTATATATATAGTGTTATGGATATATGTTACGACATTACACTTGATGACAAATAAGTAAAACATATAGTTTCTGAAATAAAAAAAAAGTAAATTATGTTAATAAAGTGGAACTTGGAAAAGGCAAGTTACTTTCACTATAAAAATATACAATTTTATATGAACGTAAAGGGTTTTTTTTTTTTTCTGTAAATTTATTCCAAAAAATGTCATTTATCCGAGTTATGATTAATTAATTAATTAATTTTTTATTAGGAAAATATGAAGGAAATTTTCGATTTTAATATTGGACTTCTGTATTAGGTTTTTTTTTTTTTTGTTACTTATGATTCTAGCAATGTAATAATTATGTATTTGCCATTTTTCAGTTTAGTTTAATTATTTTGAAGAGAAAACAGGTCGTACGTTTTGATGGTGATGCCTTAGTTGTTTATAGCTGGCAGCACGCTATGTGATACGTTGATCATATAAAACGCGTGTTTCGATATATCCGATCCAAAACATTGCGGTTAAAAGAGAAACGAAATCGAACCCGAGTCGGTTCATTTATAGAAGGTTCCACCTAGCCACTACACCACCCTTACCTTTGCATCAAGATTTAGCGGCATCAAAATTTACAATAACTCGAATTTATACCGTTGAATGAAAACATATTATATTTGACCCTCCTCGTTTCCGAATACAGTTTACGTTATAACGTAGACCAACAAAAAACGTACGCAAAAATAAGCATGAAAAAACGTATTGTATTTGACCATGCTCGTTTCCGAAAAAAATATATCGAAACGTGAATTTATATTGTTAACGTTGAAACATGAATTTGTACCGACATGTACATTAAACTGTCAAAGTGTAGACCAACCGAAAACGTACATAAAATTAACATGAAAACGTATTATATTTGACCAGACTCGTTTCCGAAAAATTTACGTCGAAACGTGAATTTATACCGACATGTACATAAAAATAACTACGTGAGAAAATAGTTTTTTTTTTTATTTTAAACTAAAGAATGAAAATAAGTGAGGTAAATTTGAAAAGTTAAGACCCAAAAAGATGAAAATTACAATTTATAAAGTTTTTAAAGTTTAAGAACTGTTTTAATCAATTTAAAAAATTTAGGCTCTTTTTTATGTTTTTTTTCGATGATACCACCGATCTTTTCTTTTAAGATACTAATATAATATATATAGTTTTGTGATTTATAACTTTTATTATTAATTTTAATACAGACTTATGTTTTGTTTCGTAGATATTCCTAAAAGAAGTTTAATATAATCATTTACTATCATGCACCTTATATACACTCTCACAAACAATGTATCTGAGTGACACTTAATAAAAACGCAAACAAACATGGCGCTTCGACAGTGGCGGATCTAGCCGGTTTTTTCACTGGGTTCCTTTTTCCAAATCATACAAGGTTTACACTAAAAAAACGTTTTTTTTTTCTAAATCATACAAGGTTTACACTACAAAAAAACGTTTTTTTTTTCCAAATCGACTGGGTTCCTGGGAACCCGGTAAACCCCTCTAAATCCGCCCCTGCGCTTCGACCCTCTAAATCTCCAAGCAACATAAAAGATATCATGAAATGAAGTTCGTTGTATGATTGCTATTTGCTAGTATTCAAAATCTCTTATCAAATAAGTGATTTGTGGTTTCATTTATTTACCAGGAAAGAAGGGGAGATGGGCGTAACAAAATCTGTATACTTTCATGTTTCCGTGGGTTATTTCTCATCAATTATTTATATGTACTCTTATAATAATAATATATATTCAATCTTAACTAGTCAGGTTTTGATCAACATAATTAACATAAACAATCAAGTACAAAAGGCTAACACCGTCTTTATTATAGTATTGTTCTCTTCATTTTTTTGGTTGTCCTAAAAATATAAAATAAAAACTTAACAAAAAAATTCTACCATACACCATACTTTCATACTTTCAAAAGAATTTTTTTTTACCAATATCATCATTATCCCATATATTAAAAATGCAATGTTTTGAACAGTACACAATGAACAGTAATATGATTCTTTTAGACTATAAGGTATAGGGCGGGGTTGGGGCATGGGTTAGAGAGAAACGCCCAAGTCACCACCCCGGGTGGGCTTGGGTTTGGGCATTCTCTTTAATATCATTATTAGCAATATTTGGATTTAGAGTTGGAGTTATACCAATATCATTATTTCCCGAGCTTTTCTTTTAAACAAATTGCTAATAAGAGGTTGGTTGAGGATGACACTAAGCTTGAGGTGCAACTGTCTAAGGATGAGACTCTCTTTGAGACTGGTAAAACGACAAGCATATCGCAAAGAACATTTGTCGCATTGTTTCGTAGGATGATAGTGGAAGACGATTGACGATTGATGACTAATGAGATAAATAAGTCAAATATCGCTTTACGACTTATAGTTTTACTTTTAAATTTAGTATTTAATTTTTATAGGGTTGATTAGGCTAGTATGTATAAATATAATTGTATATATGCGTATAGTGGGTCAAATCCAATAGAGTGGTATGTACAAAACTATAAATATAAATGTAATTTGTGTGTGTATATATAATTATATATAATAAATAAATAAAAATTAATTCGAGCCAAACTGAGTTGAACGGATCTTTGCTCGTGCTTGTCTCGTTTGCAAACCGAACCCAACAGAAAATCAAAGGAGCATATTATGAGCGTTTTCATGCATGCGGTGAACGAACGACGATCAAAGAGCGATTTAGACAACCCTAGTTGTGACATGTGGCATCCACTGAAAAACAAAACTAAAAGGTGAAAGAGCCACATCCCATAGCTAATAGGCCACAAGTATGCTTTAAACTTTTAAGATTATAATTAATTATTGGGTTTTTCATCATCAATTAATGTTGGGCTTTCATTAAAAGGCCAAACATATATTTGAGAGGTATTCCAACATAATTTCAGAGGTAATGTAATATATAAAATGTAAAAGAAATCTACTTCGGCGTAAAAGTTGAGGGTAGCGGGTGCTATCCCTCATTACAAACTAAGTCCGCCTCTACTGTAATGCATGTTCCTTAGCATGTGAGTTGCATGTGTAGGTTTATTCTTTTTTGTTTGGATGCAATTGACCTTCCCTCTTTGAACACATAACACTCTATGATGACTTCTTATCTTTCTTACGGTTTTCCCCTTTTTTACCATATCACATATATATGGGTGAGTCCACTATGAACTTCAAAAAAGTGGAGAGCCGGCTCGTCGAATCCTAACTAGAATTCTTAAACCCCAAATTAAATAATCATAAATAACAAGTAATGATGTCTTACTTTTTATTTTTTATTTTAAGTTTCAATTAAGTAATTCTTGAAAATATATATTTGTTTAATTTATAAATAAGTTATATATATAATTGAGTTTTTCCTTACCGTTACGAATGAAATAATACCATACTAACAACATAGGTACTGGTATTTCCTTTTTATGTTTTTCTTAATATTTCTACCAGTTTCGTGATGAACCTATTTGGTTCTGACCGAATTACAACATTACCAGTTGCTACTATTTTATACCGGAATAAGTTTAGTCAAAGGCGGAGTTGTATTCACCCCTATATTCGTTGTTAATTTCGATTGCTGTATCGAGTCGATTAAAATTGATTTTTTTTTATTCTTTATTGTGACAAACCAAACCAATACTATTAGAACAACTTTATTATCGGTGTAGAATACTTTTTTATATCATAAGCAATGAGTGTCGGTGACAAACAAAACTTATACTGTTCGAAAAACATTGATACCACGTCGATTTCAACCGAACATCAGTACCCCCGATATTTGTATGTTTTAAATCTTTATCGATATTCATTTTTAAAGTTTTTGATCAATAAAAACATATGTCAATATCATTTTGGACATATTATGAATTTATTATTAGAGGTTTATCTTTTGATCGCTATACAAAGAGCTGATAACAGTATCGACACCTTATTGAATCGAACTAATACGGAACGATTTCTCGCCGCAAAGCGCGAGGGAAGTCCACTAGTTCTCATTAAATTTATGAATTATGATTTGAACTTTCCCTTGTATAATAAAGAGTATATTGTATCTAATATCTCTAGAAATATATGATTCTAAACCATTGATTAAGATATATACACATACGAGCCGAATCATTTATGAAATTTAAAAGTGTGAAACATACTTGACCAATGATCAACACAAACCAATGACTATGGTAATTCTACAATTAATTGGAAAATTAGGACAAAAATGAAATACTCACAATTGTTGACTACTTCCACCATTCTTTTTAAATCCATATAACTTGTATACACTTTATTATTTATAAAGCAACTATACAATAAACAAACAACATTTTATTATCTCTAATTTGAGTATCGTATCGTCATACATAAAAACGATATTTTTATAAAAGTAGTGTGATGTACGTAAAGATTGTGTGATTACGTATGTAAGTTGCAGTTTACTGTTAGGTGATTATGTAAATTAGGTTGCGTGATTATCGTTGCTTCCCTATTTTGCACCGAACATTCAATTTACTCTGAAACTGCTCTTTGTGCATATCTATTGAGTTTATGTAATATAAAAACCAATAAACTAAATATGAACTTAATCTGTTGTTTTTTATTATTAAGCAAAACTAAGTGAAGAATGTTGTGGTCATTTAGGATAAGTGGCATGTTAACCCATTCATAAGTGTTTTTAAAGTCTAACCTGAGTTCGTGGTTGTATCGGGTGTTTTTACTAGTTTTCCATTAGCCCTTTTGCCCTTTTTTTAACTAATTGGGAGCAACAAGCGATAAAAAAAAATAACTAAGACAAGAAGAGTTCAATCATGATCAAATCATAAAGAAAGAATAAAGAACTTTCTAATTATTAAATAGTTATGTAAAATACCTCTACTTATGTATATATACTAATATATATAATAATGGTTTTACTATTGTATATCCATTATAACAATGACGACACTTTAGTCAATAAAGCCAAATAAATATTCGTATAAGTAATAACAATGACGACATAAAGCCAAATAAATATTTGTGCAAGTATTAGTTTGTCAATTGAAATGGTCTTGCAAAGACAAATTTGCCGCTTGTTTGCGGCTTGTTTATCATATCTCATCTTAGATAAAAGATTAGAGTTGTTAAAAAATAAGTTTTGTATTTTCAATTAACTTACAATTGCTTTAATCCAAAAGTTATTTTCTTTTGAAGTACACTTTACAACTAAATATCAAATAATTTTGCGGTTGCAAGGATTTAAACCCTCATCATTTTAGTATGGGGCAAACATCATACCATTAGATTATGGGATTTTTGATGTGTATACGTAACAATGACGACATAGAGAAGGTTGATTCATAAGTAGGGTTTCGTCGATTACGCTGATTACACATGAACTTGGTTGGTATTTTGTCGATTCCATCATGTTCTGTATTTTAAATTGTGTTTTGGATTCTGATCGGCAGGCCATTCGAGCGGCCTTGTGTGCGCGAGTTAGTTTTCCAACTTCGTTTCGTTTGTTAAGCATTGCGTTTAATCGAGTTGCGAGTGAGTGTTTAAGCGTATAAGCGTTGCATTTATAACCACATAACATTTAAACAAACAAAACTAACTGCATAAAATAAATCCGCGTTTCGAATCTACATTGAGTTTGCGTTGTGATAACGTTTAGTCTAAACAAGCGATGTAACATGCGATAAAGTGCGTTAAGTAGTAAGCGTTATAAAATGGTGTTAAAATGCGATAACTGCGTTTGATAAGCGTTGTAATAAGGCGTCCAAAAATATAGTTTAAACCCTTTGCGTTAATCGGAATCTCGGGTGTACAAGCGTTTACGAAGAAAATACAGCGACGAGTAACGATCCAAATAGTCGGGTTATTACACTTACACACTCGCATACTCTCTCTCGAGCTCAACTCTCAAACACACTAGCAATCTCATTGTAACAAGCTCAATATCATCCAAAGTTGTAAATTTTTTTGTTCAATATACTTGGTGATTGGTAGTTTCCATCACCCGAGATTTTTTATGCCGGAGATCATTCGTTGATCAAGGGTTTTTTCCTCGTATAAATCCTTGTGTCCATAGTCATTTACATTTGATATTTGTTCATGCATTTGATCAACACAACAAGCACTCTACCTCACATTCAAAGTTTGGTTACATTATCCTTAATCAAACTTTTGACCAAAACAATACTTAAAAAATATACATGATTAATAACTAATAAAATAAAAGAACTCGTGGGTACCACGGGTTATAACCTAGTATTATTATACAATAAAAAAATATAATCATATTATTTTTAGTTTTACTACTGTAAATAATATACGTCTTTTTTGTTAGAAAGAAAGTTGTATTAAAAGTTGACCATTTTTTGGTAATCGTAACCTATAGCGGTATTGTGATGAACCGAACCAATACTAGATTTGGGTATTATTGAAACGGTACCAATATTCATTTTCATGAATTCCAGTTGATGTAAAACTATGTTTGGATATATCCTTTTGTCAGTTTATCTTTTTTCTCTTTCAATTGCTATACCGAAAGTCGATATTTTAACCATATCCGTCTTTGAGAATGTTAAAAAAATTAGGCCATCGACGAGATAAAGAAACCGGGTCCTAAAAAATCCTAACCTTAGACTGTGGGGTATGGGGCTTGAGTTGGGGCGTGGGTTGGGGGAAAATGCCCAAGCCACCACCCCTTAGGGCTTGGGTCGGGGCGTGGCCCTTGAGGCTTGGGTTTGACGCCGGGCGTGAGGCGGGCTTGAGATCCGATGTGGTTGTGGTACCCGCAGAAAATCCACAGTCATCCTGAGTTAACATCTTGCTATTTTGGATTGCTTATCAAATTTCGGGACAAAATTTCTTTCAAGTTGGGGATGATGTGACAACCCGAGTTTCCAAGATCTTTCCTTGACACGTTACTTGTTACAAACTCTGTCTTTGAAAATTTATTTGAGTATGTGTACTATTTAAATATGTGTATTGTTGAGTATGTGTAATTTATGAGTTGACTAGTTGTTACAAACTTGTTATAAACTATTAGTGTCACACCCCAACCAATGGCGGAAACATCGGGATGAGACGAAGTGTGAAGATTGCTCGAGACATCATAACGCTAATAATTGTGACAGGTATTTAAATAATCCGATTTCATTTCATAACTTCAAATAGTCAACATTACATAAACTCAAATGACAACAAGTTCCAAAAGTAATACATAACAACATAAGCAAAATTTGATACAACATATTAACCTAAACGTCTATATGTGTATCTAGGCATCAACGCTACTTCTTTTTATAGCATCGTCATCATCAACCTGTAACATGTTTAAAAATACAATTCAATGCAAAAGCAAAGGCGAGTATACAAGTTTGATACATACATAGCAAAAGATAAGTTTTAAACAATTCCTCATAGCAAGCATGTGATTCAAGATAAACATCTAAACATGGTATGTGTCTAACATATCAAACCAAGGAAACGCAATATGCTCATGACATAACCAAAGATAAAGAGGCGGGTCGTTAATCCTATAGCGCTACATATGTCACGGTTTGGCTCGTACGAAGTTAATGATAAATTCAACACATAAGATTAATCCAAGTTTAAAGCATCAAGCCATCACGTATACAAGCATGTTATAGGAATGTTCATGTGTTTAAGCAAAATGTTCATGTGTAAGTTTGTTGATAGATAAACATGTTACACCCCAAAAGTGGTAAAAGTAAAAAGGGGAATACGAGTATACTCACATAATTGCTAAGTCTTCCGATTATCCAAGTGTTGACGAGTGTGCGAGTTTAGGAGGACGGAGCACCGAGGTCACCCTATATTAGCAAACGATGGTGCATGAGTAAACGGGATTTTGACGGAGGATTTGAAGTGGGATTTAAGGTATATGTAGTTTATACAAATGTATATTTATATAGTTTAAGTAAAAATTTATATAGTTTATATAGTTTAAGTAAAAATTCTCAACTAAGTCTATCGAGAGTATTGTTGAAATGTTGTCAAAATAACCATACCTTTATATCTATTTTATAAAATTTTATAGAATTTGATAGATTTCGATTTATAAAGCTATCGCGTTTTGGTTTACGGAATTTAACGAAAAACGGGCAGAGTTTCCTCTGTTTTTGGACGATCCCGACAACCAAAGTGTCGATTATTATTTCAAAATTCAACAAACAACAACAATATAAATAAGATTCAGGTCAAATGTTAAAATATCATTAAAATCAAAGGTGTCGGTTCGAGTTTGCTTAGTGAATACTTATAAGTAAAAAAAATAAATAAATAAAACACAAAAGAAATAATAGTAATAATGCCGTAAATGTTATACCGTGTCTCGCGAGTAACCCGCGCGGACCAGTTGACTGGTTTGACCGAATCCGACCCGGTTTGACCGTTTGTCTGTCTTGACCAAGTTCACCGACTCCAAAACGAACCGAGCTTGAACCCGAAACGACTGTACCGAGTGAACCCGAACAATTATAACCCGACTGAACCGAAACAAACCCAAATCAAACCTGAAACTGAAACGAGAGCGGAACCGTCATACGGAACCCGAAACCGAACCGAAGAGTCAAAACTCGTACCTGAACCAAAACTCGAGTTAAGACTAACCTGAACCGAAACTGGACCAGCTGAATCGAAATCTGAATCGAATAAAAGCAAAACAGAACCTGGAACTGAACTGAGGACAAACTGACCGGAGCGCCGCCGCCGTCGCTGTTCTCCCCGGGTCGACGCCGTGCGTCGCCGCCGTCCGCCGTCTCTCTCTCTTTCTGCGTCTCTCTCTCTCTCTCTCTCTCACTCACCGTGCGCCGCCACCACTAACGGTGGCCGGCTGTTCGTTCAGCAGAGATGAGGGCTGTGGAGGAGTGGCTGCGCGAGGTTGGGTTGCTGGAAGGAAGGAGGACGCCGACGTGGGAGGTCGCCGGAGCTCAAGTCCGGTCACCGGATTAGAGAGAGAGAGACCGATGTGCGTGTGTTTGTGGCTGCTAGGGTTTTGGGCAGTCCTATTTATTTAGTTAACCTGATTTAATAGTTTCAGAATTTGCACATTTAGTCCCTGTGTTTTGATTAATTTGGTTAGGTTAAGCTATCTTTAAAAGAGCCAACTTAACAACAGAATTAACTAGGTTAGTTTACTCATTTTAAAAATTTAACGAGGTTAACTAGATTATTATAAAAGTAAACTTTTTAAATTGTAAAATTAAGTAATTTAATTAATTAAACAATGAGAAATTAACCATATTTATAACGAATTAAAATAAAGATAAAAGATTTCCGACGATATAATGGATTATAATTTTCGAAAGAGGCAAGCTTCTAAAAATAGATTTTTTTTAAGTCTCGATTACTAAATTAGGAAAGTTATGGAAACACGGAGCGTTACAGTCTCCCCTCCTTTAGGAAATTTCGTTCCGAAATTTATTTAGAAGGAAGACTTGAAAGGGTTTTGGCAAACAGAAGAGGGTTGTTTAAAATTGAAGCTTTGAAGTTTGAGACGACGGAGAATAATTGAGGTATAAGGGCGAACGATTGATCTAATAAACGATTATGAGTATAAGAATAGCATAAGTAACAGATAGACGAAAGTAGCGTGCTAAGAATGAAGTCTCGTCGTGGATAATCGGATATAATGCGTTTGTGAGTTGTTTAATGTTTGTATTAGGTCTAAATAGGTCTGCAAAACACTGAGTTTCTCATGGCACGTTTTACGAAAGTTTGGTAACGCAGTGAAAACACTTATATATAGGAAGTACCAGCGGTGTATCCACCATGTTTTGACCACATTACCACTACAAGAAAAGTGACCATTAGATACTAAATTATTAGGGACTGATATATCAGTCTCCAATACGTAACATTAGAGACTGATTTATCAGTCACTGATAATATTAGGGACTAATTTTTATGCACCATATATTAGTTACTAGAAATCAGTCTCTAATATCTAAACACCTTATTTGAGACTGAATTTCAGTCGCAAATATGTTTTCATGGTATAGCGTTTTGGAAGGACGATTATTGACTACTAAATTTTTGTCTCAAATATGTTCCCTCTATAATGAAAAATGACACATCTATGTTTGAGACTAATATTCTGTCTCCAATATAGATGGAACATATTAGGGACTGAATATAAGTTATTAATATTTTCAAGACAACCATAATTAGGGACTGCTATTCAGTTTTGAATACCTTTTTATGTAGAAAATGATTGGTGACTAATTTTCAGTGTCCAAATATGTTAAAACTTTTTGAAAACTTATTAGGAACTGATTTTCAGTCTCCAAAGTTTTATACAGACATAAGAAACAGTGACTGATAATTAGTCTCTAATAATCGATACAAATCATTGTATTTTAAAGAAGAAATTACGGGCTCAAAATTAGTCCTCATATTTATTGCAACATACGATATTGTGGACTAGTATTTATTTAAGAAAAGATTTTTTTTTTTATAAACAAGCCCAACACGAGCTTCACTTATCAGGCTCCAGCATAGTTAAGTTTGGGCTCGGCTCGGCTTGTTTACACCCTGGTGAATTCGATCAACTGTTATAAAAGAACTAAAGACTGGAAATCAGTCTCTAAAGTACTTGTAAAAACCATATTGGACACTATTATTTAGTGCACAAAGCTTATTTGTAGACATAAGTTCAAGGATAACCAAAACACTATTTAAAAAAAAACATATGCATTATACGTTTAACATAATACATGATATTTCCAAAATTAGTCTAAATGAACATAAAATAAGTGCAAAGTTCAAGATAATACATAATAAAAATTATTAGCATCTAAATCAACCAATTGTAGCACATTAACAACCTTCACATGTCCAAGTAGCACAAGCCTCTAAAACACATCATTGAGCCCAATCCAAACCAAAATCGAGTGTTGTTCAACTTTGCCAAACTTTATTAAATACTACGTGTGATTCCTTCCTTGATAATTAAACTTTTACCTGCAAACATGATATTTATACTAAATGATTAGATAACGTAAAACAATTATACTATTACATATATATTAGTAAGAGACAAGTACTTAGTGAAATTTAAATAATCAAAACTCTTACAAAATTTATAGAATGAACATTATCAATCATCATTGTCTGACTCGTCATTTTCAATTTCATTATTGGGCTTATCAGCATCTGACTCATCCAAATTTGTCTCTGAACCAAAATCTTCCATGCTATGATCAGAATCATCTATTTCATCAGTAATAAAACCATCTATAGTGTCATCAGAATGATGTTGAACATCAATAGTTTCAACAATTTCATCTTCAACATCTTCACGATGAAGGTTGACATCTACTAGCATATCTTCTTCATTCTGATTTTCTGGAATATCCCACAAGTGCCTATGGGTAATTCTTTCAATGATTTTCCATTGTGAATTTGGTTTAAGTATATCATTTATATAAAACACTTGTTTTGCCTGGTTTGCTAAAATGAAAGGATCATCCTTATAAGCATGTCGGGACGTGTTTATGCTTATGAAATGAGGTTCAAATATCACGTGCTTTCTTCGTCGATCAGTATCAAACCATGTGCATTTGAATAAAATAATATGATAACCTCTTATGAATGACAATTCAATGACTTCATCAAGGTATCCATAGTAATCGTCCTCGATATCATTATGAACGCCCGGTACCGTAACTCCACAATTTTGTGTTTGTCTGCAGTCATCGCTTGACTTAACTAAAAATTTTACTCCGTTCACTATGTATCCCCTTTGTGACGAAACTCGACTATCAGGAAGGCAAGACAGTGCATATAACTCCTCATTAATTTGAGATGGATTTAGCACATACATCTCTCGAACCTGTTGTCAATTTTCAACATAGTAATCATGTTATTAGACTGCAGTACAATATCACAAAGTAAAGTAAGTAAAATAGAGTGGATTGTTACTCGTTTTGCAAACCAATCCGGGAATGTAGACTGTTGCATCTCAGAAAAATCTGATGATTCCGGATGTTGATTTTGTAAAATTTGTAAGTGTTCCCTGCCACGTGTAGATAAACTATAAATTTACTAACATGTGACACTTAATACTAATATACAACCAAATATTAAAAAAAAAAACTTACTCTAAGTACGGTTGAACCTCTTGACAATTGTTGAAGATAAACCATATTGCTTTCTTCATTAGATTAGTAGGAAGCATATGAACTTCTTTCTTCCCAATACCTCGACCATTCAATCTAAAAATATCTAACGCAAAGCTTCGAGCATCACTAGAGGTTTTGTCAACATTTCTATCACGTTTATCCAACTTTGATTCAACACCTCGTAAATAGTGTGAACAAAATGTTATAGCTTCCTCAACAACATAACCTTCTGCTATCGAGCCTTCGGGTTTTGCTTTGTTTCCAACATATTTCTTTAAATGGCCAAGGTATCTTTCGATCGGATACATCCACCTTGATTGCACAGGTCCTCCCAAAATTGCCTCTTGAGGAAGATGCACACACAAGTGCATCATAACTGTAAAAAATGACAGGGGAAATATTTGTTCAAGCTTGCACAAAATCTTGACTATATCTTTTTGTAACGCTTCCAACTCTGTGACATGTAATGTGACTTCAGTAAGTTTCTTGAAAAATTGAGACAGCTCCACTATCGCATCGCGAATTTGTTTTGTCATAAAGGGACGAATTGCAATAGGAATGATGCGTTGTATCAAGACGTGACAATCATGTGATTTAAGCCCATATACCTTACCTTCCTCAACACTTACATTTTTAGCTAAATTTCCAGCATACCCATCTGGAAAACGCACTGAGCTAAGTAAATTGCAAAATTGTTTTCTCTCATCTCGAGTTAAAACGTACGAAGCATGTGGTTTAACCCAATGATCATTCTTCCTCACCAAGTGAAGCTCTTTACGTATGTTCATATCTTCCAAATCTAGTCGAGCTTTGTCAGTGTCTTTCGTCTTTCCTTCTATGTTTAACAAGGTTCCTAACACGTTCTCACACACATTTTTCTCAACATGCATCACGTCAATGTTGTGACGAATCAACAACTTAGGCCAATATGAGAGTTCGAAGAAGATGCTTCTCTTTGACCAATTTAAATCGTGTGGGTTCCGTTTTCTTTTTTTACCTCCATGAGCCTTATGTTTTCCATGTTGATGTATAGTGAGATGTTCTAACTGACGTAAGCAATCATCTCCATTGACAGGTTTAGGTGCAAGCCTAGTCTCTTTCTGTCCATTGAAATCTCGTGCTTTCCTCCAAGAGTGATCAAGTGGGAGAAATCTCCTATGGCCTACAAATGCTATTTTATCTCGTATATATATACTACTTGCATCTTCATTGCATATTGGGCATGCCTTGTATCCACTCGTGCTCCATCCGGATAGGTAACCATACGTAGGAAAATCATTAATTGTCCACAGAAGTGCAGCACGCATGTTGAATGTCTGTTTTGATTCGCAATCATATGTTTCAACACCCGTATCCCACAGAAGTTTCAACTCATCTATAAGCGGACGTAAAAATACATCAATATCCTTTCCTGGTGAATCTTTTCCAGGAATCAACAATGCTAACATAAATGAAGCATCGACCATAGACTTCCAAGGAGGCATATTGTATGGTATGAGCACAACAGGCCACATACTATAGGAGAGACTCTTTGCACCGAAAGGATTAAAACCATCACTTGCAAGCCCTAGGCGAACATTTCTAGGATCATTTGCAAAATCGGGAAACGTTGTATCAAAGTGTTCCCATGCCTTTCCGTCAGCCGGATGCCTAAGAACTCCCTCTTCTTTGGTTCTGTATTGATCGTGCCATAACATTTCCTTAGCAGTGTGTCTCGATGCATATAAACGCTTAAGTCTACTTGTGATGGGAAAGTAACGCAAGACTTTTACCGGCTTCTTTCTCCCTTTACTGTTTTCTTCATAACGACTAGTGCTACACACTGGGCAAGTTTGTAAATTTGCATTTTCTTTCCAAAATAATACACAATCATGTTTACACGCATGGATAGATTCGTATCCAAGTCCGAGAGTACGTAAATACTTTTTCGCTTCATAATGGTTCTTCGGCAAGTTTGCGTCCTTGAAAGCCCGACTAAATAAATTCAGAATCATATCCATTGACACATTTGTCATTTTACATGTTACCTTGACATTCATCAACTCCAATAAAAAGCCTAGTACAGAAAACTCATCACACCCTGGGTATAAAGGCTTCATCATATCGACAAATAACTTCTCCACATTTGGGTTATTACGCTGATCAGCACCGTCCCTAAAGTTTTCGGCTTCGGTATTGCCACCCGTAGGAAAAGCATCATCAAGTAACTCACCAACACCGTCGTTTGATTCGTTATCACTTTCTTCAAACTCACTGTTTGTTTCTTCTGTGTCTGTTTCATAACCTGGCAGATGTTCACCATGATATATCCATACATTGTATGTTGGTTCAAAACCATATTGTATGATATGATCAGCAACAACATCGGGAACATGTCTTCTTGCATTCACACAATTTCTACATGGACAATGTATCTGACCTTCAGTATCAGCATATCTTTCAGCCCATTTTGCAAAAGCTATGGCTCCTCTTATGAACTTTGGATCTACTTTATTAGTGATTTTAGTCCAGCTCTTATCCAAATTCATTGTGAAGTCCTGGTTAACAACAAACATGCATAAACTAAGTAGGCTAATAATGAGAGAAAATAAATTATTTAAAATAACTAAAATTTATGTTGGTATTGAAGGAATAATGAAGGGCCGCTGGCTAATAGTAAAACATGTCCTGCAGAGTTGACCTCCCCCATCACTTTGTTCACTATTTTTTAATTGTCTTAATCTTGTATGTTTGGGTTCATTTGACCCGTTACAAATAAGCTTTAGTAGTTAGACCTAATATAATGTTTTTGGGTTCTTTAATTTGACCTGTTACAATTGTTTTTTGGTCATCAGAACCAAATAAAGTTTGACATGTTACTGGGGTGTGTTACCCAGTAAGTGTGTTTGTGTTCTTTCGACCCGTCACAAGCATAATTGCAAATTAAAAGAAATAAAAGTGCAAGGGCAATCTGTGAATTTGCTTTTATTTGGTAATAAACTGCAGATTCTTTGTAACCTGGGACTTGAACGACAGTGCATAATTTTGAAGACCGCTGTTTCAAACTAAGACATTATTTAAGTTCGCTGTTTGGATCCAATACCGTATTTAAGTCCGCTGTTTCAAAGTAAGAAGTATAAAAGTTCGCTGTTTCAAAATAAGAAGTATAAAAGACCTACGCGCGTTACGGACAACTTCGACTAATAATAAAAATATTATATATTTACGACTTCTTACGTTTCGACGCTCGTTACGGACCTGGGTCAAAACGGGTTCGGGTCGAAACGGGTCAATTACCAAAAAAGTTGTTTTGGTTCGGGTCGAAACGGGTTTGGGTTGAAACGGGTCCGGGTTAGAATGGGTTTCGGGTCGGGTCGGGTCGGGTTGGTTAAAATTTGCTTTCATTAAAAAAAGAGAATTGTACATCAAGGGGTTATTTTACTAACTTTCAGGATTACAGTGAAATGTCGATGGCTTATAGACCGTCTCATGCTGATGCAACTTATGACTTTAAATATGGTACAAGATCAGTAGAGGTACATCCAGTTTTTAACAAATACATATGAAGATGTGTTATGCCAATGGACACTTGAATGTTCACACTTAAAACATGTTGATGGATCGTAGGGTGGTGGTCGATCATCAGCTAGAGAGACAATTGGGAGAGTTGTTGCTGGTGCTGTTGCGAATAAAATTCTCAAGGCATATTCAGGAACTGAGGTACGTTGAGTTTTGTTTGTCTATTTACACATTACACATGCAGATACCATATCTTAAATTTTAACCTATAACCAATATATTGCTTGTAAACAACAAACTTCTGGTATGTATAGGTTGGAAACAGCTATCTTCTACAAGGTATAACATCCAAACAACAGACTTCTAAAGCTATTAACTTCAAACAGCGGACTGCGCACTACCTAAGAACGCTTATTATTTTGCAGCCCACCTAGTTTCACTCTTTTGGGGTTCAACTCCCCTATTTATGCAAAAACTCCCTCTAACTAGAATGACTTATTAAATAAATTGAAAACTACATGGCATACTAAAAAAAAGTAAATTACCTTTTGTAGTGCTTAAAGTCAAACAAGTTTGTTGACCAACTGCTGTTGACTTCCCACCTGAAGAATCTACTCCTCCTTATCACTCAATCACCTTGCAAGAGACCTTTGATCGTGATGAATTTCAGCTTCCTGACATGTTAATTAAAATCCTAAATTTTAAATATATAAAAAACACAAATTGTATTTATATAAGAAAATATGTGTATATATAATCTAGAATTCCATTTAATTTATTCAAAACTTACTAGTACAACAGTGGCGTCAAGCTCTAAAACTCGAACACAATCCGTGCGGTGGCGTGAGGCAATGAGGTTCACAGTGACGAAACAGAGGGGTTCAAGTGTTCAACATCAGAAAGCGATGTCGAAGTGATAGCGATTTGATTTCTAATTTGATCGAGTAATGCCTTTGCAAATCGTTGGTCGATTTGTCGAAGTGATAGTAATCTGATTTCTAATTTGAGAGGGTGATACGAAAGAATGACGATTTAGATAAAAAAAAAAAAGAAAACAATTCTAACCAAAGGGTGCCAGTTTGATCGAGTAATGCCTTTTCAAATCGTTGGTCGATTTGTCGAAGTGATAGCAATTTGATTTCTAATTTGAGATGGTGATGCGGAAGAATGACATTTAGATTAAAAAAAAGCAATTCTAACCAAAGGGTGATACGGAAGAAGATGACACAATCTTCACATATATCAAGTTATAATAATATTGTCTTCAAACATTAATATAATATATTAATTAAGTCATAATAAGATAACACAATCTTTACATATATCAATTTATAATAAAAAAAACTAAGTTATAATAAAATCAAATTATATAGTCTGTTATTTTATTATTAAGGTTATTATTATTATATTATAGATTTTATTTATTTAATTTATTATTAAATATTACACAAATAATGGGTTTTACGCCCCGCTTACTGTATGGCATATAATGTATATATGTGTGGGCCATCGGGTGGCAAAAATGAAAGTGCACTAATTTTAACGTTATTTTACTAATTTCTTGAAAATAACGTTAAAAGTTGAGGACGGTTAATCATCCATCATGTGGTGGCGTTGATAGCTGAAAGATAAAAGGGTACATGCACTAATCGGTCTTTCTCCCGATTGCTACATCTTACTTCCTCAGATCCAACCTTTGCTTTGCTTTTGGTGGGATTAACTGAGTATGATGATGATGATAAATAATGGGTTTTTTTAGGCTCGCGGGCTGATGCTTGATAAGTGAAGCTCGGCTCGGGCTTATTTACTAAACAAGCTTATTTTTAGGCTCGAACTCAAGCTCATTAACAGTAGCTCAGTTCGTTTACCCTCTAGTCACGAGTGATTGGATTTGACTAAGTTTGACTTTGATTAATGAAGTCTAACTTTGGTTGACCAATATAAGTCGTAATGAGTTACAATGACTCATGTAACAACTGATGGTCAATGAGGATTAGTTTTAGTCAATGAGGATTAGTTTTAGTCAATGAGGACCAGTTATAGTCGATGTTGTCTATTAGCAGCAATATCGCTTGATGATGGTTAAACAAAAGAACTAAAGGTTGCTGGCAGTTAACCTTGATAAAGTGATACGTTATGAATCATTTAGATATATATGACTTAGTTTAACTCGTATTATATATGTAAGCATCTCCCTGTTAAAAGCTTTTGAATTAGATTTTTTTGTCAAATATTTATTTGGGTCTCAAAAAGTTTTAAATTTATTCTTCTACCTTCTATTATGTTAGGATAATATTTGTAAACATAAAGAGGCGGCCATGGCTAGATTGAATACCGAAGGAACCATCGTTACTACTGCTATGGAACACGACGTGGAGAGAAAAGCCATCAAAAGTGTATGTGGCAGGGCTAAAACAATACAATCAGCATGGGAGGTAGGTGTTGGTCCTGTGTTAAGGAAAAAAGATAACTGGATGAAATCGGCAGTGGAATCTTCTCAACGAGATTCAACTGAGAACGAAGATTTGAGAAATGAGGTTACTGAACTCAAGGAGGAATTGAAACAGAGTAACGAAAAATACGAAAGAGTGACAGAGTTCTTGAGCCGAAAATATCCAGATTTCGAGAGCACAATATCTACAAATGATGCTGGTGAAGATGATGGTTTGAATGGACTACACAACGAAAGTGACAACACTATCTAGGCAGTTAGTTAAGACGTTTATTACTTTTTTTTTCTCTAATACTCTTCTAAATTTCAGAATTGTTGAAGTGGTGTTATTTTGATTTTCATTGGCTACTGTTATGACATTAATGCTTGAGTTTATTGTGAATTTAAGAAAGCTAGAATTATTTTGACGAATAATATTAATGTTGTGTTAATGAGAATGGTTTAATATATAAAACTATAAATTCTATCGGGGACTACTTTTTAGTCCTAGAATATAGTTGTTAGGAATTGTAAATACATGTTAGGGACTCAACTAAAATTGTATTTGCAACTATTTTTCAGTATGTAAAAATCCATATTTAAAGTGACACATAGTATTAGAGACTAAAAGATAGTCACTAAAAAAGATATTTGGGACTAACTTAAGCGACTAATTTT
Source organism: Helianthus annuus (assembly GCF_002127325.2). Classification (NCBI taxonomy): domain Eukaryota; kingdom Viridiplantae; phylum Streptophyta; class Magnoliopsida; order Asterales; family Asteraceae; genus Helianthus; species Helianthus annuus. Next base: position 73,541,409 of record NC_035447.2, on the reverse strand, counting down.
CAGACCCTAAATAAACATATTGGAGACTAAAAATATTTGTTATCTTAAACTGATTATCAGTCCCTAAAAGTACATATTAAGTATTAAAATAACATAGTATGTGAGACTAATTTTTAGTACTTAATAGAAGCATATTAAGGACCAAAATCATGTGGTACTTGACACTAATTTTTAGTCTCTAAAACATCTTATTGGATACTGATTTGACATGGAATCACGAACTTAACAAAACTTATTAGGGACAATACAGACATGTTTATAGGACCGATTTTCAGTCCTTAAAGTAATACGCCTGGGACTAAACTATCGTAGTATCCGAGACTAATTTTTTAGTCATCGAAGAAATGCATCGGGGACTGAAATGACATGGTACCGGGAGGTAAGTTTAGGACTGAATTTTTATGTATCTGAGACCGACTATTAGTCCTGTTTGGTGTTGTACAATAGGGACTGATTCTTAGTTGTTAAAACTAGTATCTAGTACTAGGTATCCAGGACTGGCTGGGGACTGGCAAATCAGTCCTTGATAACCATTAGGGACTGATTCTAACGCATCAGATACTGATTTTTCAGTCCCCAAAAGTCATTTTTTTGTAGTGTACGTCTGTTCCGTATTTGGTGCTATGTTACGTTCCGTGTCTTACCATACACAGTAGTACACTCTAGGGTTCTCATACGCCTATCACTATAATCCCGTGTGCACCCGTGATTATATTGATCGTCGCATGATCCGCTTAGCTTGTACTAGTTGTGTATGAATTTGGGTAGGTACGCTAAAAAAAATAAGAATGTATGCGTAGAAGAATAAAGTATGAGCAAGTCCATGCCAAAGTATGTAAGGGACCCACGCAAGCGAATCCCTCGGATTACGCTCGCGTATAGGTACGAATGTATGAATCATGTGTATGAATGAAAGCACAAGCATAAGTATAAGTTTAAATATGAATAGGCACGTAAGTATGAGTATCAACGTAAAACGTATGAGTATAAGTAAAAACACGAAACATATGAGTATAAGTATAAATACAATTATAAGTATATGCGTAAAATGTATTGTTATGAATATGAGTGTGAGGGCGAGTACGAATACCAATGATTGCGTATATCGTATTAATTGATAACATAACAAATTTAAGCATGTAAAAGTGCTCAAAAGGTTGAGCGTGTAAATACGAATGATATAACTGGATTTGTCGCGATGCAACGACTAAAAATGTGTATGATGATATGCATGTATAGTTGTTTAAATGAAACGTTGAGTTTATCGAATCAAAATTAGATTGAGCTTGGTTTGAAAGGTAGAGTATAGTTTGTATATGTAAAGGAACATAAAGTACTCATTGGTTAAGCATAATGTATCTTGTAATGAATGGAAATGCTACTTTCATGTAAAAGAGGGTTATGAAATTTGAAGATGGTCGGTCCCCATGAAGTCTGCTTGCCCACGTGTTTGAAATTTGAATGACTAATTAAGTGGTGTAGAATAAAGTTTTCGAAAATTATAGGTTTGCCTCAATTGCTTCAAAACAAGAAATTTGAATTTTTTTTGGAGGTTCTTTTGAAAACGTTGATCCTTAAAAAGGAAATTAGCAAACCCGACCTAGTGGTTATTGAAAAGAGTTTTTTTTTTTTTTTAACAATTGATTTATTGACGTTGAAAAGCATATTTGGTAAAACAATCACATAACATCTATAAGATCTTATAAGTAATTGGGAAAGGTTAGTTTGATTTCGATTAAGAGTGGAAGTCTCTAGTATGATGATATAATGTGAACGTGTTTTAGTTAATAAATCGGATGTGAAGTTCATGGGCAAGAGATTCATTAGACCGATTAAGTTGATAGGTAGCATTTCGTAAGGTTTGGAAAATCCGGGTACTAAAACATTTTAAGATATGATTAAAAATCTCGTGTATATGATTTATGTGAAATATATAATGGAAATAAGAATACGTTTGATAAAATTATAAATTTTGAAAATCGCATAAGTAGGGATTTGATTAATGGTGAGCAATTTAGGTATAAGATATGATCGAGTTGCATAATAAGGCGTTTTAAAAGAACGTTTTGTTAACGCTCACCTAGGTAAGGGAATCACCCCTAACTCGTTGGTGGGGTCGTCGTTTTAAGGAAAAGGGGAGTGGAGTTAATCGTCAAGGTAAGGAAATCACTCCAATCTTAATGATATGTCTCCACTCGTCGTTACAAGGAATATGAATTTAAATTATATGAAATCATGCATATATATAAATGTGTGGAAAAGGTTCGATATGTTATGGGTGTGAAAAGAGAAATCGAAAGTAAACTCGAGTTTGAAAGATTGCATCATATAAATAAATAATAGAAACACATGTTTGATCAAATTTAGGATGGTTCCAAAACGGAACTTTGACTAACCAAAGTGGTCGAAAAGTCTTTTGAATTTGAGGAGCATGCTTTGGCCTAATATGTAAAATACTCTCGCCGACAAGTCGGTTAACGGTATTTACCCTTCCGGTTACTACATGTCCCAAATCAATCGAAATTTCGAGACTTGGCGGAATTAAAAAAAAATATCAAGGAGTGGAACTAGTCGCCAAGGTGCGGGTTTCACCCCTAACTTGACGATTTCGTATCCTAAGTGTGGTTGGTACTCGTCGGGTCAAAATTTAGTTTCGACATGTTGACAAGGGTCCACTAGAATTTGAAATTTGAGAATTACCATTAAGATGTGGATTTCACTCCTAGCTTAATGGCGATATCTCGTGTAAAAAGAAGAGTAGATAGATAGAGAGTCGTTCACCAAATTGTGGGTTTCACGCCTATTTTGGTGAAACCGTCTCGTTTGTGTATTATGAGTGTTTTCGGATTTAGAAATATCGAGTAAAATGCATGAGGGAAAGAATATGTTAAAGGAATAAACAAACAAATATAAACGCACGATGAAGCATATCGAGAATAGCACATAATGAGTGGGAAAATAAAACATGTATTAGCACATAATAAGGCAAGTGTAGCATGTCAAGTGTTAACACATAAGCGACATATATGCTTAAAAGATCAAAAGAGAATAACTAAGAGCAAATAAGGTAGCATGCAAGTAGTTTCAAGTAAAACATAAGTATAAAGCTCTAAAACTATAGACTAGGTTAAAGCATTCCTACTTTTCCTAATTCCCTATAGTTATGGCTCTGATACCAATCTGTCACACCCCAACCAATGGCGGAAACATCGGGATGAGACGAAGTGTGAAGATTGCTCGAGACATCATAACGCTAATAATTGTGACAGGTATTTAAATAATCCGATTTCATTTCATAACTTCAAATAGTCAACATTACATAAACTCAAATGACAACTAGTTCCAAAAGTAATACATAACAACATAAGCAAAATTTGATACAACATATTAACCTCAACGTCTATATGTATATCTAGGCATCAACGCTACTTCTTTTTATAGCATCGTCATCATCAACCTGTAACATGTTTAAAAATACAATTCAATGCAAAAGCAAAGGCGAGTATACAAGTTTGATACATACATAGCAAAAGATAAGTTTTAAACAATTCCTCATAGCAAGCATGTGATTCAAGATAAACATCTAAACGTGGTATGTGTCTAACATATCAAACCAAGGAAACGCAATATGCTCATGACATAACCGAAGATAAAGAGGCGGGTCGTTAATCCTATAGCGCTACATATGTCACGGTTTGGCTCGTACGAAGTTAATGATAAATTCAACACATAAGATTAATCCAAGTTTAAAGCATCAAGCCATCACGTATACAAGCATGTTATAGGAATGTTCATGTGTTTAAGCAAAATGTTCATGTGTAAGTTTGTTGATAGATAAACATGTTACACCCCAAAAGTGGTAAAAGTAAAAAGGGGAATACGAGTATACTCACATAATTGCTAAGTCTTCCGATTATCCAAATGTTGACGAGTGTGCGAGTTTAGGAGGACGGAGCACCGAGGTCACCCTATATTGGCAAACGATGGTGCATGAGTAAACGGGATTATGACGGAGGATTTGAAGTGGGATTTAAGGTATATGTAGTTTATACAAATGTATATTTATATAGTTTAAGTAAAAATTTATATAGTTTATATAGTTTAAGTAAAAATTCTCAACTAAGTCTATCGAGAGTATTGTTGAAATGTTGTCAAAATAACCATACCTTTATATCTATTTTATAAAATTTTAAAGAATTTGATAGATTTCGATTTATAAAGCTATCGCGTTTTGGTTTACGGAATTTAACGAAAAACGGGCAGAGTTTCCTCTGTTTTTGGACGATCCCGACAACCAAAGTGTCGATTATTATTTCAAAATTCAACAAACAACAACAATATAAATAAGATTCAGGTCAAATGTTAAAATATCATTAAAATCAAAGGTGTCGGTTCGAGTTTGCTTAGTGAATACTTATAAGTAAAAAAAATAAATAAATAAAACACAAAAGAAATAATAGTAATAATGCCGTAAATGTTATACCGTGTCTCGCGAGTAACCCGCGCGGACCAGTTGACTGGTTTGACCAAATCCGACCCGGTTTGACCGTTTGTCTGTCTTGACCAAGTTCACCGACTCCAAAACGAACCGAGCTTGAACCCGAAACGACTGTACCGAGTTAACCCGAACAATTATAACCCGACTGAACCGAAACAAACCCAAATCAAACCTGAAACTGAAACGAGAGCGGAACCGTCATACGAAACCCGAAACCGAACCGAAGAGTCGTACCTGAACCAAAACTCAAGTTAAGACTAACCTGAACCGAAACTGGACCAGCTGAATCGAAATCTGAATCGAATAAAAGCAAAACAGAACCTGGAACTGAACTGAGGACAAACTGTCCGGAGCGCCGCCGCCGTCGCTGTTCTCCCCGGGTCGTCGCCGTGCGTCGCCGCCATCCGCCGTCTCTCTCTCTTTCTGCGTCTCTCTCTCTCTCTCTCACTCACCGTGCGCCGCCACCACTAACGGTGGCCGGCTGTTCGTTCAGCAGAGATGAGGGCTGTGGAGCAGTGGCTGCGCGAGGTTGGGTTGCTGGAAGGAAGGAGGACGCCGACGTGGGAGGTCGCCGGAGCTCAAGTCCGGTCACCGGATTAGAGAGAGAGAGACCGATGTGCGTGTGTTTGTGGCTGCTAGGGTTTTGGGCAGTCCTATTTATTTAGTAACCTGATTTAATAGTTTCAGAATTTGCACATTTAGTCCCTGTGTTTTGATTAATTTGGTTAGGTTAAGCTATCTTTAAAAGAGCCAACTTAACAACAGAATTAACTAGGTTAGTTTACTTATTTTAAAAATTTAACGAGGTTAACTAGATAATTATAAAAGTAAACTTTTTAAATTGTAAAATTAAGTAATTTAATTAATTAAACAATGAGAAATTAACCATATTTATAACGAATTAAAATAAAGATAAAAGGTTTCCGACGATATAATGGATTATAATTTTCGAAAGAGGCAAGCTTCTAAAAATAGATTTTTTTTAAGTCTCGATTACTAAATTAGGAAAGTCATGGAAACGCGGAGCGTTACAATTAGACTGGACACAAATCACAAGCATATCCGACGAAACCTTAGTGCTATAACCCCAATCTGTACTCGACGAAACCTTAGAGATTCGTCATCACCCTTGCTCGACGAAACCTTAGAGTTTCGTCGCCGAGGTAGTTTCGCCAGAACGGGCTTCGGCCCAAACGAGGCCCAAACATGTCTTGGTTATATTTGAACGTAATACGTTAGTTAGAAAACCCTAGACCCACTCTAAACTTGCCGAAAGCAGCAAACTCTCTCTCGAAACATCATCTCTTTGGATTAACAACCCTAGCGACTGTATCAAGGTTAGTGTTTATTGGTTCATTTAGATCTATTATCCGATCAGTCGATGTTGTATTGCAATGATTATGTGTGAATACTTGGATCTTAGGTGCGAATGTTCATCGTCCGACAATCGTGTTATGTGATTCGGATGAATCTTCTTATGTTTTTCTCATGATTACGATTTGAATAGATTGATGATCAGATGTTTATTTGATAACTGTTATGACTATGATAATCATTGATTATACGGATTGTGAAGGCACTTTTTGCATGTTAACGGTGATTGAGAACTGTATGATTGGTAGATGATTATGATGAAACTGTTGATGATGATTAGGGTTTAAGAAACTGTCAAAACAAGTAACCATTGAACCTGTAACTGTTGCTCGGCGAAACATGGCCTCTCGTCATAACCCACATCGACGAAACATGGGGGTTTCACCGACAAGCATGTCGACGAAACTCTCTAACCTTTCGTCATCCACCATGTCGACGAAACACTAAGGTGTTTCATCGTTTAAGGTTTCGCCGCTTAATAGTTGGATCACAACAGAATGTGGCTATCATGTACAGGGAGCTCGAATGATTATTAAACCGTCTATTAATAATGTTAGGTGGTAACCGAGGAACTTCACATGAACAGTAGGATGTGAGGTTACATAAATTGCATGGCTTGGTTGATGAATGCTTATGTTATTATAAATCATATACTTACCATTAATGATGGTCAACTATGATCAAGGAAACATGAATTGATTCTTACGCATAATACACTTAACTGCTAAGCATTGTTACGAAGCATACATGTAAGCTGTGGATATGAATGAGTTATATGACGACTATGTGTTATTCGGTGATCGTTGGTTGAATACACACTATGACTTTTATTTAAACGTGAACCTTGCGAATGTGAAACTTACTACGCCTGCATGAATACCGTAGGATCTGATTGATTTATTGTGTGCGGGTAATTAAATACAAACCGAGCAAACCAAGGTGAGTTCACTGCTCTTTTCCAAGCATGCATCCCGGGGAGGGATATTGGGTAATGTTGCGGGGAGGAATGTCAGGTTAATGGGATGTTTGTTATTACTCATTTCTATCATATAAGACCCCTTACATCTACCGATAGTTGCCGGGGAGGCAACGAGGTTATTAGTTGATAACGCTATTAGGTTTGGCACCCTCACACCGTACCGGGGAGGACGGGCGTGAACTAATTACCTTAACGCATGACCAATGTTTTGATAGAGACATTGGGGTTGGGCAAATACATCTTGTAGCCATTGCGGTAATCGAGTTAATAACAACATCAAATCAAATTGTTTAACTGTTTTATACACATATCTGGCAACGAAACGCGTTAACAAAACTTTGAACTCACCAGCATCGTCTGACACACTTGTCTGCATGCTTGCAGGTCGTTAGATTCTTGATGCGGACTTGCTATCTGGGAGTGCTGGAGTGATCATTGGTCAAGACTCTTGGATACTTACTTCATTGACTATGAACACATGTTTTGAAACAATTGAATTACTGATTACATTTTGATTCCGCTGAATATTTACTTTGGTTTAAACTTATGACTTGAATTTACATTTCGAAATGAATGGATTGTTTTATTTAAATATTAGGCGTAGTTCAATGTGATTGGTGGCTAGGATCCTGGTACGTCACACGTTCTGCGGTGTTTCCGCATGTGGTATTTTGTGGGTGTGACAGTGGCGGCCTCCTATTCGCTGTCCACCGCCATGTCATAGCGGGTGTTTGAATTTTGTTTTTTTTAATAAACTGCTAAGCCACGCCCCCAACCCAAGCCCCGACATACCCCACGGACACGTCACACACTGGTGGGGGGGCTCCAACTCCACGTGTCAACTCATGCCCCCAACCCAAGCCCCACCATACCCCACGGTCTTATAACCAACCCTAGACTGGAACCACAAAGGTCCAAGCAAGCATAGAAAATAAATCTAGACAATTATTTCACCCAATGTTTTAAAAACCGGTTTTTAAATCATATCGGGATGGGCTAAAAATGGTTCAAGTGGTAGAACCGGGTTATAACGGATGGTTCAACCGGGTGAACTAGTTAACTCTAAAATTTCATAGAGACACATACATGAATTATAATGACAAAACTCACCAGTTTTTATTTTTTTCAAACTGACATAAATTATAATATAACTATTATAATGCCCTCTTTCGCTTTCAAGTTTCAAAATACAATCTCTCACAGAACATTGCTTTATCCATATAGACATACATACATATGGAGGGAGAGAGATACATACATCAAGTTGCTTCAAGTCTGTCACTTTTTGACCCACTTGTGGATCTATTTACACCCAAATTTTTTATTGAAATAAGTAAACTGCCGACAAAGATGGAACTGGAAGCATAATGAAGATGGAGTGATGAACCGATGAAGATGGAGTTAAATCTTGTGGATGAAGTGATGAACCGTAAGTGATGATGGTTTTGAATATTGATTGACGGTATATGTATGTGATGGAACTCCGGAATACTAAAAACCCAAATTAAAATAACCATGGGCCGGTGCTGGTATTATGGTTTAAACCGGTATACCGGATTTTACCGCCGGTACGAATCTTATGTCGTTTCACTTATTTACCGGGATGTTTCGTACTGGATTTGCATCCGACACTAGTAATAGCGGTATAACCGGCCGGTATTTACCGATTTTTAAAACATTGATTTCACCTAAACATACTACCCCTTTCAACATGACAAAACAAACAAATAAAAATGCAAATAAAAATACAAACTTAAAACAAGTCTTCAATCTTCAAGTCCAATTCAACAACCATATTCAAACCAGCAACGACTTTCCAGTTTTCACGATCCAAGTTATTCCCAGCACACCCCCACCAATCCCACACCAATAAACAACATTAACCCAACCATTGACAACAGTCCAAGTTTGGTTAAGATAAACGTATTAATTATATGATTACATATGTTTTGTGAAATAAGCATTTTTTATAATAGAGTAAACTTCTGTTTTGCTCCCTGTGGTTTGGTCATTTTAACGGTTTTGCTCCAATAGTTTAAAAATAGCCATTTTCCTCCCTGATTTTTCAAACTTATCTTCATTTTGCTCCCAGCCTCTAACTCCATCAGGGAGGAAACTGGCGACAAACTCGAAAGATTAGGGAGCAAACTGGCGACAAACTCGAAAGACCAGGGAGGAAAATGGCTATTTTTAAACTATTGGAGCAAAACCGTTAAAATGACCAAACCACAGGGAGCAAAACGGAAGTTTACTCTTTATAATATTTATACAAGGTACGTTTGTGTGTATTGTAAGAAATAATCAATAGTATTTACTGAAAAAAATGGGGACTATGTTCGAATACTGTCATTTTAAGTAACAAAGCTTGTTTGAAGTGATTGATTCTTAATCTGTTTTTAAAATAATTTCGATAATTAAAACTTTTTTAAGGACTATAGATATTTTGCCCCTGAAGACTCAAGAACTAGAAGCTCGAACTAGGACATGGATGAGTCTCAGGATGATTGTCTGCAACCTATATAAGTAATAAGATTACAGAAAGAAGAATACACCGTTAGCCTTGTCACAGGAAGGAGGGGAGCCTCACTGTGACCAAGCTCGGACGTGAAAATAAGTATGAGGAGAAGTACAAGGTGAAGTTAGTGAGAGAGTAGAAGAGTCTAGAGAGAGAAAGTACTGATTACCCTTTTTTGAGTCTTAAGTGGAGTATTTATACCTGTGGGAATGCTGACGTGGTCCGAGTAGTTATGGCCGGACCAGTCATTGTCAGGCGGTTATGGGTGTGGGCCTAGAGTTAGTTACAAAAGATTTTCTTGGTCGGACGAAGCATAAAGTTCATGCTTATATGTTTCTGGTTCGGTCCGTCGACTCGAACGTTGCCTCATCAGCCCCCAACAAGAATCGAACTGAAAGACCTCTTTTTTTCAAGACTAGCGCTCTACCACTGAGCTTTAGGGCCTGTATGTTCCCTTTAGCAATATCACAAGTATAGGGTAAAGTTCTTGTACAAATAATCTTAACATACTAAACATACAAATTGAAGGAAAACTCAAAAAGACAAGGTGGCATTTTTGTAATTATCAATAACTATCAAAGTTACTCTACAAATATACCTAAAAAAACCTAACCACTCCCCCCACCCCCAAAAAAAACCTAACCCCCCCCCCCCCCAACCCAAGCTAAAATGCTAAAAACTAAACCCCCAAAAAACCTAAAAAAATCTAAAAAAAATAAAAAAAAACACACAAATTATTTTATTTTTTTTTTATTAAAAAATCGCTACTTTTAGTAGCAGCCAAAATTTTTTTTTTTTTTTTTTTTTTTTTTTTTGCTAACGAAATGTAGCGATTTTTTAATAAAAAATGTTAAAAAAAAATTGTGTTTTTTTAGGTATTTTTGGTTGTAACTTTGATAGTTGGTGGTAATTACAAAAATGCCACCTTGTCTTTTTGGGTTTTCCTTCAATTTGTATGTTTAGTATGTTAAGATTATTTGTATTTGATCTTTTGCCCACAAGTATAATCTTCAGATAATTAAACTATAAGTGAAAAATTTTAAAACTTTTTCGGACCTCTTTTAAGTTTTTGGCCCTAAACCGTCACCCGCTTAGCCTATACTCAGGGCCCGCCCAGATTATAACGAACCAAACCAATAATAGCCAAAATTGAATTCCAGCTATTAGGATTTAAGGCCCAATGTAGGCCCAACTCAAACGCGGTTTTCGGCCTACAAATCCCCATTACTCAAATATCTTCGTGAAAGCATCTTTTTCCCCCAAATCGAACCTCTGGTTCTCTTCTCATCAAACCCTAATTCTACCCCCAATCAGATCTCTTCAATCTATATTTACAAATCGCTACAAGATCTATCCCCCTTTGTTCTAATTTCTCTCTTCGTCTGCCTACGTTTTCTGCAATCGATTTACTGAATTGTTTCGTGCATATTGTCGTTCAGGTAAGCAGCTTTCGTATATTGATCTATTTTTTGCATACAGAATCATAAACGATGAATATAATACGTATCGATTGAATTGATTTGTTTTGTTTTCTTCGCGATCTGTTGTAGGTTAGATTATAGAATCTCTTTTGTTGCAATTGTCTTAATCTATGAGCCACAAGTATTTGTGCATATATCTGTATGTGTGTATACATGCTCAGCTATTCACTTGTATATGTGTGTATATATATCTTCAGTTATTACTTGTATATAGGTGTGTATATGTGTGTGTGTATATATGTTCAGTTATTCACTTGTGGCCTCTCTTAAGATCTGGTTATTCAACCAATTTGGGGGAAACGTGTTATGGTGATATTGTATCTCTTAAAATACCTCGGAATTAGGGATCTATAATTTGATACACTAGTTACTAATAGTCAGGCTATTTTATGATCACTACTTGTATGAAAAATTGTATATCTACTTAAGTTTAATGATTCGTAGATGATGTTGGAATTCATTAACAAATGCAGTAGAATTAGAATATAATTTGGTAGTAAGGTTTTGCTTTTACAGTTACATGAATTTATATTTTTAAAAGTAAGGTTGCCGAGTCTGGTTCGCGATAGCATTGTTTTGTTTGCAATCTCTTGTAGGGTAGTTTTTATAATCTTATTTTGTTTGCGTATATCTATTCGGTTATTCAGTTGTAGCGTCTTTTAAGACATGGTTATTCAATTAAGTTTTTTTTGGGGGGGGGGGGGGGTCCTGTTGTGGTGATATTGTTTTTGTTAATAATCTAGAAACTAGAAATCTGGGATCGTTAATTTGGTACGCTAGTATTCATGCTATCATATGACTACAATTGTTATGAATTTTTTTATCTACTAAAGTGTGATGATTCATAGAGGATGCTGAAATTTATGAACAATTTTAGTAGAATTAGAATATATTTTTTTTAACATATCCATTCACATGATATGATTGAAAACAAAACATGGTGAACTGGTGATTGACTAGAATTTTCTTTTACAATTACAGGAAATATATTTCTGAAAGTAAGGTTGCAGAGTCTGATTTGCAATGGCATCGTTGGATATGTCACTTGATGATATGATTAAAAGCAGGCGAACTGCTGAGAGAGGTAGGGGTCGAGGAGGTAGGGCCCGCCGTGGGCGAGGACCTACAGGACCACCTCGTAAAGGCCCACTCAGGGTGAATGCTCGGCCATCAGCCACTACCATTGCCAAGGCAAGCACACGATTATGGACATCTTTTGCATTTGATTGAGAATCTGATTTAAAAAACACAAACTTCTGGTGGTTATAAGTTTCTAACATCTTCTTTTCAAATTTAAACGTGAGGGGTAATTGACAGTATGATGTTCATGGAGAAGTTCATTCTCGCTTCACTTCCAAAGTATTGTCATTTTATGACTTTCATGGATCCTGATTATGGGCTGTACTCAGGATTTTGCAATAATTTGTTTGATGAAATCAGAGGTTTTATAGTGCTATTTGATGGGGCTTCACTAGTTTCTGTTACAAACTGATTGAACTCTCAACGGTTTGGGGATGTCATATTCTCGTCTTTGTTCATTACCATTTAGTTGTGGTTGCTTTAGTTTCGATTAATGGTTGTCTGGAAGGGGAGTTTATGACGCATCTTATAGCTATAATTTGGAATCTCTCATGGGTGAGATTTCAATTAACGTTCTAGTTTATGGAGTTTTGGAAAGGAGATTCTTTCACTGAACTTACGAACTGGAGCTCTCTTCTGGTAAATATGCACACATTTTATCAGTGGGTGTAGTCTTCAACTCCCGACTATCTTTACTCATAGCTTGATTTCTGTCGGTGTTAAGATACGTTATCTTTTTAACATTTTAACCTAAATTCATTTCTTAGTTTGAAAACCCTCCGGATATATACTCGAAGAATGGTGAACTTTTTTATATTCTGTCTTTATAGTATTATGCTGACATGTATACGTCCCTACTGGCACCAGTCTTTTCGCAGACCCATGAATTTGCCATGGCAACGTGACTTGTTGGAAGAGAGCCTAAAAGCAGCAGGTGTAAACGGATTGGATAACGGTGCTAAATTATATGTTTCTAACTTGGACAGTGGTGTGACTAATGAAGATATAAGGGTACAACTTTAGCATTGTGTTTTTGGTTGGACCTCATGTGTTCTGTTATATTGGGCCTTATCTTGACGTTACTTTGTTATTGATTTTTTGAAAACTTAGGAATTGTTTTCTGAGATCGGGGAGCTGAAAAGATACGCAATTCATTACGACAAAAGTGGCCGACCAAATGTAAGTAATTTAGTCATTTATTGTGTTTTAAAATTCTAAGGTTTTATTTTAATGGCATGAGTGGAGGGTTGTATCACGGGGATTGTAGTGTGATTTTGAAATTATTCTTGTGTTCAGGGAACAGCTGAAGTAATGTTTGCTAGAAGAAGCGATGCATATCAAGCGCTTAAACGTTATAACAATGTACAATTGGATGGGAAACCTATGAAGATTGAGATTGTAGGCTCTAAGTCAGACGTCCCTCTTTCACCTCGGGTGAACTTGGTTGGAGGTGTAAACGGGCAGAGGACCGTTGTCATGATGTATGTGACTAGTACCACTTCTCTGACCACTTTTTTGTATATGATTTGCATTGACATGTATTTATTAGTTTGAAGTGTTACATAACACATTAACACATAGGCGTATTATATATTATGTACCACACATACCGGTTCGGAGCTTGTGCACGACACACATTGACATATGCATGTTGGTTTCTATTCTATAATGGTTTTATCCTCCTGTTAGGCCTGGAGTGGCTCGTGGAAGAGGAGCTGGTGGATTTAATCGTACACCTGGGTGCGTGCATTTAACTTTGACTTGTGGAAGCCTAATGTCTCACGACTTGTTATTTTCTTATTTTCTATTAATCATAAAGCTTGTTTGAAACAATTCATGTGTGTTGATTTTATCTTATTTGTTGCATTATGCTTTGTAGTCAGAGAACCCGTGGTGGTATAAAGAACAGCCGTGGTGGTGCCACACTGAATGGACGTGGCGGCAGTGCTGGGCGGGGCCGTGGTCGTGGGCGAGGACAAAGTGGTGGTCGTGGGCGTGGTCGAGGGAGGAAGCCAGCGGCGGTTGACAAATCTGCTGATGAACTTGACAAGGAATTGGAGAACTATCATGCCATGCAGACTTAAGTATTCATGTTAGGTTTGGAAGTAAATCAGAGATACAAGTAGCATGAGTTTGTAGAAAAATCCTTATGTGGTTTTCCCTTTGGTCTGTTTTATGTTTGGTTGCTGACTTTGATCTGTATTTTATGCTTGCAAAGTGTTGGCATTTCATACTTTTTTTATAGCTGAATTATGGCTTGTGTTCAACCTAACACGAACCTGAAAATTATACGCAAGTCTGGACAGACAAAGTGAGGTTCAAAAAAATTCTCATTACCTGCGACTTAATCATGAACTTTTATAGCATATTTTATGGGTGATGTGATAAAAGATTCTCATTACCTGTGACTTAATCATGAACTTGTACCAATTTATATGTTTACAAGGTGTAATTGTAATAAGTTCAAAAAAACTTTAAAAGGCCTGTTATGTTATATGAGTTTTGGTTTTGTGTTAAAAGCCTTAAATTAATCTTTTAGCCGGTCCAAAACCTTAAAAAATCATCAATGCAAGGTGATAAATGCATTTATAATTCACACGAACATTTTTACCAATGCTTATATTTCCAAATCATCACCACTTTTACATTCATTTTTAATAATTAAGTTATTTATATCAATATACATTTTTTATTTTCGTATTATTTATATCGAAAGTTATAAAAACAAAACATTAAACTTCTAAACACGAACATTAATATTTAATATATACGTATCTAAAACTTTTGTATTATTTTTTTTATTAAAGTAACATTAATAAACTTATGTTTTAAAAAAAAAACATTACATATTTTTGTTAACTTGTCTAATTACTATATTTGAAATAAAAAATAAAGTTATACAAGTCACTAAAACTTACAATGTACAACTTATTTACACATATCAAAATAAATAAAAACAAGAAAAGACTAAAATAGGGTGTATTACACTTTTCGTCATTTATATTTGTATCAGATTGCAATTGATAACCTTTAACTTTAATAATTACAGTCACAATCCTTACAACGACTTCACCAACGAGTTAGGGGTGATTTCCTTACCTCGGTGATCGTTACCAATTCTCCTTTCTCGAATAAACTTTATCCTTGAGTTAGGAGTGATGTCCACATCTCAATGGAAAATTTAAATCGTAACTCGACCACTTTAACGACAATCCCCTGATTTGAAACTTATACTTAAACCTTTTATCATTATGTCAATTTTTTTTCACTTACGCATGAATCTCAAGTACTATTGATTTATCCAAACGTGTTACTTACCCTACAATCTATTTACGTAAATCACATACGCAAAATTCTTAGTCATGCTTTAAAACATTTTCTTACCCAACTTTCTGAGTTTACAAAATATTACCTATCAACCTAGTCGGTTTAATGGATTTCTTGCCTATGAAATTTTTATTTGAACCGAACACTAAAACATACTCACATTATACTATTATCCTTAAAACACTTTGTTCCCAATAGGGAACCAATGAAACTTTCACTCACATACGTACAAATCTTTTAGATGTCGCTTCGTTAACCTCACTCAGTTGGTAAACATAATCGATCCGTCGTCAACCTAACCAACAAATGCAAATAGCCTATCCATACACCCTCGAGACTTCGATTTTCGACAGTAGATCCTAACTTAGAACTAGCTCTCCTGCCAGAAGATTCATCAATGCCTCAGAACAAGAATGAATCTCTTACAACCCTTGCCTATACTCACAACCCAAGAAACCCAATACAAACCATACCTAGAGAAACTCCCAATATCTATGATCGGTAATTTACTCGTACACCGTGCCACGAACACCAAAGAGCCGAACCTATAAGCATTTAGTCGGAGCCTAACACCTTACCATCAAACTACCATTCAATCAACTTATCACAATCGTCGGTCAAACTCACTCCCAATACATACATTAGACATAGTAACCACAAACATACACGCATATACCAACAAAGTTCGACTATCTATAAGTTCATTTTGCTAAAATTCTTTTCAAAACCAAAGTTCTCCACAGGAATTTTTGAAACACAACTTTTCTTATTTCGATATAAAATACTTTCAATAAAGCCAGCTGAACCAACAGAAGAGGAACTTGTTATGCTTTAATAGCAAAAACAATCTTTTACACAAATTTCAAATCCATTTCCTTCATATTCTAATTCCTATACAAATTCCAGTTTCATTTCCAAAACGTTCCACGAACCAAACGCCACGCAATTTTAAATCTAAGCACGTGGGCAAGAAAATTTCATAGAATCGAACAAACTACGACATACGCGAATCCTAATTTTTGAAACAATAGTAGCATTTCCTTTTTTTACAAACCACATCATGCATAGCAAATTAATACCTTTCTCAATATTATTTCGACATTCACAAATCGAATTCTCCATTCCCGACAAACCCGACCTACTTTTGGTTCGACAAACTCAATGATTTGCTAAAAAACTATACACATCATCGTACACGTTTCAATTTATGCAACCAATATTTCATGACAATCCTACACATGTTATCATTTGCACTTCGTATTTACACACTCAAAACTACATGGTAACTCATATATGCATAATCTCATTATACTTTGACACGCTCTATATTACATGCTAATCTTATACGTATTTGTCATCAGTAATACTCAAATTCATACATTCGCACTACTTGGTAGTCATACTTGAAACCTATATGTAGGCATAACCCGGGTGGTTCGCCTACGTTAGACACGCGCATACTTACATACAGTCATGCTTATATGCTTAATTCTTATACGTTATCACACACACACATTCTTGCTTGTAATGTTAAAACGTACCCTGACCCATGCACTGCTAGTACAAACTATGTGGATCATGCAAGGACCAATATAATCGCGGGTGCATACGGCATTATAGTGGTAGGCACATGAAAACTATAGTGTGTTCTACTGTGTATCGTAAACATGGAACGTAACATGACACCGAATAGCGAAACAGACGTAACATGGTTGCAACATGGTGGATACGTCGTTGGTACTTCCTATATATAAGTGTTCCTACTATGTTACCAAACTTTTGTAAAACGTGCCATGCGAAATTCGGTGTTTTCCCGGACCTTATTAAATGCGATCAAACAAACTTTAGTAACTCATGATCCTTTCCTCGGTTAAACCCAAACGCACTGCGAAACGCATGATACCCGATTATCCATGACAAAACCTCATCCTCAAAATCGTTAGCCGTAACGGCTACAACTATCACTAGCATCTCTCGAACGCTTCATATTCGCTTTTTATCTGATAACCATACCATTCTTTCCCCTCGCATACATCTACCGAATCGTTCATTCACTCTCATACCACGATTATTCCCAATTATTCCATTAACGTTTCACCCAAACCTTGTTATAGTAAGTTGCCTAAACGTCCTATCCATTTTTAACAAACATTCGCGCTAGCTCAGTTCAGTCACAACATGTCTTTTCCTTTAAAACTACCTTTCATCCTTTATTACACACAAACTTTAACTAGTCAGCCCATTATCGCAAAAAAAAAAACCTTTTTGAAACGGTGAATATTTACCATCCTACTTTCTCATCGATAAACATTTTTTCTACAAACGTGTAGTTTTACTAATACTCTTTGGAACCGATAAAAAAACGTTTCTTACACCTTACGGTGCGGGCCGCCCATTTCATCAAAATACATTCTATTTTACACTAAAACTTTTTCTTCTTAGGTCACACTCTTCTTAAAACACTCCATCCATCGAGTTATTCAAACTTGGTCAAACTCACTTTGCGTATACACACACATGCACGTTTAACTCATACTTACGATTGATGTCTCAAATCACCTTAGTCAAACGAACTACTTTTACAAACCTACCTTTTCATCCCTCAAGAATTTTCATGCATTCTAACACGCCTATACATAGACTCCTCATAGACATTAAACTAAAAAATTACAATTTTAGGCAAACATTTTAACCAAAATGCCTTTTCCTAAAGTCTTCCTCTTAAATAAATTTTCGGACGAAATTTCCTAAAGTATGAGAGACTATAACGCTTCGCATTTTGTACTTTCCTTATTTAGAAAGTTTAATTGTATTTCTATTTATGGAAACTTGTATTCGTATCATGTTCGTATTCCATTGCCAGTTATATAATTCGAGAATTTCATCATAATGAAACTCATATTTTATGCATACTTGTTATTCGAACATTCTACTGTTTAAAGACCTGTTTATCCGCAAAGCAACACTTATTATACGTACAGTTAAATACAGTCATGACACGTAATTTATACTTACACACACGTTCCGTGCTTAAAAACATGCCAAAACACAAAGTTATAGCATAAAATGATAACAAAAGGAAGTTCAGGGGCCAAAATGTAATAAAACAAAGTTGCTGGAATTCAGGGTAGCGCCTTGGGGTGCGAGACCCTAGTCCTTTTCTGTGGCAGCCCATCAGACTCCCCGATCCGCAGAATGTTGCTACTTGTGCATGGATTGGCCAATATTCCCTTCCCCAATCACCATTTAACCTTCTTTAACACAAAACCCTACCTCCCCTCTATATAAACAAGCATCCATCCTTCCATTTTCACTTTCCAAAATCCTCTACACTCTCACATTACTGAAATTACAAGCTTTTGTAGAATTATTCCAAGTCCAAAAGTGAGTTCAAACTCACTTTTCTTCATTATTTCATCTTTTCTTCAACTACAAAGCTTGGAACACCTCTAGGAGTGTTTCCACAAGTTTACCATGGTATCTAAAGTGGAACATCACCATTTTGAGGCCCAAACTTTCTGTTTTGGAAGAACTTTTATTTAATCTTTATGAACATGTTACCATCTTGTACCTACCTTGGCTCTAATCAAGTCCATGGTTGGTTCTTATAAGTTTAGAGGTGCAAACACCCTCTAAAATTTCTGTTTTGAAAGGGTTTAGACAACCCACAAGTGTTGAAACCATCCAAATTTACCATAGTTCATATGGAAAGACTTATGTTTTGGTAAAGATGTGAACCTTGGAAGCCTTGGCTATCCTAACTTGTTCCACCATCTCACTTGATGTTTTTATTCATATTCACTAAGTAGTTTTCTAGTCCTAAAGTAAATTAACCCTGCCTCCAACATTTGCCATGTTGGGTATGACACGCCTGAGTTATTCTTATTTGGCTACTTAGTATGTTAATAGAATAGTTGTACTCTACTTTCATTCATGACCAACTTGGTTTACCAACTAAGTTGGTAAACTTTGTGCTTTGGTGAATCATACAATGAGGTGTTCACACCTCCATGCCCGACTTACATGTTATCTATGACATTCATGATGGACTTATTATAAGACATACTATATATATATATATATATAGCCGAATTCATGATGCTAACCGGTTTGTGATTAGGTGTTATGAACTTAGGTTATTTTATCTTTGTTCTAAGTTTCTCGTTTATGATTCTAACGGGCAAGTTAGGACCCATGAAATCACATAAAAACTTAGTGTCAAAACGAGTACTTAGACGAGATATATTTTCGTGTATACATACTTTTTATACTTGAATTCTAAATCCCGAATCGAACCACTCCATAAACTCCGAATGACCATACACCCTCATTTCCCCATTCTCAACAACTCATCAATTTGCGGATAATCGGAAAGCTTTGCAAAACCGTGAGTATACATGACTCGCTTTTTACTTTTTACACTTTTGGGTGCAATACGTGTATGCTATTAAACACACGCAAACACATACCTTATGCTTAAATCACTAACAAACAAACAATCCATTATACAGGCTTAATACGTTATGCTTGATTCGTGTATGCTAGACTATTCTTATGCATTATACTTGTCATTAACTTCGTACAAGCCTCCCTTAACATGTATAGCGCTATAGGAGTAACGCACTGCCCGTATTCTTGAGGTCATGTTAAGTTAGTCATAACGGTCTTGTCATTGCTACGACAAGATTACACTAGGGGAATCTTTGGGTTAACATTTATAGTTGCATGCTAGTTATACGTTAATTCTCGATAACAATTATGCCATGTGGATTCATTTAAACTCTCATACTTATGCTAGTAATCAAACTTGTATACTCGCCAATACTTTTGTATTGAAATATACTTTAATACGTATTGTAGGAAATTGATGATGATCATGACACGTGAAAAAGAATCTAGTAGGAAGGACTAGAAACACACCAAACTTTAATTCGTGTTTATTAGTTTAGTCATTCGATACTTGTTGTAACTTTTTTTTGTTGCAAACTTGTTGTTAAATCTGTTTCGAACAATGTACTTGGTGTTAGCAATGAAAAGAAATATTGTTTATTAAATACTTGTCACATTTAATGTTATGAAGTCTCTTGCAATCTCGTTTTTGTCTCACCTCGATGTTTCCGCCATCGGTTGGGTTGTGACATGATGTGTTTGTGAAAAAACATTGTAAATTGTACATTTTTGTACATGTTTTAGTCGTTTAAACTCGTTGCTTTGTATCAGTTTGTTATACTTATGAAGTGTCAGGTTTTTCAGGTTTAACGGGTGCTAAATAATGGGAAACGAACATAAACAAAGAAAATTGGAGCACACGAGTCAAGCCGGAAGCTGTAGCATAAGTTCTGGAAACATATGTCCCCTTCACGCCACACGAAGGGGTATTAGGTGTCTATCGCATGGCGTGATAGGGAGTGAAACGGAATTTTATGTTTCTAACCTAAAAATTTCATTTGAACAATCCCATTCATCATTCATCCCGTTTCTTCATGTTTAATCGTTCCAACTCAACATTTGAAGCTGCAATGACAAGCATGAGCGGCTAAACTTCTCGTGACTTCCCCCGGATGAACAATTGCTAGGATTTACACATAACTTGTGTTGATTTCTTGGTAAAAGTTTAATATATTTGAATTATCTGTCATTTATCAAGTGTATTGGCAATTTCTTGCATTGTTAGCGGGTTGGTAAATTGGTGGGTAATTGGTATAATTTAACGAATTGTTAGGTTGTTATAGTTATTATTAAAAATCGTCCCTAATAATTAACCAAAATGATTAATTCCAAGGCCATGTCTATGTGGTGTTTGAATCAGTAAAAGGGTTTTTGTGTTAAACTAGTAATCGGGATTCCGGGTGGGGTTACTTCTTCTCATTCTGATAACACTTTTCGTGACAAATTGTGTTTTTTCTCAAACAAACAACAAACCGCCGACTTAGATAATAGTTTTATACACTAACCACAAATTCTCTACGGATACGACCTTACTTACCCGTACTAGTATTGGTATTTAAGTTAAAAAATACCTTCTTTTGATTAGCCTATGACAGCTACATCAGCGCGAGAGGCACATGGATAGAGTCAACAAAAAACTTAACCGGGTTAGCGCAAGGGGCGGATCTACATGGAGGGGAGGGGTTGCCCGGGCTACCCCTCAACTTTCTTGATGAAGAGGAAAAAAAAAGTTTCTCCATTGTTTTATGTATTGAATACCTATGTTGTTTTATGTTTGGGATATCCTTAAAGGCTTGTGATTGTTTGTTGCAAGTTGTAAATTATAATGAAGTAAAGAAAGAAGAAGAGAAGGTATATGTTGGAGGTTATAAACTACAATGAAGTAAAAGAAAGAAGAAGAGAGAAAGATGGAGGGTTTTTGCATTGGGAATATAAGGATTTAATTGAAAGATTAAAAAGAAAAGTGAAAATATGAGTTGGCCATTGATATGGGTAAATGGTTTGAAAAGTTAATGTGAATTAAATCAGATCTCTATTAATTGGAAACTAGAGTTTATCAACTTCTTCGGTCATGAAGGTATTCTTTTATATTTATGTGCAAATGTATTCTTTATAATTTTTTATATCTTTTTCACTTAATAACTTTTGATTTTAGAATTTATTAGCAAATTGTATTTTCCTAGCATAAAATGGACGAAATTGGATTTTAGATTATAGTTTAGTTACTAATTTTAGTTGTTAATATGTAGTTGATTATTTTTACATTTTGTTTCTTTTCAAATTAGGGGACTTGAAACTTGGAAAATGAAACTACATTCTGAACAACGTTGGGTTTTATTGGCATTTTTTTCAAAAAAAAAATCCAAGAACATGGTGACACTGATAAAGTTTGTGTGGTCGAAGGAGAAACAATTGATAATGTAAGAGATAGGGATGTAATAGCTCGATTTCAAGCTTTAGAAGCCCAAATAGGAGAAATTTATTAGGTATTTGTTCAACTTTATTTATTATCGTGTTTTGTTATTTACGTTTTAGAATGTATGGTAGATAAAATTGGGATACCCCTGAATTTTTCTTCTAGATCCGCCACTGCGGATATTGTTTGTAATCATATGCAAACGTATAGGACAACCAGTGTAATCTTAATAATTAAAGGACGCCGCCTGGTAAAATTTGAATAAAGGATGAAAAGTGCAATTTTCGAGATAAGTTGTAAAAAATTACTGAACTTACAATATTAGTGAGAGACTGAGAGGAATTATTGTCCAGATATCTTATTAAATCGTGACATAGATAAAGATAACTTAGACTTCACTAGATATCAAATCCAATTTAGAGGTCTACTTGGATACACTTATGTGAAACCATAAAAAATAAAATACGTGACCTGAATCAATAAAAGATATAATTTTAACGATACATAGGTGACTGAAATAGTGAAATGTGACTAGTGAAGATGGATATAATCGGTTGGTTCCGCTGGTCATGGCGAAGCTTTTAAGGGGCGCCCGAACTTTTTGCTCAGTAGTGGAGAGTATTTAGTTTTTGTATAAAATTTTTGGGCACGTTTTCGATCCTCCAGTTTTATAGAACTTTTTAGGTCCGGTGACTTCCGCCCCCCGGTCAGAAATCTCATGTTTCGCCACTGCCGCTAATGGCACGATGATACTTCAATGGTCTGTTTGTGATCCAAATTTGCAGTTAAAAAAAGGAAAAAAAAGTGATTGAAATGTAAGGGAATTATAAAATATAGACAAAAGATCAAATACAAATACTATTATCATACAAAATGTACGAATAGGGTGAAAAGATAAAAA
Organism: Helianthus annuus; assembly: GCF_002127325.2. Taxonomy (NCBI): domain Eukaryota; kingdom Viridiplantae; phylum Streptophyta; class Magnoliopsida; order Asterales; family Asteraceae; genus Helianthus; species Helianthus annuus. Next base: position 73,518,389 of record NC_035447.2, on the reverse strand, counting down.
AACGCGATGACATTTTCGTAATTATTTACTCGTAGAGTAATTATCAAAATTACCCTACAAATGATCTTGTAGGGTAATTTTGTAAAATTTTCTTGTAGGGTAATTTTGTAAAATGTTATTGTATGGTAATTTTGATCTTGTATAATAATTTTGTAGAGTATCATAAGAGAAAAATGCAATTTGCGTCCCTGTGGTTTGTGTGAAACATCAACCTGAGCCCCTAAATTCATTTTTTGGTTTTTTGAGCCCCTAACCTTATGAATTCATAACAGTTTGAGTCCTTCCGTTAGTGTTCCGTCAGTTTGACTGTTTGACAATTATGAAAAGTCCTTTATACCCTTAACCTAACCCTTAATATCTACACTTAATAGCAGATCGATTTCATCACACTTCTCAACATCTCTCCCAACTCCCAACACCGATTATCATCATCATCATCTTCATCGACATCGAACAGATCATCTTCATCGAACAGATCATCTTCATCGAACAGATCATCTTCATCTTCATCTTCATCATCTTCATCAAGTTCATCTTCAAACAGAGGTTTGGTTTTGTTTGATTCTATAGTTTCAGATCTCATGTGATCATTTGGCTGATTAAAAACAATTAGAGTACAGATCTAGGTTGTTTATTGAAACTATGATACTTGTGTGTTTTAATTTCTGAATCAAATGTGAAGAAACAAATGATGGAAATTGATAAAGCGCATCAGTGTGTAGTTATTTGAACACATCAATATTGATACTTGAAATGGACACCCTTGATTTTTAGTAAATTTCGAATCGTTTTGGTTGGTTGTTTGAGAACTGTTTAAACAGAATTGATCGGATCAGTTTCAGATTGATGTGTTCCTCATATTGATTTTTGGTTTGATTCGATGATTTGAATGTGTTTATATTGGTCATTTGAATGTGTTTATATTGTGAAAAAACAGAGGGTTGATTTGTTTCAGTTTTTGATAATCAGTTTTTGATAATCTGAATGCCGCATGATGATGATAATCAGTTATTTGTGTATTTTGGGTTCCTCATGTTTGTTTTGCTTTGAAAAAACAGAGGGTTGATTTGTTTTGTTTTGTTCAGGTTTGTTGACTTGGGTATTTTGGTTTCAGTTTTTGATAATCTGAATGCCGCATGATGATGATAATCAATTATTTGGGTATTTTGGGTTCCTCATGTTTGTTTTGCTTTGACAAAACAGAGGGTTGATTTGTTTTGCTTTGTTCAGGTTTGTTTGTGATGTTTTTTGTGAAAATATTGTACATAATGGCTGCGGATGTAAAGATACGCAAAACACCAACTACGAAGGCGAGAACACTTGACAACCTCCTAGAAGATGGTGCGGTGCACATAAGGAACTGATTGATATGAATGAATATAACCCCAGTGTAGCTCTTCGATTTTCCTTGAAATTCCAGAGCTCGCTAATTACATATCTACCACTGGGGTTATATTCATTCATATCTGCTACATTCCGAAGTGCACCCGTCAGTAAAGATCCACAATTGCTTGTCTCTGTATTGTATGTTACGGTCTTTTGTTATCGAGTCTGTAAGTTCTGTCAAGTCTACAAAGTTGTTATGACGTTTTGTTAATAATTTGTTATATATAGTATACATTTAATTATTAGATTGCATTTATTTAAAAAGAGTTAATTATTAGATTGCATTTATTTAAAAAGAGTTAATTATTAGATTGCATTTATTTAAAAAAGAGTTAATTTGAATTATTAAATCAATGATTTCTTAACAAAAAAGCAAGAAATGAATTTAGGGGCTCAGGTTGATATTTCACTCATACCATAGGGACCCAAAGTGTTATTAACATATGCCAAAAGACGATTTTACCCCTGGCTCAAACAGTCAAACTGACGGCACACTGACAGAGGGACTCAAAGTGTTATGAATTCATAAGGTCAGGGACTCAAAAAACCAAAAAATGAATTTAGGGGCTCAGGTTGATGTTTCACACAAACCTAGGGGTGTTCAGGATTCGTTTCGAATTCGAAAAATTCGAAATTCGTTTAAATTCGATTCGATTATCAAGTATTCGTTTCGATTATAAGAATTCGAATTCGAATTCGATTCAATTCGAGTCAAGTAAATCGAATACGAATCGAATACGAATTTATAATTTCAAATTCGATTCGATTCGAAATTCGAATAAAAATTATACATTTTTATTTATTATTTTTTATATATAATACATATATAACTTTTATTAACCTATATTATAAATTATTTTCAAAATTTACAAGTATTAAAATTACCCATTACCAAACCCACTACATGACCCATAAGTAAGACCTAAGTAACAAATCTATCAATAGATTTCTAACCATAAAAATATTAACTTGTAATATGGAGTGATTATTCCCGACTTCTCGTTTTGAATTTTAGACTTGTGGTACTTTATTCGAAACTTTTTAATGTGATATCGTGCTTTATGGCTGTTTTAAAATTTATGTTTCATTTTAATAGTTTTTTACACGTTTTAAAGAATCAGAATTAAATCGAATTTATTCGAATTCGACATTTTAATCGAATACGAATCGAATACGAATTGGGTTTTTTATTCGAATACGAATTCGAATCGAATTCGATAGGTTTTAATCGAATTCGAATCGAATACGAATTCAAGGAAAAATAAAAATTATTCGAACAATTCGATTCGAATAATTCAAAAATTCGATATTCGATTCGATGAACACCCCTACACAAACCACAGGGACGCAAATTGCATTTTTCTCGTATCATAATTACTCTATAAATGATTTTGCAAGATAATTTTGATCTTGTAGGGTAATTTTGTAGAGCAACATAATTGCTCTACAAGTGTATCAAAATTACTCTCCAGGTTTTAAAATTACACTGCAAGAACATTTTACAAAATTACCCTAGAAGATCATTTGTGTAGTAATTTTGCTAATTACCCTACGAGTAAATAACTACGAAAATGATACCGCGTTTTTTTTTCTTTTTCATACCTTTTATACGTTTGATACGATAAAGTTTGTACGTATACTTAACTCATAAAATATAATAAGGTCAAAAGTTTACAACTTGGACTACAGGGTGCCGGTTTTTTTGAACGGTAATTTTTTTTTTTGAAGAGTGACTACAGTGTGCCGGTGTTGTTTTCTTTTTGTTTTTGCCTATAAAAAAATTTCGTAAGTCGTAAATGGGTGGCATTATAAAAGTCAAGCATTCAACTATTAAATAACACTATGTCAAACCATCCAACTCCGACTCTTTTAGAGTTTCCAAGCGAAAAAAAATGAAGCTGTTTTTAAAATAAATATGATATACAAAAAAAAAAAAAAATGATATGTAATGTATAATAAAGTTCTTTTAAAGTCGTATAACTTTTGTTTTAAGAATAATTATCGGTGGGTTTTCACAAATATTCTGATTTTTGACACATATTTATTATGTGCTTCATTATAATAATTAAAATTTTAATGTGATTCCCAACTCCCAACCTGGTAATTTTTTTTTAAAAACTAAATTGTCAAAAATTTGAACACCCAAAGCAAAAAGTGAAAAAAAATGTTGTAGTGAGGATATATTACTATTTTTAAAAGTTAAATTATCAAAGCAAATATGCAATCTAGTAGTATGAAAGTTGTCAAACCAACCGAGAAGTTAAACATGGTTAGAAGATAGATATTTAGACCATTCTTAATGGTTATGCGCTTTAGGGTTAGGGGTGGTCATCACTTATCGTCATCACTTACTCACAACTTCCAATCAAGTTCCGTCACGTCATCGAGCTTTATTCCATCACTGGTGATGGATTTTAGTGGAAATGCCAATCACTCACAACACCCAACAATAAACCCTCACATTCCCTCACATTCTTCCATTCTTCACGCGTGATATTCTTAACGCGTTATCAATTTGACACGTGATGTAAAACAGTGGCGGTGGTGTTTGGGATTGTTTCACGCGTGAACTATTTGTAGGAACTAGGTTCACCTTTTATAAAATATAATTACAAAATATATAATAACGAGACTCTCGTTACTCATAGGAAATATCATAGTACAATACCGATTGCAATAACTAAATAAAAAGAATATAAAATATAATTTTATATACCAATCTTGATTCAAGCCGCATCTCTGGTGTGTCCTTCACGCGCATTTGATAGCATTCTAGACTCGAGTATTCATCATCTTGAGTCTTGAAAAATACTCATTGACTGCAACAAAGAGCACACTAAAACGTTGACGATTTTGGTTGAGGCACGTGTTCAACACGCTTCCCTTAAAACAGATTTCGCGCCTCTACTAAAGTGTCTGTCTCCCATAGTACAACAGCCGAAGCAGTATGTACTGCCGAAGATGGCTACGCGCCCGAGGTTACACCTGATAAAATTATAATGTTAGAACTTGTGGGAAATAATGGTATGAAGATGATGAAATTGAATAGAGAAAACATATCTCCCTAAGTACCCAACACATGGGTCTTCAAGTATCTCCAAGAACTCTTCTATTTTTTTTTTCTTCTAAAAATTCCACTTTCAATTCTCTACTTGTAATTAGCTTCATCAAGTTAGGCACAACCTACTTTGCATACAAGAGACATCGGGTAGAGAATAGTCTCACTTTATTAGAGAAATAAACTCTAATAAAAACTAATAAATTGACATAAAAACTCTACTAAAAGTCTCACTTTATTAGAGATTTTATTAGAGACATAAACTCTAATAAAAACTAATAAATTGACATAAAACTCCACTTAAGAGTTTATCACCCATATGAAGAGTCTAGTAAATAATTATAATTTTACTAAATTAATATTGTCACACCTCAACCGATGGCGGAAACATCGGGATGAGACGAAGTGTGTAGATTGCAAGAGACTTCATAACGCTATTTTGTGTCATGCATTTAATAATTTCATTTTACATAGTTTGAACTAGAATACCACAAGATTTAAAAATAAATAATGCACAATAAGTATTCAAATAATTAAATTTCATTTCGTTGATAATTAATTATTACAAGTATTGGAAACAGAATACAACATGTTTGAAAATAAAGTAAAGTACAACAAGTATTAAAATCTAAATGCGTTTCTAGGCAATCCTACTAGATTCCTTGCATCATCCAAATCCTGCAATACATGTTAAAGCATAGATCAATACAAATAGTATTGGCGAGCATACAAGTTTGAGTCTAAGTATAAAAATGTTTTAAATAGATTGTTTGTTTTTCCATGGCAATAACTAAGTTAAGCATATAAATTTAAACACGTATGATTGCAAGTATAACATGTATGTTTGCAAGTATAACACGTATGAGCATATATAGAGATTATTTGTATAAAATTCTAGCATGTATGTGTATTTGATTCAAAGTACATGTATTGCATCCCAAAGGTAATAAAGTGTAAAAAAGGGATCGAGTATGCTCACTGTTTCGCAACGCATTTCATGTCCCGTGGAGAGTTGAAGAGTTGAAGGATGGAACACTGAGGTAACCTTTCAGTTCTTGAAGAACACGAGTCTCGTTCTCGCAAATGCAAAGAATTAGAGAGAATTCGGAGATTAAATGAGTATTGTTAAAATAAATATAAATGAAATAAATATACATTTATACTTATTTTTATAAAAATAATTGAATGCATTAAGCTTCGTTTTATAATTTTAACGCTTTATGAATTATGGATTTTTACGAAAATTGTGCAGAGTTTCCTCTGTTTTTTGACGATCCCGACAACACAAGTTGTCGATATATTTTCAAAATTCAACAATAACTCGACGATATAAACAATATACGTAAAATGAGCCAAGTGTGAATAATTTATGAATGTATCGGCACTTAAAATAAATCATAACTCATGACTAACATAATGTAAATATTTTAACACAAGTAACTTTGTTTAAAATAATAAATTACATGGTTAAACATGATATTTATTGAATCGAAAGTAATAAAAGTATAGATTGGATCGAAATATACCAAACAAGTATGACCGTTGACCTGAGAATCTGCGTTTGACCCGGAGAACCCGAACAAACTGAATGTATAGGAGAACCCGAACAAACTGAATGTATAATCACCCCTATTACCGACGCCTGAATTCTGAGCTAGACCGAACCGATCTGAAACAAAACCCGAAACAGATTTTTGACCCGAACCGACTGTGTTGTGAGACCAACACCGGAGTCGGAGCCAAACAACCCAAATCAAAGCTGAATATGAAATGAATGAACCTGTTGTGCACGAACACTGCCTCTGCCGCTAGTTACCGAGCCACTGTCACCGCCAACATCAGAACATCGTCACAACACATCATCTTCATCGTCAACATGGCACCGTCTTCGTCGCTGCTGAGAATCACGTCGCCGCCGCCACTGAACACCACCACTTCCGTCACTGCCCAGTCGCGACGTCACGCATCGCCGCCGCTGCTGCTGTGTTTTTGATCGTAGAGGAGAGAGGGTGAGGTGAGGGGTGCGGGTGAGTGGTTGCAGAAGAGTGACGAGCGGGAGTGGGGGGGTGTTATAGTGAAGGAGGAGGGTTGTGGTGTTTGTTGTGTGCCCTTTCGTCGGAGAGCCGGCCGGAATTGGCACCGGTCGCCGGAGGAGCGAGAGAGAGCAGGGGAGGAAGGGGGGGTCGGCTGTTGATGTTGTTTGAGCTAGGGTTTCCACTTCTTTGAAGATGAAGGTGAAGGTGAACAGTGTAGCTGATATGTGTGCGTGAATGTGGAGTGTGTGTGTTTATTTAAGTAGTTATGGTTAGGCAGGTTTGGGCCCAAGGCCCGTTAATTGGGTTCTTGCAATTTAAAACGGCCCGGTAATGTTTCCAAGATCTGTTTTCGAGCCCGAGCGTCATAAAATGTCATTAAAATATAGTTTTAGGTTTAAAAGCGTGCAAAGTGACGTCGATACTTGATATTTGTCGCGTACATTCGTTATCTCGTTAAAACGTGGAAAAACGTGTCGTTTGTCGTTTTTATCCGTTTCTCGATCCAATTTCGGTAACAAATAATAAAATTTGATTACCAAGTTAAACGTATCAAAATTTTCGACATTGTCAGTGTTTCGTACGATGTCAGCTCGTTTACCGTTAACGTTCAGTAGCTGTCCAGCAAATAACCGTTTGCGTATTGTAGCATCAAAAAAACGTTCTTAGGCCTACTAAGAGCCAATTTAAGTTAGTTTACATCTAGATACGCTACGTATTAATATCTTAATGTTTGTTATGTGCGTAATTGCAAACTGAACAGTACTGTTTTGCGTATAAATACGTATTTGAACGATTGCTTGCGCGAATCTTAATTAAGTATAAAATACGAATCTTATTATGAATAACGCCTCGAAAATAGAATACGAATACGAAGAGTCCAAAACATAAATACGAAGATATGAGGCGTTACAAATATCCATTCACACTATCTAAATTTCCAACAGTATTTGCATCACGGGGAAAAAGGTCTTCACCCCGGGTCCCCTTAAAGGACATTTTTCGTCATATTTAGCGTTATATTAGAGACGTCCCTTTTGTTTCATGCCACTATAACACCCAAAATTTCCATACGATAGGTAGGTGTTACCCTTTGAATGGAGATCGTTCTAAACACATAAAATTTCCAATGGAACCTCGACAGTTGAGTTTTGCATACGATAGGTAGGTGTTACCCTTTGAACCTTCGCTCATGAAATGTACTTAGCCCACTGGCTCTAAGTAGATCTCGATGTCTTTGAACTCGTCTGCCGTTTGTGTAGACGACAATACACTTCACACAAGACTCTCCCTAGCGGGGTCATCTCCTCATAGTCGTGTCCAATAATGGTCGTAGAACACTTTCCTGGTTCTGCGAGAGCTCTAGGAATTGTGCCCTCAATTCCATTCGAAGCGACCCCACTTCTCTCTAACATAGGTGACTCTCCTTCGATCATTAAAAGCATTGTGGTTATCGTGATTTATCCAAATCATTTACCACATATTATGCTTAGCCTCACTCTTTGTCACTGAATATTATAGGAATAGACTAGGACGTATTTAAACACCCTTTTATACTTTGGGGGTATGTATAACCATATATACATATCATTTATGCCCCCACAGTGACCACCTTTAGGCATATGAGTTAGTTGTCCTATTGAACTTAGATCTTGGGATCTCCAGTAAACTAAGTTAGGTGTCCTTCACATGCCCTTTTTCCATGGGCTTCAGTATCATTCCACAACTTGATCTCTAATAAACCCCCAGGTTGTTGGATCCATAACATTAACAAATAACTTTGCGTATTTGAAATCAGTTGTCATGATGTGTTCTTAACTCGTAAGTTAATTTTGCCTATTGTCAACTTCTAAGACTATAACCTCAGTGGCCATCTGAATCTGGTTATAATATATGTCTTTGTAAGATACGCTTATCATTTAAGGCAAACACATCTCCAATATGCACTACGACCTTTGTGTCCTCCACATAGTCGTCTTTTTGCAATGTTAGATTGGATTACAAAATCCTTATTGCCAAACTTTTATGATACAAATGCAAGACACCCCCACATTTAAGTGTTATAGGATATCATCCAGATGGGTAATGAAAACCATTTCTACATACCCTTATAGGGTTGTTTCTAAATGGATCATCCCCCACATTTCTTGCCATTTGATCAACATTTCCATAACTTCACTTATGACGACATTTATACACATATGATTGAACAAGATTAACCTCATTGTATCAGTGAATTCAACTCATACTGCATTAGCTTACATAAGCTTTTGAGCTAACCAAAGCAATACATGCCATTGTCATAAGTTTGTCACCAACTTAGAATAGTTCTAATTTAATATCTAGAATAAGCTTAGACAATGAGTTCTTCTCATTAGCTTTTCGAACAAACTCTTAAAAAGTTACATGTCTTTTCCTTATACTGAATGAAAATTCTCCTTCAACTTTGTCTATACACAAATTCTTTTTGTGTTCATACACATTTGAATGATCAGAGTTAATTAGTCTCCGTCAAGAACCATAATTAACCAAGTACTAGTCTAGCATGCTTTAGACTACAATACTTTAGCATGTGAACAGAAGATGCATCATTCTGATTCTTCACAGCCCTAAGGATATCATAATATCACTTTGCAACATTCATTCCTTGTTAAGACAAAATAATGAGACTTATTCAAAATCTTAAAACATCAATATTTAGGAAGGTCTCACAAATTATTGTATATAGCACATAGCTAAATTTCATCATTCATTTAAGGAACATAACTTGTTTACCTTTGATCTCCAACATTCCACCATTGACTCATAAGTACTTAAACATAAGTCTTAATCCAAGTCACTTGGTGAACACATTCATCACCAACAAGATGAATGTTTCTCGTCTACAATCACTAATATGTGTGAGATAGAGTCAACTAGATCAACACTCAACAACATGGCATTCATAATTTGCCATAAGTGATTTGCACACATCTATTGTTATTCATTAGGAGATATGTATATTTAGGATTCTCTCCTAAATGAAGGTAAAATCTCCATATAGATCTAACAATAATCAAGTGGCAGACGCATCTACTTATAAATCTCGCAAGATTTGTTAAAGGTATACAATAACATATAGAAGTATGTCGACATGAATTTTCCAATGAATTCTAATGAAGTATGTCGACATGAATGTCGTTAGTGTCTTTCATCTCAATACACTCACTACGTTCTTTCATTACTCACTCATGATGTGGTTATACATTTGAAGTTTCGTCTTTGACTTTTAGTTAATGTAACAACTTTCAAGTTGTTTATGTCCAAGTATTTTCATATACTATCCGTTTAAAACCATATTCTTTTAAACAATGTATAACCGACGTTATAATTATTTTCCACAAAAATAATTTCTGCATCACAACCATTAGTGATTTATTTCTTTGTAAAAATTGCATATGTTATCCGAAGATATTGAACACAAAACAATAAAATACATTGGAAACTAAATCACAAGTTCCAATCACTTTTGAAATTTAAACGGAAGCATAGACAATATGTAGACATCAAATAGCAAAGTATGTTTTATCTTCAACACTTTATAATCTGACCGAAATCTTCTCAACAATATCGTCCCATGGCATGTCTTGAGGTACTCCCTCAATAAGACTCCATGCACTTGTAAGTACAAGTTCCCTATTTCATCTTGAAATTTTAAACTTGGACAATTATGCTCAAAACAACACCAAGTTGTTACAAATACTACATTTAAGTAGTAAACTTGAACAATTAAATTTGTTCACAACAACACCAAGTTGTTTTTCACCAAATAACATTTTTTTAACACACATGTTGGAAAAAAATGTTATAACAAGCACATTATAGAATCGAACGTTTACATAAAATGTTTTCCAAAGATATAGTTTAAAAAATAAACCGTTTCTCATCATTTTTAATGCACACATAGGCAATTAAATGTTTACATAAAACATTTCTGTTCATTATGAACAATCTCTAACCTCGTATTCGTGATACACATTTTCTAACACACATGTTAGAAAACTTTAAGTCATTTTATATATATAAAACATGACCAAATTAAAGCATCAAATGTCATCATTAAAACTCTACTCAAGAGTTTCACCATATGAAGAGTTAAGAGTCTCAGTAATTATAGAATTAAACTCTAATAAAACTCATCAAATGTCATCATTAAAACTCTACTCAAGAGTTTCACCATATGAAGAGTTAAGAGTCTTAATAATTATAGACTTAAACTCTAATAAAATTCATCAAATGTCATCATTAAAACTCTACTCAAGAGTTTCACCATATGAAGAGTTAAGAGTCTCAATAATTGTAGACTTAAACTCTAATAAAACTCATCAAATGTCATCATTAAAACTCTACTCAAGAGTTTCACCATATGAAGAGTTTAATTAGTAGTTAAAATTTCACTCATCGATTTAGAAATCCCAAATTAAAGTTGGTGATAAATCCCACACAACTATACCATTACTTTATGGTGATTTAATTCTTGAAGCCAATCAAACATCAACTTCAATGTATGACCTTTTATTTCTAAATCATACAAAGCATTAAAATCAATGCTACAACAAATTACTAATATAAAATGTTTACATAAAGCATTTCAAAGCATTTGTATTTTAACCGTTTTTAACAATCATGTTAAAATGAAAGAAATTCTAACGCGCACGTTAGAAATATTAACATTTCCACAAAATGTCAATTCGACTTGCTAAAACACATATATGGTTCAAATAAATAAGTCATTTCTAATACACACGTTAGAAACTAAACAATTAAAAAGATTGCTTCCAAACTAACGCTTTTCATGAACGTTTCTAACACACATGTTAGAAGACAAATGATTACAAAAATCATTATAAGACTTATTTGTTCATATCAATCCATGGGTGGATGAAGAGTCTACTTTAAATAGAGACTTAATTAGAGACATAAAACTCTAATTAAGTAACATAAAACTCTTATTTAAAGACATAAAAAACTCTACTTAGGAGAGTCTAACGTTAACAAAAAACATATGGTTTACACCAATAATTCGGGTGTAACACACATGTTAGAGAATTTAATGTTTACAAAAAACGTATGGCTTACACTAATAAACCCGATCTAACACAAAAGTTAGAAAAATTAACGATTCAAAAAATCGTTTAAAAAACCAAACGGTTGAACCAAAACCGTTCGTTTTGTACCACAGTATAGGATTTAAGATTGTATCTCAATCTCAAGAAATCTAAACACAACAAGTTGTACTACATACATATTTCCCAAAAGAAAATATTTATAAGATCATAATCTTTAAAATATTTTTTTATTATAAATCCTTTTGTGAACCCAAAATCCTTATAAATAAGGTTTTAAGATTGTAGCAACAATCTCATGAAATCTGTTTTAAGTTTGTAGGAACTAGGTTCACCATTTATAAAATATAATTACAAAATATATAATAACGAGACTCTCGTTATTCGTAGGAAATATCATAGTACAATACCGGTTGTAATAAATAAATAAAAAGAATATAAAATATAATTTTATATACCAATCTTGATTCAAGCGCATCTCTGGTGGGTCCTTCACGAGCATTTGATAACATCCTAGACTCGAGTATTCATCATCTTGAGTCTTGAAAAATACTCATTGACTGCAACAAAGAGCACACTAAAACGTTGACGATTTTGGTTGAGGCACGTGTTCAACACGCTTCCCTTAAAACAGATTTCGCGCCTCTACTAAAGACGACGCGTCTGTCTCCCAGGGTACAACAGCCGAAGCAGTATGTACTGCCGAAGATGGCCACGCGCCCGAGGTTAAACCGGATAAAATTGTAGTGTTAGAACTTGTGGGAAATAATGGTATGAAGATGATGAAATCCAATAGAAAAAACATATCTCTCTTAGTACCAAACACATGGGTCTTCAAGTATCTCCAAGAATTCTTCTATTTTTTTTTTCTTCTAAAAATTCCACTTTCAATTCTCTACTTGTAATTAGGTTCATCAAGTTAGGCACAACCTACTTTGCATACAAGAGATATCGGGTAGAGAATAGTCTCACTTTATTAGAGATTTTATTAGAGAAATAAACTCTAATAAAAACTAATAAATTGACATAAAAACTCTACTAAAAGTCTCACTTTATTAGAGATTTTATTAGAGACATAAACTCTAATAAAAACTAATAAATTGATATAACCACTTAAGAGTTTATCACCCATATGAAGAGTTTAGTAAATAATTATAATTTTACTAAATTATAATTTTACTAAATTAATATCCATTCACACCATCTAAATTTCCAACACTATTTGCATCACGGGGAAAAAGGTCTCCACCCCGGGTCCCCTTAAAGGACATTTTTCGTCATATTTAGCGTTATAATAGAGTCGTCCCTTTTATTTCATGACACTGTAACACCCATATGAGCCACTGTTAAAAGCGTTATCAATCCGCCTTTATAATTCCAACTATCCATAGCGTGAGGAATAAAATCTGTCACAAATTAATGACGAGTCCTAAAAGATATCACAAATTAATAAACATATTCCGTTTGACTTAATGACGAGTCCTAAAAGATATCACAAATTAATAAACATATTCCGTTTGACTTAAGGTATCATAATTTGTTTACATGACATAATTATACGTTAAATCAATGACTTTTTTGGTTTTTTCTGTTTCATCTCTTTGATTTCTTTTTATGTTGTTTTTCTTATTATCAATCTTGGATTGGTGCTAACTAATAACATTATTACTATTACTATTACTATTACTATTATTATTATTATTATTATTATTATTATTATTATTATTATTATTATTATTATTATTATTATTATTATGAGCGAGTGGTGTGGAGATGCCATATTATTATTATTATTATTATTAGAGTAAACTGTAATTTTACCGTTGGGGTTATATGTGATTGGCACTCTTACCCCTTTCCAGGATAAATTATTATTATTATTATTATTACTATTATTATTACTATTATTATTACTATTATTATTAGAGTAAACTGTAATTTTACCCCCTAGGGTTATATGTGATTGGCACTCTTACCCCCTCCCAGGAAAATTTTGCTGTCTTACCCCTCAACGTTTGAAAAACGCTGCAATATTACCCCCGGTGTTAAAAAACTTAACAGTTCTGTTAAATGGTATGTTAGATGACTATATTAGTATATTACCCTTTCTTATTACTCCCTATGCTTTGTTGTAAGAAAACGTATTATCCCGGTGTTACATGACTATATTATCCTTTCTTATTACCCCCTATGCTTTGTTGTAAGAAAACGTATTACCCCCGATGTTAAATGACTATATTATCCTTTTTTATTACCCCCTATGCTTTGTTGTAAGAAAACCTATTACCCCTGGTGTTAAATATTTCTTTGCTTCCGTACCCCCTGCAGAAAACGAAACCATTCCCGCCTAAATTGTTTGACCAGGTAAAGTCAAAGCCTACAGAAACGAACCCACTGTGATTCTTCAAACAAATGAACCTCTAATCCTAATCCTAATTCCACTGTAAATGAAGCAAATGATCATTAACACAGGAACCTCTGATTCGTTAACAATTTCATGCTTGTGATCATGTAAACTTAACACAGTTACATGCCTGTGATCATCTAAATTTAACAATTTAACACTGTGATGATCTAAATTTAACACAGTTGCATGCCTGTGATCTACTATGATCATCTAAATTGATCCACTGTGATCCATAGTTATAATACACATAATATCAAAACACAATCAAACAGGAACACCATACAGTTATAATGCACATCAAACAACAAATACCATGATTAGCAGGAACACCATACAGTTATAATGCACATCAAACAACATGATTAGCAGGAACAACATAACTAGTTGGAGTAAATGTAGACACACATTCAAAATGTACATAGTTGCATGCCCTAAATAACTCACAGGAACCTTTGATTCTCTAGTTAACAATTTCAAACATAATCAGAAATCACAATCAACTATATATTACATAATATCATTATAGATTAGAGTCTACATCCTACAGTTAGCCTACATAAATACATTGCAGATTAGAGTCCATACAGTTATAATACACATAATATCAAAACACAAGGAACAGCATAACTAGGCAACCATTTCATGTTGAGGGGGAAACTGGAAGTGCAGGAAAGGGTGGCCATGCATTTTGACCACCATGTGGAATACAATCGTTCTTACCGTGACCTGCATCCTCATGTCAACTGCAAACACAGATTACAAAAATACAACTGTAATAAAACCCCTGTGATACATTAAACCCTGTGATCCATTAAACCCATGTGATACATTAAACCCCTTAATCTACTGTGATACATTAAACCCTTGTTCGATTATACCTGTCAAACCCCTGTTTCAATCATTCATATCAAACCCCTGTTTTATATCAAACATTGTGATTCCTCTGTTTCAATCAATCATATCAAAATCAAAAACGAACATTAAACCCTTGTTCAATTATACTTGTCAAACCCATGTTTCAATCATTCATATCAAACCCCTGTTTCATATCAAACACTGTGATTCCCCTGTTTCAATCATTCATATCAAAATCAAAATGAACAGTAAACCCTTGTTCGATTATACCTGACATGTGGCTCAACATTTCTCTAATCGTCGTCCCAATCGGCATTTCTATGAGCTGTGGTGTGATCGCCTGAGATGTCGCCGGTGGTGTGTTCGTCTGAGCTGTCGCTTGAGAGAAGATATGGGATTGGGGGAATACTTGGGGGGTAAGGTGGAAATGAAAGTTATTATATAGGGTGTTGTATTGAGGAAGCTATAAAAAACAAGTGGAAAAGACAATAATACCCTTTAACCGTTAATAAGTGAACTTGACTTTAAACAGATTTTAACACTAGGGGGTAATATTGCAGAGTTTTTCAATAGTTGAGGGGTTAGATAGCAAAATTTTCCTGGGAGGGGGTAAGAGTGCCAATCACATATAACCCCAAGGGGCAAAATTGCAGTTTACTGTTATTATTATATAATATTATTATCATTATATTTTTGGAAAATTGGATTTTAATAATCTCACCTAAAGGTGGTTGGTCACTGACATTCCCACATTTGAAGATTCCCATTGACAGTCCCAAATTTTAACTATTTTGCCTTTAACAGTCCTCAGTTAAAAAACTTAACGGAGTTAAGTGTTTTTTCGAATTACAAACTGATGTTTTAGGGTTTTTGATCAAAATGAGAATACGAGTCAATTGATATAAACTTACCTCAAAATGGTGCTCCAAACTACTTGATTTTTGTAAATTGGAAGTTTAAAAACCCGTATTAAAGCACCGTTTTCATCGTTTGGAGCACCTTTCGTGGTAAGTTTTACATCAATCGACTCACATTCTCATTCTGATCAAAAGTCCTAGAACATCAGTTTGTAATTCGGAAAAAAACTTAACTCCTTTAAGTTCTTTTAATTAAGGACTGTTAAAGGCGAAATAGTTAAAAGGTGGGATTGCTAGTGTGAATATTCAAAGATGGCATTGGTAATGGGCAATGATGTCTACTTGACATTATTATAACCCAATTTCCCTTTATTTTTTTTATCTTATACACACAAATATTAATATATATGTAAAATCAATGAAAAATATGTTAAAGAATAACATAATCTAGTGATAATATCTATTAATAATAAGTTCTCTGCAGATGTATAGCAACACTTAAGAATGATGATTAAATATAGATCGTTTTCCATCCAACTTCGCATGCATATTTATGGTAATTCTTGGTGTAATGGTTGATATTGTATCCTCTCCTTCTAGTCGTACCATAACATAACAAATCTCATGTACTTTGCAATTCTAAGCAGTTGATGGTTCAAAAATTCTTTGATCCTGTTCAAAACGATAAGATTTGCAACCCTACTTGCTCAGGTAATAGATAATGACACCAAACTTGTTTGTAATGAGAACGCAAGTAAGTTAGGCATTATCATCCAGTGTATAGTCAGTTTAAAACCCATCCTAAGAAATACATGGACTAGTACATTTAATCAAACGATATGGAAAACTTGTATATGTATATGTTGCCAATTAAGTGAGTGATCAAGTTTAAAAGAAAAGATATGGGTCAAAAGTGTAATTAGTATATAGTATAGTTATTATGTATTTAGAATATATGGTATTGTTAAGGGTTAGTTGTTTCCAAAAAACAAAGCTGATAACCTACATGTGAAGGATGCGGCGTTCACATATCAATATCAATCCAGAATGGCACAAACATCAGAAGACACATCAATTGGAGTAGGGTCACGGCGATTCATCTAAGGGTCATGATGATTGGATGATGTTGGTTCATCTTGTATAAATAGGTCTAGAATTTCCGTTTGTAAAAGTATCCATTATGTTATTATGTTGATTATCAATACAAAGTTTATTTAGGGTAAATACCTTGCCATATATGTTGATCACCAATACAAAGTTTATTTAGGGTAAATCCCTTGCCATATTCTTGTTATTTTTTTTCTTGATTGAATGGTTGATCATGGTTTCCTAGGATCATAGTGCTATTAGAGCCAAGGCTCAAAAGAATCAAGATCATGATTAAATTATCAATCAAGTTTTTCAATTTGTTTTATCAAGAGGTAACTGTGGTTCAGAGACTAAGCCAATTGATTAAGCAAAAATTGATTAAGAGAAAGAGCAAATCAATTCAGTAAAATTGATTCAGAAGCAGTAATCATGAAGACAGGTAAAATCGATTCCAGTTACAAATCGATTTCAACATACCCTGAAGATAGAAACAGGTTGAAGGCTACGAGTGTATTAGAAGTTTTGTTAAAGTCAGCATAAATTACCAATAGTGTGTAATGAATTTTTTTTCTATGGGAGGATGACATCACAAAGATCAATCATAAGAGACGGGGTTTAGGAAATTGAAGGGGCCAAGGGGAATCACCTGGGACTTGTAGGGGTTGAAGATTGATGATGGGCCAATTTAGAAAGTACAATTTTTAAGTAGGCAGGGATATCGGTTGGGCATAAACCAAAATATACAAAGAAAGGATTCAAGATACTTCCAGAACTCGTTTTACTAACAAGGCAAAGTCACTAGTAAAGTGATCGGTCTTCATGGAAGAAAGGTAGGCGACTCGAAGGATGTAGATAGGCCAAGGATTGGTGGTCGACCAAGGGAAATTGAAATTTTAGAATCGAGTCAGGGTCACATGGTAGTTCTATGGATGGAGAAAATGATGGTTCGAATAGACAAGTTGTCGACGAGGATACGTCTGAGGGATATATAACAACCCTGCTAAAATATTTCCGACACTCCTAAAATTTTTAGAACACCCTATATGCCTTAAAATACACCCCGTATACGAGAAATGGCCCTAAATACCTTTATTTTTATAAAAATTAAATAAAAACAATTTTTAATGGTCCCTGGCAGGCCGCGACAGAGCCAGTAAAGGCTTACGTGGGCCGCGAGCGCCTAGCCACCAGGCCTCCTCCGGAGCTGCCACATGTCCTCACTCGTGTTGAGCCTACCCCATGACCGGGCAAAGCTAGGCCCTACATACCCTACGTCGCGGGCCGCGAAGACCCTTATGGTCTCTTTCGTAGGGCACGAGGAACCCCTGTTCCAGCCCTATAAATGAGATAGATCGGCAGTTCATTTTCGTCGCTCAAATTTCGTGATTCTCTCTCAATTTCTCTATAGTATAAGTAATACCCGGGCATTATACCCACTAAAATAGCGAAGTTCTGCCTCGTTGTAAGTATTTTAACCCCCGGTTACGTATTAGATACGTTGCCCGATTGATCTAGTGCTCCGTAAACGCTGTTAAGGCTCTGCCCGACGGAGTCGTTGGAGTTCTGTCTCGGGGAGGGTATAACTAATGTAAATTTGGGTTATTATACTAACGCGTGTGCATTATTTAAAATTTATAGATTATAACCAGGAAGCCACAGGAAATTACCTAAGATAGCAATGTGAGTAATCCTCCTTTTTGCAAACTATTTTATAAAACCTCAATTGTTTTACCTTATGATTAACAGTGATTGAGTATTTGTATTCTATAATTATCGTCGGTATGTTGGGGTTTTGTATACAAAATTTGTTACTACACTGTGAGTAGTAACATGACCACAAGTCGGGTTGACAGTACCGTGGGTGATAATTAAAGTAGAAAAATAAACAAATGTAATTGCGAGATCGCCCTCAATGCTGTAAACTGATAAAAAACCTGTCTTGATTATATTGGGATTCACTCACCAGTATTTCCCACTAACAAAATGTTTTTAAACGTGTTTCAGGTAACAAAATGTGAAAGCCAAATAGAAGCCAGCTGGACAATACTGAAGGCTTGGAAAAGTGGCTATAAAAGTTACCCAAATAAAGAAGATGTTTTTATTCAATAAAATATGGTTTATCCCTATAAACATGTTTGTAATAGAAACTTGGGAATTTTCCATGTGTTTAATATTATAAAAATGTGGTATTTTACTCTGTTAAAATATTTCCTAACTACGGTCCTGATGAAATTTCCGCTGCCAAATTGATAAACACTAATACCACCATCTCTGAGTTGGCCGCGGCAACCCGCCTCCCGAGGCAGGGGTCGGGGGTTGCGACAGAAGGTGGTATCAGAGCTACAGCCACTGATTTCAGCCACAGAAGTGTTCTGCTGACACCAAAATTTTATTCATTATGTTAGGAAATAATCTACGTGATTACGTGCATATCTGTATATTATTGTTTTATGCTATTTGACAATTTGTTAGTTTACAGTATGAGTGATCAAGGACCATCAGACGGTTATCGTCCAGCTCTCCTAGGGACGAAGGAACTTCTTCCCAGCCTACCCCCCCGGGGTATTCGGCTGACAGCGAAGAAGGGATTTTCGTATTCAAAGCACAATCTGAAGAACCATTCCCTCCCAAGAAGAGAGGATGGTTCAGCAGAGGAGCTCACGAGCGTACAAAAAGGATGAGAAAATTACCGCAGTAGCGGGCCTTAGCAGCGGCCAATAGAGAAATGAATGCTTAAACCCAGGTTATACTCATTAGGAGACTAGCTAATTTTCACATATTAGCTACTACAGCTGCAGACCCAAATCTAGAACAACTCATTGCACCCCAGCCGTTACCACTATTTCCCACACAACCTACGGAAATTGAGCCAAACCCAGTAGACCAAATTCCAGTGCCTGCTTTTGACCCTGCTGAAATCCCTAGAGTCCCAGCACCCCATCCCACAGACTATGACCCATGGTTTGACGACAACAGGGATTATCAGGAACTTTACCCAATAGAGGAACCCATGCAAAACCCAGTAGCACCCTATCCCAACCTGGACCCTCTAGATCCATATTGGGATAATGACCAGTATATCAGGGAAATCCTAGAGAACCCATACCCACACGAAGAACCAATGCCCTAGTTTCCTGACCCGATACCAACACCAGCCCCACCCATGAGTACTGAGAATGTGCAGGAGCTCCAAACGTTTGGTGAGGAGTTGTTAGATGAAAGTGAAAGGATAAGACAGATAGGTGAAAGGCTCGTTTGGAAGTATGACGAGCGTAACATGCAGTTTTGGATGAACCCTTATCAGTAATACTGTAATAGTAGTAATATATATATATATACATGTATGTTTGTAAGTTGAAATATATATATATATATATATATATATCCCTTAAAATAGATAATAGCTACTAATGCATACTAGTATTGTACTTTAGATTTCAGTTACAGTTTGTAATAGACGCATATATATAAAATAGAGTAAAGGTCGCAATGTCCGACGATTTTGATCAATGTGCTTGTTGTGCGATTGTTTGCATTAGATATTGTCCTATGATATTAATACATGGTAAATGTTTATAATCCAGATAGACAACGAAGTGAATCAAGAAAAACCGAATAACGATAATAACGGAAACCAAGTAGATAACAGTGCCATCTAACATATAGTGGCACAAGGGATTATAGATGCAATGCCATATATTATCAAAATGGTTAAGGAAGCTGAAAATAATAAAAGTAATAGTGGAAGTAAACGACCACCTACTGAACCCGATCACAGCGTAAACAATGGACCCTTACTTCAAGTGCCAATTCCAAAAAGAAGAAGAACCATGTCTTATGGTTGTTCTTACAAAGAATTCTGGTCCTGTAAACCTATAGAATTCTCTGGCAATGAAGGAGCCATTGCAGCTCTACGCTAGATAGAAAAGACTGAAGCCGTCTTAAAAATAAGCAAGTGCGCAGAAGAAGATAAAATCATGTTTGCTTTCAATTTATTTAAGAATGCAACTTTAGAATGGTGGAACACTATTCTCCAGTCTAGGGGAAGTGATAGAGTCTATAATATGGAATGGAATAAGTTTAAGAACATGGTTGAAAGAAAATTTTGTCCTCCTAATGAAAAGGAACAGATAGCTAATAAATTCTTAAACCTTAGAATGAATGGAGTAGACAGCAAGGGCTACACAACTACATTCTTTGAATATGCTAGAATAGTACCGACCCTAGCATCAACAGAACCAGTATTAATCTCCCATTACGTCTGGTGATTAATCAGTGAGATTAGACATGTAGTCAAGGCAGCTAGACCACAAACTATAGAAGAAGCTGTAGAACTAGCAAATACCTTGACTGATGAACTGGTACGTACACAAGAAGAAAACCAAAGAAAGAACCTAGCTCAAAGGCTTACCCAGGAATTTTGCTACGGTAATTCCAACCGTGGAAAAAACATAGGTTCTACCTCTACACCTTACTGTAAAGCCTGTAAGAAGAAGCATTCAGGAAGATGCTCCACCTACTGTAATTTCTGCAAGATACCAGGACACAAAGAAGAAGATTGTAGAAAGAAACCAAGTAATGGGGTATGCTTCAATTGTGAAGAAAAAGGTCATATCAAGCCAAATTGTCCGAAACTAGCTCCAGCCATAAACAACAAGACTACTAAGAATGCTAGAGCATTTGTTCTGACTGTAGAAGAAGCCAAAATGATTCTGGACGTGATTGTCTGTACGTTTTTAGTTAATGATGTTTTTGCCAAAGTATTATTTGACTCTGGTGCGAACCAAAGTTTTATTAATACTTCATTTTGCAAACTTCTCAATCAACCATTAACTAAACTCCAACAAGAATGCCTACTAGAAACAGCAAATGGAGAATCCATTAAGATTACTGAAATCTTGCAGGGAGCAAGAATAGAATTTTTAAATCAAAAGTTTATTGCAAATCTTTACCCAATGAATCTGGCAGGATTTGATGTTGTATTAGGAATGGATTGGTTAATAGCCAATAAAGCCAGTATTCTATGTGATCAAAAGTCAATACAAGTAAATTCACCAAAAGGTGAAAAGATCACAATTAAAGGAGTTAAGCCAACTAGATCCACGAAATTCATCTCTGTGATGAAAACAACAAGCTGTGCACGAAAAGGGTCAATAGTGTATATGATTTCCATAATCATTAACACTAAAGGAAAAGAATTGAAGGATATTCCTGTAGTATCCCAATTTTCAGACATATTTCCAGAAGAATTACCAGGACTACCGCCTGACAGAGAAGTTGAATTCAGAATTCATCTGCTACCAGGAACAACACCAATTGCCAAGGCACCCTACCTTTTAGCACCCGTAGAAATGCAAGAACTGAAAAAACAGTTAGATGAACTTTTGAAGAAAGGATTCATACAACCTAGTTCATCACCATGGGGAGCACCGATCTTATTCGTTAAAAAGAAAGACGGGTCAATGCGTATGTGCATTGATTACCGAGAATTGAATAAAGTCACGATTAAAAATCGGTACCCATTACCGAGAATCAATGATTTGTTTGATCAGTTACAAGGAGCTCGATTCTTTTCTAAGATCGATTTATGCTTTGGATATCATCAATTAAAAGTACAGGAAGAGGACATTCCTAAGACCGCTTTTAGAACAAGGTATGGCCATTATGAATTTACTGTCATGCCATTTGGTTTAACCAATGTCCCAGACGCATTTATGGACACGATGAACCGAATATGTAAACCATATTTGGATAAATTCATAATTGTCTTTATAGATGATATTCTCATTTACTCTAAGAGTAAAGAAGAACATGCAGTGCACCTACATACGCTCCTAAGTTTATTCAGAAAAGAAAAGCTTTATGCTAAATTCTCGAAGTGTGAGTTTTGGTTAGAAGAAGTACAGTTTCTTGGACATTTAGTCAATCATGAAGGAATTCATGTGGATCCCACAAAGATCGAGGCAATTACTAAATGGAAAACCCCTGAATCACCAACATAAGTTAGAAGTTTTCTAGGACTGGCCGGTTATTATAGACGGTTTATCCGAGATTTTTCTAGAATAGCCATTCCCTTAACTAAGCTAACCTGTAAATCTGTTAAGTTTGAATGGGGACCAAAACAAGAAGAAGCCTCTAGAACTCTTAAGCAAAAATTAACCAACGCACCCATACTAGCGTTACCAGAAGGAACTGAAGACTTTGTAGTCTATTGTGATGCATCTAAGTTAGGTTATAGATGTGTGTTAATGCAACGTCAAAAGGTTATAGCCTATGCCTCTAGACAACTTAAGAATGATGAAGAGAATTATACAACCCATGATTTGGAATTAGGAGCCATAATATTTGCCCTTTAGATTTGGAGGCATTACCTTTATGGTAGTAAGTTTACCATTTTCACCGATCATAAGAGTTTAAGATATGTTTTCGGGCAAAAAGAGTTAAATATGAGACAAAGATGATGGATGGAAATTCTCAGTGATTATGATTGTAATATTCAGTATCATGCAGGAAAGGCTAATGTAGTTGCTGATGCTTTAAGTCGAAAGTATCATGAAAAGCCAAAAAGAGTATGCTCTCTTAAATTAAATCTGCAGATAGATTTAAATGAACAGATTAGAGAAGCACAGAAATCAGTAATCAAGGACGATACTGAAAAATTGAAAGGAATGATTAATGAACTAGAACAAGGAACAGATGGAATTTGGAGATTCCATAAGAATAGGGTTTGGATACCTAAACGAGGAAACCTACACAACCGAATTTTAGAAGAAGCCCATAAGTCTAAGTATACAATAAGCCTGGAAGTGATAAAATGTACCAAGACTTAAGAAAGAATTTCTGGTGGATAGGAATGAAAAAGGATATAGCAGCTTATGTTGCTAAGTGTCTAACCTGTTTACAAGTTAAAGCTGAAAATCAGAAACCTTCAGGTTTATTACAACAGTTAGAAATACCGGTTTGGAAATGGGAATTGATAACAATGGATTTTGTTACCAAATTACCCAAAACAAGAAAAGGTAATGATACAATCTGGGTGATTGTAGACAGGCTAACCAAGTCAGCTCATTTCTTACCAATGAAGGAAACTTTCAGTATGGAACAGTTAACCAAGTTGTATGTAAATGAAATAGTTTCATTACATGGAATTCCTTTATCTATTGTTTCTAATAGAGATAACCGTTTTACCTCTCATTTTTCGACTAGTTTCCAAAAAGCAATGGGAACCAAGCTAAATCTAAGCACCGCTTATCATCCTCAAACGGACGGACAAAGCGAAAGAACAATTCAGACAATGGAAGATATGGTTTAAGCTTGTGTAATTGATTTGGGAGGATATTGGGAAGATCATTTACCATTAATAGAATTTTCTTACAATAACAGCTATCATACCAGTATCAATGCTGCGCCATTCGAAACACTTTATGGACGAAAGTGCCAAACTCCAGTCTGTTGGGCAGAAGTTGGAGAAAAACAACTATCTGGACCCGAGATAGTACAAGAGACAACAGACAAAATTATTCAAGTCAAGGAAAGACTGAAAGCAACACACGATTGACAAAAGAGTTATGCTGATAACAGGCGAAAACCGTTGGAATTCGAAGTAGGAGATAAGGTCTTATTAAAAGTTTCTCCTTGGAAAGGAGTGGTGAGATTCATCAAGAGAGGAAAGCTAAGCCACAGGTATGTTGGACCCTTTGAGATTATCAGAAGGATAGGACCAGTAGCTTATCAGCTACAACTGCCAGAGGAAATGGCAGGAATGCATGATGTATTTCATGTATGCAATCTCAAAAAGTGTTTAGCCAATGAATCATTAGTAGTACCTCTTAAGGACATAGAGGTAAATGAAAAGCTTAAATTTATAGAGAAGCCTCTACAGATTGAAGACAGAAAAGTCAAGAATCTCAAACACAAGAGACTAGTTCTAGTTAAAGTGAAATGGGATTCCAAGAGAGGATCAGAGTACACATGGGAGCTTGAATCAGAGTTGCAGAGGAAATACCCACACCTGTTCCAGTAGACCTCGAGGACGAGTTCTAAAACAAGGTGGGGAGGATATAACAACTCTCCTAAAATATTTCAGATATTCCTAAAATATTTAGAACACCCCTATATGCCTTAAAATACACGCCGTATACGAGAAATGGCCCTAAATACCTTTATTTTTATAAAAATTAAATAAAAACAATTTTTAATGGTCCCTGGCGGGCCGCGACAGAGCCAGTAAAGGCTTACGCGGGCCCTTTGAGATTATCAGAAGGATAGGACCAGTAGCTTATCAGCTACAACTGCCAGAGGAAATGGCAGGAATACATGATGTATTTCATGTATGCAATCTCAAAAAGTGTTTAGCCAATGAATCATTAGTAGTACCTCTTAAGGACATAGAGGTAAATGAAAAGCTTAAATTTATAGAGAAGCCTCTACAGATTGAAGACAGAAAAGTCAAGAATCTCAAACACAAGAGACTAGTTCTAGTTAAAGTGAAATGGGATTCCAAGAGAGGATCAGAATACACATGGGAGCTTGAATCAAAGTTGCAGAGGAAATACCCACACCTGTTCCAGTAGACCTCGAGGACGAGTTCTAAAACAAGGTGGGGAGGATATAACAACTCTCCTAAAATATTTCAGACACTCCTAAAATATTTAGAACACCCCTATATGCCTTAAAATACACGCCGTATACGAGAAATGGCCCTAAATACCTTTATTTTTATAAAAATTAAATAAAAACAATTTTTAATGGTCCCTGGCGGGCCGCGACAGAGCCAGTAAAGGCTTACGCGGGCCGCGAGCGCCTAGCCACCAGGCCTCCTCCGGAGCTGCCACGTGTCCCCACTCGTGTTGAGCCTACCCCATGACCGGGAAAAGCTAGGCCCTACATACCCTATGTCGCGGGCCGTGATGACCCTTGCGGTCTCTTTCGCGGGGCGCGAGGAACCCCTGTTCCAGCCCTATAAATGAGATTGATCGGTAGTTCATTTTCGTCGCTCAAATTTCGTGATTCTCTCTCAATTTCTCTATAGTATAAGTAATACCCGGGTATTCTACCCACTAAAATAGCGAAGTTCTGCCTTGTTGTAAGTATTTTAACCCCCGGTTACGTATTAGATACGCTGCCCGATTGATCTAGTGCTCCGTAACGGCTGTTGAGGCTCTGCCCGACGTAGTCGTTGGAGTTCTGTCTTGGGGAGGGTATAACTAATGTAAATTTGGGTTATTATACTAAAGCATGTGAATTATTTAAAATTATAGATTATAACCAGGAAGCCACAAGAAATTACCTAAGATAGCAATGTGAGTATCCTCCTTTTTGCAAACTATTTTACAAAACCTCAATTGTTTTACCTTATGATTAACAGTGATCGAGTATTTGTATTCTACAATTATCGTCGGTATGTTGGGGTTTTGTATACAAAATTTGTTACTACACTGTGAGTAGTAACATGACCACAAGTTGAGTTGACAGTACCGTGGGTGGTAATTAAAGTAGAAAAATAAACAAATGTAATTGCGGGATCGCCCTCAATGCTGTAAACTGATAAAAAAAACCTGTCTTGATTAAATTGAGATTCACTCACCAGTATTTCCCACTAACAAAATGTTTTTAAACGTGTTTCAGGTAACAAAATGTGAAAGCCAAATAGAAGACAGCTGGACAGCACTGAAGGCTTGGAAAATTGGCTATAAAAGTTACCTAAATAAAGAAGATGTTTTTATTCAATAAAATAGGGTTTATCCCTATAAACATGTTTGTAATAGAAACTTGGGAATTTCCCATGTGTTTAATATTATAAAAATGTGGTATTTTACTCTGATAAAATATTTCCTAACTACGGTCCTGATGAAATTTCCGCTTACAAATTGATAAACACCGATACCACCATCACTGAGTAGGCCGCGACCGACCGCCTCCCGAGGCAGGGGTTCAGGGTTGCGACAGGATGTGTCATCATCATAGAATATCAATGCCCGTATGAGGTCGGGTTTCCTCAAATTTGAAGATTGTTCACCGAACATGAAGGGAATAACAACATATTAGGCATAATTCATGAATTGCAGGTATATCAGGATTTACTCTAAGAGAGTTTGTGACAAGGATGATAGCGTAGGATTGAGCATGGTTGGTGTCAAAGGATAAGGTGTGTACGAAGGAGAAAGATGCAAGGATAATGACGAGGAGGAGTTGTATAGGGGTTGTCATCACTCGTATATGGTTGAAGACACCGGGTTCAAAGTTTTCCCATGAAGAAGCATTCAAAGTTAAAGACTCAATCTTGGATCAACAATTACCAGGGGGATTGATGTGGGCCACTAATTGTGTGATCAAGTTTGAAAGAAAAGATATTGGTTAAAAGTGTAATTAGTATATAGTACAGTTATTATGTATTTGGAACATATGGTATTATACAAGGGTTAGTTGTATCAAAAAGCAAAGTTGATAACCTACATGTGAAGGGATGGGGCGTTCAAAGATCAACACATTGATCCAGAAGTGGCGCCAACATCAGAAGACACATCAATCAGAGTATGGTCACGTCATCCAAGGGTCATGATGATTAGATGGTGTTGGTTCATTTTATATAAATAGGTCTAGATTTTCAGTTTGTAAAAGTATCCAGAATCTTGATTATCAATACAAAGTTTATTTAGGGTAAACCCCTTGTTCATATTCTTGTTATTTTGTTCTTGATTGAATGGTTGATCATGATCTCATCGGATCTATCTATGCATATACAACTCGTTTGATAATTATTATTGACCTTCATGCATAGGGATAATTTTATTGAACAAGTTTCCCCACCACATCTCCTCATGCATATATTTTTGATGTTTTTAGTTATCATTGTTCAAGGTTTTTTAAATTTTAATTAAGTGGTCTTTTAGTGTTACCAATGTACCTTTTGTAATCATCAGGGCCAACCTATGGGGTGGGCGAGCCGCACCTCCAGTTGATGTCCTTTTTTTGAAGGCCTAAACTTACACCATCATATGAAAACGTATTATATTTGACATGTCGTGTGTTACGGAAGTGTAGAAACGTACGGTAACTTAAATTTATACTATACAATGAAAGCATATTATATTTGACCCAACTCATTTCCATAAAAATTTTCGTCAAAATGAAAACCAACTTGAATTTATACCAACACGTACATAAAATGACCTTTTACAAATTTTTAGAATGAAAGTACAATGTGTAAAGTTGAAACTTTAGAAACTCAAGGGGCTCAAAATGACCTTTTACAAATTTTTAGAAACTTGAGGGGGTGTAAGGGTCATTACTGAAAGTTAAAAGGGCCAAAACTGGTGGGAGGATTCTCCACCGACTTAGGTTTCTAGTACTATTACGTTGCGGGAGGACTATTTAACCAAAAAAAATAAACATAGATCGTTGAACAACACATGCCCCTTGTGGGGTTTTAACTTACCAAATTTAGATTGAAACATAAAATATTACCATAGAAAAGAATAATTATGTTGAGATGATAAGAAAACCCATGTATAAAATTAATGGCGAAACGTCATAAGAAAAAAACGATTTTTAGCACCCCAAATAAGCAAGCCGCACGCTTAAGGAAAGACGTTTAGGTGTAAAACTAGATTTAATGTAACACCCTAAAAGTGATAAATTATGCATAATTGTTAGAAATTTATTTTTAAATTTATTTAGTTAAAGAATGTGTTATGATATATGCCTAAGAATGGAGAATGCCTAGAAATAAATAAACACCTAATCTAGAGGGACTAAACTTGACAAGATGGAAGGATCTTGTGTTTAAAATAAACAAAACTCAAAACACACACACTGTGTGCGTGTTTGAGATCGATCAGGCCAAAGAAAAAGGGGTAAACCAAAATTTCAAGAAATCTCCAAATCAAAAAGGGAATTGAAGGATTTTAGGATGCATGTATCAAGATTATCAATCTCCTAAGTGTTCTTCACTATCAAGTAAGTTAAATTTTATGATTTGTTGATGTTGGATGAATTGAGTGTTGATGAACTCGTGAATCTAAGTGAAGTTAGGATGGATATGTGATAGAAACGCCTTATGAAACTTGAATTATGCTTAGATTTCTGATTGTTAGGTATATTTATGAAAAACCCATTTGTAGTGGTTCTTATGTAGGATGATGATGATGTATTTAATGTTAATTTGATGATGCTTGAGGTGTATGACAATGGATGTTGTAGATTATTGATTTTGAATCTGAATTAAAATGAAAGTTATGTGAAGAATTAGTAAGAATCATACTTTAAAAGCTTGTACATAATATTTCATAAATGCGAAACCCGCCAAGTGTTCGATGAAATGCCTAAGAGAACAAATATGTGAAATTGTATGCAAGTTGCGGGTAATTATGTATGAAAAGTGATAATGACATAATTGTTAGCGAACTAAGATGAAAAATGTGATTTAAGTAGAGATCATATGGGACTTTGATTTGTTAGTATGATGTGTTAGAAGCGTGCATTAGTAGCTTGTATTCTATGCATAAGGTTATGGCACACCAAATACACTTAGTTGATTTTGTAGTTGGGTGATGTGGTTATATGATATGTGGATTTTTCTAGCAAGCTAAAGTTGGGTTCAAGGGTAGCGTTAAAATTGGTCAATCTTAAATGATGTTGATAGTTGTGGGATTATGAGATGAAAAATATGGAAGGATGGATTTGTTTTCGTGTTTGTGTAAGAAATTGTATAAGTAAATATGTTTAGGAATCTAGTAGGCACGTAGGTCGTTTTGTATATCGCCTATATTATGTTAAGTTGTGAATATGTCATTTCGGCATAAGCGTATGTGTATGAAGTGGTAAGCATGAGCTAGTGTATATAAATTCGTAAATGATTGTTTGTTTGTAGGTAGGGACGTAGACATGTATGAAGGTACGTTTGCATATAGGTGTATGTGGTAATAGGCGCGTAAGTGTGAATGCATGTGTGTATGAATATACGATGCTAAAGATATACGTATGAACGTTATCAAGGCGTCGGAGTACTTACGATTACTAATGATGTGCTTTGAGTTTGGAATGTAATGCAGGTCTGAGATTGTCAGATTCATGAAGGAATGAAACCTGGTTTGGATAAATAGTATTTAAGAAAGCGCTTGGACAATTCCATGTTTACTTCATAGAATGCTTTACGAATTTCTATTATATGGTTTAATTTGTATGGTGTTAATGACTAATGGTTGGGTTGTACGTGGTGTTAATGACTAATGGTTGGGTTGTAGCGAAGTCAAGCAGACATAGATCGAGTTGAGAGCAAGGATTGTACAGGAAAGAAAGGTCACATAGTTTGTTTTAAATTGGTCATGAAGCATTGATATAATGTAACATTGTGAATCCTCTCTAATGAACGTATTACAATTTGTAGTTGAGTCTTCATGTAATTAATATGATTTTTTAAGAACGAAATTTTTGGGCTCATATTTTCCGCTGTGTCGTATTTAAGTTCTTACAAGTTGGTCTTACAGGGATTTGTTCATAATACGAACGGGCCATGCCCGAATTTTGTTAAATAGTAGTATGATACTATTACTTTTTCGGATTAGAAAATCTGGGCGTTACAAGTTGGTATCAGAGCCCCGGTTTGAGGGAAATCAAGTATGAGGAGGTAAATACTTGGACTCAAACCTGTGTGCTCTTGTGACAAGGAACCCGTACAATCCGAGACTCGATCAAGATCTAAGGGTAGAAGCAAAGGTAAGTATGTACTTAAGTATGTATTTGAAGAAACCTAACAATATGTTATGTGTAAGGTAAGCATAATTGCTTGGAGAGGATGATCTGTGAATGCGGTCTAGGACCGGCATCAAGGCATTTGATAAGAAAAATTGACCCTAGGTACGTAAATTTAACCTGTGGGTGCATGCAACGGTAAAATCTATCAAGTGAAAGAAAATTTCAAAAAGGAATATAATAATAGAATGGTAATGAAGTTTTGAAAATGTTACACGTGCCGAAACCTAATTCTTCGGACATAAGGTGACGATTACACGAAGACACGAAACTAGTATGTGGATTGGGTACCTGGCCAGTACACAAGAAACATATGATGTTCATGAGACCGTGATAATTGTTACCGGTATGTCCGTTAGAATTAGGTAGTAAGTGGACGTGAGGGTGAAGAGAAATGTAAGACTTTCAGGGTTTTGAAAGTACCAAATACACATGAGAAGTATGAATGATAAGTTAGAATCCGCGAAACGGATTCGAAACATGAAAGGATTGAAAGATATGAACGATATGTTAGAAACCGCGAGACGGATTCGAAACATAGAAGGGAATGAATGATAGAATGAAAAAGCTTAAAATTCGTAAATGGGCATGAATCAAATAAGTAAGAATGAATGGCAAGAATGAACGGCTCAAAATTTTAAGTTATTATAGATCGAACGAGTAAATATTCTTTAAGAAGCAGATATTATTCAAGTTGTGTTTTGAACTTTTATATATATATATATATATATATATGTAAATATATGAATATAATTATGCTCATGTATTGTATACAAGAATGGTTGAAAGGATAAATGAGTTATGCAGGTCAAATGGTGATTGCCATTTGAACCTAGTATTTAATGTTTGAAATGGTCAAGTTATTTAATGGTAGGTGAGCATGATGTACGGTAATGTTACTGTCACAAACTGGAAGGAAATAGTCAAGCAAGGTATGGATAACGAGTCAATGGATTTTGACTTGCGTCAGGTATGTATAAAGGTTATGCATTTAATAGGAGCTTATTGCTCGACTAGAGAAGGGTGTGTTAGAATTGGGTAATTAGTAAGCATAGGTCAGAATGGATTTACAAATGGACTTCCGAAAAGTCAAACAAAGTAAGTGGATAGTTATTAAACTAGTATTAGTAAAATAGTATGAAGTATTTGATTTGCCAAGTACGAAATGGACGCTTAAGGTAAGTGATTTCCGGAATCACTTCTTATTTATAAATGAAGTTTGGTATGTTGTATATAGGGAACCATGTAAGAATTTACGGGTAATGGTAAGTACCAAGGTAAGTTCATATGACCTTCGTCTATCCTTATTGTAAATTAAGATGATAGTTCATCGTGTTAATGGAATGTTCATTATGTTGCTGAATGTCCATCGTGTTAATGGAATGTTCATTATGTTGCTGAATGTCCATCGTGTTAATTGAATGTTCATTATGTTGCTGAATGTTCATCAACATATAGAGCTTTTGTTTAGGAAACAAGATTACTCAGATTTGGACGAATAAAAATAAAAAATGTATACACCTTGGCGGTCAAGAAAACAATTCAAAGTATATGATAATTGCAATCAGGTCCCTTGATTTGTTTGGCGGGTATTTTCGGCTTTGGATAAAGTTTGATAAATGTTGTTTTTATAATAATATAATTACTTCACCTGCTTAACTCGTTTTTCATGTATAAATCGATACCTATAATGTTTTATAAAAATACGAGTATTCCCTCGGAACGAGCGTATTTTTCTCTATCATAAGACCTAAGTCTCACAAAAATCGGGGTATGGTCAAAGATAATATAATTTATTATTATAAGAGAAAAATGCACGGATAGTCCCTGTGGTTTCACCTTTTTTCACCTATAGTCCCTAACTTTCTAAAACTACTTGAATAGTCCCCAAGTTTTCGATTTTTGTTCTCGGATAGTCCCTGGGTCTAACTTCAGTTACTTTTCTCAGTTAAGTGGGTGTGAAATGACCAAAATGCCCTTTCCTTAAAAGGCCAAACCATAGGGACTATCCGGGCACCTTCTTCATTTTTATTTATAAAACCCCACCACCACACTTCATCTTCAACCTCCACCCACCATCACCCTCCTCCACCCTCCACCATCGCCGGCTGCCGGTCATCCAGTGCCTCCGGCTTCCAAGAAACCTTATCTGGCTTCTATTATATTTTTTTTACCACACTTCAACTGTCATAAAAATCGTATTTCCTTTCATTATAACCAGCTGCAACTATCAATTCAACCCAGCCACACACATCGATTTCTATCAGTAATATGTTTCAAACAAAGTACTCAGTTCTTGGTCCGATTGTGTTTGTGAAATCAGTTCGAATTCAATGATAAATGTCTGAAGTGCACACACGGTACAGCGAAACAGATCAAAATTTGATTTGAAATAATTCTTTTTTCACTTATCTCAAACAACCTGCAACAACAACTGATCAAAACAAACCCTTCTCGGCAGAAAAACGAGCTGATATTTGATCCAATTTTAGCCGTAAATTAGTCCGAAAACATGGTGCCTCGACCGTGTTTGCGTCTGGAACTGATATGAGGATAAAGGACTCGATCACCACTGTCGTAAAGATGTGATCCGAAAGAAAAGAAATTAGAAACAGAGGATGTTGTTGAAGATTTACCCGATCACCACTGCCGGAGCTGCCGATTTCTGCCGCCACCACTTCCAGCGGCGCCGCAGCCGGGGGGGGGTCGCAATTTTCTTCATCCGCCATCGACGTCACCACCGCCGCGACCCGCCGCCACTCACCAACCTCCGCCATCTCTCTCCCTCTCCTTGGTCTCTCTCTTCCTCTCTGTCTCTCTGGTTCCGTAGCCATCGCTCACCACCACCGGACGGTGGTGTTCCGTTTTTTCGACGAGGGGAGGTGTTGGGGGTGTCTTGCCGGCCGATTAACTAGTTAGACCCGTCTCCGGAGTCCAGTCGGACTCCCTTGTGCTCGTCGGTAGGGAAAACAAGAGGTAGGGGGTGTTTGGTAGTGTATTTAAAGAGAAACAGAGTATGGGTATTAGGGTTTCTTAATGTTGAAGATGAAGGGTGGATGGGTTTTATAAAGAGAAGATGTCCGGATAGTCCCTATGGTTTGGCCTTTTAAGGAAAGGGCATTTTGGTCATTTCAACACCCACTTAACTGAGAAAAGTAACTGAAGTTAGACCCAGGGACTATCCGAGAACAAAAATCGAAAACTTGGGGACTATTCAAGTAGTTTTAGAAAGTTAGGGACTATAGGTGAAAAAAAGGTGAAACCACAGGGACTATCCGGGCATTTTTCTCTTATTATAACTATGTGTGCCAATAGTAAAAGTTTTGTGCTTAAAACAAATGAACATTCGTATTCTATTTCTAATGATTCGAACAAATTCACAAATGATTCGAATTCAATTCTTTTTTTTAAACGGGTCGGATTTTTCTAGTACTATTTTTTTGGCGGATGTTACATTTTCTTCGGGAAGCACTTATATGAGGTTTTCTCATCCCTTTAGATAGAGGGATAAGAAAAAAAAAGCGTATGGGGGGAGAGATGAGAGCGATAGAGGGAGAAAAAAACCAACAGAGAACAATGGGAACCAAGTAGTTCGGCAGCCGGTGACGATGGAGGCACGGTGGGAATTGAGGCAATTTACTATGAATTAACGTCAACGTTTGCTTCTGCTTCGGCTATCCATCTTCAGTTTTAATTTTATTTTCATATCAACATTCAATTATGTTGTTGTTTCTTGATGATCTTGCACTCTTTCAGTTATTTATTCTTTTCTAGCCTAATACTATGCTAATTAGAAGATTTAATTATTGGATTTCTTTAATTTTGCTGTATATATAGCATATGGACTTGACTTTGTGATCCACTCTACAACAATCTCTAAGAGATGCGAATAACCTGGCTAGGTAATTCTGGCTTTCAATAGATTACATTTGTCTTTAAAGTTTTTATATTTGTATTATTTGTTAATTGTGATCTGATTATTGTTTGTTATTTCGGCATACTCACTCTCTCGATTACAGAAGAGACCTTGGTAGAGTTCCTTTTAGAGGCCTGAGAAACCGCTGTCAATTGGGTCCAAATGCCTAGGATGAAGGTTTGTTAATAATTTATATTCTTCTAATTGTTTTAGTAATGACAATCTTGATTATATTGTTAAAATTCGTTGGTCGAGCTCGAGTCTATGACACAGTAGTAATCTTAAAAAAAAAGAACTAATTGGTTATCTAATAAGCAATAATCTTAATCTTGATTTAAAATTCTAAACATATTGTCAATATAGTTTTTTTTATTAATTGATAGCAATGTTGATTATAGTGCCTAAGCTCATTATCATAGTGTATTTATTTCTAGCTAGGTCCCGATTTGACTTGGCTCTTTGCCATTTAACAGAGTTGTAGTGACCCTCTTTATTTATCCTTGGGTTTTAATGTGAAATTAGAATCCATTAACTAACAAATGGGTTGATTGGGTCGTCTTTTATCTTACACGGGTCAAATCTATAGTTATAGGTAAAACAAGAACTGGTCAATCCTAAAGACTATATATGTAGTGTATATAGCTTCCTGGAAAAATTTACTCAAAGACTTAGATTATTTTCCATTACTTCAAGATCAAGAGCTATTGGTATTTCCATACATAACATAATGAAATAACCTATGTCTTTGAATAAATGTTTTAGGAAGCTGAAATAAATATACATTGGAAATAAAATGATAGAGGCTTAACTCAACCCAACACCCTTCAAGCAACGCTAATAAAGGACCCACTAGCTTAAACCGATGAATTTAAAGCTCATTTTTATTGATTTTTTTAAATTTGCAGCCATGTTGTCATTTTGTTTGACACGCATATATGAAAGGCTATGATTGTCCTTTCGATCATGAAGTATCCAAATACCTTTGCAATTGTTATTAAACAAAAGGGTTTTGCAATTGAGGTTCAGATTAAATATTTCCATGATGTAATACATCATTTGTATTTTTCATCAAATAAAAGTAAGTCTTTATCTAAAGGGTTTGATGTGTTTGTAGAATTTAGGTCTCTAATGAAACATGATGTTTAATCTCTAACGATTTCCAATGATGAGATTAATGTTGGATTGCTAAGTTGATTACGTCAAAAGGTCGGAATACAACATCGCGAGGTAACGTTGTTGATTTATTGATTCGTTTTTTATTAACCTTTATTCTAACAATCTACAACACATTTATCGTCAATGAGGTTTTTTTCTATACATGTTTTACCGTTATAGTGCTAATGGCATATACAACAAACTTTGGCACGATATCTGTTTCAGGTAACCACCCTATTTTACCTGACATGAATTGATTTTGAATGATTTATGTCAAATGATTTATAACTTCAACGAATTCTTATTAGTGAAGTCCTACTGTAAAATTTCTTTGTTTCTTACTCTCATGATTATGCTTTTTAATATGTTTTCTTTGCTTTGTAGGGGTAAGATGGGTGCTTCTCTCCATATGTCATACAAAACATAAGCTATTAGTGACAACTCGCTATATTTAACATATAAAAAAACTTTATATGTTAAATATGACGAGCTGCCGCCAATAGCCTGTGTCTTGTATGACCTATGGAGAGAAGCACCCATCTTCTCCCTACAAAGCAAAGAAAAATTATAAAAAAAAACATTATTATGAGATTAACAAAGAAACAAATCATTTGAAAAGTGACATCTTGGACCATTTGGGCAATACTGCCACATATTGTTTGATAATTTGTTAAACGGCAAAGTAGACTCGACAACGTTTGCCAACCAAGTATTCTTTTTAGGTGTTAACTAGGTTTAAAGAAGTTTGCCGCGTTGCGGCAAATTTCTTTTGTTATTTAGTCTGTGTTTACATGTATTTTGAAATCACTACGAGCGTGTTGCGAACGGAACTGCTGACAAGAATAAAAAGAAAATGTAGAAAAAAACACTATAAGATAACCGAAAGAAAATCAACCAAAAAAGTTGTATGGTAACGATGTTGTTCGTATGAAACCCGTGGTCAGAGATGAGCAAATTGTTCTGGGTGCTGGCACCAAATTTGCCGAATCGAAAGATCTTAAGCACCAATTCGGTACCGACTTTTGGCGTTCCTGGTACCGGTTCAATACTGTTTTTTACCTTCATATACCGGTATCGTAACCAGTATTTTCGGTATCAGTATCGATTCTGTATCGGTTGGCACCGAGCTCATCCCTACCCCTTAAACTAAAAAAAGAAAAAAATTAAAAGTTGAAGAAAATCAACAAAAAAAAAGTTATACGATACCGGTGTACGTACGGTATGTCACACCCCAACCGATGGCGGAAACATCGGGGCGTGGCACTGAGCGAAACAGATTGTCCATGAGTATCCATAACAACTATTCATTACCAGATAATTAAATGTCGTGTCCCATACCACAACATATCCAAATAAAAACAGTTATTACAAATAATTGTCTCAAAAACAAATACTGTTCCGACGACTCAATTTAAGCGTGACAAAACTAGACCCCTAGCTTGATTCACCAAAGCACAACAATTCCTAGCATCTTAAGCACTTGCCACATACGTTAGAATAAAGGTCAAAACACATAGTGTAAAGGTGAGCATACAAGTTTGATAGCATAGTAGAGTTCGAAATAATTTACGCATAACCAGCATGAAACATGTACAAAGTGAAGGCAAGTAGGTTATCGGTAGAGAAATATGCACAGACGTGACTGCGAGTTATAGAATGCGCCACACATATCCCCCCTGGGACACGTGAAGTAAAGGCCTTAACAACCCCTATCCACGACAGGTGCTGAGTCCAAACTATAGTACTATCATTGTTAAGGTGTCAGGCAACAATCACTGTGTTAACATAACATACAAGCATTCATCGAATAATACGTAGCATGCATTAAAGGTCAGCGTATAAATAGTGTCTGCCTTGTGTGTCGATTGTGTTTTGAATAAGTAACGTATGTAACACCCAAAAGTGTGTAAAGCAAAAAAGGGGATTGAGTATACTTACAGATAGCGTTTAACAAGTAAACACTCTCTTGGATTGAAGGGAGCGCTGAGAGATTAGCCTGAACAGTTAACGATAGCATAAGCGAAGAACGGCGCGATAAACGGTGAAAAAGTGATAAGTGTCGAGTGGCAACCCGATCGGATGGCTATCCGATTGGTTAACCATTCGATCGGATGTCAATCCGTTCGGATGGTCATCCGATCGGATGGCCATTCGATGGGATTGACATTCGTTTGGTAAGGATGTGTTTGTGTATGATGGCTTTGAAGTTTTCGTTGTAGCATTTAGAAAACAGAGAAGTATCTCTACCTTTCAGGTCGATCAATCGAACGGTCGTTCGATCGGATGGCGATCCGATTGGCAGGACACTTAGTGAGAACAAGTTCACAGCAGGATTGTCAGTCGATCGGATAGCAATCCGATCGGTTGGTAATCCGTTAGTTACTGATGATCTTTGAAAAGTATGAAAATGATTAACTGTCGAAGTTCCAAAAGTCAAATGATCGGATGGTCGTTCGATCGGATGGCTATCCGATCGGACGGCAATCCGTTCGACGTTCAGAACCTTGAAAGTTTGAAGAAAAGTTTAAGTGTTGAATCTCAAGTGTAATCCAATCGGATTGCGGTTCGATCGGATGGCAATCCGATCGGACGACGATCCGTCCCGTGATCTGATCTTTTTGTTACATGAAAAGTTGTTAAGTTTTGAAGGTTTTGCGACATGATCGAGACGGTTTGACAACATGCTAGACAACAGAAACCCCATCATGACATCAAGTTATCCGATTGGACAGGAATCACCCAAATCCGACCAGTTTACTGGTTCGTGACGGTTGTTCATGTTTACCCCGAAATCGGTGGTCCCTTTGATAGAAACCAGATCTTGAACCAACACATCAATAAGGAAGAGTAAAAGGTCTGTACAAGATCCGTTTCTATCGGTTTTGAGTGCATTGAGTGTAAAAGAGTTGAAAGAAAGTTAGAAAACCATCTTTCAATCCTTTTAACCATGAATATGTGTAGATCTATGCAAAAACATTGTTTAATCATGGGGAAATCCTTCAGATCTGAGTTGTTCTTGGTGGAATGAGGCCAAAACTTGAAATTCATAAGAACTCCATGATGGCATCATCCTAGAACACCTCAAATCCGCTGATTTCACGGTTAAAAGTTAAGATTCAAAGGTGAAAAAGATGAAGGAGTGCGTGTAGATCATAAAAGTACAAGATTTAGGTTGAAAACTTACAAGAAACGCGAGAAATCGAGAGAAAGAAGGCTTGAGTGCGGCTGGTCGAGTGGAGGAGCTGTCACATCACAAATGATGTGACAGGAGGGTATTTATTGGGTTTTCAAAAGAGGAAAGTGCACAAGGGTCGGATTGGCCACCGATCGGATGGCGCCTTGATCGGATGGCAATCCGATCGGATGGTAATCCGATCGGATGGCCACTCGATCGGTTGTCCATTTGATCCAGGTGTCCGGCGTGTTGAGTTTTGTCTTTTCGATTCGCGTGTTGAGCGTTGCGATGCGTTTCGAGCGAGCGATGTGATAGATTAATAATAAACACACAAATACTATATCTAACATACAATCGTCTTAAATATCTTGCGTTTTAGCGTTTGCGGTTCGATTATGATAGAGTTGCGATTGCGTTTCGATTGCGATAAAGCGATAAAACACGCGATAAACATCGATTAAACCTCGATTATTAATAGATACTCCACATAATACAACTAAAGCGATTAAAATAAAAGATTCGATTACAAGTCAAAGAAGTCAAAACAGTAGTTGAGCAAGGAGTGACAGATCGTAATTAGCAATCTTTTCTTCCTTTGACTTCAATCTTGACCTTGACTTTGACTTTCGAAACACGGGGTGTTACAGCGCCTTCATGTCGCTTTCGAGTTCCCAGGTGAACTCTGCGGGTACTTCGCCCTCATGTCGCTTTCGAGTTCCCAAGTGAACCCGTTTATCGCACCTTCATGTCGCTTTCGAGTTCCCAGGTGAACTTTGCGGGTACTTCGCCCTCATGTCGCTTTCGAGTTCCCAGGTGAACCCGTTTATCGCGCCGTTCGTCGCTTATGCTATCGTTAACTGTTCAGGCTAATCTCTCAGCGCTCCCTTCAATCCAAGAGAGTGTTTACTTGTTAAACGCTATCTGTGAGTATACTCGATCCCCTTTTTGCTTTACGCACTTTTGGGTGTTACATACGTTACTTATTCAAAACACAATCGACACACAACGCAAACACTATTTATACGCTGACCTTTAATGCATGCTACATGTTATTCGATGAATGCTTGTATGTTATGTTAACACAATGATTGTTGCCTGACACCTTAGCAACGATAGTACTATAGTTTGGACTCACATTTTGTCTAAATAATAACTTTTTATCGATTAATGTTTATCATTGTAATTTTGTTAGCAAATTTATAATGTTCAGAATATGGCATTTCGTATTTGTATCTTAATGAATTATGGTTAAAGCATTATATTCTTATGATTGATTTGGTGGAAAGATTGATCTCTAGTCTAAAACAAAACCTTGTAATACACAGTTCATAAGCTAGTAATTTTATACAAACTAACATGGTATAACGTCAAACTATTACCACTGATTAACACACTTAAGAAAGTTAAAATAAAAGACATCTACATATTTACGTAACAACATATATTAAAATAGTCAGCCACCAAGATTTTCTTGATGTTATAGTGATAGTCTTCACCTATATATAGGAACTTAAAATCGAGCTACAAACACAACTAATCCGAAATCTCATATTCTCTCTTCATCCACAACAAAGATGGAGTTCTCTTTCACAACCTTCCTTGTGTTTTCTCTTTTTGTCTTCCTCCTTAGTAAACTCTTCACCCCTTCAAAACCAAAACAAAATCTTCCTCCAGAGCCATGGAGACTCCCAATTATCGGACATAT
Source organism: Helianthus annuus (assembly GCF_002127325.2). Lineage (NCBI taxonomy): Eukaryota > Viridiplantae > Streptophyta > Magnoliopsida > Asterales > Asteraceae > Helianthus > Helianthus annuus. The sequence goes on along the minus strand of NC_035447.2, from coordinate 73,477,896 downwards.
GCACCATTTAATAGGCTCACTACCGCACCGTGGTCTACGCGACTTGGCCCTCAAATACGGGCCTCTAATGCACCTACAACTCGGTGAGCTTTCAACGATAGTCATATCCAACCCTCGCTGGGCTAAAGAGGTCTTAACCACTCATGATATCGCGTTTGCGGACAGACCCGTGGTCTTAACCACCGAGATTGTTGCATACCAAAACACTGATGTTGTATGGTCTCCTTACGGCGATTACTGGAGGCAACTACGAAAGATTGTCACGTTGGAACTTCTAAGTGTCAAAAAAGTGAAGTCTTTTAGTTATATTCGCGAGGACGAGTGTTATAATCTTGTTAAAACACTTCGTGGGTCTGCTGGCTCGCCAGTGAATCTTTCACAAATGATTTTCGACACGATTGCGAAGATCGTATGTCGAGCAGCATTTGGTAAAGGATGCAAAGACCAAGAAGAGTTTATTGATATTGTTAAAGAGTTGTTTAAGTTAACAGGTGGCTTTGATGTGGCTGATGTGTTTCCGTCCAAGAAAATAATCCATACGCTCACGGGGAAGAGGCCGAAGCTCGAAAGCATACATAAGCGACTCGACAAGATCCTTAGCGACGTGATAACCGAGCACCCCGGACAACATGCAAACACAAGCGATCAGGAGTCTCTTCTTGATGTCTTGTTGCGGCTCCAAGCCAGTGGTGAATTCAAGTTGAGTACAAAGAATGTCAAGGCTGTGACTTTGGTGAGCAATTTTTTTATAATATATATATCATTTTATAATAAAACATGCTGACCACCAAATTACATATATGACCACTGATTTGTATTTAATCGGGATAAAATTCAAAGTAAAGAATATTGAATTTTCAATACCCATCAAACAAACATGTAGTTTCTAGGCGAAAACATGGACCATCTTTGAACGAAAACGATTTGTAACGTGACATTCTAGGAAAACTTTTTTTTAAAAGATTAAGACTATAGGGAGCATGAAAGTGTTATAAAGATTAAAAACTTTATAAAGAGTAAAAGTTAAACTTTTAAAATATTTAAGAAAAAGTTATAATAATATTTCAACTTTTAGATATTGTTAAAAAAACATTCTTGGTTTTAGAAGACTATTTTACAAAATTTCAAGACTATTTTATCAACCTCATCTATCAAGATATACCATTTCTATAATTTTCCAATCTTTTCTACTACGTTGAGCAAACCTTTTAGTGCAAATCTTTTGGGTGGTACTTCTATAAAACTCTGGACTAACATGAAATGATATAGGATATGTTCGGAGGCGGAACCGATACGTCATCCGCAACATTAGAATGGGCGATTTCCGAACTAATAAAGAATCCTCGGGTGTTGAAGAAAGCACAAGCCGAACTCAGGGACGCGCTCAAAGGAAAGGAGAGGATTGTAGAGTCAGATCTTCATGATCTTGACTACTTAAAGCTAATTGTACGAGAAACATTGAGAATGCACCTCCCACTTCCATTATTATTCCCTAGAGAATGTAGGGAAGCATGTAAAATAGGGGGATACGATATACCCCTCAAGACCAAACTTCTTGTCAATGGATGGGCTATAAATAGGGATCCTGCATATTGGAAGGACCCTGATAGCTTCATACCCGAAAGGTTTAGCGACAACCCGACGAATGTGTTGGGTACAGAATTTGAATATCTTCCTTTTGGTGCGGGAAGAAGGATGTGTCCAGCAGCGGTCCTTGGGATAGCGAATGTCGAGGTTCCATTAGCGCATATGCTGTATTACTTCGACTGGGAGCTCCCGAACAACAAGCCCGGTGACGAGTTGGACATGGATGAGGTGTTCGGAGCATCTGTTCAAAGAAAGAACGAGCTGTACTTGGTTATGAAGCCCTACAACTTTGGCAAAAACTAGTATACTGGAACTTTTTAAGGTTCATGTGTCATGCAGTATCTCTTAAGTTCAATTTAGCTTTTGTACTGTGATTTGCTTTGTGGAAAGTAGTTGTTTTGTTGTAATATTTGTTTAAACCCCATAAATATATAAATAAACGTGCATGACCCAAATTACTAAAGTAAACCTGGTTAGATTAGTTATGTTTCTAAACTTTGACATTGGAAACGAATCAGAAGTTGTTAGTGTTAAATAAAATAGTGAAAAACAAGAATACGAGTTTTAAGGCAGTATAGTGTGGGATAAAGGCTCCAGGGGCTTTATCACGTCATATCAACACTACGTTTGTACAACATAAGGGAGGGCTTTATTGTTAACTTGCATGGTACGGAATAAAGCCCCTTTTAACTATATAAAAAAGGAAATAGAGATTAAAAAAAAGAAATTTGTTTGGTTGCTTCAAAGTGATCCATAGCGCCGCTTGATGGCGGAGGAGGCTGGTGTTGGCGCCACCCAGCTGAGGTGGCTGGGAGCGTTGCCCCACACTGTACAGCCTAAGTATATAGTTTTCATTAACTTTGGAAAGGAATACTTACAATTAATCTTGACTAGTATAATTATTATTTACCGGTTTTAAGTTCTACTATGTGATAACTTTGCAACGAATCATACCGTGTATAATGTGACTATTGGGTTATGTGTGAAGGTTCAATTTGGGTTGGGCCCGATTCAGATTAGAAGACAGTTTTGAAGCATAAGAACTAAATTGAAGACATAAAGGCTTGGCTCGTTTTATTTAATTAAAGAACATTATTGGTTTTCTTGTTCTCTAAGGTTTGTAACCATAATCTGTAATTATAAATAGGCGTTTTGTATATGTAATTCCTCATCACTAGTGTAACATCCTAAAAATGGATTTGGTAAATAAACCCAATTAATAGGGGATGGGTGGGTAAAATATCGTTAGTGATAAAAGCTAACCCATAAACATTAGGACTTAAATAAATAAACTTAATGTTAAATAAAAAGTGAATAAATATTTTATAAGATAAAGTTGTAGAAAGCTCGGGTTATCGAAACTTAATTGAAGTTGATGGGGTAGCATCCTCGAACTTAATAGGTATAAGTATCACGTTCGTATGATAATTAACGAGAAGTAGGCAACTAGGAATATTAACCTAGTTAAAAACATGTTGTATATTAGTAAAGTGGGTAAACCATGGCTCAATTATCATAAAACCAAACTATAGGGGCCGAATTAGGTTATTAACAAAACTTATGGGTATTAATAGATGAAAAACACTGCGTGTGTCGTGATTTAGAGAGGGAATGGGAGAACAACCCCTAAAAACCTTCAAACACAAATCCTGGCAAATTCAAGGGTGAACTGAGGCTAAATCTTGTGCATGAACCTTGATTATTGATCATCCATGCTTGATAATTATATGGTAAGTTGCATTTTACATTTTTAAAGATGTTCTATGAAGGGAAACTTGAATATGATAGTCTTGATTTAGATATTGTAGATAGTATGTTGAAAATGATGATGTATTTATGTTTATGATCATCATACTTGCAAGTATATGTGAATTACTTGAACACTTTAGAGGTTTGATTAAATGTTCAGGCTTGCTATGAAATGAGTTTTTGACATGAAAGATGAACCCATGACTAACTGATAAAAATGATGAATTAGCAATGATGAATTAGCATATGGTAATTGAAAGTTTATGTTGACTTGATGTTACTAAAGTGAAAGAACTTGTATAAATGAAAGAAATAAGATGAAATTCGTAGAGGAATTTAGCTAAAATGTTGGCCTAAAATGGTGCCACTAAGATATTGATAAAATGTGTAAATGAGTTTTATTAAACTTGTTATTGCATATATATGTCAATTGGCAGTTTGATTTTCTAAGAGTCAATTGGCAGTTTGACATTTTAAAAGTCAAACTGACCTCTAATAGAATTGAATGAGAAATATGATATAAAAGTCCATAAGGTGAGATAGACATGATGTAGGATGACTAATCTAACCATCATGTGGATGTTATATGATAGTTTGACTCTTAACGAGCTAGGTGGGAGCTTGGAAAGCAATGGGTCAAACAGGTCAAGACGCAAGGAAGCTCGAACGGACGCAAGGTAAGTAAAACTTACACTTCTTAGAATAGAATCACTATTTAAGAAATGAGAAGTAGTTGGTTAAAAACAATGACTTGTTAAAGTCGAGACCCCATGGTGTAAACCATGAACGCGTCAAAATGGATAAAGTACGATGTACTATAGTTAGAAATAAACAATGGCCGGTTAAAGTCGAGACCCCATGGTGTAAACCATGAAACGGGCCGAACGAGTAAAATGGTAAGTAACCATGCTTTGGAGATGAACCAATAAATTTTTAATAAGACCTTCTGGCACAAACCAAAATGGCTCTAACGAGTAAAAATGAATTCTTTGTGGTAAACAAATGAATTTACAAAATATGACTTTCCGGCGCGAACCACAATGGGTCGAACTGGTAAAAATGAATTTTTGATGGTAACCTGTGAATTTTTGAAATAGGACTCTATGGTGTAAACCATAACGGGTCAAATGGGTAAGATGGTAAGTATGTACGTTTGCAATAAAAAATTCATGGTTAGTCGAATCGCTAAAAGGGTAAGCTATGAATGGGTCAAATGGACAACCGGGTCAAACGGGTCAAATGGTGATTTTATCATCATTTGGATATGGTATTTATTGCTTTGTTTGTTAAGTTTCATACTTACAGGTAAACATAATGTATGGGCATGCATTGCCATGAATTAGCGAATAGAATCGAGGGTATTGATAACGGGTCATCGCTTTGACCCACGCCGGGTATGTGTAATTATACTTTTGGTAAGGGCTTATGGCCCGACGAAAGATGGCTGGGCCAGATGTGGCAAATACATTAACTCAAATGAGATATATCTAGTATTTGGGTAAAACGACCTTTAGAGCCAATCACATGTCTATGATGCGAAATTCTGGCTAAATAGGTTTTAAAATACTAAACCATTGGAAACTTTTATGTCCTTAGGGATATAATAAATCTAGATGGGATAACGAGCTAAATGTGCCTGTTAGTTTTCATTTAAACTTATAAAAGTTTTCCGTTTCGTAAAAGGGCTAAAATTTACTATAACACCCTCAGATAATGGTACAGGAAAATTACCTCCAAAGTAGATTTAATTATGATTTCTTTGATAAAGTTGATCATTTCGGTGACATAAGAAAATATGAAACATGAACTAGAATGGATAATGCCTCCAAACAGGTCATTAATGTGACAACTGGCACCAAACCGGTAATTTACGTACACTTTAACTATTACTTGATGATTACAATTATGTGCTTTAATGTCAACATTATCTAATTTCATACAATACAAGTGAATTCATGCACGTTTTATACTACAAAATATTGCTTTATGCATTAACGAGAACGTTGCATCAGAAACACTAGTAAACTCACCGGTAAAACACAATATGCCAACAACTATGCAGAAAGCAGTCAGACACTAGAATTGGGGCCTAGGTGTAGGTCCAACGTCAAGAATACACTAAAACCCAAGAGTACATACAAGGGTTAACATATAGACTTTCCGGAGACTAAAATACGCACTAAAAAGCACCCGAAACGCACTTTAAGTGCAGAATTTCACCAAATTAAGCTATAATCAGCTCTTTGGCACTGAAATATCATGCGTAATTTACGTTTTGTTATCCAGAATACTTCCCCAAGAGTTGGGAATTGAAAGGGGTACAAAAGGAAACATAAAGGACACTAAACGGTGCAGTTTAGCACTCTAACAAATCGGTATCTAACCGAACAACCGGACATTACCCGGAACAAAAATAATATTAGAAGCATTGTTTTTGTTTTTTTCTGAGCTAGTTATGATCACCGAACATTGTAATACACCTTATAAGCACTAAACACCTAAATCCCTAAATATTATACTCGAAAGCTAACTAGAAGCATGTAACTAAAGTTGAAAACCAACCATGCAACCCCCCCCCCACTTGAGGCCGGTTACAACATGGGCCCACATGAAGATTTTATTTGTATAATTTAATAGATTATGTTTAGAATATGATCAACATAATATGCCTTATACCATTTGATGTTGGAGGATCTTTATAAAAACCCAAAGTCATTAACCTCCATCATTCTTCATCTCCTTCATCACACCCTTTTCTTCTCTTCTCCCTATAACCTCACGGCTCCAACACCCTCTCCTAACCTCTCCATTTCCAATCCATTACCAAGCATTCTAAGCATTAACAAAGGTGTAAGAAGGCATATAAGAAAACTAGGAGCTTGTAGAAGTTGAAAGACCTCCTTCATTTGCTTTTATCCACTGCATTTGTCCTCTTGATCATCCCTAGCCTTGTGCTAGTGGTAAGAACATTAATCTCTTCATGTTGCATCTTATTTAAGTGGTTAAAGAATGATACATGATGTTAATCTTGAAGAACACTAAGAATCACAAGAAAAGAACTTGAACATAAGCTTTAAATATGAAGAAATCTTGATGTATATGAGTTGTTATGCTTGATGATTGTTGATTGTTTATGAAAATGATGTAGATCATCATGTAGTCTTGCTAGATCATGATTAGAAACATAATCTAGCAAGATGAGATGATGAACATGATAAAGATTATGGAATCATCCTCACAAAAGTCATGAACTTGAAGGAATACAAAGTTTCTTGTAAAAATAATGAACAAAGAAGGTTTAAAGCCTTATAAATCTAAATATTTCATGGATGATTTCTCAAGAAACCAAGTTAAAAATACAAGTTTTACTTAATCTTGGTTCTTAAACATATAAACCTTATTTTTGGTGGCTAATAAAGTATAGAGGTATGTAAGTAATAAGAAAAATCCATGAAGAAACCTTTTTAGAAAATATGGTCATAAGTTGTGAAGAACTAAAGTCTTTAAAAATGATGTTTCTAAAGGATCAACTACACTTTAAAGGGGTAACAAGACTTACTAAAAACACTAGTAAGTTACTACAAGTTTTTACAAAACTTCAAGTTCATAATATAGTGTGATTTACATGATTTTTGGCACTTGGTAAGACTTGATTGTGTTGTTGATTGTTGAGATGATTTTAAAAGAAAATAAACACATGTTTTGAAAACATGAGAAACCTCCATTTCTAGGGGAAACTCTGTCAAAATTTCTATAAAATTTTGACACTTGGAAAAATATAAGTTTTGAGAAACTTATTCCCTAAAAATGTACCTAAAATCATTTACTAAGGTTTCCCTAATTTTTGTGTTAAGAAATGATGATTTCTCCAAGACTAAAATTGATATTAAGTATGTATATTTTTGAGAAAAATATATGTATTTATTGATCACCAAATTTTGTGCTAATTGTATGTAGTATGTATTATACGTGATAGTGTATTAGGACTTGAAAATACACTAAATACTCCTAGGGAGTAAAAATACAAAAATACACTGTAAGTCCCGTTTAACCGGATCTTTCAATGATATCAAACAACATCATGTTTGTGCGGAATCCAAACTTTGTGAGATTAAAGAATAAACCGAAAAATATGAGAATACGAACCGAATACGAAGAACACACCAAATCACTTTCAACACTTGCACACGATTCTATTACTTGAAAAGCAAAACCGTCTAGTACAAGTGCTCACAACCTAAACCGCCTCCCACTCTAGCTTCTCTAGAACTTGTGTAACTTGGAGGTTCCAACCTAAAAACAAGTTAGAAACTTGTTTATATACATAGACAAGCCCAATTCCCTACATGGGCTCCCCTTGGGCCTGCTTGGCCTACATGGCCTAAAGCTTGGCCCAAGTGACCTATAAAGGTCCACAACCTAATATAAACTAACCCGGTAAGGCCCAGTTCTTAACCATAGCCCGTTGTATTAATTTGATGCGTCAGTCTCACACTTTAGGGCCTAACAATCTCCCCCTAGACTGATGCCATCAAATTGTCTTCATAACATTAATTCAGCAATGTCTTCAACGAAGTCTATGGTTGTCATAATGCTGTAGATGTTGTGGGAGCTCTTGACCTCTGAACTCTCAGCACTGGGTCTCTTTCTTCAGCTCTTGCGGTTAGCTTCATATCAGGATCTCGATCAGCATTTGCTTGAAAATCTTGTCAAAAAGAATGCGAGAGGAGGATTCTCAACAACTCTTTTCTTCTCCAGTCTTTTTCTTTTAAGCAGGTTCACGGTACTTCTTCAAATGCACTTTCATTGTCAGACGGCGTTTCGTATCCAGTTCTTCTGACTCAGGTACATCTTGTTGTTGTGATGCTTTAGGCTTCTTCAGCAACTAACAACATCTCAGTCTTCATCAACCCCTGTTCTAGATTGAAATCAAGTTCTGCACATGCTCACAAACTCATAAGCCAACATTTCTTATGCAACAGGGAGAGTACCATATGAACACTAGGTACATCCAAGTACTTGTACTTGGATTTCACAATTTAAATTCTTTCAACTTTTGATGATCAATCAAATCTTCAAGAACGGTTATAATTTTTTTAATTTTAAGAAAAACAAATAAACACTCTATTTTGGATTTTTTTTATAGAAAAGCAAGACACTACTTTTGGATTTTTGAATTTTTTCAATTTTTTTTTTAATTTTTTAATTTTAAGAACTAAAAACATATAAAAATCAAACTATAAACAACTACCATAATATATAATTACAATTGCAATGGGATCAAAATTCGTTCTCAGGCAGACTAAGGAACATTTTTCAGTACGAGCCTAATCAAACGGGTCTACGCGATTGCCAATATGTTTGTCCACTTAAACTTTAACGCCCAACTTTCAATTTTTCAACTTCGTGATATGTTTAAGGTAATATTATACTATTATACCCGTGTGTCCCATTCCAAGGCATACCCCCGCGATCAAGGTAAGCACAACGATTCATCGTAGCAGGTTAGTATATTTATTTCATCCTTTTTTATTTACAACGTTAGACCATTGGTAACAGGTCAGTACTTTTGTACAGCAGAGCGACCAATGATTTTGTCCAACGAGGGCGAGGCAAATACCTTTTTGGTATGAATTTGTCTCTTTGAGCATTGGGAATTTTCTCATTTTGAGATTTTATTCCTTAGGGTTTTTGTCCTCTTAGGTTCTTTTAAGATATCCTGACTGTGTCTAGGTCTGCATATAATCTGTTTTATCATGTTTTGATTTCTTAACAATGAACACCCAAATAAATACTAATCAAATCCCGGAAATGTAAACAACACACTCTATCATGCAAGTATCTTCCCTACCACATATTTCACAAGTCCAATCCAGATTTCTTAAATCTTAACTGGGAGTAGGTTGAGAAGACAACAGAATAGATCTTTTGCAGAGATGGTATAATATACAGATCAAATGAGTTTTTCTCAATTTGATATAGGTTTCTTGGGGTTTCTTTTAGGCACTAGAGGGCCTCTTTGGGGTGTATTAGATCTATAGCGCGACAACGTACAGCTAGGTCAGCATGTATCTGGATGCAGCAGAAGCTGTCATTGCCTAGCACCTCCAGGTCAGCATGTATCTGGATGCAGCAGAGGAGGTACACGACTTTTTCAGAGAAGATTTCAGAATCAGATCAAAATTGTGTGTATCGGGACAACATACAGACATTCAAATAGAAATGAGCTAATTCCAAGTGACTTTCTTTCCTGGGGTCATGTACAATTTTAGTTCTGAACAGAAGGACAACCAAGATATCCCCGGATGATTCAACAATATAAAGACCCGAAACCTCAGATGTTGGCTATCTATCAACGCAAGATTTAAGACCATAAAATCATACGCCGTTGGTATGTTACCCACATGGTACATAGTTCGTTATGTTTATATCACTTAGTATCTTTTATCATTTTGAGCGTCAAGCCTATTGACATATCGCAGTAGATCCTAGTCTTTTCAGCTATGGCACCTTACATGTGTTAGTCAAACCCTTTAACACGAACATTTATTTAACTTCCCATATCATGCAATTTTTCTTTTTGGCTTTTTCATTTTTCTAATGTTTTTGTATTTTTCTCATTTTCTCCCCCTAAAACAATACATATTTACAGCAAACTCTTTTTGTATTTTCTGTGTTTTCTCCCCCTAAACTCTATATCTATCTATATGTCCCTCTCTCCCCCTAAATTTGTGCATAAATCTTGTATTTTTGCGCAAATTTACCATTTACTAGAGAAAGGACACTTTATATACAAAATAATGAACTAAGAAAGAGAGAAAATATTTTTGTTTAACCGTTCTATCATCAGATTGAAGACTAATCAAAATCATATCAAAGTACTGAATTTAAACGGTACCTTTTGCTGATCATTTCTTACTTCTCTTATCTCCTCCAAAGGAAACATATCATCTGTAAAAAATTATAACTTTTTGCAACAATGAAATGTTACCCGTTTTATCTCTGGAACAACCGCTATCAACATTCCAGAGATTGTCAATAGCTCCTCCTTAGTTGTTCCTGAAAAGTAAGGAGATTAGTAAGACATGGGTACCCAGGCCATCATGGTCCTGGGATTTCCTGAAGCATCAAAATAAGACACTTCTTTCAAACACAAGTCCCCTTTCGTTTCAAGGATTGGATACGTTGTCGCCTTGGATTTGGGTTTCCAAATCTGTTTCGGTTTAATAAACGTGTTTGTTGCCTTCGGTTGAGCAACTGTAACTGTGTCAGGTTTGTTAGTTTTAGAAACACGTTTTTGTTCCTGAAAAGCTTTGCGTTTGTTTTTGGCAGCGTTCCAATCCCCATCAGAAGGTTTAACCTTGGGATTCACATTCTTCATTGCCTTAGGTAAAGATACCTTCATCGGCTTGGAATGATTGTTATCCTTTGGTGTAACCCTCTGATTTTGCATATAATATGGTACGTAGGGACGATGTGTGCAGTTTCTTGCAATGTGACCAGCAATGCCGTAATTGAAGCATGTTTGTCTCTTCACGTAGAAGGCATTCTGATCTGCTGGATTTGCTCTTGCAAGCCCTGAAGGACGAACCGATCCTTTTTGCGTTGAATGCACCTGCACTTTACTTTTAGCCGAAGTCGAATTTGGGTGCTTGTATCTTCTGTTTGCAGAAGTCATGTTACTCTGAGCACCATTCTTCATCTTTTCTCCCTGATTGGAGCTTTCATTCACCTTGTCACGAGCCTTATGAGGATTATTGCTGCCTTGTCCTTGATGAGTAGACTTCTTATATCCTCGACTTTGAGCTGCTCGTTTTGGCTCCTTTTGCATGTTGTGAACCGGCTCACAAACACCAGCACAAGAGTGAGTGTTGACCTTTTGTTGCACTTTTGGACGATGAACACAATTTCTAGCAATGTGTCCAGGAATTCCACAGTTGAAACATGTCTGTCGTTTCAATGTATGGAGATTCTGAGAGCTAGCAACAGTAGTAGATCTGATGGGTTTGGATGAAAAGCTTGTTTAGATTGCTTTGCTTGTGTTCCATGTGCCTTTTCTGAGCTCTTAGGTACCTGCTGATCAAAACTAGCACAAGCATGAGATGTAGATGGAGAATGAGACTCATCCTTCTTACTGTGATCATCATCATGTTGAAAAGTCGGTGGTTCAGTTTCAGTTTTATTTTCAAAAACATCTGTTGATGACTGTTTGTTTATTTCAACATTTCTTTCTTTGTCAATTGATTCTGAATTGGTTTTAATTTCAGAAGAAGTTGAAATTTCATTAACACAAGTTTTTGCAGCACATGTATCAACGGTTTTCAATTGGGTCCCACTAGATTCAACATTAGGGACACCCACTGAGACCAACTCAGAAGAAGAATCAGGATATTCTTGATTTTCTTTAGAAGTAGTTTCAGTGGTTTCACTGAATGTATCCTGAGGAACCTCACCTGTAACACTATCATCAACCAATGGGTTAGAAACATCACATTCACAATCATTAACTGAAGAAAATTTATCACCAGACTTAATGTTCACAGATTCAACACAAACATCATCAGTTTTGCCCAAAACATCAGGCACACCAGACGACACATATGCACAAAATGAATGAAGTATATTTTGTGAAACCTCACAACCAGAATCAGTTTTATCAAAAGAAGTTTTAGAAAACTCAGAAACAAAAGCTTGTTCTCCCCCAAGACTATCTTCACACTTTGAGTCTCCTATTTCATCTGTACATGCAAACGAATTGTTAAGATCAACGGTGCCTTTTGAAACAAAATTCATTGAAGGAGCTGGTCGTTTATTATCAACAAATTTGCTGTTGATTGATGACTTATCGGTTTATGGACCGTAAGTCATCTTACCCTCATTAACTAACTCCTCTTCTGTGAAAGGCATATAAGTATAGTTATGATTGTATGGAGGAGGAGTTTTAGTGTATCCCAACCCAGCCCCTTTCTTTTCTTTGTACGCTAGTTGTATGTCACAAATGTTCTTGACCAAATTACTAGAAGTGTCATACTTTTTAATATTAATTTCATTAACCTGATATTTCAATTATAAGAGCATTCACATTCTATCCATCAAAATATGTGAGAGGGGTTTTTATATTATAAAGGGTATAAGAAGTGGTTGTGAGTGGAGGAGAGAGAAAATGTTACTGTTCATCTGTATATTTGAGGGGACACTGTTCACCCACTATAATTTTTTTAATATATATTGAAAGTGGTTGTGAGTGAGGAAGAGAGAAAAATGTAATGATAATATTATTTAATTGAAAAGGAGAGAGAAAAAGTATTTGTTTTTAGTGAAAAATATATTGTTATAGGAGTTGTTTTTTAATGGAATGTATGTATAATTTGATGGATTGGATGTGAATGCTCTAAGTCTTCTAGCTCCTTGGTCAAGACACTAATTGTTGCTAGAGCATCTAAAAAATTACAATTCTTAGCGCTGAGATCTTCTTTCAACTAAATGATATCTTTCCTTTGGGCTTCAATTTTTCTTTATAAAGTTTTTCATTTTTAGCCAAAGTAAAGTTTTTATTTTTAATATCTTTGTAATCTTGAATTAAATCAGCGTTGTGTAACCGATATGCCTCATTTCTTTCTCTACACTCAGGAGGGCAAAAGACAGAAAGTATCTCTTCACGAGTGGGTGAGCAAACTGCTTCACGAGTGGGTGAGCAAACTGCATCAGATGTGTTGCCTTTAGTAGACTGCTTGTCAACATTGTCATATGATTTGATGAGTGAGATCAGCTCATCTGACTTCATTTTGTAACAGTAGCAGTCAGTTGTCAATATTATCTCATGAACATTTCTAAACCAACTACAGTTCGCCTGATCTGGAATCTCTTTTATAGCATCCAGAAGCTTACTGTTGCTGATGTGAGTAGACACCACCATCTCTGCCTTCTCCATTTCAGAGAGCAGTTCAGCAAACCGGCCTGTAAGTGCTTCTATAGATTCACCATACGAGTATCTGAATCCTTGAAGTTCTTGCTCAAGCACCTCTCTCTTAGAAGACATTTTCAAGATTTGATCCCCAAAAAAATGTGATCTTTTAACTATTTCCTCAATACAAACCCAAAGCGAGAAACTGTGTACTCGCTAACTCAAACCCTTTACAGCCGAATGATCCCGCTTTCTGAACCGCACCTCAAAACCTGTCAAACCTTATCACAGACAAACTCCTCCTCCTTTTTTTTTATAAGAGAATACTTATTATTATATTATAATTAATGATTATGTAATGATGACTTTTTGATTAATAATAATTATATAATGATTGTTGATTTTATAATTATTATTATTAAAAACCTAAACTTCAAAACAACACAACTATCCGTCTTCTTCGTTTAAAAATTACCGAACCGAAACCCTAATTTTCTGCCCCTCGATGTGATAGCAACGGATGATGAAAGGAGAATGGCTGGAGACGTAGTGCAGATCAGAGAAGAAGATCGGAGAAAACGGTGGTCGGAGTTTGAATGGAGACGAAGATGATGACGTGAAGTGTGGTAGTGAACGGTGATCAGAGGAACACGATGGTGCGATATCGATGACTGACCGGAGGCGAGAAAGACGTTTGACAAAGATACGATGATCAGATGAAGATGACTCAGATGGTGAATCCACTCGAAATCAGACGATGACAATGTGTGGTTGTTTGAAGTTAATCGAAGTTCTCGTGATGATGGAGGGTGTTCGGATGATGATGACCGAAGTGTAGAAGATGAACAAAGACGATGATTAACGATGAGGATGGTGGCGATTTGGAACAGTGTTTGTTGAAACCGTGACTCGGAACCGTTGAAAGAGATAACTCGAGATCTCGAATGATGAAGTGGAAGACTCGAGACCTTGAAGGAACCTCTTGTGATTGCGACTTGAGGACTCGAAACCAGTGAAGATGTTGAAGAGTCGAGACCGAGGTTGATGACTCGAGACCAGGAAGACGATGACTCGAGACCTGGCAGTGAGTCGAAACCTGGTGACAGACTTGAGACGTTGGTAGCGACTGAAATGATGTGAGTCAAGACCGGCACACAGAACCTGATGATGAAGTTGAGTCGAGACCTCAGATGTTATGAAGATGGGAGTCTAGACCGTGAAAAGGTGACTCGAGACCTGTGAAGAAGATGGGACTCGAGACCGTTGTAGCTATTATGTAGGACTCGAGACCACAGAAACTGTTGTGAGTCGAGACAGGGGTTGTGACTCGAGAACTCGTGATTGCGACTGCGGAGGTTGCGAGTCGAGACCTGTGTATGTGGTTGCTACTCAAGACCTTGAAAGTGATGAAGAGTCTAAACAAAAGTGATTGTGGTTGCGACTTGAATATGTAGAGATTGGACTCGAGATGAGATGATATGGGAACTCGCAACCTCAATATGATTTTGAAACAAGATCTGGTCAACCAAAAATCTTTTAGAAGCAATTTTTTTTCCGGAAACTGTTGGAAATTAATCAAAGATTTAAAATCTTATCAAAATTAGAAAGAATTTCCAAATCAGTTTAATTAAAAACTTTAATCCTTTAACACAAAAAAATAATCAAAACACCAAAATATGGATAGTTTTCAATAGAAACCCGATGAACAGTTCAAGAACACGAAGAACGCGATGAACAAAAATTCTAGTTCTTGAATATTTGATATCAAACCGAGCCTAGAATAGGTTCTAAAGGCTCTGATACCACTTGTAAGTCCCGTTTAACCGGATCTTTCAATGATATCAAACAACACCAAGTTTGTGCAGAATCCAAACTTGGTGAGATTCAAGAATAAACCGGAAAATATGAGAATACGAACCGAATACGAAGAACACACCTGAAACACCCCGTGTTTTCGAATGTCAAGTCAAAGTCAAAGTCCAAGTCAACTTTGACTTTCTTTGACTATAGATAGTCTATTTTTCAGTTTTATTTGTATTATGTGGAGTAAGTGTTGTAATCAGGAAGAATCGAAGTAATCGAATGTTTTATCAACGCAAACCGATTTACGACTATGATCAGTAGGAAGTAACAATGCGATAAAGTTAACTAATCTATAATCAAACCGATCTAACTATCATCGAACTCGAATCTCGAAGTATGCGAACCTTGGATGTTGTATACGTGTGTGTGTGCCTTATGTGTTGCGTGTGCGTGTTTATTTTATGTTTTGTGTGGTGATCAATCGAATCAATCGAAACTCGAAACTCAAATCGAATACAATCAAAATCGAACTACGACGGATGGTAACGTAAGGATAGGGTGAATCATAGGAGATTGTATGTTAGATATAGTAGTTGGGACTGAAAGTAATTTGAATAGGAAACCCTATCGTACTCGATCGAAATCGAAATATCGAAAATCGTCGCACCAAACTCTCGAACCAGACCGTTGATCGATCAGGCTGTCAGCCGATCGAACAGCCCGGCCGATCGGACGGACTGTCCGATCGAGCAGGCTGTCCGATCGGGATGCCTGGCCGATTGGCCAGCCCTTGCCTCTTTTGGAGCCTATAAATAGGGCTGTCATTGTCATCCTTTCCACTTTTGGAAAGCTCTGACCGACCAGCTCGTGCTCCTCCTCCCTTTTCTCTGATTTCTTCCATTTCCGGTAAGTTTTCACCCTAAATCTCGTATTTTCTTGATCAATACACACTTCTACACTTTTCTATCTTTTAAATCTTGATTTCTAACCGTGAAATCATCAAGATCTAAGCATTCTAGGATGATGTCATCATAGTGTTCTTCAAGAACATCATGGTTTGGCCTCAATCACCATGAATAGCTCGGATCTAACAGATTTCCACAGAAACAAGTTAAGATCTATCAAAGATCTGAACATTTACATAATGTGAAGGATTGAAAGAAGGATTTCCAACTTTCTTTCAACTCTTTTACACACGATGCCTTCAAACCGGTAGAAACGGAGCTTGAGCCGACCCACCGATCATTACAATGGTTGGGTGGTTCAAGATTCGGGTTCTATCTACAAGGTTCACCGACTACAGGTTAAACGTTAAACTGACGATCCGAACCGTTCACCGGCCGGACTTGGGTGATTCCTGTCCGAGCAGGAGAAACAAGTAAGAACGAAGGTGTCATAGTTCAATTCGTTGTCGAACTACCTCAACATAACGTCAACTAAGCAGAATAGCCAAGTGTTAGACGAACAGGCCGACCAGGTCAGGATGTCGACCGAACGGTTAGGCTGTTCGAAAGAATAGCCCAACCGATCGGACATCTCAACCGATCGACCAGGCCAGCCGATCGGCTAGCATGTGGCCCCACACCTTGACAAATTTATGTTTTGTATTAAATTAAATCTGAGTTGTCGGAACAGAATTACTTGTTTGGATGTTATCTGTAATAATGTGTTTGTTTATTCGGGATACGGTATGGGACGTATCTTTAACTGGATTATATAAATAGTTGTTATGGAAACTTCTGGACAATCTGTTTCGCTCAGTGCCATGCCCCGATGATTCCGCCATCGGTTGGGGTGTGACAGATTGGTATCAGAGCCATAACTATAGGGAATTAGGCAAGACACGACCTAGTCCGGGTCGTTGTCTTAGAGACCTAGACTATAGTTAGGAACCAGCAAGACTCAGTTAGGTGTTGTAACTAGGTGCCCTCGCTAGCACTACACTCGAATTTATGACTAAGGTCGAGCGATTTAGTCAGGAATAGGCGTGAAAGCCGCAAACTCCCGGCTAGATTACTGGACTAATGTCGATTTCATCAATTTACCTATGATTTTATCGCAATTTTCGAACAACAAACGAGGAGAATTATACCAAATCAGGAGTGAAATCCATATTTTGATGCATAATCTCCTCAAATTTTACTAACACAAGGAAGAAATTGCTAAGCCAGGGGTGAAACCCGAACCTTGGCAACTTATTCCAACTTTTACTCATCCCACCAAAGCCTCGACGGACTCCGACGACCTAAACTCACCAGTAAGACTTAAGGAAACGTGTTGAATGCCCAAGAATCGAGGCAGGAACGCGATCCCGAAAGTCGAAAAATGACGACAAGTCTATTGTGAATAGTCGAATCGCTTTGGGTAGTCAATGTCTAGTAGCCGCAGACAATCTATTACCTCGACTTTTATGTGTTTTATGTGTATTTGCCTGTTTATGTGTTTAATTTTGATGATCGTTCGATTTTTACTATCACTTCGATCAACACGCACGACTCGCATTGCTATCCTACCTCAAAACACTAACAAGTCGTTACAATTCTATACAGTACTACAATGTGATATATGCTATACTATCCTCGACATGCTATACGGTTATACGAAACTACTCGACATGCTCTACGAACGACACGCGAGCTTTGAATGATAGGTTTCTGTATTCTGACTGCTTCTGTGTTTAAATGTATGTGTGCTTCCGTGTTTATGTGTTTCTGTGCTCTATGTGCCTATGTGCTTCTGTGATTACGTGAATCTGAGGTTATGTGCCTACATGTTTATGTGATGCATGTTCCGACGTGTTCCTAAGCTTTAGTAAGTAGTAGACGTGTGAGGTGAGATTCAATTACGTTGTGTTGAGTCCTGTGACGATGCCTGTTGCAGACCATGTCGTCATCTGGATCCCGACACCATCTGACCCGCCAAGAGAAGAGAGACAAGCGTCTCGCTACTCTCATCGCCAAGAGCGTGGCCAAAGCTGTGAGCGACGCATATGAGAACGCTAGCAAGTCGTCTGAAGAGTCGCAGACCAACGCTCCCAAAGATGCCAGCAAGACTGGTTTCAGCTTCAAACAGTTTAAAGCATGCGGACCCAAGGAATTCACCGGAGAAGATGGCCCTACCGCCATGTTTCAATGGTTTGATTCAGTTGAAGTCACTCTGCGCCAAAGCGGTTGTCCTGAGAATCTCCGCACCCTCAATGCCACCGGCATCTTCCAGTCCCGAGCTCTAGACTGGTGGACGGCCGAACGAAACAAGCGCGGAAATGATGCAGCTTATGAGCTGACTTGGGAGGAGTTAAAGGCAATTATGATGGACGAATTTTGCCCTCCCCATGAACGCCAAAAGCTGGAGGACGAGTTTTGGAACATCAAGCAGAAGGATGGAGACAACGCTGCTTTAACTGCACGCTTTAAGCAGCTCAGCATCATCTGTCCCGATCAGGTCAAGACTCCAGACATGGCCATCAAGAAGTATATTCGAGCTCTACCCGACTGTGTAGCCGACTTTGTTCACGCCGCCAAGACCTCGTCAATTGAGGAGACCTACTTGCTTGCCGCCGAGATCAATGACAAGCGAGTAAAATCTGGTTTCTGGGATAAGCCATCCAAGTCTCTGCATCAAGCCACCGCCACGTCAACCGTCGACACCACCACTGCTCAACACTCCAAGTTGTCAAGAAGAAGAAAGAAGCACAACAACAACAGCTCCAGCAACAAGAACTGTGCTGTGACAGCAACTGCTGCCCCTCTACAAGCCGTACTAGCTCAGCAGCAATCACACCACCGACAAGCTCCAGTGATCAATGCGCCGCCAGCTAAGCGCGCTTACACAGGCCCCCACCCGCTCTGCCCGACATGCTCATACCATCATCCGGTGGGAGTCGCCTGTCGTTTCTGCACCCATTGCAACCTTTACGACCATTTCACTGCAAACTGCCGCTATGGTCCCCGTCAAGCCCCAGTTCAAGCCGCCGCTCATCAAGCTCTACTTCCAGCCCCTCAAGGCCAACCTGCAGCTCAAGCACCCGCGGTCAATGCTAGAGTCTGCTTTGCATGTGGTGACCCTAACCACTTTGCAAATATGTGCCCGAAACGGGTTGTGAAGCAAGAACCCCAGCAGCAGCAGCAACAACAGCCTCAGCAGCAACAGCAAGCAGCCATGCCAGAACCTTTAACATCAATGCCCGTCAAGTCCAGGCTGACAACAACGTGGTTAATGGTACGTTCCTTGTGAATGGTATTTATGCATCATGTTTGTTTGATACTGGAGCCGATAACTGCTTTGTGTCATTTGAATTCGAGAAGCTCCTTAGTCGTAAGCGTTCTTATCTCCCCTCGTCTTTCAAAGTCAAAGTCACTACTGGAAGAACTGTCGCCGTTAACTATGTTCTTCGTGATTGTACTCTTGAGCTTAACAATCACCTTTTTCCAATCGACCTTATTCCGATGCAACTCGGAAGTTTTAACGTCATAATAGGCATGGACTTTCTTCGCGAAAATCATGCTGAAGTTGTATGCTTCGAAAAGATGATTCGATTCTCATTAGCGAATGGAGACTTATTGTGTGTGTACGGTGAGACAGCTTCGAAAGGCCTTAAACTTATGTCGTGTGTCCAAGCTAGCAAGTATCTCCGCAAGGAATACAGCGCTTTCTTGGCCAACATTGTAGTAGCGGAGAAGGAAAAGAAGGTTGAAGTCAAAGACGTTCCAGTGGTTCGTGAATTTCCTCAGGTATTCCCTGATGACCTTCCTGGACTACCGCCAAGTCGTGATATCGACTTTCGTATCGACCTCATTCCTGGAGCTAACCCTGTTGCCAAAGCCCCTTACCGACTCGCGCCATCCGAAATGAGGGAACTCTTGAACCAACTCCAGGAGTTACTTGAAAAAGGCTTTATTCGCCCGAGCACCTCTCCTTGGGGCGCGCCAGTCCTTTTCGTCAAAAAGATGGACGGGTCGTTCAGGATGTGCATCGACTATCGGGAATTGAATAAACTGACCATCAAGAACCGTTACCCTTTGCCCTGAATCGATGACTTATTTGATCAGCTGCAAGGTGCCAAGTGTTTCTTGAAGATCGATTTACGTTCAGGCTATCATCAGTTGCGCATACAAGAAGAAGATATACCTAAAACAGCCTTTCGCACTCGCTACGGCCACTATGAGTTTGTTGTTATGCCTTTTGGTCTAACCAACGCACCCACGGTTTTTATGGATCTGATGAATCACGTGTGTAAGCCCTATCTTGACCATTTCGTCATTGTGTTCATCGACGATGTCCTGATTTATTCCAGATCGAAGGCTAAACACGCGCAACATCTACGTTTGGTCCTCGAGTTACTCCAAGGGAACCAACTCTATGCCAAATTCTCCAAGTGCGAATTCTGGTTGGAGGAGGTTCAGTTCCTGGGTCACATCGTGAATAGTCAGGGTATCCATGTCGATCCCGCGAAGATTGAAGCAGTTAAAAGCTGGATTACGCCAAAGAACTCGTCTGAAGTCCGATCATTTCTCGGATTAGCGGGTTATTACCGACGGTTTATCGAAGGATTCTCTAAGATCGCTGTGCCGCTTACCGCTCTTACCCATAAAGATAGTTCTTTTGTTTGGGGAACTGAACAAGAGTCTGCATTCCAAACCCTTAAGCGCAAGCTCTGCAATGCTCCCGTTCTCACATTGCCGGACGGAAACGACAATTTCATTGTCTACTGTGATGCTTCTAACCTAGGTCTCGGCTGTGTCCTCATGCAACGAGACAAGGTTATAGCTTACGCATTTCGTCAGCTCAAAATCAACGAGAAGAACTATACAACCCACGACCTCGAGCTAGGCGCAGTTGTTTTTAAATTGAAGATTTGGCGACACTACCTGTATGGTACCAAGTGTATGATCTTCACCGATCACAGGAGTTTACAACACATCTTTAATCAGAAAGAACTTAACATGCGTCAACGCCGATGGGTGGAACTTCTTAACGATTACGACTGTGAGATTCGTTATCACCCAGGCAAGGCAAATGTTGTTGCCGACGCACTCAGCAGACGGAGTTATTTGCTTAGTATTCGCAATACCCAAGCCCAGCACAACCTCGAAGCCCTTATCCGCGAAGCTCAACATGCTTGTTTCAACGAACGCACTTTGAAGAAGGAAAGAATCTATCACGACGGAGCTCAGCTTGTAAGCAAAGCAGATGGGATTTTCTATTACCTGGACCGAATCTGGATCCCCAAGCGGACCGATTTGCGAAAAATTTTAATCAATGAAGCCCACAAGTCCCGATACTCTATTCATCCCGGTGCCGATAAAATGTACCAGGACCTTCGTTATAAGTACTGGTGGCCGGGTATGAAATGGGATATCGCTCTCTATGTTGGAGGTTGCCTGACTTGTGCAAGAGTCAAGGCTGAACATCAACGACCTTCCGGCTTACTCGAACAACCTCCAATTCCTATATGGAAGTGGGAGAGTATAGCTATGGATTTCATAACCAAACTTCCGCCCACGCCATCAGGTCACGACAGCATTTGGGTTATAGTAGATTGTCTGACCAAATCAACCCATTTTCTGCCAATACGGGAAGACTACAAGGTGGAACGACTAGCCCAAATCTACACCGACGAGATCATCTGTAATCATGGTATGCCTCGTGATATCATTTCAGACCGTGACGCTCGGTTTACTTAACGACTGTGGGAAACGTTTCAAGCGGCCCTTGGTACGTCGCTTAATATGAGTACTGCGTTCCATCCCCAAACTGACGGACAGACTGAAAGAATGATCCGTACTCTTGAAAACATGCTCGCGCGTGTGTCATAGATTTCGGTGGTAGTTGGAACAAACACCTCCCACTAGTCGAATTCTCGTACAACAACAGCTATCATGCCAGCATACAAATGGCACCATTCGAGGCCCTGTATGGAAGAATATGTCGTTCACCTATTGTGTGGCACGAGATCGGTCATTCACAATTAACCGGTCCCGAGATACTATAAGAAACGACTGACAAAATCCTCCAGATCTGTGACAACTTGGCAAAGGCCAGGGATAGACAGAAAAGTTACGCCGATAGAAGACGCAAGCCCCTTGAATTTGACGTTGGCGACTACGTACTCCTAAAGGTATCCCCTTGGAAGGGTGTAGTCAGATTCGACAAGAAAGGGAAACTGGCGCCTCGATATGTTGGACCTTTTCAGATTCTGGAAAGGATCGGAAAAGTCGCCTACAAACTCGAACTACCGGAGGAACTCAGTAACGTCCACCCGACTTTCCACGTGTCAAACCTCTGAAAGTGCCTAGCTGATCATGATTTGATTGTACCTCTCGACGATCTTCAGGTCAACGAGACGCTACACTTCGTGGAAAAGCCTGTCGAAATCATGGATCGCCAAACCAAGAAACTCAGGCGCTCTCGCATCCCTATCGTGAAAGTCCGATGGGAAGGCAAACGAGGCGCAGAGTTCATTTGGGAACTCGAAAGTGACATGAAGGCCAAGTACCCGCAGTTGTTCAAATAAAGATCTGAAGCGTCAAATTGGTAATTCACGGTGCTGTGCAGCTTCGAGCCTAATTTCGGGACGAAATTCCCTAAACAAGGGGAGGCTGTAACACCCCGTGTTTTCGAATGTCAAGTCAAAGTCAAAGTCCAAGTCAACTTTGACTTTCTTTGACTATAGATAGTCTATTTTTCAGTTTTATTTGTATTATGTGGAGTAAGTGTTGTAATCAGGAAGAATCGAAGTAATCGAATGTTTTCTCAACGCAAACCGATTTACGACTGTGATCAGTAGGAAGTAACAATGCGATAAAGTTAACTAATCTATAATCAAACTGATCTAACTATCATCGAACTCGAATCTCGAAGTATGCGAACCTTGGATGTTGTATACGTGTGTGTGTGCCTTATGTGTTGCCTGTGCGTGTTTATTTCAGATTTTGTGTGGCGATCAATCGAATCAATCGAAACTCGAAACTCAAATCGAATACAATCGAAATCGAACTACGACGGATGGTAACGTAAGGATAGGGTGAATCATAGGAGATTGTATGTTAGATATAGTAGTTGGGACTGAAAGTAATTTGAATAGGAAACCCTATCGTACTCGATCGAAATCGAAATATCGAAAATCGTCGCACCGAACTCTCGAACCAGGCCGTTGATCGATCAGGCTGTCAGCCGATCGAACAGCCCAGCCAATCGGACGGACTGTCCGATCGAGCAGGCTGTCCGATCGGGATGCCTGGCCGATCGGCCAGCCCTTTCCTCTTTTGGAGCCTATAAATAGGGCTGTCATTGTCATCCTTTCCACTTTTGGAAAGCTCTGACCGACCAGCTCGTGCTCCTCCTCCCTTTTCTCAGATTTCTTCCATTTCCGGTAAGTTTTCACCCTAAATCTCGTACTTTCTTGATCAATACACACTTCTACACCTTTCTATCTTTCAAATTTTGATTTCTAACCGTGAAATCATCAAGATCTAAGCATCCTTGGATGATGTCATCATAGTGTTCTTCAAGAACATCATGGTTTGGCCTCAATCCACCATGAATAGCTCGGATCTAACAGATTTCCACAGAAACAAGTTAAGATCTATCGAAGATCTGAACATTTACATAATGTGAAGGATTGAAAGAAGGATTTCCAACTTTCTTTCAACTCTTTTACACTCGATGCCTTCAAACCGGTAGAAATGGAGCTTGAGCCGACCCACCGATCATTACAATGGTTGGGTGGTTCAAGATTCGGGTTCTATCTATGAGGTTCACCGACTACGGGTTAAACGTTAAACTGACGATCCGAACCATTCACCGGCCGGACTTGGGTGATTCCTGTCCGAGCAGGAGAAACAAGTAAGAACGAAGGTGTCATAGTTCAATTCATTGTCGAACTACCTCAACATAACGTCAACTAAGCAGAATAGCCAAGTGTTAGACGAACAGGCCGACCAGGTCAGGATGCCGACCGACGGTTAGGCTGTTCGAAAGAACAGCCCAACCGATCGGACATCTCAACCGATCGACCAGGCCAGCCGATCGGCTAGCATGTGGCCCCACACCTTGACTAATTCATGAGGTATGGTATTGAACGAAGTAATGACCGATCGAATGACCTAATCGATTGGTAAACATTACTCTTCGGATCATGATATACTATGCTTCAACACTTAATCGGTTTTCAACTTGTTCGACGCATTAGGGTGCCACCCGATCGAACACGCTATCAGAATGAACAGACAGTTCGATCGGATATGCTGCTCGATTGAGTGACAACCTAGCAAGGGCTACTACTGAAGTACCTAACTGATCGGATAAGCCGACCGATCGAACAGATCGGTCGATCGACTGACCTGAAAGGTAACAACACTTTAGTGTTCTCAAATGCTACAACGAAAACTTCAAAATTTCAAATACTCGCACACAAACACATCAAAGGAAGAAACAATCCACTCGAATAGTCCAACCAATCGAGCCTACCGGCCGATCGGGTAGGCTGTCCGAACGGATTGTCCAGCCAAACGAACAATCCACCCGATCGAACCTGCCGTTCGATCGACTAGGCTGTTCGTCCGTTTCCACTTGTTTTCATTCTATGTGTATTCATCGTTATGCTATCGAACTGTTCAGGCTAACCCTACTCTCAAGCGCTCCCTTCAATCCATCAACCAATCGCTGTGAGTATACTCGATCCCTTTTTATTTTTAGCACTTTTGGGTGTTACATACGTTACTTATCAAAACCACTATCGAACACACTACTCAACTACTTGAACGCTAACCGATTCGCATGTATTACGTGACTAAATGAATGCTTGTTGATTGTGTTTACACGTGGAACGCTGTCTACCTGCCTTAACGACGTAGTACTATAGTTTGGACTCAGCACCCGTTCACATGGGGGTTGTTAAGGACAATTACTTGCATGGATTACGGTGGTAATCATGTATTGCGAACCGTCTCGAACGGTCAACCCGCAGTCATTGGTATCGATAGGTCCATGTCTATATGCTATATCAAACTTGTATGCTCACCTTTACATTTATGTATTGACTGTATTTTAACGTATGTGACAGGTGTTTAAGATGTTTGCTTGCTAGGAAAGCGAGGCTAGAATAAAGCTCTAGAGGCCCCCAACAAATAGTTGTCTGCCAAGAAAGAACAACTAGAGCATAGTTGTCTGTAGATCTTGTTAGGCTGGGTCTTTAGGAGCATTTGAACAATATTTATGTTTTGTATTAAATTAAATCTGAGTTGTCGGAACAGAATTACTTGTTTGGATGTTATCTGTAATAATGTGTTTGTTTATTCGGGATACGGTATGGGACGTATCTTTAACTGGATTATATAAATAGTTGTTATGGAAACTTCTGGTTGTTTCGCTCAGTGCCATGCCCCGATGATTCCGCCATCGGTTGGGGTGTGACAACACCAAATCACTTTCAACACTTGCACACATTTCTATTACTTGAAAAGCAAAACCGTCTAGTATAAGTGCTCACAACCTAAACCGCCGCCCACTCTAGCTTCTCTAGAACTTGTGTAACTTGGAGGTTCGAACCTAAAAACAAGTTAGAAACTTGTTTATATACATAGACAAGCCCAATTCCCTACATGGGCCCCCCTTGGGCCTGCTTGGCCCACGTGGCCTAAAGCTTGGCCCAAGTGACCTATAAAGGTCCACAACCTAATATAAACTAACCTGGTAAGGCCCAGTTCATAACCATAGCCCGTTGTATTAATTTGATGCGTCAGTCTCACACTTTAGGGCCTAACATACACATACAACATACTTAGACAAGTTATGAACATAATATGAAGTTTTTGGACAAGATACATAATTCGGGTGCAAAATACAAAATACAAGATACTTATATTTATTTTTGGGAAAATAATATAAGTTAGATACATAGTTAAAAATATAAATTATTTTTAACACAAGAAAACATACACAAAAGATAGTGACTTGTACTTGTGTGCTACAAGTCTAGTGACTAACGTTAATAAAACACGTATAGGTCACAATGCTAAATAAGCAAGTCCGGTGAAGTTTACGACGCAAGGAACGCAAAGTTGTGAGTTCATGCTCCCCCTTTTCTTTTAACTATTTTCAGTTTTATAAATTCAGGGGTGAAATACATGTTACAAATATTACAATGTTTACAAATGGTATGTTAGATACAAAAACAAGAAGCACTCTTGGTGAAAACTAGTACCAAGTATGATGTGTTTTGAGAAATGATACGAGAAATAATACATGATACGAGAAATCTTGTCACGAATAGGGTACCATAAGCACCATTAGTCAACAATATACCTAGACCGCAGAGCAAAAGGTTAGATCTAACGGGTTTCAGGCAGCCACACTCTTGGTGAGAACGAGTACCAAGTAGTGCTTTTGTGTCTCAGAATATGCCAACTAGAAAAATGCCTAAGGTTTGGTTGCTTCCTATGTCGTGTCACTTGTTAATGGCCTTGCAACCCATTAACAACTTGATACATACAGGAATACTTGAGTTATACAAGGATACATGATTTATACAAGAATACTAGATTTATACATGAGTACTTGATTTTCACAAGATACATACCATGTTTTTCATACAAAGTATACAAACGTTCAATACAAGAACTGCATGAATTCACACCAACATTATGTTAACATTTTTCCAAAACTTACATGTATTTCAGGTAACTAAAAGTGGATGTGCGCGCGGTCTTACTCATGCTTTTGGATGTCGTTTATGTTTATCATTGAATAAAGTTGTAAACTTTCAGACAATGTGTTGTCTCGTGATGTAAACACTTAAACTGTGATTTCAGTTATGTAATGTTTTGCATTTGAAGTTATTTTTATGAGCATGTAGTATGTTTACCAATCGCATGTAATGAAAACCTTTCATGATCACACCTCGTGCTTCCGCCTTAGAAAGGGGTGTGACAGATTGGTATCAGAGCTGCGATTGTAGTGAACAAGGATTCCTTCTCGAGTCTAGTCTACAGTCTCTATGGATCCTTGCACGAAAACAATTTTTCAAAAAGTTTTCATTGCATAAAACGTCCCGCGACATCCACTACCTGAAAACTGTTTATAAGAGTCAAGAAGAGACACTACGAGACTTAGGGTGCACTGGAGTAGCACTTGGCTGTGATTAAGAATTACTTGCAATTATCTGTGATAATTGGTATATACATATACTAGAAGTAGAATGTCACACATATATGTGACTTTGCCTGAAAACAGTAACCTATCCGAAGGAAGAGATACGAGGTGAAATGAACTGTGCGGACTGTGCAAGGAGTTACGTAATTATGGATGCATACATAATTATGGAATTCAGTGCACAGAAACCATGGAGAATCTTGTCACGCATAGCTTCCCTCAGCACAAGAAAAGGGCAAACGTAAACACCCCACCCCCAACCTACTAAATACTCTGCTAGAGTAAGAATTGTTTGATGTCACTTATGTGGTATATGCTTGTATATATATACTACTACTGTCTCGTAAGACGATATCAGACAAATGTCTAACCTTATTGTGTTATGTTCTGTCAGAACATAGCACCCAGAAGAGCTGTGAACGCTCGTGATCAACCTCCTCCTCCCCCACTACCAAAGACTGCTGAAGAGTTGGACGCTCTACTGGAAGAAAGGATCTCCGCAGCTATCGCCCAGTACGAGGCGAACCGCACAGAAGACAGTGGAGGACCAAGCAATGCTAGACGTAACGGACATGGAGATTCGTCTGGAGGAAACACGGCTCAAGGTAACCCTAAGTCAATTTGTTAAGCATGGAGAAATTTATGAACGGTCTTTGTTTCATTATTTCTTCGATTGCTCACGTGTGAGTTGGTTGGATCAATTACAGGCCGCACTTTCAAGCAATTCCTCGACTGCAAACTACTGAACTACGATGGCACTGGAGGTGCGGTGGCATTTGTACGTTGGACGGAAAAGACTGAAGCCACTATCCGCATGAGCAAGTGTACCGCGGACCAGCAAGTCACTTTTACTACTGGGTTGTTTGTCGATGAAGCTCTAACGTGGTGGAACTTACAAGTTCAAACTCTGGGTGATGATGCTGCATACAGTATGACGTGGGATGAGCTAAAAGAACGTATGAGAGAGAAGTATTGCTCTCGTGCTGAATTCCAAAGGTTGGAGACTGAGTTCTGGCACTTGACTATGGAAGGTGCTGACATTACTGGGTATACTCGAAGGTTCCACGATTTGTCTAGGGTGATCCCCTATATCGTGACTCCGGAATTTAAGAGCATTGAACACTACATTTGGGGACTGGCCCCAGAGTTTCGCGGCATGGTAACTTCGGCCAAACCTCAAACAATCACTGAGGCTGTAACTCTGGCTGTCAGCCTTACTGAAGATTGTGTTCGTATGAAGAAGCTATCTCTGAACCCCATAGAAAAGACCGAGACCCTTGCTGAGTCGTCTGGTGACAAGAAGAGAAAACATTCGAATCTTAATCAAGCAACCCGCAGCAACAACAAGGGTTCATACAACAAGAAGCGTGACACCAACCCACCTAAGGGGGCAAGAACCCTCGCAGCAGCAAATGATACTGCAGCCAAAGGATACCAAGGCACCCTGCCTAAATGCCAAAAATGCAGGTATCATCACGAAGGAGCTTGTCGCATTCCAAGGTGCGACAAATGTGGTAGGTTGGGTCATCAAATGGAAGACTGTTGGGGAAAAGGAAACAGGAACGAAAATGGAAATCGCAACCGTACTGGTAATAGAAACAATGGTGGAAACGAAAATGGCAATGGTAACCGGATTGGGAATGAAGCTCGGAGAAACCAAGGATGCTTCAGTTGTGGAAGAAATGAGCATTTCATGAAAGACTGCCCAAAGAGAAACAACGCTCAGGCTCGCGCATTTGTCATTGGAGCAAGGGACGCACCCGAGGACCCTAACGTGGTCACCGGTACGTTTCTCGTTAACAATCGCTTTGCATCCATATTATTTGACACTGGTGCCGATTATAGTTTCATGTCTGTGGAATTTAAACGTATGCTTGGGATAGAGTCTAGTAGATTGGATATTCCTTACTCCATAGAACGAGCCAACGGTAAACTTGTTGAATCGGGCGAAGTTGTTAGAGGCTGCACATTAAAGCTTGGTGAACGAAGATTTAGCATCGACCTCTTACTTATTCAATTGGGTAGCTTCGATGTAGTGGTCGGAATGGACTGGTTGTCCAAGAACAAAGCTGAAGTTATTTGTCGTGAGAAAATCATTCGCATCCCTTTGGCGAATGATGAAACTCTCATTGTACATGGAGAAAAACGAGACGCGCTGTCACACCCCCAAAATCCACCTGCGGAATACCACCGCTTGGGAGCATGACTGACCAGGATCAAGCCACCAATCATATTGAACATGTAATTAATATCAAGTAAACTAAATGCAAACCAATCATTCAATACGATAGGTGTTCAAAACATAATTATAGTATCAAGTGTAGCGGAAGCATAAGTACGAAAACCCAATGTATATCATAGTTCAAATATTTAAATGTTTTAACATGGCATCCACGATCCATGCTCCACAACGACCTGCTCCTCCATGTGCAAGCTCCATGTATCTAACGACCTGTAAGGCATGTAACAGAGGATCAACAACTAGTTGAGCGAGTTCACAGTTTATAGTTCAGTAATTGTAATAGTGTAATAAGCCTTGTATTCATTCATTAAGTCATGTATCGTAATAGTTCGTATCGCAGCCCACCTAGGCATGTATGCGAAGATTAAGGAAAGTTCTCAAGTATTCTAGACTAGGTATGTTTGTATCGCGGCCACCCGGCACCTGTGCGAAGTTTTAGTGTATAGTTCGCAGCCTTCCTAGGCATGTGTGCGAAGATTAGTCATATTATCGCAGCCAACCCTGGCATGTGTGCGAAGATCAGTCATATTATCGCAGCCAACCCTGGCATGTGTGCGAAGATCAGTCATATTATCGCAGCCAATCCCGGCGTGTGTGCGAAGATCAGTTCTATAAGCATCACTAGTCTAGCAGTATCTTAACCAATCACCTTCCTCACCCGAGGATCATATCACTACGTTCCATTATCTAGAGAAGTACAAATAAATAAATCAATCCCATTCCCACCCTGGGAACCCCATGCCTTAGCTGTGTGAACTCACCTTGGTTTGCTCGGTATGTTATTGCTTCTAGGGTTTAGTAAATGTCTAAGTCCGTTACACACGACCTAGGATTCATTGCACATGATACGATGTAAGTGTTTGCATCCAATTAGGGTTTGCAAGTCATGGGTAATCAAGCAATTGTGTTTAGTGTGCGTATTGTGTACAGGATGATATCACATAGACCGATTCATGCATGCAAGGTCATACAGTTGCATTCAGTATCATACGATTATACACAGAATCATACATCACGTAAACAGTTAATCGTATTCACATAATTCATGCGCCGCGTCTTTGATTTCACTGTTTAATCTAACGTGGGTATTAACCTAATTGCCACCGTTACCATACTTAACATATTAACATCGTTAACAAGCTTAACAGGTTTAATAGAGTTTGTGGCTTAACCAAGTGACATACACATCTTAACAACTTGAACATTATATAACATACATCTCAGGGCCTCATATTAACACACACAAAAATCAGATAGGGCCTTGCCCTTCTTAAAACTCAGACAAGTGTGGGGGGGGGGGGTTCCCCTGTTTTAAAGTCGGATAAAAGTCCATTGACAAAAGTCGGACCATTGGGGGTGGGTTTAAAGCTCGGACCATTGTGACAAGGGTTAAAACTCGGACTAATCACCTATGCTTTTAAAAGTCGGACCCTTTACAAGGGTTAAAGATCGGACAGGGTATGACAAGAAACTCGGACATCACAATGTGTAAGGAAACTCGGACATCACAATGTTCCAAAAAGCTCGGACCATACAACCCCTTAAAAGGTCGGACAACACTAATTGAGGTAAAATTCGGACATCACCACAAGCAAAACTCGGACCTTCTTCACATGTTAAGAAATTCGGACAAGGGTATGGGGGTCAAAGGTCGGACATATGTTGGGCATTAAACTCGGACCATTACATCTTATAAAACTCGGACATTCATGTGTTAAAGAACTCGGACATTCAAGTGACACAAAGCTCGGACTTATGCACATCTTGTAAAACTCTTGTGTTTGAGGACCTTAACATCCCGGTCCGTGATTTCAACTGGTTCCTCGATGAACTACAACCGCTCATCGATAGTGAGTTCCTTGAAAGGAATTATGAGGGTCTCATCTGACAGACACTTCTTCAGATTCGACACATGGAATACGTTGTGAACTGCACCGTGTTCAGCTGGTAGGTTTAGTCTGTAAGCTACTCTGCCTATTCTTTCAGTGATCTCGAACGGTCCAACATACCGTGGATTGAGCTTGCCTCGTTTACCAAATCGAACCACACCCTTCCAGGGTGAGACTTTGAGTAGCACTCGATCCCCAACTTGAAACTCGAGCGGTTTTCTACGTTTATCACCGTAGCTTTTCTGGCGATCACGAGCTGCCGCCATGCGTTGTCTTATCTGTACTATTCGTTCAGTAGCGTCAACTACCATTTCTGGACCTGTAATCTGACTATTCCCCACATCTGCCCAACAGAGAGGTGGCCGGCATTTACGTCCGTACAATGCCTCGAATGGAGCGGCTTGTATGCTGGTGTGGTAACTGTTATTGTACGAAAACTCCACTAACGGGAGGTGCTTTTCGCAGTTGTTGCCGAAATCGATAACACACGCCCGAAGCATGTCTTCTAGAGTTTGGATCGTGCGCTCAGACTGCCCATCTGTCTGAGGGTGATAAGCTGTGCTCATGTCTAAACGAGAGCCAAAAGCTTTGTGCATTGCTTGTCATAGTTCTGAAGTGAATCGTGCATCCCGATCCGAAATAATGGAGGTTGGCACCCCGTGCCTCGAAACAACTTCTTTCAAGTAGATGTCTGCTAACGTAGAGAACTTATCTGTTTCTTTGATAGCCAAGAAATGAGCAGACTTTGTGAGTCGATCAACGATCACCCAAATGGTATCATTCCCACGCTGGGATCTAGGCAGGCCAGTTATAAAGTCCATGGAAATTTCTTCCCATTTCCACTGTGGTATCCTGGGTTGTTGCAGTAGACCTGAGGGTTTCTGGTACTCTGTCTTGACCCTCGCACAAGTTAAGCACTTGCCGACATAAGTTGCAATGTGGGCCTTCATGCTAGGCCACCAATATGTAGTTCTGATGTCGTGATACATTTTATCCGAACCTGGATGTACCGAGTAGCGAGACTTATGAGCTTCGTCCATGACAAGTTCTCGTAAACCGCCGTATAGTGGGACCCAAATACGTCCTGTTACATAGTAGGCGCCGTCTTCCTTCTGTTCTAATCGTTGCCTTGAGCCGCGTAAGGTTTCAGCCCTGACGTTTTCTGGTTTCAATGCTTCCACATGAGCATTTCGTATTTGTGCAGGAAGATCAGACTGAATAGTGAGCTGCAAAGCTCGTACACGCCTAGGTAGAGTGTCTTTCCGACTGAGAGCGTTAGCCACAACATTGGCTTTGCCTGGATGGTACTTGATGGCGCATTCGTAATCATTAAGTAACTCGACCCATCGTCGTTGACGCATATTCAATTCCTTTTGCTTGAAGATATGCTCGAGACTCCTGTGATCGGTGTAAATAGTGCACTTGGTACCGTATAGGTAGTGTCGCCATATTTTGAGCGCGAAAACAACAGCTCCCAGATCTAAATCGTGCGTCGTGTAGTTCCGTTCATGAACTTTGAGTTGTCGCGAAGCGTAGGCAATAACTTTATCACGTTGCATCAATACACAACCAAGCCCCTGTATCGATGCGTCACAAAAGACCACAAAATCGTCTGTGCCCTCTGGCAATGAGAGAATAGGTGCACTGCAAAGCCTATCCTTGCAGTACTGAAAAGTGGTTTCCTGGGGATCTCCCAACGGTAGGTAACACCGTTCTGTGTCAGCATAGTAAGCGGCTGTGCGATCTTCGAAAAGTCTTTAATAAATCGTCTGTAGTACCCCGCCAAACCCAAGAATTGGCGTATTTCCGTTGGTGTACGCGGTGCAGGCCAGTTCCTGATCGAATCTACCTTGGGCGAATCAACATGAATCCCATCCCTGTTCACCACATGGCCTAGAAAGGGGACTTCTCGAAGCCAGAAGTCACATTTAGAAAACTTGGCGTACAATTGTTCCTTTCGAAGAAGTTCCAAGATAAGTCGTAAGTGCTGCTCGTGTTCCTCCTGACTCTTGGAGTAGATCAGAATGTCGTCGATGAAGACAATGACGAACTTGTCAAGATAGGGTTTGCACACCCTGTTCATAAGATCCATGAAAACTGCCGGCGCGTTCGTAAGCCCAAATGGCATGACTAGGAACTCGTAATGGCTGTAGCGAGTTCTGAATGCTGTCTTTGAGACGTCCACATCCCGGACTCTCATCTGATGGTAACCTGACCTTAGATCGATCTTGGAGTAGTAGCACGACCCTTGCAACTGGTCGAATAAGTTGTCACTTCGTGGAAGAGGATAACGATTCTTCATCGTCACCTTGTTGAGTTCCCGGTAGTCTATGCACATCCTGAAGGTACCGTCCTTCTTTTTCACAAATAACACTGGAGCTCCCCCAGGGCGAAGAGCTAGGACGAGTGAAGCCCTTATCCAAGAGCTCTTGTAGTTGCTTCGACAGTTCTTCCAGTTCAGTTGGAGCTAAACGATACGGTGCGCGGGCTATTGGTGCTGCTCCTGGAGCTAGCTCGATTTGAAACTCAACCTGGCGCAGGTAAATCTTCAGGAAACACTTGAGGAAAGTCGCGTACAACTGTAATGTCCTCTATTCTCTTCTCTCTCAATGATGCGTCAGTAACAAGTGCTAACATAGCAGTGTGGCCCTTGCGCAAACACTTCTGGGCCTTAAGGAAGGAGATGATGCCCACTACAGCACCACTCTTGTCGCCTTGAATTTCGAGAGGTTCTTGACCAGAACGGGGATTACAAACAATCTTCTCTTTGCATAGGATCTCCGCTTGCTGTTGGGATAACCAAACCATCCCAATGACGATGTCGAAACTACCCAAGACTAGGGAATGAGGTTGATGGAGAATGTCTGACCAACTAAGACGAGGTTACAACCCTTGACTACCAGAAGATTGCTGACCAGTGCTCTGATAGTCATCAATCTTTCGCTGCCGTGCCTGAGACTGAACTGAAGTTGAACCCTTGCTGAAGGTTCCATCCCACCTTCTCTTGTTGTCACTGGGAATAGCAGAAATAGTAGTAGTAGCACCAATGCGTCTAGGCAGCTTGTTCTGTTCCACTGCCTGATCCGTGAGGCGATGAGCAAGATGAGTAACATCCTGGATAGTAGCAAGGTTGGCCGATGTCACATAACTTTGAATCTCTGAGGCTAGACCCTTGAGGTACAATTCGATGCGCTTGATCGGAAGGTCCACCATGGTTGGACACAAGATGGCCAGTTCGTTCGACCGTTTCCTATAAGCTTCAATCTCTGACCCCGTCATCTTCAAATGATAAAGATCCACTTCCAACTTGTAGATATCATCGCGTGTGCAATATTCTCGTTTGATCAGTTCCTTGAAATCTTCCCAAGGTGTGGCGTTAGCAGCTGCCAACCCTAGGATCTGTACTTGCGCGTTCCACCAAGTTAGCGCTATTCCTTCGAGAGTGCCAGTGGCGTACTTCACCCGGCGAGCCTCAGGGCATTCCCACATTTCGAATACTGACTCGAGCTTCTCAAACCAATGGAGTAGTCCCACTGCTCCTTCCGTGCCACTGAACGTGCTTGGTCGACAGTCCATGAAGTTCTTGAATGTGCAGACAGGTGGCTGAGCGTGTTGACCTCCTGCCTGGGCAGCTGCGAGTGCTGCGGTAACTTGTTCAGTGATCGAAGCCGCCAACTGGGCTTGAGTTAGGTTAACGTGTCCACTCATGATCTTGATATCAAGGAGAACATGAGTGAGAGATGTTCGCGAATAGTGCGATGACAGAAGAGTGTAAGCACACAGGTGTTCTCAAGCAATAACAAATAGTGAGCAATGTAATCTAAGCATACCACGAGCAAAGTTCTATGTAATTCTAGCAAGTAGGCAATAAACATAAACCTTATTACCTAGGATGTTGAGTCTTGCACGTGGAGCGAAGCGTCGTTGTAGATCGTTGAGAGCACTGTTCTGGTTATAGTCCGGTTTTAATAAAAACGTTTTCCCATATTAAAACCAAGTTCTCTATAACCAATGGCTCTGATACCAATCTGTCACACCCCCAAAATCCACCTGCGGAATACCACCGCTTGGGAGCGTGACTGACCAGGATCAAGCCACCAATCATATTGAACATGTAATTAATATCAAGTAAACTAAATGCAAACCAATCATTCAATACGATAGGTGTTCAAAACATAATTATACTATCAAGTGTAGCGGAAGCATAAGTACGAAAACCCAATGTATATCATAGTTCAAATGTTTAAATGTTTTAACATGGCATCCACGATCCATGCTCCACAACGACCTGCTCCTCCCTGTGCAAGCTCCATGTATCTAACGACCTGCAAGGCATGTAACAGAGGATCAACAACTAGTTGAGCGAGTTCACAGTTTATAGTTCAGTAATTTTAATAGTGTAATAAGCCTTGTATTCGTTCATTAAGTCATGTATCGTAATAGTTCGTATCGCAGCCCACCTAGGCATGTATGCGAAGATTAAGGAAAGTTCTCAAGTATTCTAGACTAGGTATGTTTGTATCGCGGCCACCCGGCACCTGTGCGAAGTTTTAGTGTATAGTTCGCAACCTTCCTAGGCATGTGTGCGAAGATTAGTCATATTATCGCAGCCAACCCTGGCATGTGTGCGAAGATCAGTCATATTATCGCAGCCAACCTTGGCATGTGTGCGAAGATCAGTCATATTATCGCAGCCAATCCCGGCGTGTGTGCGAAGATCAGTTCTATAAGCATCACTAGTCTAGCAGTATCTTAACCAATCACCTTCCTCACCCGAGGATCATATCACTACGTTCCATTATCTAGAGAAGTACAAATAAATAAATCAATCCCATTCCCACCCTGGGAACCTCATGCCTTGGCTGTGTGAACTCACCTTGGTTTGCTCGGTATGTTATTGCTTCTAGGGTTTAGTAAATGTCTAAGTCCGTTACACACGACCTAGGATTCATTGCACATGATACGATGTAAGTGTTTGCATCCAATTAGGGTTTGCAAGTCATGGGTAATCAAGCAATTGTGTTTAGTGTGCGTATTGTGTACATGATGATATCACATAGACCGATTCATGCATGCAAGGTCATACAGTTGCATTTAGTATCATACGATTATACACAGAATCATACATCACGTAAACAGTTAATCGTATTCACATAATTCATGCGCCGCGTCTTTGATTTCACTGTTTAATCTAACGTGGGTATTAACCTAATTGCCACCGTTACCATACTTAACATATTAACATAGTTAACAAGCTTAACAGGTTTAATAGAGTTTGTGGCTTAACCAAGTGACATACACATCTTAACAACTTGAACATTATGTAACATACATCTCAGGGCCTCATATTAACACACACAAAAATCAGACAGGGCCTTTCCCTTCTTAAAACTCAGACAAGTGTGGGGGGGGGGCTTCCCCTGTTTTAAAGTCGGATAAAAGTCCATTGACAAAAGTCGGACCATTGGGGGTGGGTTTAAAGCTCGGACCATTGTGACAAGGGTTAAAACTCGGACTAATCACCTATGCTTTTAAAAGTCGGACCCTTTACAAGGGTTAAAGATCGGACAGGGTATGACAAGAAACTTGGACATCACAATGTGTAAGGAAACTCGGACATCACAATGTTCCAAAAAGCTTGGACCATACAACCCCTTAAAAGGTCGGACAACACTAATTGAGGTAAAATTCGGACATCACCACAAGCAAAACTCGGACCTTCTTCACATGTTAAGAAATTCGGACAAGGGTATGGGGGTCAAAGGTCGGACATATGTTGGGCATTAAACTCGGACCATTACATCTTATAAAACTCGGACATTCACGTGTTAAAGAACTCGGACATTCAAGTGACACAAAGCTCGGACTTATGCACATCTTGTAAAACTCGGATCCTTAATGCATATTCATAAAACTCAGACTACAAGCACATCATATAAAGCTCAGACACTTAATACATCATTAAAAGTCGGACTACCATGATATAATAAAACTCAGACAAGCTCATTCATTCACAAAACTCTGACAAACATTTCAATTATTCGTTCTTTACATCGTAACAGTTACTTTTTCATATCATCACGACTAAGAAACCCTAGTTACATTGCATTCTGTCTAGCAACAAATCAAATATCAATCAATCATGTATTCTTAATTCACCAGGCAATCGATTAAATAACTATTCAATATCATTATCATCATAATCAGAATCAAATCAAAAACCATAGAATATTATATGAAGAACTAGGGTTTTCATGAACATATAATCAAGAATTAAGTAATAATCAAGAAATCAATTAGGGTTTACAAGTATTACAACGATCAATAGACAATTACCTTGAATGATTCTAGAGAAAGAGAGGAATCAAGAGTGATGAATGTCTTGTGCCAATGATGATGGTGATGATGATTGCCAGAGAAAGGGAATGTGCGTGCTTGGATTTTTTTGTGTGTGGTTTAGTGAAGGATTAGGGTTAAGTATAATTAAATTTTCACTAATTACTCTATGCACCCTGAATTATTATATTTTACACAAGCACACCATCTCACAACAATTTCACAGTTTCACCACCAAGTTCACATATTTGTTAAATCTTTCAATATTTAACAAACAACCATGCACAATCACACAATACGATTCGTTGTATCAATACATATACAATTCCATGGCAACTAATTGTGCAAATAATTAACTACACAAACAATGAACGTGCAATAAATGCGAAATAGGAATCTTGGAAATTCGAGTTGTCACACGCGCCTCTGCGAATCATCAGTTGTATGAAGGCACAGAAGTGCTTAAGGAAAGGATGTGTTGCTTTCCTGGCACACGGTGTAGATAAGAAGGCTGTGGAGCCGAAACTCGAAGACATTCCTGTGGTGAAGGAATTCCCGGAGGATTTTCCCGAAGATCTGCCTGGACTACCTCCGCAACGACAAGTCGAATTCCGTATAGACTTGGTCCCAGGAGCCGCTCCTGTAGCCAAGGCACCCTATCGGCTTGCACCATCTGAAATGCAAGAGTTATTTACACAACTTCAGGAGTTGTTGGATAAAGGATTCATAAGGCCAAGCTTCTCGCCTTGGGGTGCTCTAGTATTGTTCGTGAAGAAAAAGGATGGAACTCTGCGGATGCGTATCGATTACAGAGAACTTAACAAGCTCACTATCAAGAATTGGTATCCATTACCGAGGATTGATGACTTATTTGATCAGTTACAAGGATCAAGCTACTATTCCAAGATCGACCTTCGATCTGGATACCATCAGTTAAGGATACAAGAAAAAAGCATACCAAAGACGGCATTCAGAACACGTTATGGGCACTACGAGTTTCTTGTGATGCCGTTCGGGCTGACAAACGCGCCAGCGGTGTTTATGGATCTGATGAACCGCGTATGCAAACCATAACTCGATAAATTCGTGATTGTATTTATCGATGATATCCTGATTTACTCGCGAACGAAAGAAGAACACGAGCAACATCTCAGAACCATTTTGGAACTACTGAAGAAAGAGAAACTTTATGCGAAATTCTTGAAGTCGAATTTTGGATTCGCGAAGTACAATTTCTTGGTCATGTCCTAAACGAGAAGGGCATTCATGTAGACCCATCCAAGATAGAAGCAATAAAGAATTGGGAAGCCCCCAAAACCCCAACTGAAGTTCGGCAATTTTTGGGCTTAGCAGGCTATTATCGGTGATTCATTGAGAATTTCTCAAAGATAGCTCAACCGCTAACAACTCTAACGCAGAAAGACAAGAAATACGACTGGGGTGACAAGCAGGAAGAAGCCTTCTAGCTACTTAAGAATAAGTTATGCGATGCACCAATACTATCCTTACCTGAAGGCACCGAAGACTTCGTGGTATACTGCAACGCTTCACGACAAGGTTTGGGTTGCGTGCTCATGCAACGCCAGAAAGTCATCGCTTATGCTTCAAGACAGTTGAAGGTTCATGAAAGAAACTATACCACTCACAACTTGGAACTGGGTGCAGTGGTATTCGCCTTGAAGATCTGGCGACATTATCTATATGGTACTCGATGTACAATCTTCACAGCTCACAAAAGCCTGCAACACATACTTGATCAGAAGGAATTAAACATGCGTCAGCGTCGGTGGGTCGAGCTGCTGAACGACTATGACTGTGAGATTAAGTACCATCCTGGAAAGGCAAAGGTTGTAGCGGACGCATTAAGCCGAAAATAAAGGGTTAAGACCCTAAGGGTTCGAGCATTGGAAATGACTATTCGAACGAACCTCACTACACGCATTCGTGATGCACAACAAGAAGCCCTTAAGATGGAAAACGGTAAAGCTGAATACCTCCGGGGTATGATGAAATATATGGTGCCAAATGAAGAGGGAGCCTTATACTTTAAAAAGCGTATTTGGGTTCCGCTCTATGGCGGTAAACGAGAAATCATCCTTGATGAAGCGCACAAATCGATATGATATGGGCGATAGTTGATCAGTTAACAAAGTCTGCGCACTTCCTACCGATCCGAGAAAAAGACAGCACTGGAAAGCTTTCTGAGATATACTTAAAAGAAATTGTGGCACATCATGGAGTGCCTATCTCAATCATTTCAGACAGAGATGGACGCTTTGTCTCAAGGATCTGTCAATCCTTTCAGGAAGCCTTTGGATCTCAACTAGATCTAAGCACAACATTCCATTCACAAACGGACGGCCAGAGCGAACGGACTATACAAACATTAGAAGATATGCTCCGAGCTTGTGTTATGGACCTAGGCGGCAGTTGGGATACTCATCTACCGTTAGTCGAGTTTTCCTATAATAACAGTTATCATACAAGCATCAAAACCGCACCGTTCGAAGCTCTATATAGCCGCAAGTGCCGATCGCCTTTATGTTGGGCAGACGCTGGAGACAAAAGAATGGTTGGTCCTGAATTAGTACAAGAGACAACCGACAAGATTATGCAGATCCGAGAGCGCATTAAGGCGGCTCGAGATCGACAAACGAGCTACGCTGATCAAAGACGGAAAACATTAGAGTTCGAGGTGGGAGACAAAGTTTTGCTAAAGGTCTCACCTTGGAAGGGCGTAGTAAGATTCGGAAAACGTGGGAAGCTGAATCCCCGATTCATCAGACCATTCAAGATTCTGGAAAGAATTGGTACCGTGGCATACAAGTTGGAGTTACTAGAAGAACTTAATGGAGTACATGATACGTTTCATGTATCCAACCTCAAGAAGAGTCCAACACAAGAAAACGTGATCATCCCTGCGGATGAAGTGCATATTGATGACACCCTCCGATTTACAAAACAACCCGTTAAGGTTACAGACTGGAAAGTCAACAAGACCAGGAGGAGCACTGTCAAACTTGTCAAAGTACGTTGGAACTCTAAGCACGGACCCGAGTACACGTGGGAACGTGAAGACCAGTTCAAAGAAAAGTATCCCTACCTGTTCAAGAAAACTCCTGCGAGAGATAGATCAGCCTGAATTTCGGGACGAAATTCTTCTAACGGGGGGAGACTGTGACAACTGGCACCAAACCGGTAATTTCTGTACACTTTAACTATTACTTGATGATTACAATTATGTGCTTTAATGTCAACATTATCTAATTTCATGCAATACAAGTGAATTCATGCACGTTTTATACTACAAAATATTGCTTTATGCATTAACGAGAGCTTTGCGTCAGAAACACTAGTAAAGACTGTTGGACCGTTCCCATGACCTTAAACGTCAGTAGAAGTAGTTCATCTCAGTTTACAAAGGCGGAAACAGAGTAAACCAAGTCAAAACAGCTTGTTCCTTCCAATTTCTCTTTCTATTACTGATTGCGAGTCTTTACAATGATTCTGATACAAATCCGACAACACCTCGACTCACAAACACACACATATACTCCTGTTTGTTTGAAATGAACACACCACTATTTATAGTGCCAGGCTGTCCGTTTGAACGATACACAACATGTTCAAACGGACATGCTTCAAACGGCCAGGGTTCAAACGACCAGAACAAGTTCAAACGACCAGGACCTATTTCAAATGGCCAGGTATCCTAAAACCTATACAAACCCTAATTTAATCTCGTTCATGCACCCGTTTAACCTATCTAGACACAAGACTCAATAAGACGTAGTCAGCAGACATTTCGTGCACCAACAGACTCCCCCTTGGATGTTGACGTAGTCTTCAGCGCCTGAGTCTTTAGTCTTGGTCTTTTCTCAAACTTTGTCTCCTCATTGTAACAACTCAATCTTCATAGGTTCAAAATCTTTTCCGAGCTCCATCTTCAGTCTCCCCTTTTGCTGTTGATCCAGACTCCCCCTTTCACAGACTCCCCCTCTCAGTATGTTGGGATCTGAGGTTTCTGGTTCAAGCTTTGACAATTAGCTTCCGTGGGTATAATGAAGTCTCCAAACCTATTACTCAACCAATAACATTAGACATTATCTTTTCAAACAATAAACACAAATTCAATCAGCTCTAGAAATCCACTCAAGTATTCAAGTTCAAGTTAATGACCCTGATTACTTGATTTATCTACCAAGTTCAATTTAATGACCCTGGTTGATCTTTTGACGAATCCAACTGATTTTAGAAAAAAATCATTTTCAATTTTTTTTAAAATAACAAGTATCAAGTTAATGAACTTGTTTTTGTCTTTGAAACAATTCAACTTCCAACAATGTAAGCTCTCCTCATTCTTCAGCTCAGA
This sequence comes from Helianthus annuus, assembly GCF_002127325.2. Lineage (NCBI taxonomy): Eukaryota > Viridiplantae > Streptophyta > Magnoliopsida > Asterales > Asteraceae > Helianthus > Helianthus annuus. Next base: position 73,435,864 of record NC_035447.2, on the reverse strand, counting down.
ATCTCCTGCAACTGCTTCATCTTTCTAGAATCCGACAATCAACTTTCCACTCTGGTTTGTCTAAAATAAAGCAGAAATAAAATCTTTTTGTATTTTTAATGTGTTCTAAACTAAGAAATGAAATAACAGAAACACTTAAATTGCAGAAAGTAAACTATTTACAAATTTATTTTTGGCGAGCGTGTCAGGGAATCATATTAGCTTTTCAGACAAATTAATAGTACCGTTAAGCTACATTACATACTCAGACTTAAACAATTCACCTCGATTGTCGATATACTGATCCATCTTAAATTCTCACACAAACTTCAATCTATTCAGGATACCGTTTAAGTGTCTTAAGAACTTAGTTCAATTCATGTGTCCCACCTCTTGAATATACTCCCGTATCCAGAATCCCAATATTCAGTCTTATAGGCAAGAATACTACAATGATATCTGCTCATAAATTAGGGGTTAAATGCGAGAACTGAGGGATCTCAGGTCAGAACTTCCGTTCAACAGAGAGATATCAGTTTCGACTTTGCAGTATGTCCCCTTTAGAGGATCTTTTCAGCTACAACAGATGATTATTAATTTTATTGTCTAATCAGCTGAGGGCTTTATGCTATATTTCAAGCATTTTGGATAAAGTATTAGCCAAGGACTAGGTCAGAACTACCGTTCAGCAGAAGTCCCGGAATAATACCCCAGACATCATAGAGTATAAACGCCTAGTATATCAGAATACGAGACCTTTCAAATGAGATTTCAGGGGTTACCTATATATCCAAGTAGTGTTCCCCACGAATTTCACAAGTTTGAAATTTTAGGTTTATATCCCGAATAAATTTACTAAATGTACGAAAACCTATCGACACATCGTTAGTGAGACTGTTTAACTCATTTTGACTTTCCAAATCTTTAGCATACTGTAATTATCTAGCTGATGTACTATCATTTTCCCTATATACACAAGCTCTTTTTCGATTTTATCATGTTTTTGTATTTTTCATTTTTACTGTTTTTGTATTTTCTGAAAGTATAACTATGTACAACTATCTATCTCCCCCTAAATACCAAAACACGTAAAAAATTGACAAACCATCGCAGATTGTTTCTCGTCTTCATCCGCAACAGTACTCTCATCAACGCTCACAATTCCATCCGGCACTGAAAGCAATTTCATACCATTAAGTTTTAACAAATATTGAAACCGATTTTTATCAAAAGCTTTGGTATGCAAATCAGCTTTTTGTTCGTCAGTGTGGATTTTCTCAATACGTATCAACTTTTTCTCGAAGCAATCGCGAATAAAGTGATGACGAATTTCTATATGTTTAGTTTTAGCGTGATGTACTGGATTTTTAGTTATATTTATTGCGGTCTCATTATCAACAAACAGAGGTGTGTTAAGAAACTGCAAACCGTAGTCGCGCATCTGTTGCTGTATCCACAGGATCTGAGAGCAGCAACTGCTAGCAGAAACATACTCCGCTTCACATGTAGATAGCGCCACAGATGTTTGTTTCTTACACTGCCAGGTAACCAATCTCGGACCAAAGAACTGGCATCCTGCAGTTGTTGATTTCGCATTGACTTTGCAGCATCCGAAATCCGAATCGGAATACCCTTCGAGCGTAAAATCGCCTTTCCTAGGATACCACAACCCCAATGACGGAGTACCTTTCAGGTAACGTAATATCCTCTTGACAATAATCATGTGCGATGCTCTCGGGTTAGACTGAAATCTTGCTGCGAGGCACGTTGGGTACATAATATCAGGACGTGAAGCAGTCAGATACATCAAAGAACCTATCATGGAACGGTAGAACGTTTCATCGGCCCTATCTCCGGTGAGATCTGGGTGAATCCCATGATTAGTCGCAAGTGGGGTAGCAGCTGGAGTAGAACTTGACATTCCATATTTCTCTAGAATATCATGCACGTACTTCGTTTGATGAATGAAAATTCCCTCAGGAAGTTGTTCAACTTGTAGACCCAGAAAGAATTTCATCTCCCCCATTGATGACATTTCAAATTTCTGCTTCATCACCTGTTCGAAATCTTTACACAATTTCTCATTTGTTGACCCAAAAATTATATCGTCCACATAAATTTGTACTATCAGAAGAGAGTGGCATCCACTTTTCCACGTATGAACTGGTTAGCGAGTAGGTGTTGAGACAAAGTCTCGTACCAGGCTCTCGGCGCCTGATGTAGACCATACAACGCTTTGTCCAGCAGATAAACTTTGTTCTTGTGGATTGGGTCAGTAAAGCCCGGCGGCTGACCAACATAAACCTCCTCTTTGACCTTCCCATAAAGAAACGCTGACTTTACATCCAACTGATATACTTTGAAATTCTTCCAAGACGCAAATGCTAGGAAAATTCTGATAGCCTCTAGACGAGCTACAGGAGCATAGACTTCGGTAAAATCAATCCCCTCCTGTTGACTAAAGCCCTGAACAACGAGTCGAGCTTTGTTCCTTACAACCACTCCTCTGTTGTCCCTCTTACATTTGAAAACCCATTTTGTATTGATTTTCCTTTGACCATCCGGCAAATCCACTAACTTCCACACCCCCAACTTTTCAAATTGACTTAACTCTTCTTGCATCGCTATGACCCAAGAGTCTTCAGTAAGCGCCTCTTTGTAAGTTCTTGGTTCAACCTGCGAGATAAAACAACTTAATGAAAATTCAGTTTGTAAAGGTGCTACTGTAGAATAAAAACATGTTAAGCCCTGGTCAATTTGACGTCTCGTGCGAACGCCCGATTGCAATTCTCCTATGATTAACTCCTCTGGACGATAAGAAAGAGTTCGCGGCATCACTTCGCTTGGAACATCTACATATCCCTCCAGATTAGTACCATTTTGCTCTGCATCTTGTTCACCAACTTGGTTTGTTTGACTTGACAACTGGATCTGCTCCCCCTCAAGATCTGAATCACCATGGTCAAATACTGGCATGTTATCAGCTTCTTGATCATCATTCACCTCCGACTGATTACCAGGAGCAACTACATCATCATGTTCACCAGCATTACTAGGACCTGCTTTATTTGAAGTTTCCCGAGGTCTTCTAGAATACTCCGCTGGGAACCTGAGCTGCGACTCATACTCTCGCAAAATATCCAGCTCATCAAAGAAATCTTCTTCTTCCTCAGATTCTTCTCTCATGTCAAACGAATCCCAAAGTTTGTCATAATGATAACGCCATGAATCACCAGGATTCTGTGGCGGCATAGTGTAACCTTGACATTCAACATTCGCTGCTTCAATAATCCGCTTCTCACTTGGAACGAAGACACGTCGCATAGGACTTGAATAACCAACAAAGATTCCCTCAATGCTTTTCGAACCAAACTTTCCATTAGGCTCTATTACCGTACAGGGTGACCCAAACGGTTCTAGATACTTCAAATTCGGCTTGCGTTTATTGAGTAGCTCAAAACACGTCTTGTTGAATTTCTTTACAGTAAGAACTCTGTTGAGAGTATAGCATGCAGCAGAAACAGCTTCAGCCCAGAAATTAATTGGTAACCTAGAATCTGCAAGCATTGTTCTGGCTGTCTCGATTAGCGTCCGGTTTTTGCGTTCTGCAACTCCATTCTGCTGCGGAGTGTACGGAGCACTAAACTCATGCAGTATACCTCGTTCGTCACAAAATTCTTCCATCTTACTGTTTTTGAACTCAGTACCATTATCACTGCGAATTCTACAGATAGGCCTCTGGTACAGATTCTCAATTCTTTTAAACAACGCCATCAAGCTGTCAAACGTTTCGTCTTTTGATTTCAAGAATGAAACCCACGAAAATCTGGAATAATCATCAGTCACGACCAAACAGTAGGAATCTCCTGTTATACTCTTGACATTCACAGGACCAAACAAATCCATGTGAAGTCTTTCCAAAGGTCTTGAAACTGAATTGACTTGCTTTGTAGGGTGTGACTTTTTCTTCTGTTTGCCTTTGACACAACTTATGCACTCCCCGTTTTTAAAATAGATAGACCTACAAGTGGTTGTTATCAACACAAATTCATTTTCCGGAAAAATCATGTTGATTAAAACAAACTTAAGTGTTTTGAAATCTAAATGAGAAAATGATTTGTGATAGGGGGAGTTCAGATTGTTTATGCCTAGTGAATGGCGATTTGATGTGATTCAGTGTCGGTTGTCAAGTTTCTGTATAGTTTGTTTTACTTTTTATGTTTCTAGTAGGTCAAAAGTCTAGAAGTTTTCAAATTTTCTTTAAAATGTGTTTGCATTTTAGGGGGAGTAGGGAAATTTCAGAAAATCCAAAAACATTTGAAAATTTGAAAAAGCCAAAAACATGATAAAATTCAAAAATGAGTTTTGTTGCGAAAAAGAGGAAATGATAGTACATCAGTGAACTATCACGGCACGCTAAAGAAATGTAAAGTTAAAAAGTGTTAAATGATCTTACTGCGGATGTGTCAGTAAATTTTCGCACACTTAGTAAATTGAAACGAGATATAAACCTAATTCAAACTTGCTTAATTCGTGGGTAACTATTCTTGGATATATGGGTAACCCCCGAAATCTTGGTTGAAAGGTCCCGTATTCTGAGATACTAGGTCTTTATACTCAGTGATATCTGGGGTATTATCCCGGGACTTCTGCTGTATGGAAGTACTGACCTAGTCCCCGGATAATACTTTCTGCTAAAAGCTTTGAAACATAAGCGCCGCCCTCAGCATGCTGATGAAACAATAAAATTGATAGTCGCTGCTGTTGAAATGCAAAAAGATCCTCTAAAGGGGACCCACCAAAAGTCGAACTGTCATCTCTCTGCTGAACGGAAGTTCTGACCTGAGCTCTCACGGTTTCGCATCTAACCTCTTTACAGATATCAGCTGTGGTATACTCACCTGTAAGACTGAATATTTGGGATCTGGATATGGGAGTATATTCAAGTGGAGTGATACACAATTAAGTTTAAGTCTCTAAAACATTAATATCGTATCTCGAATCGATTGAAATTTGTGTGAAGATTTAAGTGGACAAACATACTGACAATCTAGGTAAATTGTTTACAACTAAGTATGTTTAAAGCTTAACGGTGTTGGTGATTTGTCTCAAAACTGATATGATCCTCTTGCACGAGCTCACAAAAAATATTGTTTGTAAATATTTCATTCTTTGCATTTTATTTTCTCATATTGAAAATCCAAAAAGATTTTGTGTGTGTTTTAGCATAAATTTTTTTGAAAAAGTCAAAAAGATTTTCGACAACTGATGTTGGAAAACTGATTTTCAAAATTCCGTGTGCTAAACATGATGAGCAGAATTTGAGGGGGAGTGTTTGTGTAAATCTAACTGTTTTCATTAAATCTAACCTTCTTCAAGTGGTTCATCATAGATTGTTGTGAGAGTCATATGTTGGTGCAAAGGTATCTGATATGTGATGAATCTAGAAAATTTATTTCTGGGTTAAGATTGTGCAGGAATCAAGAGATCTGATCAAGAGAATTAAAGTGTTTTTAAAGCCAGGTTTTTTTGATTCTGAAGGCCTGTGTAGATCAGACAACGATCCTAAAGATGTTACTGAAGATGTGAATACCAGTAAATCGAGAGGGGGAGTCTGTAAATGGAGAAAGAAAAGCTCGAACACTGATCAAGACTGAAGATGTGAAGATACAGCATGGTGTGACTCGATAGTCGACTCCATCAACATCTAAGGGGGAGTCTATTGGTGCACTACATCTGCTGATTACGTCTTGTATCGAGTCAGAGTCATAGAATGTTAGATCTGGGCACAATATACGAGAAATAGTGAGATTGTATAGGTTTATAGGGTTTGGACCGCTCATAGGTACATGGTGATAGTGGGCCGCTTATGTGTCAAGGATGTGGACCGCTCATGTGTCAACATGTGGACCGCTTTTATGACATGTATATGGACCGCTTATTGGGCCTGTCCAATAAGCGGTTCCAGTAGCCTATAAATACCATAGGAGCGATCTCATTTGAAACGGTTCCTGATTTTTGTACCGAAGTGCTGCCGGATCGAAAACAGGTTGTACTCATCGTCAAATTAATAGAAAAGGAGTTTAAAGTGATATACAAGCTATTCCTACGTCATTTACTTGTTTTCCGCACCTGTACTTGACGAAAACACCTCTGAACGACTCGTTCGGGTCACCATACGATCCTACACCTTCCAGATGAAAACCTTTGACATGCACTCCTGTGACCAAATCGTTATGCACCAAGTGATTCATTTTCCTTAAGTGAATATGCCCCATCTTTCGGTGCCATAACCTTGATTCTTTCTCCGTTGCTCTGGACACAAAACAATGAGCCTGACCCGTGGTTGTAGTAGCTACGCTCATGTCCAACACGTACAGATCATTGACTCTTGGTGCCCTCATGATGATCCACTCTTCAGGTATCACAAATCCGGGTTTCAAGATCAAACATTCTTTGTCGGTGAAATGAGTAGTATACATCCTGTCATAGATCTGGGAGATACTCAGCAGGTTGTTCTCCAGCTCAGCGATGTAGTTAACTCTCTCAAACGTTATGACGCCATTCGACAACGTTCCTTCACCTATGATCCTTCCTCCTTGATTACCCGCAAAACCCACGTAACCACCATTAATGTTATTCACATCATACAGCAACGCAGTCTTCCCTGTCATATGCCTTGACGCTCCATTATCCATTATCCACCTGGATACAAGTTTTGGAAGATCCTGCACATAACAAATCATCACTTAAACAACTTAAAAAAATGCCGATTCATGCTTCGCAATCCAGGAAGCTCCGGCAATTCAAACTGTTTAGTCGAACATGGTATCCACCCAGGCTTCATCAGCCTTAGGTGTAACCTTGATTCTTGCAACTTGAATTTTGAAATTTTCAGCCTTGAGAGGTGGAAAATTTGCATCATAATCAACCGTAATTGATTCTTCAGCCTTTTTCACCTCAGAAGTTGACACTTTCTTCTCAACTTTTGATTCAATTTTAGGTTTCCACACCTGTTGAGTTACTGCAACCCGTTTGTAAAATGTGTCATTTTTAGTTAGCGACTTCTTTACGGGTTCAGTTTTCACTTTTAAAGTATCAATTTTAACATTTTTATTCTCAACAAACATCGGTGCATTACCCTTCACATCAACCTTTTTCTGTTGAACTTTCACAGCTTCAGTCTTAGGCAACACATATGTACACTTTCGTGCAATATGACCAACCTGATCGCATCTGAAACAAGTACGAGTATCAGCTACTCGACTCGTGCCTTCAAACTGAGCCTGTGAAGCTCTCTTCTCAAAGAACTCTTTATTAGATTTCGAAAAAATTTGTTTCTCTTCATCAGCTAGTGAACTTGAACTGTTCACAAACTTTTTCTTTTCGACAAACCTCTTGTTTGGAACATTCTTTTTCTGATACGGTTTACCCCCCTGATAACCACCCGACCAGTTGTTTCCGTTGTTATTGTAAAAACGCGGTGGATTAACAGATTTCTTGTTATAAACCCTATCTTTCTTTCGACTCAAATTATTCACTGCTGGCAACTCAACTTCAACCAGTTTGAAAACATTTGTCAATTTGTTCAAGTTTACATTCTCTATCGGAAACTCTGAATCCGAAAACAACTTATCCGAACCCATCATCTTGTACATGACAAGGTTTGATTCTTCATCTAAGTTGTTCTTGGACTTTTGTTTCGGAATGTATTTATCCAAGAAACATCCATCCTCCTCAGAAGTGTCACAATCCGGTTTAAGCACTTTGTCTACCACACTTTTCACCACATCATTTTGGACACCCTCGTCATTGGAAGACGTGAACGTAATATCAATGTTCTCGGGAAGTTTAACATCACTTTCTTCCTCAATTTCCACCAAACTAGACTGCTTTTTCGTGTAGTTGTCTAAAATTGGCGGTGGAACTTTGTGAAACCCTACACCCGTTCCATCAGAAAACACATCCTCGCCAGCTTTGTTTTTCCCTATAGGTTTAGGAACAATATGCTGCAAAACAAAGCTTGCTGAGCTATAGCTGTTTAACTTCAACTGAATTCTTTCATTTTCAATTTCAGCTTCTTGAACTTTAAGTTTCAGTTTAGCAATTTCATCTAGTTGATTGTTAATTGATTCTTCTTTTATTCTCACCACAGCTCTTAGATGTTCATTTTCTTTAAACGTTTTGCCATTACGATCATCACTATCTTTCACAATAGTCTTAAGTTTTTCAAACTTTTCTGAAATCTGACGGTGTTCAAGAATTAACTTTTCATTTTCACACTTTATTTTCTCACGTTCAGTTTTATCAAGTTCAATTTGAGCCGTTAATTCTTTGATCCGTTCGGTTGAAGCTTTTACAGTTTTGTCACGACCGAGAATCTGATCCTCAACACTTTTAACTTTTGTTGTCAGATTCTTGATTTTGTCATTGTTACGATACGTGACAGTGCTAAAAAAATTGCATTGTTTAGTGCAATTTTTGCAGTCAGCATTTCCATCAATCTTGTTACCTGACGCATTTGTTGACACACTTTGACTGACCATCCCCTTTGACTCAGTAACAAAATTAGGATCTACCTCAAGTGCTTTCGCAACCAGCACCTTGTCAGCCATCTTTCCCAGGTTCTCTGCCGTCAACTCCTGCGTAGTATCAATCAAGCCAGTATCAATCTGCTTTGCTTTCTCAAACTCTTCTTTTTCTATCATCTCTTTCTTCTCTTTTTCTTTTCTCTCTTTCTCTTTCTCTTCTTCAATCATCTTCTCAGTTGGCGTTCCCCACCACTTGTGCTGCCAGTATTCGTCTTCTTCTTTGTACTCCTTGATGATGGCTTCGATATCTAGCGTTTTATCATCAATCGCGATGTTGCCATACCTATCAAGGTAGCATTCTCTGTCTGGATCCCATCTATTTGCTCTTCTAGCTTCCAGAAAGATACCAGAAAGTCTGATAATCTTGTTTTCAGCAATCATCTTCCGATATTTATACTTCTGCTCTTCAGTACGATCATCTTTCCACGAAATCGGTTCATCGTTACTTGCCATGAATGCGTAACCCACCGCATCTTCTTCCGGTAGAACTTCCTTACTCCAATCGTACCCCTCATCATCTTAAATCACAGCCAAAGCCCTCGATTTGTCTCTGTTATCTTCAGACTGCTTCAATCTAGGCGGCTCAGATTTATTCTGATGGTAGATTGCCTTTTTGTAATAATCGTCTCTAAACGGATTCTCTGACTCATCAGCGTACGCGTTTCTGCATTCCCGCTTGAAGTGACCCTTCTGCTTACACTTAAAGCACGTCACCTTGGATTTGTCGAACCCCAACTTTGTAGACGGACCACCGATTGTCTTTCTCCCGGTAATTTCCATGAAACGCTGAGCACGTCGAACACCACTTGCCATCGCCCAACGAATGTCGATAAGCTTCATTTCTTCGGGGTCTATCTGATCGTAATCTTCTTTCGTCAGATTTGTATTCCCGATCTTACCAGCCACCAACCCTTCGTAGGATTCCAACACCGACACCAAAAAGACCATTTGTTGCTTAGCCGACTCCTCATCAAAATTCTGTGCGTTCTTCAAATCTATCGCGATATTGCAAGAAAACTTCGCATCAGAACGATTTGCAGAAGACGTAGATCCACTATGAAAACCACTGTGACTTCCGCTGCTTGGACTGCTTTGACTTTCTTTGCTTGCTGAAGATACATTCTCAGCTGAAAATGCAGTCTTTGGAGAAGTTGCTTTTGGCATCATGCTTTTTGGATAATAGAGATCCAAATTCTGCTGAGAAGAAGAATGATTGACTTTGTAAGTTTTCTTCAGTTCCAGCTCGTGACTTTCAAGTCTCTCAATCACCAAATCTGGAGTCAAATCTTTAGGAGCAATAGTGTTCTTCAACATAAGCGCATAATATCTCCAATCAACCTCATCTGGTAATGAATCGAACAGTTTGTCAACTAGTTCTTCATCAGAAAACTTGATTTCATGTCTTGCTAATTCTAGTTTCAGATGACCGAACCTCTCTATCATTTTACACACCGATTCATTCTTAAGAGAACCAAAAAGATCAAATTCTTTTCTAAGAAGCTTTCGTTTGTTCTTTACAATCTCTTTGCTTCCAAGACATTTCTTTCCGAGTTTATCCCACAAATCTTTAGCATTGGAGTAATCTATCAGCAAAATGATGTCTTCCCGCACCGACTGAAACAATAATGCCACACACTTTTGCTCGGCCACAAAACTTTCAATCTCTTCAGCTGATCTCAATGCTTCACCATTCTTCTTTCCCTCGGCATAACCATTCTTCATACTTTTCCAGCTAGGAAAAGCGAAAGCCATCAACCAGTCTTCAAACTTTGTTGCCCACCTGCTGTAATCTTCTATAGCCATCAACTTAGGAGGTTTGTTAAATGTTCCAAATGCGCTTTCTGACTCCCAAGCTTCCTTCTTTCTTTCTTTAGGTGGACTCTTGTCTACATTGCTTGAAGAAGTGTCGTTGTTTCCTGAACTACCCGTGAAAGCATACATGTCGCTAAACGGATTCAAGAAAATATCATCCATCGTGAATGTACCTGTAAAATCAGACAACACTTAGAAAAATTTTGATTTTTGAAAATATCAGATTCAAACAGAACCTGTTCAAACGGAATGGTTCAAATGGTGATTCAAACGAGCAGGTTATTTTCAAACGGAATGGACTAGTCCGTTTGAAATAACAATAGTTTCAAACGACAGATATTCAAACGACCAACTTCAAACGGAATGGATTCAAACGGTCACACTTCAAACGATATGTTCAGTTTCAAACGATAATTTCAAACGGTCTTCATTTTTCAAACGATCAGTATGTTTTCAAACGATAGGACTTGTTTTCAAACGATACGTTCAAACGAACTGTGCCTTTTTAAACGGATGACGTCATTTTACTCGAACAGTTTCAAACGGACACGACTATTTCAATTAGTTTTAGATCGAATTTTGGTTCCAAATTGTCAAGGATTAGTTAATAGTGAATTTCGTTTGATATGTGAACGTTTCAAGCCATTTTAACCGTGACAACTATTCAAAATCAGAAAAGAAAGGTAGAAGTGAGATAATACGACGATTTCAAACTGTATTTGGTATGAACTCCTCGTCCTGAGCTCTGATACCACTTGTTGGACCGTTCCGATGACCTTAAACGTCAGTAGAAGTAGTTCATCTCAGTTTACAAAGGCGGAAACAGAGTAAACCAAGTCAAAACAGCTTGTTCCTTCCAATTTCTCTTTTTATTACTGATTGCGAGTCTTTACAATGATTCTGATACAAATCCGACAGCACCTCGACTCACAAACACACACATATACTCCTGTTCGTTTGAAATGAACACACCACTATTTATAGTGCCAGGCTGTCCGTTTGAACGATACACAACATGTTCAAACGGACATGCTTCAAACGGCCAGGGTTCAAACGACCAGAACAAGTTCAAACGGCCAGGACCTATTTCAAACGGCCAGGTATCCTAAAACCTATACAAACCCTAATTTAATCTCGTTTATGCACCCGTTTAACCTATCTAGACACAAGACTCAATAAGACGTAGTCAGCAGACATTTCGTGCACCAACAAACTCACCGGTAAAACACAATATGCCAACAACTATGCAGAAAGAAGTCAGACACTATAATTGGGGCCTAGGTGTAGGTCCAACGTCAAGAATACACTAAGACCCAAGAGTACATACAAGGGTTAACATATAGACTTTCCGGAGACTAAAATACGCACTGAAAAGCACCCGAAACGCACTTTAAGTGCAGAATTTCACCAAATTCAGCTATAATCAGCTCTTTGGCACTAAAATATCATGCAGAATTTGTAACACCCCAACCGAAGACGGAAACGTTGGGGTGCCACGTATGATAGGATGCTCAAAGACACATGGCACTAATTAAAGTTCAAATATAATATTAAGTCAAATTTATGTTCAACAACCAAATCAACAAACAACTTGTCCAAAACAAGACATAACGATCGTTTTAAAGTTTAACTAAGGCAAAAAGTTCCATGATCCTAAGTGATAGAAAGCTTGTAAATCATCATCAATTGTTACCACCTGAAACATATGTGAGAAAAACACGGGTCAGCTAAAAGCCGGCGAGTAACATAGGTTTTATGGTAAAGCATGTGATAAAAATATTTTATTTACAATTAAATATGGCACAAGTAGAACACTAAGCATATTGCATTTAACGAGTATGGGTCACGGGTGGCACATTCAAACCTAAGCTGACATGTTTAACGGATTCTATCATCTTCCACTTCCCAAAAAGCAAAATAAGCAAAATATGTAAAATAAGCAAATCCAAATGGAAGCGGAGATGGGTCGTCACACCTATAGCGCTATAATATACTACCGGACGGTTTGGCCGAAATTAATGAATGCACACGTTGAAGTAAACCAACAAGTTTCATACAAAGCAAATAGTGATCACATAAGCCATAAAAAAAATAATGAATTGTATAACGTTTAAGAAAAATTTAGTTCATCATATGTATCATCCCAAAAAGAGGTAAAAAGGGAACTATGTACTCACCTTAGGGTGCAAGCGAAATCAACAAGCTACAAAAATAGGATGCGAGAAAATTCCAAATGCTACCCTATCAATTATATGATAAAGTTTAGTTGGAAACAAAACCTAAGTTGATCTCTAAAGCATGCTAGGTTTAGGTCTTCTATATCTGATTTGGGAATTTTAGGGTTTAAGATTAAATGTTTCAATTGATATGTTAAAGGAAAGAAAATGTTATTCTTTATTTATTTAAAAAAATGGATTTATGTTAGAGATAATTTTTAGTCATTCCTTTAAAAAAATTAATAGGATATATTTGAAATTAAACAAATAAATAGACATAAACATGAGTAACTTGTAACGATTTCCAAACAACTATACATAACTTAGGTAAATGGGCAATCATTTAAATGAGAAAAAGTGATCAGCTTATAACTTAATTATTTTTAAAGTGGAAATTATTTTATTTAAGTAATAACATATATGATATAATGAGTATAATTGATCCACCAATTAATAGACATCATTCTACAAAAGTTGATTTAATAGAATAATAATTTCTTCTATTTTGTAAACTGTTTAGAACCATTTTTATTTCAAACAAAAGTGTAGAGTTTGTATAATTATTGTATATAACTAGTTTATATAAAACAGAAAATAATTCTACAATTAATGTGTCGATTTTATTATGTAGGTACCCAACAAATAGGTCAGTCTTAGTTTACCGATTTAACATAATACAAATGACATATTTAACATAATACATAACCTTTATTTGCTTTATCGATTTGTTTAAAACTCATGGACTCACATGGGTTTAACATAATACAATTTATTTGTTAACTCATATCAAGTGAATTTAAAGAAAGCAAACTAGTAACACTTTAACTATGATATACTTATTAACTGGACCAATCAATAACTGGACAAATTAAAACATCAGATTACTTTGTTAAGCTTACCGAGAAAGAAAAAAAATATAAATAAAATAGTTCAAATACATCACCAAAACCGAAAAAAAAAAATTAAAATAATTACCCAAACAAAAGAGAGGGATACCCAACTCGAACCGTGTTCCCTCCAGGTTTGAAATATTATAAAAAAATCACTATCAAGTTACAACCATAGCAGATTTTAAGCAAAACGAATTTTATTTGTTTTTGAACTTTTAGTCTGTTATACCCTATTCCCAAATTAGTATATGATCAGACATCAGTTTAAGCCCTTCATCCAAATTCGATCTTTAACAGACCACGAATCATGCCATTATCATAGGGCATTTTGGTCTATTGATAAAACTGAACAGAATGAACTTACTAGTTGCGTTTATTAGCGACGATAAGAGGATTCCGGCAAGATAAGAACTCCGACGAAAGTTGTGACACTCGAGGTTTTTCCGAACGATCACCTTGTAATATTTTGTGTATATGATTATTATTAAATGAAAACGTGATCCTTTGTGCATTTTATGTGTTGTATGTATTATATATGTAGTATAGATATATAATAGAGCCGAGACCACGACCCGAGACCATGACTCGCAACCGGGCGGTTGCGAGTGGGCCACTCGGTCTCGAGTGGGCCGTTGAGCCGAAACCGGTTTGGGCCGAAACCCCCAAGCCCAACCCGAAACATCCCCTTGTATATATATCCCACCTTTCCCCCACTTCTTCCATTTTACACACACAAACACTCCTCAAACTCTCTCAACTAGAAACCCTCAACAACACACCCCAATCCCTTCCTATTTTCGGTTCAAGCAAAGATCCCGGACAAGAAACTCGGTCAAGACTATCACTCGGACATTCCATCTTCTTGGTTCTCTTTTCTTTGTTTTCGGCTCCTCCTCTCATAACCGGTTAGTGCTATCTTGTGGGTTATCTTTTGTGTATAAGATGTATGTATGTTGTATGAACTAAGAAATGGTTGGTTAGTAGTTTATGCATGATTATTAGGATGTTTTGCAAAGTTTGTGAATATGTGTTAACATGACTAAAAATGACATGATATTGGTAGTTTACAAGTGTTCATAGCCAACTACACTATGCTTCTTTGTTTCTTGCAAGAATGATGATGTTTAGCATAAGATTTTCGGCTATAATGTATGTTTTCTTGTTTAGCATCAAGATCTTGTTAAATGTGTGATTTTCGGTTCATAAATATGTGTTTATATTGGCATGAAAACCCTAGAAAAATATGAAGATAGGATGAACTTGTTTGAATATGGCTTGAAGATGTAAAAATGGCAAAGTTTGATCTATCTTTACTAGTATTCAGCTTTGGCAAAGTGTTAGTGAAACCTTATTGGTAGTTTCCTAAAATGGGCCTGAATTCTTGGTACAAAAGGGACTGATGCACCTGCATCATCACGTGTACTTGAAAGTGACAGGTTACGACTCGCAACGACAGCCTTCCGACTCGAAACCGCACCGTTGCGACTCGCAACCAAAGCATGACAAGTCGAAACCACGTGATTGCGACTCGAGACTACGTCGGTTGCGACTCGCAACCACAGCATGATGACTCGAGACCACGGTTACGACTCGCAACCACAACGTGACAAGCCGAAACCACCTGGTTGCGACTCGAGACCAGCTGGTTGCGAGTGGGCTGTTCATTTTGGTTACTGGGCCCATATGTGTTTAACTTGGGCTATCTGTTGACTGGATTACGTGTTGCTGTTGACTGCTTAATTTCTTAGGCCGGCCCAGTAACCCACTGTTTACTTATATGCTTGATACGTGTTAGTTATGTGTAAGTTTTTACGTGAATGCCTGTATACCGAACCTGACCTATACCGGTAACCATGTTAGGACGTGGTGACCAACGTGATTGACAAGTAACCTTAACCTACCGAGCAACCCAAGGTGAGTTCACAACTTAAAAGCATGCGTCCCGGTGGTTTGGGACACGAGACTAACAACCCTATCCCCTGGTAAAAGGGGATACCATTTACATACCTTCCCTAGTCATTGGGAACAAAACTTACTTTTCCTTCCCGGGTATTGGGAAACCTTTTGGTTAATTACTGTTTATACGGATTGCAACTAACGGCACTAAACGAAACTCTATCACTCAAGTCCCTACTACAAATACCGATTAGTCGCCGGGTTAGGCGAGCGGGTTATTAGTTGATAGCGCTATTTAGGTGTTTACCAGCCTCACACCGTGCCCTGGTTTGGGACGGGCGTGAACTAATGTACTCAGAAATCCGTCAATGATGATAGAACATTGACATCGGGGCATCCTGCGGATACGCAACGGTTACCTAGTGTTCGGTATTGGAAAAACAGTTTAGTCGCTAACTTTTGGGGTAGCTCCCCAGGGCATGTATAAACGGATAAATTAACCGGCGAAACAATGTTTTTGGTAATTAAAACTGGACAACTAGTGGACTCACTCAGCATTATTGTTGACCCCTTACTGCATGCTTTGCAGGTAACCCGTGACGATGGAGCTTGCTGCTTGGGAACGTGTAGTGTTTGTTCACCCTTGTGTTGGGTGTTACCTTATTTTGAATCATGAACTTTGTTTTAAAACTACCTTACTTATGCTTCCGCTACTTATTACTGTTTTGAACTTAAAACTTTAAACTCGGAACTTAATATTTGCTAAGCTTATGAATAGTAAGTATTACTTTTGTTATCAACTTAAGTATTCGGTATAATTGGTGGCTGGAATCCTGGTCAGTCACGCCCTCGAAGCGGGTGTTATCCGCAGGTGGATTTTGGGGGTGTGACAGATTGGTATCAGAGCCATTGGTTATAGTGAACTTGGTTTTAAAAAGGGGAAAATCTTTTTGGAGAAAACCAGACTATAACCCGTGACTCGCGACGACACTACACTCCAAGTGCAAGGCTCGACACATTTGACCTCATAGCTCGGACCAGTGTTTACTTGTTTGCTTTATGTTTCCTGTTATGCTATACGTACTAGTGTGCCTAAACTAGATAGATACACCTCTCTCTCCTATCTCATTCTCGCTACCTTACGGCATCACACTCATACTGTGTTTTCTGGTTATGAAGACAATGAGTGGACGCGGAAGAGGAAACATTAACATGACGCAGGCTCAGTTCACTAACCTGCTCAACACAGTGGCTGCGGCTTTTGCAGCTCACCCTTTAGGTAAGCTCGTTGTTTTAGGATGTTTAGGTCCTACCGCCACATCGACTTTTCGCCTCTAAACCTATACGTTTCGCTTCTCACCCTATAGGTCAGCATGCACCTGCGCAACCACCAGTGTGTACTTTCAAAACTTTCATGGATTGCAAGCCTCTCCCTTTCAACGGCACTGAGGGTGCCATAGGTCTTCTGCATTGGATTGAGAAAATTGAAGCTGTTTTTGCTGTTTGCGAGTGTCCCCCTGCGAACTGGGTGAAGTTTGCTACTGCTACGCTTGAAGGAAGCGCGCTTTCTTGGTGGAAGGCGCAGATTCAGATGTTTGGTTTGGAAACTGCAAATGCTACGGCATGGGAGGATTTCAAGGATATGATTAAGGACGAATACTGTCACCGGGATGACATCCACAAGCTTGAGAATGAGTACTATGAACTCAAGATGGTTGGGTCGGAAATTGAAACATACACCAAGCTGTCAAATGACTACGCTGCTCTTTGCCCAAACATGTCTCGACCAATGTACCGAAGGATCGAACTGTATATCAAAGGTTTGGCTCCAGAGATTCGAAGCCATGTCACTTCAGCCAACCACACTACCATTCAGCCGATTGTTCGACTTGCTCACAAACTCACTGATCAAGCCGTAGAAGAGGGCCGGTTGCCCAAAAGGATCAGTGCTACTGTCGGAACTTCTAGTGACAGCAAGCGTAAGTGGGAAGGAAGTCAAAGCAAGGATGCTAACCCCACTCAGGCCCCAGCACAGCAAAGGAAAACCGAAAACAACAAGGGCGCTCAACAACAGGGTGGCTATCGTGGAAACCACCCCAAGTGCAACAAGTGCAATCGACATCACAGCGGGCAGTGTGTGAAGGGCCAGTGTCAGCGATGTAACAAAATGGGGCGTGAGGCCAAGGATTGTAGAAGTCAGTTCCCAGCTAGACAGAACCAGCAACAGCCCCAACAGCAACAGCAGCAGGGAAACAACCGGGCATGTTTTAAGTGTGGAGCTGAGGGGCACTTTAAGAAGGATTGCCCTGAACTGAATCAGAACCGCAACAATAATCAGGGAGCTGGGAACAACAATCAGAACAACAATGCTGGGAATGGTGCTAGAGGAAGAGCTTTCGTGATTGGAGCTGGTGAAGCAAGGAATGACCCCAATGTCGTGGCGGGTAAGTTCCTACTCGATGATCGTTATGTTTCTGTGTTATTTGATTCCGGTGCCGATGCTAGTTATGTATCCCTACGTATTAGTAAGAAGCTTAAGCGTCCGCTTTCGTTACTAAGTTCTCCTCATATCGTCGAGTTAGCTAATGGAAGAAACATCGAAGCCTCACATGTTGTCAAAGGCTGCAAACTAGAGTTGTCTGGTCAGACATTTAGTATCGATCTTTTCCCTGTTACTCTTGGAAGCTTCGACGTCGTTATTGGTATGGATTGGTTATCCAAGCATCGCGCTGAGATCCTCTGTCAAGAGAAAGCAGTTCGTATTCCTCGCCGTTCTGGCAAACCCCTCATTGTACAAGGTGGCAAGGGTGGAGAAATCTCCGGCATTATCTCGTTCTTGAAGGCCCAGAAGTGTTTACGGAAAGGGCACACCGCTATCTTGGCACTTGTTACCAACACGCAGGAAAAGGAAAAGAGGATTGAAGACTTTCCAGTAGTACGCGACTATCCCGAGGTATTTCCTGAGGAATTACCTGGACTCCCTCCCCATCGTCAGGTCGAATTCCAAATCGAGCTAGCTCCCGGAGCAGCGCCTATAGCTCGTGCACCTTATCGACTAGCCCCCGCAGAATTGAAGGAACTCTCGACACAACTACAGGAACTTTTGGATAAAGGGTTTATCCGCCCTAGTTCGTCACCCTGGGGAGCACCGGTACTCTTTGTTAAGAAGAAGGATGGCACGTTCCGAATGTGCATTGATTATCGTGAGTTGAACAAGGTTACCATCAAGAATCGTTACCCCCTCCCGCGAATCGACGATTTGTTTGACCATCTGCAAGGATCGAGCTACTATTCCAAGATTGACCTGCGATCAGGCTACCATCAGTTAAGGGTCCGTAGTGAAGACATTCCCAAAACTGCATTCAGAACTCGTTATGGTCATTATGAATTCCTCGTTATGCCCTTTGGAATGACCAACGCCCCTGCAGTGTTCATGGATCTTATGAACCGAGTATGCAAACCCTACCTCGACAAGTTCGTGATCGTGTTTATAGACGACATCTTGATCTACTCGAAAAGTCAGGAAGAGCATGAACAGCATCTACGCCTTATCCTCGAACTCCTCCGCAATGAGCAACTGTATGCCAAGTTCTCGAAATGCGACTTCTGGCTTCGAGAAGTTCATTTCCTTGGGCACGTGGTTAACAAGGATGGAATCCACGTCGACCCAGCTAAGATCGACTCTATAAAGAATTGGCCTACCCCTAAGACTCCGACTGAAGTTCGCCAATTCTTGGGATTGGCAGGCTACTACCGCAGATTTATTCAGGGATTCTCAAAGATTGCTCAACCCCTCACTACACTCACTCAGAAAGGCGTCACCTACAAGTGGAATGAAGCACAGGAATCTGCTTTTCAGAGGCTTAAGGATAACCTCTGCAGTGCTCCTATTCTCTCGTTACCTGAAGGCACTGACGACTTTGTGGTCTACTGCGATGCGTCTATTCATGGACTCGGTTGTGTGTTGATGCAACGCGAGAAAGTTATTGCTTACGCCTCTCGACAACTTAAGACACATGAAAGGAACTACACAACACACGACTTGGAACTGGGAGCAGTGATATTTGCGCTTAAGATATGGAGACATTACTTGTACGGTACCAAGTGCACCATTTACACCGATCACAGGAGTCTCGAGCATATCTTTAAGCAGAAGGAATTAAACATGCGTCAACGTCGATGGGTTGAACTTCTGAATGACTACGAGTGCGCCATCAAGTATCATCCGGGCAAGGCCAATGTCGTGGCAGACGCCCTCAGCCGAAAGGACACTATACCACGGCGCGTGCGAGCATTACAACTTACCATCCAGTCTAGCCTCCCTACCCAGATTCGAAATGCTCAGATTGAAGCTCTGAAGCCGGAAAACATCAGGGCTGAGTCCCTGCGAGGATCGAGGCAGCAACTAGAACAGAAAGAAGACGGCGCCTACTATGTGGCAGGGCGCATTTGGGTCCCACTTTACGGAGATCTACGAGAGCTTGTGATGGACGAAGCTCATAAGTCCCGTTATTCAGTACATCCTGGTTCAGATAAGATGTACCACGACTTGAAGACCACCTACTGGTGGCCTGGCATGAAAGCCCACATAGCGGCCTATGTTGGCAAATGTTTGACCTGCGCAAGAGTCAAGATCGAGTATCAGAAACCAGCAGGCCTACTACAGCAACCCGAAATCCCGAAATGGAAATGGGAACAGATTTCCATGGATTTTGTTACAGGGCTACCTAGATCCCAACGTGGGAATGATACTATCTGGGTGATAGTAGATCGATTGACTAAGTCTGCACACTTTCTGGCCATTAAGGAAACAGACAAGTTCTCAACCTTGGCAGAAATCTATTTAAAGGAAGTAGTCTCCAGGCACGGGGTGCCAATTTCTATTATTTCCGACCGAGACGCTCGTTTTACTTCCGAGTTGTGGCAAGCTATGCACAAATGTTTTGGCTCACGTTTGGACATGAGCACCGCTTATCACCCGCAAACGGATGGGCAGTCTGAACGCACCATCCAAACCCTGGAAGACATGCTTAGAGCATGTGTGATCGATTTTGGCAAGAACTGGGAGAAGCATCTACCGTTGGTGGAATTCTCCTACAATAACAGCTACCACACTAGCATTCAGGCGGCACCTTTTGAGGCATTGTACGGTCGTAAATGCCGATCACCTCTCTGCTGGGCGGAAGTTGGTGATAGTCAACTCACAGGCCCAGAACTAGTGGTAGATACAACGGAAAAGATTTCCCAGATCAGGCAACGCATGGCGGCAGCTCGTGACCGTCAGAAAAGCTACGCTGACAAGCGTAAGAGACCATTAGAATTCCAGGTCGGGGACCGGGTTCTACTTAAAGTCTCACCCTGGAAGGGTGTGGTTCGTTTTGGTAAACGAGGCAAGCTGAATCCACGGTATGTTGGACCGTTCGAAATTACCGAGAAAATCGGTAAGGTTGCTTATAGATTGAACCTGCCTGCAGAGCTGAGTGCAGTGCACAATGTTTTTCACGTGTCTAACCTGAAGAAGTGTTTGTCGGATGAAACACTTGTGATTCCTTTTAAGGAACTGACGATTGATGAACAGCTACACTTTACTGAGGAACCGATTGAGATCACGGATCGAGAAATCAAAACCCTCAAACGTAGCCAGATACCCCTTGTGCGAGTTCGTCGGAACTCACGGCGCGGCCCAGAGTTTACCTGGGAGCGGGAGGACCAGATGAAGTCCAAGTATCCCCAGTTATTCCCAAACGAAAACCCCAGCACTGAAGCTACAACCGAATTTCGGGACGAAATTCCAAACTAACGGGGGGATGATGTGACACCCCGTTGAAACACGCTAGCTTGGCAGTGGCTGCTTCAACTTTCGGGACGAAAGTTCTTAAAACTTGGGGATAATGTGACACTCGAGGTTTTTCCGAACGATCACCTTGTAATATTTTGTGTATATGATTATTATTAAATGAAAACGTGATCCTTTGTGCATTTTATGTGTTGTATGTATTATATATGTAGTATAGATATATAATAGAGCCGAGACCACGACCCGAGACCATGACTCGCAACCGGGCGGTTGCGAGTGGGCCACTCGGTCTCGAGTGGGCCGTTGAGCCGAAACCGGTTTGGGCCGAAACCCCCAAGCCCAACCCGAAACATCCCCTTGTATATATATCCCACCTTTCCCCCACTTCTTCCATTTTACACACACAAACACTCCTCAAACTCTCTCAACTAGAAACCCTCAACAACACACCCCAATCCCTTCCTATTTTCGGTTCAAGCAAAGATCCCGGACAAGAAACTCGGTCAAGACTATCACTCGGACATTCCATCTTCTTGGTTCTCTTTTCTTTGTTTTCGGCTCCTCCTCTCATAACCGGTTAGTGCTATCTTGTGGGTTATCTTTTGTGTATAAGATGTATGTATGTTGTATGAACTAAGAAATGGTTGGTTAGTAGTTTATGCATGATTATTAGGATGTTTTGCAAAGTTTGTGAATATGTGTTAACATGACTAAAAATGACATGATATTGGTAGTTTACAAGTGTTCATAGCCAACTACACTATGCTTCTTTGTTTCTTGCAAGAATGATGATGTTTAGCATAAGATTTTCGGCTATAATGTATGTTTTCTTGTTTAGCATCAAGATCTTGTTAAATGTGTGATTTTCGGTTCATAAATATGTGTTTATATTGGCATGAAAACCCTAGAAAAATATGAAGATAGGATGAACTTGTTTGAATATGGCTTGAAGATGTAAAAATGGCAAAGTTTGATCTATCTTTACTAGTATTCAGCTTTGGCAAAGTGTTAGTGAAACCTTATTGGTAGTTTCCTAAAATGGGCCTGAATTCTTGGTACAAAAGGGACTGATGCACCTGCATCATCACGTGTACTTGAAAGTGACAGGTTACGACTCGCAACGACAGCCTTCCGACTCGAAACCGCACCGTTGCGACTCGCAACCAAAGCATGACAAGTCGAAACCACGTGATTGCGACTCGAGACTACGTCGGTTGCGACTCGCAACCACAGCATGATGACTCGAGACCACGGTTACGACTCGCAACCACAACGTGACAAGCCGAAACCACCTGGTTGCGACTCGAGACCAGCTGGTTGCGAGTGGGCTGTTCATTTTGGTTACTGGGCCCATATGTGTTTAACTTGGGCTATCTGTTGACTGGATTACGTGTTGCTGTTGACTGCTTAATTTCTTAGGCCGGCCCAGTAACCCACTGTTTACTTATATGCTTGATACGTGTTAGTTATGTGTAAGTTTTTACGTGAATGCCTGTATACCGAACCTGACCTATACCGGTAACCATGTTAGGACGTGGTGACCAACGTGATTGACAAGTAACCTTAACCTACCGAGCAACCCAAGGTGAGTTCACAACTTAAAAGCATGCGTCCCGGTGGTTTGGGACACGAGACTAACAACCCTATCCCCTGGTAAAAGGGGATACCATTTACATACCTTCCCTAGTCATTGGGAACAAAACTTACTTTTCCTTCCCGGGTATTGGGAAACCTTTTGGTTAATTACTGTTTATACGGATTGCAACTAACGGCACTAAACGAAACTCTATCACTCAAGTCCCTACTACAAATACCGATTAGTCGCCGGGTTAGGCGAGCGGGTTATTAGTTGATAGCGCTATTTAGGTGTTTACCAGCCTCACACCGTGCCCTGGTTTGGGACGGGCGTGAACTAATGTACTCAGAAATCCGTCAATGATGATAGAACATTGACATCGGGGCATCCTGCGGATACGCAACGGTTACCTAGTGTTCGGTATTGGAAAAACAGTTTAGTCGCTAACTTTTGGGGTAGCTCCCCAGGGCATGTATAAACGGATAAATTAACCGGCGAAACAATGTTTTTGGTAATTAAAACTGGACAACTAGTGGACTCACTCAGCATTATTGTTGACCCCTTACTGCATGCTTTGCAGGTAACCCGTGACGATGGAGCTTGCTGCTTGGGAACGTGTAGTGTTTGTTCACCCTTGTGTTGGGTGTTACCTTATTTTGAATCATGAACTTTGTTTTAAAACTACCTTACTTATGCTTCCGCTACTTATTACTGTTTTGAACTTAAAACTTTAAACTCGGAACTTAATATTTGCTAAGCTTATGAATAGTAAGTATTACTTTTGTTATCAACTTAAGTATTCGGTATAATTGGTGGCTGGAATCCTGGTCAGTCACGCCCTCGAAGCGGGTGTTATCCGCAGGTGGATTTTGGGGGTGTGACAAAAGTGCAGTGGTTCGGATGTCTTCGGACAGAAACTTGGAAGTGTTTTTCGAGTGTAAGTGTTTCGGAATAAAGGTGAGACGCAGTATAAATACAAAATTTCGACCGACATATCTTAATTGGAAAGGAATTGCTAAGAGGGAAGAGATCCGATCCTCATTCACTTTCCGAATTAGTGCCCGAATCAGGTCCGTAATCATGGGATTTGATTGATATAATTTGCGCCATTTGACTTGATTGAAAGACTAAATTCGAAGGTTATAAGTATGGAAACAAAAATTTCGTCAAAGGGATTCGATTTGGTGGATCTTCGATGATCCGGGATCTTGCCGTCGATAGCACAGAAATAGCGCAATGTTAATGAATTTGGATTTGAATGTTTCGCATAATGTCACAAATAGTCCCTCTAGTTTATTTAAGGTTTTTAACTTCACAATTAACTTTTCAGAAATAACAATATGGGTCCCTTGTAGTTTATAAAAACATATGTCTTTATTTTATATATATATATTTTTTTATAGCATTATATAAAGATCAACTTAATAAGTTTTAAATCTTATCTAAAATTATCTATATATATAAATGTAACCTTTCATTTAAAATAAATAAATAACTAATTTATATATTTTTCATTATCCGAAGGATGATAAATATGTGTAACTAAAGATTTATGGGTAAAATGACCAACTTGTATCATCGACTAAAATGGGATTACATTGAAAATGAAATTGTAACGTGAAATACAAAACTGAGCTTTCATGGTGGTTACAGTCTCCCCTACTTTTGAGAATTTCGTCCCGAAATTATTGTTGATGATTATTTAGCAAAAAGATAAGGATATTTGGCTTTCATTTGGTCCTCACGTTCCCAAGTAAATTCTGGGCCACGTTTAGACTCCCAACGAACTTTAATGATTGGAATACGACTGCGCTTGAGTTTCTTCACATCACGGTCCATGATTTCCACTGGTTTCTCGACGAAATGCATCGTTTCATCAATGCGAATATCTTCAAGGGGAACATGGAGGTTTTCGTCTGCTAAACATTTCTTCAAATTAGAAACATGAAATGTAGGATGAATATTGCTAAGCTCAGGAGGTAGATCAAGCTTGTAGGCTACCTTTCCAATCTTCTCGATGATTTTGAAAGGACCCACATAACGAGGAGCCAGTTTACCCTTCTTTCCAAATCGTACGACTCCCTTCCAAGGAGATACCTTTAGAAGAACAAGATCACCGATTTGAAATTCCAGGGGTTTGCGTCGTTTATCAGCGTAGCTCTTTTGACGACTTCTAGCCACAAGAAGGTTATCACGAATTTTCAAGATCTTATCTGTCGTTTCTTGTATTAGTTCAGGACCAGTGATTTGAGCTTCACCAATCTCGTTCCAACAAATAGGAGAACGACATTTCCGACCATAGAGTGCTTCAAAAGGGGCCATGTTGATACTAGCATGGTAACTGTTGTTGTATGAGAACTCAATCAAAGGTAGATGAGAATCCCAACTACCACCAAAGTCGATAACACAAGCTCGCAGCATGTCCTCAAGGGTTTGGATGGTCCTTTCAGATTGACCGTCTGTTTGAGGATGATAAGCAGTGCTAATGTTAAGCTGGGTTCCCAAAGCAGATTGCATGGTTTTCCAAAAACGAGAAGTGAAACGACCATCACGATCAGAAATAATGTTCAAAGGCACACCATGACGAGATACGATCTCGTCAAGGTAGATCTTAGCAAGCGTTGTAGCAGAAAAATCTTCACGAATAGGCAAGAAATGCGCAGACTTTGTCAAACGGTCAATGATTACCCAAATGCTATCATGACCTTTGGAAGTGCGTGGCAATTTCGTGACGAGATCCATGGCTATGTTCTCCCACTTCCACACTGGAATTTCTGGTTGTTCAAGCAAACCAGAAGGGCGTTGATGTTTAGCTTTAACCTTTAGGCATGTAAGACATTTGGCTACATAAAGAGCAACATCCCTCTTCATACCAGGCCACCAATAAAGATTTCTAAGATCCATGTACATTTTATCTGCACCAGGATGGACCGAATAACGAGACTTGTGGGCCTCATTCATCAAGAAAGTACGAAGATCGTCATGTTTTGGAACCCACAAACGATTCATGAAATAGAGTAACCCATCTTCTTTAGTCTCAAGTTGAAGTTCAAGACTATGAGGCATTTCATCAAGCATGTTGCCTTGGGTCACAGAATTTTGTTGGGCTTGGAGAATACGAGCCTGAATATCAGTTTGGATTCGGATACAATGAAGCTTGACGTGTTCCTTACGACTAAGAGCATCGGCCACAACATTTGCTTTACCAGGATGGTAACGAATCTCGCAGTCGTAGTCATTTAGAAGTTCGACCCAACGTCGTTGCCTCATGTTTAGTTCTTTCTGATTGAAAATGTGTTGGAGGCTCTTATGATCAGTGTAAATCACACATTTAGTCCCATAAAGGTAGTGCCTCCAAATCTTGAGAGCAAAAACGACAGCACCCAACTCAAGATCATGAGTTGTGTAATTCTTTTCATGGATTTTGAGTTGCCTTGAAGCATAAGCTATAACTTTGCCCCGTTGCATAAGGACACAACCAAGGCCAAGATTAGAAGCATCGCAATAAACAAAAAAGTCATCATTGCCATCTGGTAGAGTCAGGATAGGAGCATCACAAAGTTTCTGCTTCAGGATTTGGAATGCTTCTTCTTGTTTGGGTCCCCACTCAAAAAGCTTTCCCTTATGAGTCAATGAGGTGAGGGGAACCGCAATCTTAGAGAAGTTCGAGATAAAGCGTCGATAATAACCGGCTAGACCAAGAAAAGAACGGATTTCAGTTGGAGTAGTGGGCACATTCCAATTCTTCACCGCTTCAATTTTGGAAGGGTCCACATGAATACCCTTATCATTGACTATATGACCTAAAAATTGAACTTTCTTAAGCCAAAATTCACACTTGGAGAATTTGGCATACAATTGTTCTTTCTTTAAAAGTTCCATAATCAAACGAAGGTGTTTCTCGTGATCTGCCTTAGTTTTTGAATAGATTAAGATGTCGTCAATGAAAACAATGACGAACTTGTCCAAGTAGGGCTTGCAAACACGATTCATAAGGTCCATGAAAACTGCAGGAGCATTGGTCAAACCAAAAGGCATGACAGTGAACTCATAGTGGCCATATCGAGTACGAAAAGCAGTCTTGGGAATGTCATCTTCAAGGACACGAAGTTGATGGTAACCAGAACGAAGATCAATCTTGGAGAAACAAGTAGCACCTTGGAGTTGGTCGAAAAGATCATCAATACGAGGCAAAGGATATCGATTCTTAATAGTGAGTTTATTCAACTCACGATAATCGATGCACATACGAAGAGTCCCATCTTTTTTCTTGACAAATAAGACAGGAGCTCCCCATGGAGAAAAACTTGGACGAATAAATCCCTTGTCAGAAAGTTCTTGAAGTTGGCTGGCAAGTTCTTGCATTTCAGAGGGTGCAAGACGATAAGGAGACTTGGCAATAGGGTTAGCACCAGGAATGAGGTCAATGCGAAACTCAACTTGACGTGGGGGAGGTAGGCCGGGTAGATCTTCTAGGAAAACTTCAGGAAAATCACGAATAATAGGAATATCTTGAATACTCTTACTCTCGTCCTTCTTTTCTACAACGTGGGCCAAGAAAGCCACATATTTCTTGCGTAGATATTTCTGGGCTTGAGTACAAGTCATGAGTTTAAGCCCATTAGAAGGCTTCTCCCCATAGATTTCTAAGATGTCGCTAGATAGGAGAGGGATGCGAATAAACTTATCGAAACACACAACTTCAGCATGATGTTTGGCAAGCCAGTCCATGCCTACTATGATATCAAAGCTCCCAAGTTGCATAGGCGTGAGGTCAATAGGGAAAACGTGATCGTTAAGCTCGAGTTTACAATTACAGATAACAGAGTCAAGCACAAAAGGGTTACCATTAGCTACTTCTACTGTAAAAGGCTTCCCTAGTTTAGTTCGTGGCATAGCAAGTAGAGGTTCAAACTTAAGGGATACAAAACTTTTATCAGCACTAGTATCAAATAACACAGAAGCATAATGGTCGTTAACGAGGAACGTACCGTTCACCACATCATTAATAGCACGCGCCTCATTAGCATTTATGTTGAACGCGCGCCCACGGGCTGGTTGAGCATTTACAAGCTTGGGGCATTCGCGCTTAAAATGGTTAGGATCACCGCAGTTAAAGCAAGTTCCAATAGGGTAACGTGGTGGGGCAACATTTTGGGCAGGAGGAGGAGCAGCAACAACTTGGTTCTGGGGAGGAACAATGCGGCAAGTGGTAGCTAAATGACCCAACCGTCCACAACTAGTGCACTGCTTACAAGGAACACGGGCTAGATGATGATAGCTGCAACGGTTGCACAAAGGCGAACCTCCAACATATTGCCTTTTGTTGGGTTGTGGGGCTACTTGGTTAACTTGGGTCGAAGCAACAACTGCATAATTCTTCGAAGCCTTTCGCTTTTTAGAACTGTTTGAGGAGGAAGCTCCAATTTTGACGTCCTTTGGAGTTTCAGTAGCAACCTTAGCAGGTTCCTTTCTCCCTCCCTTACGAAACAAATTTCCCTTCTTAACATGAGAATCCGTCAAGGTCGCAGCTAGCTCAATTGCTTCCCTGACTGTAGCGGGCTTGCTACCAGTGACAACATCTTGGATTAGTGCGGGCAGGCCCTCGATATATTTTTCGATGGCACGATCTAAAGGTTCAACCATAGTTGGGCAAAGAAGGCTCAACTCCTCATACCGGTTGGTATAAGCACGATTCTCACCACTGTCTTGTGTGAGCTCATAAAATTCAGTTTCAAGGGCCCTCATTTCATTTCGTGGGCAGAATTCCCTCCGCATAAGATCTCTAAGTTCCTCCCAAGTTAAAGCCATAGCCACATTCGCACCACGATCTCTCATGACCCCATTCCACCATGTGAGTGCCCTCTTCTGAAAGACACTTGAGGCAAACTCCACCTTGCGATTGTTGGGACACTGACAATGGCGGAAGGTGCTTTCAATGCCTTCAAACCACTGTAAGAGCCCTGTGGCTCCCTCAGACCCAGAGTACTTGATGGGGTTACAAGAATTGAACTGCTTGAATGAGCAAGGGGCAGGTGCGTTCACATTGTTGTTGTTGTTGTTGCCTGCGTTGGCCTGATTGAGCTGGGCCACAAGTGTTGGGAGTATTGCAGCCATTTGTTGGGCAATCATGGCAGCAAGTTCGGGGTTCTGTGCATTGTTCTGGTTATCGCGACGAGGAGGCATCCTATAAGAACAAGGGAAAACCTATAAGTTCACAAGGATAAGAGAGATTGTTTTGGAATTTAAAACTCTTTATGTAAAACAATGAGAGCATGAAGAAATAAACATAAAGATTGAAGTCATTTACTCATTTAAACAAACGAACAAACGAAATCATCGACTAATCAAAGTATTTGGGTTCTTATAACATTTTGGGAAGACATGCTTTAGCCTATAAGTGGACACTCACCCCAAGAGTTCCCAGGTAAGCACAACTGGTTCCTCGGAAGATTGGAATTTATACGAAGTGCTTGCCTAGACAAAAAACTCGGAGTACAGGCGTCCACCCTTCCAGATTGCACGTGTTCTTGATTGTTATTCAAACCCAAGGCTTTGACGAGATTATGAAAACATTTAAGGCTTAATGCCTAAGAATTTAAATCATCTAAGGATAGATGATGATTAAGTGTAATATAGAGAACTAAGAATCTAAGGCAAGGATGAAGATAGGGATAAAGAAAGGGATAAGGAAGATCACACATTAAGGCACATGTAGGTGTCCTAGGAGGGTTATAGTCTAGGTCAAAAGCAATCTAATAACCTAATTCCCTATAACCATGGCTCTGATACCAATCTGTAACACCCCAACCGAAGACGGAAACGTTGGGGTGCCACGTATGATAGGATGCTCAAAGACACATGGCACTAATTAAAGTTCAAATATAATATTAAGTCAAATTTATGTTCAACAACCAAATCAACAAACAACTTGTCCAAAACAAGACATAACGATCGTTTTAAAGTTTAACTAAGGCAAAAAGTTCCATGATCCTAAGTGATAGAAAGCTTGTAAATCATCATCAATTGTTACCACCTGAAACATATGTGAGAAAAACACGGGTCAGCTAAAAGCCGGCGAGTAACATAGGTTTTATGGTAAAGCATGTGATAAAAATATTTTATTTACAATTCAATATGGCACAAGTAGAACACTAAGCATATTGCATTTAACGAGTATGGGTCACGGGTGGCACATTCAAACCTAAGCTGACATGTTTAACGGATTCTATCATCTTCCACTTCCCAAAAAGCAAAATAAGCAAAATGTGTAAAATAAGCAAATCCAAATGGAAGCGGAGATGGGTCGTCACACCTATAGCGCTATAATATACTACCGGACGGTTTGGCCGAAATTAATGAATGCACACGTTGAAGTAAACCAACAAGTTTCATACAAAGCAAATAGTGATCACATAAGCCATAAAAAAAATAATGAATTGTATAACGTTTAAGAAAAATTTAGTTCATCATATGTATCATCCCAAAAAGAGGTAAAAAGGGAACTATGTACTCACCTTAGGGTGCAAGCGAAATCAACAAGCTACAAAAATAGGATGCGAGAAAATTCCAAATGCTACCCTATCAATTATATGATAAAGTTTAGTTGGAAACAAAACCTAAGTTGATCTCTAAAGCATGCTAGGTTTAGGTCTTCTATATATGATTTGGGAATTTTAGGGTTTAAGATTAAATGTTTCAATTGATATGTTAAAGGAAAGAAAATGTTATTCTTTATTTATTTAAAAAAAATGGATTTATGTTAGAGATAATTTTTAGTCATTCCTTTAAAAAAATTAATAGGATATATTTGAAATTAAACAAATAAATAGACATAAACATGAGTAACTTGTAACGATTTCCAAACAACTATACATAACTTAGGTAAATGGGCAATCATTTAAATGAGAAAAAGTGATCAGCTTATAACTTAATTATTTTTAAAGTGGAAATTATTTTATTTAAGTAATAACATATATGATATAATGAGTATAATTGATCCACCAATTAATAGACATCATTCTACAAGAGTTGATTTAATAGAATAATAATTTCTTCTATTTTGTAAACTGTTTAGAACCATTTTTATTTCAAACAAAAGTGTAGAGTTTGTATAATTATTGTATATAACTAGTTTATATAAAACAGAAAATAATTCTACAATTAATGTGTCGATTTTATTATGTAGGTACCCAACAAATAGGTCAGTCTTAGTTTACCGATTTAACATAATACAAATGACATATTTAACATAATACATAACCTTTATTTGCTTTATCGATTTGTTTAAAACTCATGGACTCACATGGGTTTAACATAATACAATTTATTTGTTAACTCATATCAAGTGAATTTAAAGAAAGCAAACTAGTAACACTTTAACTATGATATACTTATTAACTGGACCAATCAATAACTGGACAAATTAAAACATCAGATTACTTTGTTAAGCTTACCGAGAAAGAAAAAAAATATAAATAAAATAGTTCAAATACATCACCAAAACCGAAAAAAAAAATTAAAATAATTACCCAAACAAAAGAGAGGGATACCCAACTCGAACCGTGTTCCCTCCAGGTTTGAAATATTATAAAAAAATCACTATCAAGTTACAACCATAGCAGATTTTAAGCAAAACGAATTTTATTTGTTTTTGAACTTTTAGTCTGTTATACCCTATTCCCAAATTAGTATATGATCAGACATCAGTTTAAGCCCTTCATCCAAATTCGATCTTTAACAGACCACGAATCATGCCATTATCATAGGGCATTTTGGTCTATTGATAAAACTGAACAGAATGAACTTACTAGTTGCGTTTATTAGCGACGATAAGAGGATTCCGGCAAGATAAGAACTCCGACGAAAGTGCAGTGGTTCGGATGACTTCGGACAGAAACTTGGAAGTGTTTTTCGAGTGTAAGTGTTTCGGAATAAAGGTTAGACGCAGTATAAATACAAAATTTCGACCGACATATCTTAATTGGAAAGGAATTGCTAAGAGGGAAGAGATCCGATCCTCATTCACTTTCCGAATTAGTGCCCGAATCAGGTCCGTAATCATGGGATTTGATTGATATAATTTGCGCCATTTGACTTGATTGAAAGACTAAATTCGAAGGTTATAAGTATGGAAACAAAAATTTCGTCAAAGGGATTCGATTTGGTGGATCTTCGATGATCCGGGATCTTGCCGTCGATAGCACAGAAATAGCGCAATGTTAATGAATTTAGATTTGAATGTTTCGCATAATGTCACAAATAGTCCCTCTAGTTTATTTAAGGTTTTTAACTTCACAATTAACTTTTCAGAAATAACAATATGGGTCCCTTGTAGTTTATAAAAACATATGTCTTTATTTTATATATATATATTTTTTTATAAGTTTTAAAGATCAACTTAATAAGTTTTAAATCTTATCTAAAATTATCTATATATATAAATGTAACCTTTCATTTAAAATAAATAAATAACTAATTTATATATTTTTCATTATCCGAAGGATGATAAATATGTGTAACTAAAGATTTATGGGTAAAATGACCAACTTGTATCATCGACTAAAATGGGATTACATTGAAAATGAAATTGTAACGTGAAATACAAAACTGAGCTTTCATGGTGGTTACAGAATTTACGTTTTATTATCCAGAATACTTCCTCAAGAGTTGGGAATTGAAAGGGGTACAAAAGGAAACATAAAGGACACTAAACGGTGCAGTTTAGCACTCTAACAAACCGGTATCTAACCGAACAACCGGACATTACCCGGAACACAAAAATAATATTAGAAGCATTGTTTTTGATTTTTTTCTGAGCTAGTTATGATCACCGAACATCGTAATACACCTTATAAGCACTAAACACCTAAATCCCTAAATAGTATACTTGAAAACTAACTAGAAGCATGTAACTAAAGTCGAAAACCAACCATGCACCCCCCACTTGAGGCCGGTTACAACATGGACCCACATGAAGATTTTCTTTATATAATTTAATAGATTATGTTTGGAATATGCTCAACATAATATGCCTTATACCATTTGATGTTGGAGGATCTTTATAAAAACCCAAAGTCATTAACCTCAATCATTCTTCATCTCCTTCATCACACCCTTTTCTTAACTTCTCCCTCTAACCTCACGGCTTGAACACCCTCTCCTAACCTCTCCATTTCCAATCCATTACCAAGCATTCTAAGCATTAACAAAGGTGTAAGAATGCATATAAGGAAACTAGGAGCTTGTAGAAGTTGAAAGACCTCCTTCATTTGCTTTTATCCACTCCATTTGTCCTCTTGATCATCCCTAGCCTTGTGCTAGTGGTAAGAACATTAATCTCTTCATGTTGCATCTTATTTAAGTGGTTAAAGAATGATACATGATGTTAATCTTGAAGAACACTAAGAATCACAAGAAAAGAACTTGAACATAAGCTTTAAATATGAAGAAATCTTGATGTATATGAGTTGTTATGCTTTATGATTGTTGATTGTTTATGAAAATGATGTAGATCATCATGTAGTCTTGCTAGATCATGATTAGAAACATAATCTAGCAAGATGAGAGGATGAACATGATAAAGATTATGGAATCATCCTCACAAAAGTCATGAACTTGAAGGAATACAAAGTTTCTTGTAAAAATAATGAACGAAGAAGGTTTAAAGCCTTATAAATCTAAATATTTCATGGATGATTTCTCAAGAAACCAAGTTAGAAATACAAGTTTTACTTAATCTTGGTTCTTAAACAAATAAACCTTATTTTTGGTGGCTAATAAAGTATAGAGGTATGTAAGTAACAAGAAAAATCCATGAAGAAACATTTTTAGAAAATATGGTCATAAGTTGTGAAGATCTAAAGTCTTTAAAAATGATGTTTTTAAAGGATCAATCACACTTTAAAGGGGGTAAGACTTACTAAAAACACTAGTAAGTTACTACAAGTTTTTACAAAACTTCAAGTTCATAATATAGTGTGATTTACATGATTTTTGGCACTTGTTAAGACTTGATTGTGTTGTTGATTGTTGAGATGATTTTAAAAGAAAATAAACACATGTTTTGAAAACATGGGAAACCACCATTTCTAGGGGAAACTCTTTCAAAATTTCTATAAAATTTTGACACATGGAAAAATATAAGTTTTGAGAAACTTATTCCCTAAAAATGTACCTAAAAACATTTACTAAGGTTTCCCTAATTTTTGTGTTAAGAAATGATGATTTCTCCAAAACTAAAATTGATATTAAGTATGTATATTTTTGAGAAAAATATATATATTTATTGGTCACCAAATTTTGTGCTAAGTGTATGTAGTATGTATTATACGTGATAGTGTATTAGGACTTGAAAATACACTAAATACTCCTAGGGAGTGAAAATACAAAAATACACATACATCATACTTAGACAAGTTATGAACATAAAATGAAGGTTTTGGACAAGATACATAATTCGGGTGCAAAATACAAAATACAAGATACTTATATTTATTTTTGGGAAAATAATATAAGTAAGATATATAGTTAAAAATATAAATTATTTTTAACACAAGAAAACATACATAAAAGATAGTGACTTGTACTTGTGCGCTACAAGTCTAGTGACTAACGTTAATAAAACACGTATAGGGCATAACGCTAAATAAGCAAGTCCGGTGAAGTTTACGACGCAACGAACGCAAAGTTGTGAGTTCATGCTCCCCCTTTTCTTTTAACTGTTTTCAGTTTTATAACTTCGGGAGTGAAATACATGTTACAAATATTACAATGTTTACAAATGGTATGTTGGATACAAAAAAAAGAAGCACTCTTGGTGAAAACTAGTACCAAGTATGATGCGTTTTGAGAAATGATACGAGAAATGATACATGATACGAGAAATCGTGTCACGAATAGGGTACCATAAGCACCATTAGTCAACAATATACCTAGACCGCAGAGCAAAAGGTTAGATCTATCGGGTTTCGGGCAGCCACACTCTTGGTGAGAACGAGTACCAAGTAGTGCTTTTGTGTCTCAGAATATGCCAACTAGAAAAATGCCTAAGGTTTGGTTGCTTCCTATGTCGTGTCACATGTTAATGGCCTTGCAACCCATTAACAACTTGATTCATACAGGAATACTTGAGTTATACAAGGATACATGATTTATACAAGAGTACTTAATTTATACATGAATACTTGATTTTCACAAGATACATACCATGTTTTTCATACAAAGTATACAAACTTTCAATACAAGAACTGCATGAATTCACACCAACATTATGTTGACGTTTTTCCAAAACTCACATGTATTTCAGGTAACTAAAAGTGGATGTGCGCGCGGTCTTACTCATGCTTTTGGATGTCGTTTATGTTTATCATTGAATAAAGTTGTAAACTTTCAGACAATGTGTTATCTCGTGATGTAAGCACTTAAACTATGATTTCAGTTATGTAATGTTTTGTATTTGAAGTTATTTTTATGAACATGTAGTATGTTTACCAATCGTATGCAATGAAAACCTTTCATGATCACACCTCATGCTTCCGCCTTAGAAAGGGGTGTGACAATTAAGTAATAAACCCAAACCGAATAGTAAGTGTGAAAAACTCAAGGAATATGGGCCTGGGTAGTGGGTTATAGTTTAAAGAGTGTAGAGGAAAAATCCTCGAAAGAAATAAAAGTAAAATGGACCGAATTGGATGTGAATTGGATTGTAGAGGAATAAACCTCTAAAGAATAAATTTTTTTTTCTGTGTTGTTTTAATCGCATTTGACCGTTCAACTTAAACACTAATTGCTTTTAGTGTTTATGTCAGGCTTTAACGAAGACGGGAACCTGACAGATGACCAAGCATGAGAAGAACTGAACACTGTTAATCCACTATCTCTTTGGAGACATTCACGGGAAGGCTGAAGCATGATCATGCACGACAAAGTTTTTGAGTTTAAAACTTTAATATCTCTAAACTGTAAATTAAGTTTAATAATCCATTGTGTACGTTCGTCTGGTTATCAGTTAACCCAAGCTCGTTAGTTATTCGTTTTATAAAAAAAATCTAGGACCAAATCGTCTGAATATGTAAGATATTTGGTAATAACGGGATAGAGTGTTACAACTAGTAAAGCAGAAAGCAATAAAAATAGCATTGTTGCAGCCGGTGAACGTATATATCGTATCGAAACCAAACCAAGTAAATCCTTGTGTTCTCTTGTTCGTTTATTTTTTCTAGCCGATTGTTGTTGATTGTGTATGTTGCTTCTGCGCGTATACCTAACAAGTGGTGTTAGAGCTTAACTAGTTTACACTCCCAAACTCTGATCACAGAAAATCAGTTCCCTTAATCCGTTTGGTGCTTTATTTTTCAATTGCGTATTACCTAACAAGAAAACAAGTGACCTAGTTTTTAGTTCTTGAGAATATTGTTGTTCAACAAAAGGAATTAAAGAAGGCTCGTTGTATTTGGACACCCCACCCTTCTAATTCGATATTTTTCGCCACAAATAGAATGTATATAGTCCTATACAAGGCGTATACGAGTAGTTTTAAACACCAAAATTGACAGTGACACTTGATGTCTAGCGGCTGGTCGTATACGCCCCGTATAGGGCTATACACAACATATACGAGGCACATTAATTTTTTTTCCTTTAAAACTTGGTAGATTTGTATCCTGTATGCATCGTATAGACCTATACGATGCGTATAGGTCTATAAAAAGATTACAAAATTTTTAACATTTAACTTAAAAAGGGTAAATATTTATAAAAATATTACAAAATTTGTACAATGCTAATTTTTTAAACATTACAAAAAAAATTAAAAATTTATGTAAAATAGTAAACATTTTATACATATTGTATAGCATCGTGTCATATCGTGTCGTTTAGTTTGGTATCCTATCGTATCATGTAGTATTGTATCATCTTGTTTTAAATGTTGAAAATTTATTGTTTTAAATATTTATATTACCTTTTCTTACTAAACAACACAAACATTTATAACTACTCAAAACTAAAGTATCGTATTACATGTAACCAACCTAAAATTCTAAAAACTGTAAATACATATCATAGATATAAACAACTGAAACTGTAAATATATACATAACGAGTCTGTACATACATAACAAAAACAAAATGCAACTAGATGTGAAGTACAAAAAAAAAAAGACAACGAACTAGCTTAAACTTGCGGATCAAGACCCACGCTTGGGAGATACTAAGGTGCCAGATCATCCTCTAGATACTGTCGTGATGGTCGTATCGGTTGCGGCTCGCCACCAGTTGTGCATATCCTATCTATATACCTTTCAATAACCCTTATCAACAAGTCCTCAAAATGCATATCGGTTTCCTCATCTGTTAGGTTCATTTGAGACCGTCGACATATGGGTTACATGTTTAGGTTAGTTTTGGGGATATTATAAAGGACGGGGTCTAAAATTGTAAAGTCTTATAAGACTTATCTTTGGGGGACGACGCTTTTATTTGTTCGGCTTTTTCTATTAAAAACGTCGGTTGTTAGTATATATAGTTAGTAGGAGCACACTTAGGGATTTTCGTGATTCTAAGTGGGTGTTTATTAATGTGTAATCCGATTTTGTATGAATCATTAACAATCTTGGAGGTTTATTGTTATAATCATTGGGATCTAAAATCTTTGTGTAACGGTTTACCATTTTCTACAAGTTTCACCTTATTTTTCATCTTAGTTCTTCATTAGAACATTCAAGCACCTAATCAATGGGTGTTTGTGTGTTTCATCAATTACCAACAATGTGATTCGTAGCTTTTGGGATCTGCATCATCTTTTTTCTATTCACGTACATCATGTTGTCTTTTTAAAATAAACTTCTAGATTCGAAGTATGTGGAAGGTAAAGCTAATTACGTTAAGCTGCAAGATTGTGAAAGGTTGTCTGATTTCATGGATGATGAATTTGATCCATTCTTTGATGCTGATATGAGAATGTGGCTAGCAAAAAATTGGTAATGAGAACGATTATATGGGTGGGGATCAAAGCAACAATGGAGATTAAAACATATGGAGAATACTCATTATGAACATGTTGATGTCATTGATCAATAATTGGTGGGATAATGAGAGATTGGATAGTGGGAATGAGACTAATTTGAATGAGCATAGTGTTAGGGAACATATGCTAAGGCATCTTTGGAATGTCAAATAGAACAATAAGAATTTTTTATATCGGTTAGGATTATGGAAATAAAATGGAAGTAGAGGAAAAATTTCTACATTTTTTCTTCATTTTATTTATTGAATACCCCTAGGTCCATTTTTTATACCCCTGATTTTTTTCTTCTAAATCTGTCACCATTCACATATGGAGTTTTGTTAGATCATGCTAGCCTTAAGTGTATCTAATAAGTCCAAGAAAGTAGTTGCTAGGATCTGAGTTTTAACTTGTGAGTTTTAGTGTGTGAATAACTGAAGTATAAATGAAAATGGAAAGACAAATTGCAGCAGAATTAAATACACTCACAAGATTGGAGAGTTATCAAAAGTTTTTTCTATTTATAATCAAAAGATTACAATGACAGAAATGATTCTACAACTCCCTCTCAGTCTGATCACTCACTAGACTATTTGTACAAAAGGAATGTGTGTGATGTGATTAAAAAAGATCTCTAATAGGTGAGATCTATTTATATAGAGTACAAACATCTGTTGGCAATCAGGGCTGACATCACCCTGATAGAGACATCTAACATTCCTAGCAGAAAAGATTCCACAAATGTTAGAAACATCCGATGGAATATAACAACTATTCTAAGACAACTAAAATATGTTTAACCATACAATGTTACATTAACATGACTATTCTTTAAAACTCTTTTGGCTTGATCCAAGCATCTGTTCTGGCCTAAACAGACATTTGGTCTTCTATTACAGTGCTTTATCTGCAACAGTGCTTTGGCCATTGAACAGACTTTGTCAAAACTACCCTTGTACCCTTTTCGTTTTAGATCTCCTGACTTGACACGGTTGTCAGTAAGTTTAGCAGCAAGTCAAAAGCAACTTCGAGGGTGGCAGGATTGCTACGAAGGACCGGGTCTTGGATTATCACCAGAAGACCCCCAATGTACCTCTCAATCAGCCTGGTGAGGGTGTAGCTAGGTTGGGGACTAGTTGCCACAACTCGTGAAACCATTTGTTGTAGGCTGCATTTCTCCACTATCCTACTTAATGCTCCAGAATTCATCTTCCAAATTCTTGATTTCATTTTCCGGG
Organism: Helianthus annuus; assembly: GCF_002127325.2. Lineage (NCBI taxonomy): Eukaryota > Viridiplantae > Streptophyta > Magnoliopsida > Asterales > Asteraceae > Helianthus > Helianthus annuus. The sequence goes on along the minus strand of NC_035447.2, from coordinate 73,396,862 downwards.
TAGAATTGTTGGGTCATGATTTCCTTGGGTTGTTCCCAAGTCAAGGCTACTACCATTTTGGCACCATGTTTATTCTTTTCACCGTTGTACCAAGTGAGAACTTGACCTACTAGTCAGCCAGTGGCGTAATGGACTTTGCGAGCATCAGGGCAATCGTAGTTAAGGAATGTGCTCTCCATTTCCTCAAACCAATAGAAGAGAGCGGTAGCACTGTTGGTGCAGTCATCTGTAGTCTTCGTCTTATGTCGAATCTCGGGTTTGTTGAAGATCCAATCAAGCATGACATCACAGATGACATCATGAATCAAGGAAAATGATAGCTGGCCGTTTGAAGTCAAAGCTGGCCGTTTGAAGACAAGGTTCCGTTTGAAGTGATGCAGGTCGTTTGAGAGAGGGTTCCGTTTGAACAGTCACTCGTTTGAATGTTTAGTGACCGTTTGAGCATGTTTAAATGGTCAGGTCATGTACTATATATAGGTTACAAACGGATTCATTTAAAACGATTCAGAAAACTGATACCGAGGTGCTGCCGGTATTTCCTTGTACTGTAAACGTTGATTAGTGAATATACAAGAGGATTATAGTGTATTCAAGTTGTTTTCAAGTGCGTTTCTTAGTATTCCGCCTCTGAAACGTACAAGAGCTCTTCTGAACGACTCATTCAGGTCGAAACCGATCCTACAAGTGGTATCAGAGCTCAGGACGAGGAGTTCTTGCCATATTCAGCTTGGAAATCTGTTTTTCTACACCTTCTGTTCAAAACCGATACTTTTTACGGTTAAAATCAGCTCAAAACTTCACACTGTGTTCGGAATTGATAACTGACAAAGCCTTGAAAGTTTCAGACTGAAAATCGAAGTAAAACAGTTAGAAAATTCGCTGTACGTTTGAAATATGATGACGTCATAAACCTTCCGTTTGAAAAATCAGCTCCTATCATTTGAAACAATCGTTTGAATCAGGATTCCATCGTTTGAAAGCACCCTCCGTTTGAACTTATCGTTTGAAACCAGATTCTGTCGTTTGAAAGTATACACTGCCGTTTGAAATTAGCATCTGTCGTTTGAATCATATCATTCCGTTTGAAAGTATCTTGTCGTTTGAAAAAGATCACCATCGTTTGAAACTGTCCCGTTTGAAAGTCCACCGTTTGAATCAACTACCGTTTGAATTGTGTTGTCCGTTTGAAAGCTGTTTAGTTTGTGAAATATGAATATCGAGTTCTACAACGCATTTGCAACACCGTCGAGTCCAGCTGCAGTTGTTCAAGCTATGAATTTAGATAACGAGACAGGAACTACCCAAAAACCACCTAAATTGATGAGTATCGAAGAATATCATGGATGGAAAGATCGGTTTGAAAACTGGGTTCAAGCCAACCATCTAAGATCGTGGGAGTGCATACTTAAGAAATATGTGTCACCGTGTACTGATATGCATGTTGAAAAGGAATTATCAGAATTCACGGATTAAGAACGTGTTATGTACAGAGCAGAAAAGATGATGATCAGTTTGCTTCAACAAGCCATCAAAGAAGACATGTTCATACTGCTTCAGCATGATAAAACTTCAAAGTCTATTTGGGATGCTCTTCGTATTAAGTTTGAAGGCAGTGAAAACATGATCAAGAGCAAGAAAGCATTACTAAAGAAAGAATTTGATCTTTTTAGTAGTTTACCCGGAGAAGATACAAAGCAGCTTATTGAACGGTACTGTCATTTAGTACGATCCATGTCGATGCTTAGTATAAAGAAGGATAGAGATGAGTGGGTAGACAAGTTAGCCGATGCGTTACCACAGAAAGAATGGGGAACGCATTTGATGATTTTGAAGAATACCGGTGTTTATGATGGATTAACAATTGGACAGTTTATCGAAAAGATCGAGAGTCAGAATCTGGAACAGCAGAAGATCGCTAGGATGAACAGTCCAAGTGGTCAACAGGATGTGAAAATGTACTACAAAGGTAGTATTCCAGCTCCTGAAGCTGAGAGAAGTCCGAAAATTCAAACCGCGTTCAGTGCTCGGGATTCATCAGAAAAGGCTGATCAGGGATCTAGCAATAGCAGCAACGGGTTCTCATCATTTCCGAGTGTCAATCCCAAAGAATCAAAGACAAGTGTCCAGTCTCAGGGAACAAAGACAGGAAATGGATATGTTATTCAGTGCAACATAGCTCTCAACCTTCCTGAAGGTCAAAGCTTTTCAGAAGACACGGCTAAAGACCACATGGCACTACTTGGTTCTGTGTTATTATCTTATGAGGGTCTAGTAGCTGGTCGGATCGGGAATCCTATGCTCACAAAGGAGGATTACGATCAGATAGACGCTGAAGAAATGGAACTCATGGATATCAAATGGTGTCTTGCAAGTGTTCTTAGGCGTGCTGAAAAGTTCAAGACAATTACCGGGAGAAATGACTTTCTTGATGCTCATGTATCTACTTTAGGTTTTGATAAATCTAAAGTTACTTGTTTTCGTTGCAGGGAGAAAGGCCATTTTAAACGGGAATGCAAAGGAAGAGAAGCTAGTGGAGCTCAGAATCCATTCGGAAAAGACGATTACTACCGGAAAGCCATTTATCAGCAAGTTGGTCAATCTCAAGAACCACAGACGGCTCATGGTAGGAAGATTGAAGACCCCAAGAGAGCATGTTTAGTTGATTTTAGCTGGGATAAATACATATCTCCTGAAAGCAAAGCTTATATAGTTGATCAAGATGATGAGCGACTACCTGAAGGCTTTAGCTGGGATATGTTTGTTGATGAGAAAGGAGAGTTCAAGGCTTTCATTGCAAAGATCATCAGAGAGCCAGACATGTTTGCTACTTGGATGAAGTCTATCGGAGTGAATGTGTCGAGTGAGGATGATAAGTCTGTTACATCTGATGAAAATTCAGATAGTGTTGATGATGAACTTTCTGAAAGATCTGGAGAAATTTTAGAAGGTTCAGATGAAAGTATTGAAAATGTTGTTAGTTCTGATGAGAAAGTTGTGTTTGATAAAACACCGTCTGATTCTGGTATATCAGATGCTGATTCTGAAAAATCTGTACAATTTGATCAATCACCAGTTGACAGTAACAGTGATGATGAAGAGGAGAAACATATAAATATTGCTAAATCTCATCTTTCTCCTGAAAGTTTTCATTTCTATTTTGCAGATCGCATAGAGAAACTGAAGGAGAAAAGAGCTGCTAAAGAACAACAAAAGAAATCTGAAGATGTTGTTCAGAATGAGAAAGTTGAAAGTGTTACTGAGAAGATTGTTGATGCTGAAGTTGAGCAAGTCATTGAAGCTGAGAAGGTAAAAGAGGTGATTGAAGTTGTGAAAACAATTGAAGTTGAGAAGATTGTTGAAGTTGTCAAGCTTTGCACAAAGTGTTTGGAAGCTTGCAATAAATGTGCAGCGAAAGACAATATAATTGCTGAGTACGAGAAGAAGAAGGAGCAATTACTGTTCAACCTAAATTATGTGAAATAATCATACTATGTCTTGAACAAAACAGTAACTGGTCTCCAAAAGACAAACTCAGAGAGAGAACAAGCACTGACGATGATGAATGTTGTTATGATGTCAAAGCAAAAAGCTATTAACTTCTACATCGAAGAGAGTGCCAAGTGGAAGCAAGAGTTGGAAACTGAGAAGATAGAAAATGAGAGGATTAGACGTTTACTGCAAAGCTATTCTAGTTCTGATTATCTCATTGATCGTATTTATCCAACTGTTGCAGGTATGGAAGCCTTTCAAGATGAGAAACAAAAGAAGAAGAAAGATTGTGGTAAGAAACCGACTGTTAGCTATAACAAGTGTCCGCCTCTGATTTGGGAAGGGTATTGTGACACCCCAGGAAAACCGGTGAACTATGTAACATGCCTAGCTACCTCAGTAAGTGCGTACCAAATTTCGGGACGAAATTTCTTTCAAGTTGGGGATAATGTGACAACTCGAATTTCTAAGATTGATTTCATACGTATTACACGAGCATGTGTTTGACTAATTACTTAATTGCACATTTGATTGATATGAAAGTATATATATATGTTTGATTGCTTGATTGTGCATAATTGTTTGATTGTGTATAATGGGTTCCATATTGTGAAACTTGTACTGTATGTTAGCTAGTTAGTGTGAATCATGGCCCAACCTACGAAGGATGTTCCACGAAACATGATGCATGAATCGAAGGATGTCGAAACATATCTTTCGATTCGAAAGGTCATCCTTCGGATTGAAGGTCTCGAAACATATCCTTCGCGCTCGAAACATATCCTTCGATATGTTTCGGCCCAGTTACTCTAATGGGCTTGGCCCATTTCTGTGAAAGGTTTAAATACGTATTGCATGCATAATCGGCAGTTTTAGGAAAACCCTAGAACACTTTCACTTGTGACGGCAACCACAACTTACGGAGATTTTTGCTGATCAATTCTTTGTTTCTCTACCCCGGTTAGTGTCCATGTTGAATTGGTGATTATGTGTTTTGAATTATCAAGTATGAATGTGCTTAACCGGCCGGATCGTTTGTATGATGTAAACCCGATTAATCAGTTGTGTGTGATTTCATGTTTTATCAATTGCCTTGCAATATGTGGTTTGCATAGATATCGGATATAGATTAATTGAATTGTCCAAGGTGTAATCGGTTGGTATGTACGATTTGAAAGATAGTTATGTTAATCGGATTGTCGCATCATGGATTCGCATATTGATCTTGATTGGTTGTAAACTTGTCATGTTTCAAGGTTAACCTGATAGAATGGAATAGGATTGTGTTCATGTGTGTTAGATTAGGGTTCTTGAGAAACAACTTGAACTCCGCCTGTTTGATCGATGATGTATTGTTGAAACTGTTAGGATGTTATGTTGACCGAAGGATAGATTTGGTCGAACCATTGTTATGTTGGATCGAAACATAGTTGACCGAAGGATAGCAGTTGGACCAAAGCATAGTTGACCGAAAGATGGCTTTGACCGAACCACATCTTTGACCGAAAGATAATTTTGGTCGAAAGATAGTATTAGTTCGAAACATAACCTTCGGACCGAAGGATCATTTTGATAATTGTGTTAACTGATGTGTAATCAAAAGATAATGGCTGGATTCGAAGGATGTTAGGGTTTATGAATATACTTCGACTGATTGAATATATATGCTGGACTTAATTGGCATGCCATGCTTTGTGATGACTGTTAACATCTGTATTCGTACAAGGTGAATTAATACATGTGTGCTGATATGCAAACTGACTGCTATGTGAACCAATTAATTGCATGCGTAACATTTCGAGCATGAACTGATTTGCTATACGTGTATACATAGGACGTGATTAATTAACTGTGAGCACTTATTTAGCATACCGAGCAAACCAAGGTGAGTTCACACTCTTACCAAGGCATGGGGTTCCCGGGGTTGGGAATGGGATTGGAAGGTTGATTAGATACTCTATTGACACTATGACTAGACTACCACATCACTATCCTCGGTTGTGAAGGATACCTATAGTTACGAGTAGTCTAGTGGTTAGGAAACGTGGAACACCACCACAGGAAACGTGGAACACCACCACAGGAAACGTGGAACACCACCACAGGAAACGTGGAACACCACCACAGGAAACGTGGAACACCACCACAGGAAACGTGGAACACCACCACAGGAAACGTGGAACACCACCACAGGAAACGTGGAACACCACCACCAATAGAACATGCAACGGCCCAGTAGAGCCACCTATTACAAACGAACTTACTATTACGCATTTCCTTTATGTGAACTCGCTCAACTAGTTGTTGATCATTCTGTTACATGCCTTGCAGATCGCTAGGTACTGGGAGCTTGCACTGGAGAAGCGGGTCGTTGTGGACAAGGATCGTGGCTTTTCCATTGAATTATTATGACACTTAAACTGTTAACTATTACTGGTTATTTATTATGCTTCCGCTACACTTTGAAACGATTTATTATTGAACACCTTTTTGTATTGAATGGGTGGTTTTCATTTCTTTTACTTAATATTAAATGCATGTTCAATATGATTGGTGGCTTGATCCTGGTCAGTCACGCTCCCAAGCGGTGATACTCCGCAGGTGGATTTTGGGGGTGTGACAGATTGGTATCAGAGCCATTGGTTATAGAGAACTTGGTTTTAATATGGGAAAACGTTTTTATTAAAACCAGACTATAACCAGAACAGTGCTCTCAACGATCCACAACGACGCTTCGCTCCACGTGCAAGACTCGACATCCTAGGTAATAAGGTTTATGTTTATTACCAGCTTGCTAGAACTGCATAGAATTTTGCTCGTAGTATGATTGCCTTACTTTGCTCACTACTTTATACTGCTTGAGAACACCTATGTGCCTACACTTTTCTGTCATCGCACTACTCGCGAACTATTCATACATATGCTACCTTTACTGTTCGATCATGTCTGGACGTGTTGACATGACACAAGCCCAGTTGACGGCTCTCATTAACGAACAAGTCGTTGCGGCGCTTGCAGCCGCACCAGCAGGAGGTATAACCTGCTATTCCAAACCTATCCTAGGACGTTAGATCCTACTCTCGTGACCCAACTCTCGCGCTTAATCTCGACCCATCTTTCTCGCGCAACGGGTCAGAACGCACATCAACCTCTCTGCACATTCCAGAACATCATGGACTGTCGTCCAAGCACATTCAGTGGCACATTCAAGAACTTCATGTGTGAACGCCCTGAGGCTCGCAGGGTCAAGTACGCCACTGGTACTTTGGTAGGAATCGCGCTAACCAGGTGGAACGCGCAAATACAGATACTAGGGTTGGCAGCTGCTAACGCCACCCCCTGGAACGAATTCAAAGAACACATTAAAAGGGAATACTACACGCGTGATGACATCCACAAGTTGGAAGTGGAGCCTTACCATTTGAAAATGACGGGGTCAGAAATTGAAGCTCATACGAAACGATAGAACGAACTGGCCATCTCGTGTCCAACCATGGTGGACCCTCCAAACAAGCGTATCGAATTGTACCTCAAGGGTCTAGCCTCAGAGATTCAGAGCCATGCTACATCGGCTAACCTCGACAAAATCCAAGACATTCAGTGTCTTGCTCATCGCCTCACGGATCAGGCAGTGGAACAGAACAGGCTGCCTAGTTGTATCAGCGCTATTACTACCGCTACCACTTCTGCTACTCCCGCTACTCCTAGCGACAACAAGCGGAAATGGGATGGGTATTCCAGCAAGGGTTCAGCTACCGTTCGGTCTCAAGCACAACAGCAGCACAAGAATAGTGATCACCAGAGCACAGCAGAAGCTAAGGATTCAGGAGCCCACGGCTTGCACATCGGAATCGCCAGCAGCAACAGCAAGCAGAAATCCTATACAAAGAAAAGATTGTTCGCATTCCTCGTTCTGGTCAAGAACCTCTCGAAGCTCAAGGCGACAAGAGTGGTGCCGTGGTTGGCATCACCTCATTCTTGAAGGCTCAGAAATGTTTGCGGAAGGGCCACACCGCAACTTTGGCTCTCGTTACTGACTCATCAGCGAAAGAAAAGAAGTTGGAAGACCATTCAGTTGTACGCGACTTTCCTCAGGTGTCTCGCAAGGATTTACCTGGTCTACCGCCGCATCATCAGGACGAATTTCAAATCGAGCTCGCTCCAGGAGCAGCACCCATAGCTCGAGCACCGTATCGCTTAACTCCACCAGAATCGGAAGAACTATCGACGCAGCTACCAGGAATCTTGGATAAGGGATTTATCCGACCTAACTCTTCGCCTTGGGGAGCTCCAGTGTTGTTTGTGAAGAAGAAAGACGGTACGTTTAGAATGTGCATCGACTACCGTGAACACAACAAGGTGACGGTGAAGAACCGTTATCCTCTTCCACGCATAGATGACCTATTCGACCAGTTGCAAGGGTCGTGTTATTATTCCAAGATCGATTTGAGGTCAGGGTATCATCAACTGAGAGTCCGGGATGAGGACGTCTCCAAAACTGCTTTCAGAACTCGCTACGGTCACTACGAGTTTCTGGTCATGCCATTCGGGCTTACAAACGCACCTGCAGTCTTCATGGATCTCATGAACAGGGTGTGCAAACCGTATCTCGACAAGTTCGTCATCGTTTTCATCGACGACATTTTGATTTACTCCAAGAATCAGGAGGAGCATGAGCAGCATCTACGTCTTATCTTGGAACTCCTTCGAAAAGAGCAACTGTACGCAAAGTTTTCAAAATGCGACTTCTGGCTTCGTGAAGTCCACTTCTTAGGCCATGTGGTAAACAAGGATGGGATTCATGTCGATCCATCCAAGGTTGATTCGATCAGAAACTGGCCAGCACCACGTACACCGACAGAAATACGCCAATTCTTGGGTTTGGCAGGTTACTACAGGCGATTTATTAAAGACTTCTCCAAGATCGCGCAACCACTCACTATGCTTACACGGAAAGGTGTCGTTTACAGATGGGGTAATACACAGGAGACCGCTTTTCAGTACTTAAAGGATAGGCTTTGCAGCGCGCCTATTCTCTCACTGCCCGAGGGCACGGATGACTTCGTGGTTTATTGTGACGCATCGATACAAGGGCTTGGTTGTGTATTGATGCAACGGGATAAAGTTATCGCATACGCCTCTCGGCAACTCAAGGTTCATGAACGGAACTACACGACGCACGATTTAGAGCTGGGAGCTGTTGTTTTCGCGCTTAAGATATGGCGACACTACCTGTACGGTACCAGGTGCACGATTTACACCGATCACAGGAGTCTCGAGCATATTCTTAAGCAAAAGGATTTGAATATGCGTCAACGAAGATGGGTTGAACTTCTGAACGACTACGAATGCGCCATCAAGTATCATCCAGGCAAGGCCAATGTTGTGGCTGATGCCCTCAGTCGGAAAGACACTCTACCTAAGCGCGTGCGAGCGCTACAGCTTACCATTCAGTCCAATCTTCCTGCACAGATACGAGCAGCTCAGTTAGAAGCACTGAAACCTGACAACGTCAAAGCTGAAGCCTTACGCGGTTCAAGGCAACGCATGGAACAAAAGGAAGACGGTGCTTACTATGTAACGGGGCGTATTTGGGTCCCACTTTATGGCGGTTTACGCGAACTTGTAATGGATGAAGCTCACAAGTCTCGCTATTCGGTACATCCAGGGTCGGATAAAATGTACCACGACATCAGCACTACTTATTGGTGGCCTAGTATGAAGGCTCACATCGCTACGTACGTTGGAAAATGCTTAACCTGTGCGAAAGTCAAGGTTGAATATCAGAAACCAGCTGGTCTACTTCAGCAGCCCAAGATACCGCAGTGGAAATGGGAAGAAATTTCCATGGATTTCGTTACGGGCTTACCTAGATCCCAGCGTGGGAATGACACTATTTGGGTAATCGTTGATCGACTCACAAAGTCTGCTCACTTTTTGGCTATCAAAGAAACGGATAAGTTTTCTACTTTAGCAGACATTTACTTGAAGGAAGTTGTTTCGAGGCACGGAGTGCCCACCTCTATTATTTCGGATCGCGATGCACGATTCACGTCAGAGCTTTGGCAAGCGATGCACAAATCCTTCGGCTCACGGTTAGACATGAGCACAGCATATCATCCTCAGACAGATGGGCAGTCTGAGCGAACTATTCAAACTCTAGAAGACATGCTTCGAGCGTGCGTTATCGATTTCGGCAACGGCTGGGAAAAGCACCTCCCTTTGGTGGAGTTCTCGTACAATAACAGTTACCATACCAGCATTCAAGCCGCTCCATTCGAGGCATTGTACGGACGTAAATGCCGGTCACCTCTCTGTTGGGCAGAGGTGGGGGATAGTCAAATTACGGGTCCAGATATTGTAGTGGACGCCACAGAAAAGATTGCACAGATACGGCAACGCATGGCGGCAGCACGCGATCGTCAGAAAGCCTACGCGGACAAGCGTAGAAAGCCATTGGAATTTGAGGTCGGGGACCGGGTTTTGTTGAAAGTTTCACCCTGGAAAGGTGTGGTTCGATTTGGCAAACGAGGCAAACTGAATCCGCGGTACGTCGGACCATTCGAAATCTTAGAAAAGATTGGCAAAGTAGCCTACGGATTAAACCTACCAGCTGAACTCGGTGCAGTTCACAATGTATTTCACGTGTCGAATCTGAAGAAATGCCTATCAGATGAGACCCTCATAGTTCCTTTTAAGGAACTCACTATCGACGAGCGGTTGCAGTTCGTCGAGGAACCAGTTGAAATCACGGACCGGGATGTTAAGGTCCTCAAACACAAGAGAATCCCTCTTGTTCGAGTTCGTTGGAACTCCCAGCGTGGTCCAGAGTACACCTGGGAACGCGAAGACCAGATGAAAGAAAAGTACCCCCAGCTATTCGAAACCAATGCATCCACTTCTGAGGCTGAAGCTACTACTACTGAATTTCGGGACGAAATTCCAAATCAACGGGGGGATGATGTGACACCCCAGGAAAACCGGTGAACTATGTAACATGCCTAGCTACCTCAGTAAGTGCGTACCAAATTTCGGGACGAAATTTCTTTCAAGTTGGGGATAATGTGACAACTCGAATTTCTAAGATTGATTTCATACGTATTACACGAGCATGTGTTTGACTAATTACTTAATTGCACATTTGATTGATATGAAAGTATATATATATGTTTGATTGCTTGATTGTGCATAATTGTTTGATTGTGTATAATGGGTTCCATATTGTGAAACTTGTACTGTATGTTAGCTAGTTAGTGTGAATCATGGCCCAACCTACGAAGGATGTTCCACGAAACATGATGCATGAATCGAAGGATGTCGAAACATATCTTTCGATTCGAAAGGTCATCCTTCGGATTGAAGGTCTCGAAACATATCCTTCGCGCTCGAAACATATCCTTCGATATGTTTCGGCCCAGTTACTCTAATGGGCTTGGCCCATTTCTGTGAAAGGTTTAAATACGTATTGCATGCATAATCGGCAGTTTTAGGAAAACCCTAGAACACTTTCACTTGTGACGGCAACCACAACTTACGGAGATTTTTGCTGATCAATTCTTTGTTTCTCTACCCCGGTTAGTGTCCATGTTGAATTGGTGATTATGTGTTTTGAATTATCAAGTATGAATGTGCTTAACCGGCCGGATCGTTTGTATGATGTAAACCCGATTAATCAGTTGTGTGTGATTTCATGTTTTATCAATTGCCTTGCAATATGTGGTTTGCATAGATATCGGATATAGATTAATTGAATTGTCCAAGGTGTAATCGGTTGGTATGTACGATTTGAAAGATAGTTATGTTAATCGGATTGTCGCATCATGGATTCGCATATTGATCTTGATTGGTTGTAAACTTGTCATGTTTCAAGGTTAACCTGATAGAATGGAATAGGATTGTGTTCATGTGTGTTAGATTAGGGTTCTTGAGAAACAACTTGAACTCCGCCTGTTTGATCGATGATGTATTGTTGAAACTGTTAGGATGTTATGTTGACCGAAGGATAGATTTGGTCGAACCATTGTTATGTTGGATCGAAACATAGTTGACCGAAGGATAGCAGTTGGACCAAAGCATAGTTGACCGAAAGATGGCTTTGACCGAACCACATCTTTGACCGAAAGATAATTTTGGTCGAAAGATAGTATTAGTTCGAAACATAACCTTCGGACCGAAGGATCATTTTGATAATTGTGTTAACTGATGTGTAATCAAAAGATAATGGCTGGATTCGAAGGATGTTAGGGTTTATGAATATACTTCGACTGATTGAATATATATGCTGGACTTAATTGGCATGCCATGCTTTGTGATGACTGTTAACATCTGTATTCGTACAAGGTGAATTAATACATGTGTGCTGATATGCAAACTGACTGCTATGTGAACCAATTAATTGCATGCGTAACATTTCGAGCATGAACTGATTTGCTATACGTGTATACATAGGACGTGATTAATTAACTGTGAGCACTTATTTAGCATACCGAGCAAACCAAGGTGAGTTCACACTCTTACCAAGGCATGGGGTTCCCGGGGTTGGGAATGGGATTGGAAGGTTGATTAGATACTCTATTGACACTATGACTAGACTACCACATCACTATCCTCGGTTGTGAAGGATACCTATAGTTACGAGTAGTCTAGTGGTTAGGAAACGTGGAACACCACCACAGGAAACGTGGAACACCACCACAGGAAACGTGGAACACCACCACAGGAAACGTGGAACACCACCACAGGAAACGTGGAACACCACCACAGGAAACGTGGAACACCACCACAGGAAACGTGGAACACCACCACAGGAAACGTGGAACACCACCACCAATAGAACATGCAACGGCCCAGTAGAGCCACCTATTACAAACGAACTTACTATTACGCATTTCCTTTATGTGAACTCGCTCAACTAGTTGTTGATCATTCTGTTACATGCCTTGCAGATCGCTAGGTACTGGGAGCTTGCACTGGAGAAGCGGGTCGTTGTGGACAAGGATCGTGGCTTTTCCATTGAATTATTATGACACTTAAACTGTTAACTATTACTGGTTATTTATTATGCTTCCGCTACACTTTGAAACGATTTATTATTGAACACCTTTTTGTATTGAATGGGTGGTTTTCATTTCTTTTACTTAATATTAAATGCATGTTCAATATGATTGGTGGCTTGATCCTGGTCAGTCACGCTCCCAAGCGGTGATACTCCGCAGGTGGATTTTGGGGGTGTGACAGGTATTCTCCTAGAAAACCAAACGAGGAGCAACTTGCAAAAGCAGTCAATATAAAGTTAAAAACCGACACAACTGACGTTTTACCAGATAACATTGATGTCACGTTTACCTCGTCCGATACCGATCATGAATCTGAGTTAATTAAAAAGGTGGTCGATCAGGTGTTGGATACTGATGAGGAGTCTGAGTCAAAATCTGAGTCAGGAGGGTCAAATTCGTCAGTCAACAGTCAAAATTCGTCGGTTAAACGGTCTTACAGTATAGAATTTTTGTTATCGAAAACAAATTTGGATGATGAAACATTTGAAGTTGCATACACTTTAAATGATTCGGACAAATTATACTATGACAAAGAATTTCCAATAATAAGTGTTCGTTTTGACATGATCAAAAAGGTTTTCAAAATGACAGAAATCAATATTTCTGAAATAAAAGATTTAAATCTTACTGAAAAACCTAAAAAGTACACTTCAAGAGTTCAACAACGTCTAAACAAGAAAAAGGGTTACAATTCTGGTTCTGGTTTTCAAAAGAAACCAAACCAAAATCATAGCTACAAAAAGAAAGGATTAGGTTTTATTCCACCAGAAAAGTATAAAAGTGAGAAAAATTCTAAAACGAAAACCGAATTTGTGTCAGGTGGAAGCTCGGAAGATGAACAGAAGAAATCGTTCTGGAAACAATCGAATCAAGAGTTTCTTGCTGAGAGGAGAAGGAATGGTACTGGAGTATTTCATCCAAGAGAAACTCGAACCTGTTTCAAATGCAATGAAGCTGGTCATATTGCATGGAATTGTCCGAAAAATATCAAAACAAAACAGGGAGTTTCTCAGAAATTGAAAGAAAAAGTTGTTGATACTGAACCACCAACAGAAAAATTTAAAGTTTTTGAAAATTCAACTTTTGAGGTTGGTGAGTGTTCTACAAAGAAGAGGTATGAAAAGAAAGGAAAAGACAACCAAGTGTGGGTTGCTAAACAGAGTGATGTGAATGTTGGCAATGAATCTGGTGCCACAAAGCCAGAAGAGCCACAGGTTAAGGAGAAAATTTCAGTAAATGATGATGATTTTCCATCGCTGAAATTTGAGGAGATTAAAAAGAAAGTTGGTAAAACAGAAATTTCAAATCAGTTTTACAATGAAGAAAAAGATTTTGATGTTGAGAAAACATTCAACGGGAATGTTAAAAAGATTTTTGGGAAAATGTTGAGTGGGAGAGCTAAGGGGGTAAAAGATTTTTACGCAACTAAAAAGGCAACATACAACCCTACTGATCAAGAGCTGAAAGCCATCAAGTCTGAGAAGACTTGGATGGAAGTTTGTTTCCCATGATAGTCAAAGGACTACCCCGGAGATCCCAAGTTTATATCGTGGATCAGGAATCGGCATCATTCTAGTGTTTGAAAAGCTTGTTTGAAAGATGTTGAATAGTGTTTGAATTTTACAGGTTAAAGGACTACGCCGGAGCTTCCAGGTTGGTAATTGAGAAGCAGGAATCGGCATCTTTCTGACTAATTTGACGAGTGGTAAAGAGGTTTCTGTAGATGTCTAATTCCTATAGGAAAACCTACAAGTACAAGTGGTATTCTTTAGGTCTACTTACAAGTGGTATTTGATTGTTATATTTTGAAGAGTTTATGTTTACAGTGGTTTTTGGACTGTAAATGGTAAATCAGGGACATTAAGTTGTACTTGATTTACTATTCATATGAGATTGATAAACAAGATGATGAACCATATCCCCATGTTTCACAAGTGGTAAACTTAAAAGTGGTAAAAACAAACTCATTTTCCGGAAAAATCATTTTGATTAAAACAAACTTAGGTGTTTTGAAATCTAACTGAGAAAATGGTTTGTTGAAAGGGGGAGTTCAGATTGTTTATGACTAGTGAATGGAGATTTGATGTGATTTGATGTCAGTTGTCAAGTTTTTGTACAGTTTGTGTTGTTTTCTATGTTTTCAAAAGGGTCAAGAGTCTAGTAGTTTTTCAAATTTTCTTTAATGTGTTTGCATTTTAGGGGGAGTAGAAAATTTCAGAAAATCCAAAAACATTAGAAAATTTGAAAAAGCCAAAAACATGATAAAATTCAAAAATGAGTTTTGTTGTGAAAAGAGGAAATGATAGTACGTCAGTAGGCTGTCACAACATGCTAAAGAATTGAAAAGATAATATGTGATAAACAGTCTTACTGTGGATATGTCAGTAGGTTTTTACACATTTAGTAAACTGTGACGAGATATAAATCTAAAAGTTCAAACTTGCTTGTTCTGTGGGTTAACACAAACTTGGATATATAGGTAACCCCTGAAATCTTGTTTGAAAGGTCCCTTATTCTGAGATACTAGGTCTTTATGCTCAGTGATATCTGGGGTATTATCCCGGGACTTCTGCTGTATGGAAGTACTGACCTAGTCCCCGGATAATACTTTTTGCAAAAAGCTTGAAACATAGCTTCACCCTCAGCATGCTGATGAAACAATAAAATTGATAGTCGCTGCTGTTGAAATTAAAAGATCCTCTAAAGGGGACACTCCAAAAGTCGAAGCCGTCATCTCTCTGCGTATACGGAAGTATCAACCTGAGCTCTCACGGCCCTCGCATCTAACCCCTACACAGATATCATCTGTGGTATATTCACTTGTAAGACTGAATATTGGGATCTGGATACGGGAGTATATTCAAGTAGTGGGACACACGGATAAGTTTAAGTTCTTAAAACATTAATAGTCGTATCTCGGATCAGTTGAACTTTGTGTGAAAATTTCAGTGGACCGATATACTGAGAATCTAGGTAAATTGTTTAGAACTGAAAATGTAATCTAGCTTAACGGTGTTAGTGACATGTCTCATAAACTTATATGATCTTCTTACACGATCTCACAAAAATAGTTTATGTAAATATTTCTTCTCTGCATTTCATTTCTTTACATTGAAAAATACAAAAAGATTTTCTGTGTGTTTTAGCTTAGAATTTTGAAAATTCAAAAAGATTTTCGACAACTGGTATTGAAAAGCAGATTTTCAAAATTCCGAGTGCTAAACATGATGAGCAATATTTGAGGGGGAGTGTATGTCTGGATTTAAATGTTTTCATAATCTAACCTTTCAAGTGGTTCATCAAAATCTTTGTTTTGTTTTGAAAGAGAGTCTGAATTGGTGCAGGGTTATATGTTTGAAATATGTATGTGAAAGAAATTTACTTTGGGGTAGAGTGTTTGCAGGATGCGATGAAAAATTGTGAGACGAAAAGACAGAGAACGATCCTGAAGATATTGCTGAAGAACAAAGAAATACCAGCAAATCGAGAGGGGGAGTCTGAAGACAGAGAGAAAGAGAAGCTCAGAGGACTGATATAGACAGAAGATTATGAAGACTCGACACTTAAGACTTGTCAACATCTGACGGGGAGTCTGTTGGTGCAGTCATCTGTAGTCTTCGTCTTATGTCGAATCTCGGGTTTGTTGAAGATCCAATCAAGCATGACATCACAGATGACATCATGAATCAAGGAAAATGATAGCTGGCCGTTTGAAGTCAAAGCTGGCCGTTTGAAGACAGGGTTCCGTTTGAAGTGACGCAGGTCGTTTGAGAGAGGGTTCCGTTTGAAGAGTCACTCGTTTGAGTGTTTAGTGAGCGTTTGAGCATGTTTAAACGGTCAGGTCATGTACTATATATAGGTTACAAACGGATTCATTTAAAACGATTCAGAAAACTGATACCGAGGTGCTGCCGGTATTTCCTTGTACTGTAAATGTTGATTAGTGAATATACAAGAGGATTATAGTGTATTCAAGCTGTTTTCAAGTGCGTTTCTTAGTATTCCGCCTCTGAAACGTACAAGAGCTCTTCCGAATGACTCATTCAGGTCGAAACCGATCCTACAAGCACCCTCTATACCCTCATATTTGGGAGGGTCACAAGACTTGAAGTTCTTGTAGGAGCACGTGGAAGGATTAGCATTGTTGGGATTAGCTTGATTGACCGACCCATGTTTGGTAAGGGACCGTTGGACTTGAATCATAATGTTGGGGATGACAGTGGCCATCTCTATCGCGATTTGGGCGACCGGAGTTTCCAGTGGGAGTTCTGATAAGGTGACATCTAGCAGACATCTATAGAGATCAATGCAAACAATTTGTGAGTCATTGTTTGAGAAATTCAATATCAAAGTGTAAAACCACATGACATATAATGAACCTTATGATATAATGATATTTCAAAATGAAATATTGAATATTCTTAGGGTTGGCCCATATTAGGGTTTGGTATGCCTTTCATGCTTCACTTTCGTAATCACATGGACCCATGTAATTACCGAGCTTTCACATAGTTCGCATATGCTAACCCGTTGACGTGTGCATATCCCAAGAAAATTTGTGAAACATTGAGAAACTCGAGATAAGATAGTGTTTGGAGGGTGTCCGTCAGATGACTCAGATTTATACGAATGCCAGCTTAGACAGGACGTCCCGACAAACGATACTTAACCTTCCAGTTACCATATGTCCGTCACAGGGACTCACTTTGGCGAGATTAAATGAAAATTGAAAACTCAAATGAAATAAATAAAAATATTAAAAAATAATTAGAATGTATTGAAGTATTTAAATAGTTTAAAAACTTATAATAAAGATATGGAACGGGTAATTATAGGTTTTAATATTTATATCGTGTATTGTGTGTAAGTGTGGCATATAAATAAACTATATATAATAATAATAATAGTAGTTCGCATATTAGCATGGCACATAACACTTAGAACATGTAACAACTAAAGTGTTCACATGCATATGTGTGTGACAACTGAAAACCTAACACATGCACATAACACTTAGCACATAAGGCACTTAATCGACTATAGCCTAGGTCTAAGGGTCAAATAACCTATCCTAAATCCCTATAGTCATTGGCTCTAATACCAATTTGTCACACCCTGGCCCGTGGCGGATTATCGATCAAGGCATAATGATTGTTCGTAGCTCATGGCAACTACTAAAATTTAAATATTATTTATATCAAACCAAAAAGATGTCACATAAACAAATAGAAATCTAACAATCCATACAATTTCAAGATAAAATCCAAAGACATAAAAATATAATTAAATCCTCTTTAATCAACTAAAGGCATATCCTATATGTCCTCATCCTCATCACAACAAACTTGTTCACCTGTATCACGTGCAAAATAATTTTGGGTCTACATAAGTTGGTAAGTCAAACTTAAAAAAAATGATTTTTTATTTAAAAGTTGTTAACATGCGATTTAAATTTAACTGAAACCATCACCAATAATACCATCAACAATCAAAAGTAAAAGAACCAATAGTGAAACCTACGACACATTGTGAAACACTATGAAACAATGGAGGCAGTACCAAGTTCAACCCAGAGCCATGGGGAACCGGTAGCCTATGGATCCACAATGTGAAACTGTGACACAAAGCGAGTAACAAGTAACATGTAAACAATATGAAACCACAATATCTACCACATAAACCACACAAGAACTAACTCGTTTGATGAAGAATTGAAGGAGATATGAGAAGATGAAGTTCCAAACCCTAGGTTGTGTTCTTGTCGCAACCCCCAACCCCTGCCCCGGGAACGGGCGGCCGCGAGATGCACACAGAGCGGGTGGTATCAGTGTTTATTAATTTGGCAGCGGAATTAAACATCAGGACCGTAGTTAGGAAATATTTATCAGAGTTTCAAACACCAAACTTTTTATAATAAATAGATGGGATAGAACTCAAGTTTCATACATAATACATTTATAGGGATAAACCCTAATTATTGAAAATATAAACTCCTTTTTATTTAGGTAACTTTTATAGCCACTTCTTTAAGCCTTCAGTACTCTTCAGCTGGCTTCTATTAGCTTCACATTAAGTTACCTGAACCACGTTTTAAAAAGATTTTATCAGCAATAAATATTGGCGAGTGCATCCCAGTTTAATCAAAAATAGCTTTTATAACTTTACAATATTGAAAGCGATTACAATGTTTATATCTACCAATATACTCATTCAGTACTGTCAAATCCATGACTTATGGTCATGTTACTCATTGGCTAACTCTTCGTCCAATAGTAATGGATTACAAGTAATGTATACAAAACCCCAATATACCGGCAACAATTGTAGAATACATAGACTCAATCACTGTTAAAGTATCATTTAAAACATTTGAGGTTTTGGTAAAATAATTTGGTAGAAAATGACTCACAAAAAGGGTTTACAAAAAGAGAATGTACTCACATTTCAGACTTAGATAATACTATAGCTTCCTGATGATTCTTAAACAATGCACACGTGTTAGTAAAATAACCCTAATCACATTAGCCATACAACATGAGACATAACTCCAACAAACTGAGTCAGGCAGAGCCTTGACATGCGTTACGGAGCCCTAGATCAATCGGGTAGGGTAACAAATACGTTATCGGGGGTTATAATACTTACAACGAGGTAGAGCTTCGCTTTTTTAGGGGGTATTATTCCCGAGTATTTCTCCTATTAAGAAGTTTGAGAGAGAAAAAGAAAATGAACGGTGAAGAATGAGGCCGAAGCCTCATTTTATAGCCTGATCGAGAGGCGGCTCGTGGCCCGCGAGCCCCCACTCCTTCTTTTACGCGGCCCGCGAGAGGTGTAGGCTAGGCTCTAGCCTTGGTGAATTAACGTAGTAGACCTAACACGCCTGGGATACATGGCCGGCTTGGGTGTCGCCTGGTGTCACTCGGTCGCGCCCCGCGACAGACCTGGGGGACCGGGTCGCGGACCGCGAGGAACCCGTATTTTTGTTTTTATTTGATTTTTGTAAATATTAATGTTATTTAGGGCCGTCTAAGAGTATACGGGGTATGTTAAAAGCATTAGGGGTGTTTTAGAAGGGTTGTTACATCCTCTCCACCTTGTTTTAAATCTCGTCCTCGAGATTTACTGGATCAGGTGTGGATATTTTTGTTGTATCTCTGACTCGAGCCCCTAGTGTATTCTGGTCCTCTCTTGGAATCCCTTTTCACTTTGACCAGAACTAATCTCTTGTGTTTAAGATTCTTGATCTTTCTATCTTCAATCTGAATGGGTTTTTCTACAAACTTAAGTTTCTAATTTACCTCTATGTCCTGAAGAGGTATCACTAATGATTTGTCTGCTAAGCACTTTTTGAGATTACACACATGAAACACATCATGTATTCCTACCATTTCCTCTGGCATTTGTAGCTGATAAGCTACTGGTCCTATTCTTTTGATAATCTCAAAAGGTCCAACATACCCGGGGCTTAGCTTTCCTCTTTTAACGAATCTGACCACTCATTTCCATGGAGAAACGTTTAACAATACCTTATCTCCAACTTGAAATTCTAATGGTTTTCGTCTATTATCATCATAACTCTTTTGATGATCTCGTGCTGCTTTTAGTCTTTCCTTGACTTGAATAATCTTATCCGTTGTTTCTTGCACTATCTCTAGTCCAGATAGTTGCTTTTCTCCAATTTCTGCCCAACAGACTGGAGTTCGGGACTTTCATCCATAAAGTGCTTCAAACGGTGCAGCATTAATGCTGGTATGATAGCTGTTATTGTAGGAAAATTCTGTTAATGGTAATGATCGTCCTAATTTCCTCCGGAATCAATTACACAGGCTCTAAGCATATCTTCCATTGTCTGAATTGTCCTTTCGCTTTGTCCGTCCGTTTGAGGATGATAAGTTGTGCTTAGATTTAACCTGGTTCCCATTGCTTTTTGGAAACTTGTCCAAAACTGAGAAGTAAAAAGACTATCTCTATCAGACACAATAGATAAAGGAATTCCATGTAATGAAACTATTTCATTTACATATAACTTGGCTAATTGTTCCATACTGAAAGTTTCCTTCATAGGTAAGAAATGAGCAGATTTGGTCAATCTGTCAACAATCACCCAGATTGTATCATTACCTTTTCGTGTATTGGGTAATTTGGTAACAAAGTCCATTGTTATAAATTCCCATTTCCATATTGGCATTTCTAGTTGCTGCAATAACCCTAAGGGTTTCTGATGTTCAGCTTTAACCTATGAATAGGTTAGACATTTAGCAACATAGTTTGCTATATCCTTTTTCAATCCTATCCACCAGAAATTCTTTCTCAAATCTTGATACATCTTACCGCTACTAGGATGTATCGCACACTTAGACTTATGGGCTTCTTCTAAAATTTGGTTTCTTAGGTTTCCTGGTTTAGGTATCCAGATGCTGTTCTTATGGAATCTCCAAATTCCATATGTTCCTTTTTCTAATTCCTTAATCATTCCTTTTAAACCTTCAGCATCGTCCTTGATTGCTGTTTCCTATACCTCTCTAATTTGCTCATTTAAATCTATCTGCAGATTTAATCTGAGAGAGCGTACTCGTTTTGACTTTTCGTGATATTTTCGACTTAAAGCATCCGCGACTACATTAGCTTTTCCTGGATGATACTAGATATCACAGTCATAATCACTAAGAATATCCATCCAACCTCTCTGTCTCATATTTAATTCCTTTTGCCCAAAAACATATCTTAAACTCTTATAATCTATGAAGACAACAAACTTAATACCATAAAGACAGTGTCTCCAAATCTTAAGGGCAAAAATTATGGCTCCTAACTCTAGGTCATGGGTCGTATAATTATCTTAATGTTTCTTAAGTTGTCTAGAAGCATAAGCTATAACCTTTTGACGTTTCCTCAACACACATCCATATCCTAACTTAGATGCGTCGCAATAGACTATAAAGTCCTTAGTTCCTTCTGGTAACGCGAGTATGGGTGCGTTGGTTAACCTTGCTTTAAAATCTTAAAGGCTTCTTCCTGTTTTGGTCCCCATTCAAACTTAACTAATTTGTAAGTCAGTTTGGTTAATGGAATGGCTATTCTAAAGAAATCTTGAATGAAACGTCTATAATATCATGCCAGTCCAAGAAAACTTCTGACTTTAGTTGGTGATTCAGGGACTTTCCATTTGTTAATCGCCTCGATCTTTGTGGGATCCACATGAATTCCTTCATGATTAACCAGATATCCAAGGAATTGCACTTCTTATAACCAGAATTCGCATTTTGAGAATTTAGCATAAAGCCTTTCTTTTCTCAATAATGTCAGAAGTATATGCAGATGCTCTGCATGATCTTCTTTACTCTTCGAGTAAACTAGAATATCATCTATAAAGACAATTATGAATTTATCCAGGTATGGCTTACATATCCTGTTCATCATGTCCATAAATGCGGTTGGGGCATTGGTTAAACCAAATTGCATGATTGTAAATTCATAATGGCTGTACCTTGTTCTAAAAGAAATTTTAGGAATGTCCTCTTCTTGTACTTTCAATTGATGATATCCTGAGCGTAAGTCGATCTTAGAAAATAATAGAGCTCCTTGAAGTTGATCGAACAGATCATCGATTCTCGGTAGTGGGTACCAATTTTTAATCGTAACCTTTTTCAATTCCCGGTAATCAATGCACATACGCATTGATCTGTCCTTCTTCTTGACAAACAATACCGGTGCTCCCCATGGCGATGAACTAGGTTGTATAAAACCTTTGTAAAGTAGTTCGTCCAATTGTTTCTTCAAATCCTGCATCTCTGTTAGTGCTAGTCGGTATGGTGCCTTGGCAATCGGTGCTGTACGTGGTATGAGGTGAATCCTAAATTCAACCTCTATGTCTGGTGGTAGTCCAGGTAACTCTTCTGGAAAAATGTCTGAGAATTTAGATACTACAATAATATCTTTTAGTTATTTTCCTTTAGTGTTAATGATTACCGAAATCATATACACTATTCTTCCTTTCCTAACATAGCTTGCAGTTTTCATCATAGAGATGAATTTTGTTGATCTGGTTGGCTTGTCTCCTTTAATTGTGATCTTTTCACCCTTGGGTGTACTTACAAGCATAGACTTTTGATCACATAAAATACTGGCATGATTGGCTACCAACCAATCCATTCCTAAAACCACATCAAATCCGGCTAGATTCATTAGATAAAGATTAGCAATAAACTTATGGTTTAGAATTTCTATTCTTGCTCCCTGCAAGATTTCACTTATCATAATGGAATCTCCATTTGCTGTCTCTACCAGACAATCTTGTTGCAGTTTAGTTAATGGTTGGTTGAGAAGTTTGTAGAAAGAAGTATTGATAAAACTTTGGTTTGCACCAGAGTCAAATAATACTTTAGCAAAAACATCATTATCTAAAAACGTACCAGCTATCACATCCGGAATCATCTTAGCTTCTTCAGCTGTCAGAACGAAAGCTCTAGCATTCTTTTTGGGTCCGTCAGTTGCCTTAGCTTTGCTGGTTGTCGCTAGAGCTAGTTTCGGACAGTTTGGTTTGATATGACCAGTTTCTCCACAATTGAAGCATAGCCTATTGCTAGGTTTCTTCCTGCAGTCTTCTTCCCTATGTCCAGACATCTTGCATAAGTTGCAGTATATGGAGCACCTTCCTGAGTGCTTCCTTTTGCAATACTTGCAATTGGGTATATAGGAAGAACCTATACCTTTTCCACGGTAAGAATTACCAGAACGAAATTCTTGAGTAATCCTTTGGGCTAAGTTCTTTCTCTGGTTTTCCTCTTGTGTATATACCAATTCATCAGTCAGGGTGTTAGCTAGTTCTACTGCTTCTTCTATGGTTTGGGGCCTAGCTGCCTTGACTACATGTCTCATTTCACTAATTAATCCCGAGATGTAACAGGATATTAACACTGGCTTAGGTGAGGCTAAGGTTAGTACTATCCTAGCATATTCAAAGAATATGGTAGTGTACTCCCTGTAGTCTATTCCAATCATTTTATGATTTAGGAATTTATTGGCGATTTGTTCTGATGTGCGTTAGGAGTGATATATTTTAGGTGTATATTTTAAGCCCTTTTACACTTTTTAGCTAAGTTTTAAATTTATAAAACACGATATTTACTAACACTAAACACACATATGGGCAAGTGCACCCATCGTGGATGTAGTATAGTGTTGGTAAGATACCGAGGTCGTCTAAGGACACAAGAGCTTTTAATACCGGTTTATCCACAACGTCAAATCAAATCAAAAAGTTAGAAAAAGGTTTTTAAACTAGAAAAATAAAACTAACTAAAATGCTGAAAAATATAAATAAAAACAGATAGACAAGATGAATCACTTGGATCCGACTCGTGTGTAGTGTAACCTTTGATTATTTCCGCACTTTTGCATTTGTTTAAGAGATTATCTTAGTTATTGTAGTAGGCCCCTATTTTGAAGGTGACGTTACCCTCAACCCAATAGTTTGAGTCAAAAAAGGGTCGGATTATTGAAAGATAATTAATTAAGTTATTAATGCATAATGTGGTAGGCCCCTCTTTTGAAGGTGACGTTACCCTCGTCTAAGTAGTCTGAGTCAGCAGGGATACAGTCCTAAGTAGCCGGGTTAAAGTTTTAATAATAGTTTAACTTATGAGGGGGTCAAAGAGTTTGGACCCCCGCCATCCAATACCGTTGGGTATTGAAGAAGGTCCTACTAAATTTGACCCAGGTCCTTTGCAGGATCTATACATTGAACAATGGCAAGACTCTTACCAAAAAGTTCCCTTAACCCTCGACCAGGTAGCCAACATACCTCCATATAGACCGTGGAGATATGAATGGTGAAAATCTTTTATTTTATATAGACAGTAAAATAATGCCAAGGCACCACGTACTAACGATAAGGAAGAATCACCTTCAACATAAGAAACTAGTTATTAAAGTCACTAATACATAACCAATTAAAAAGTGCGAAAAGATTAAAAATAAAAAGTATTACACTAAACACTTGTCTTCACCAAGTGATGTAAGAGACTTAGGCAAACATGGCCTTTGATTGTCAAGAACTCTTACGATCAATCTTGGATCCCGAGATGAGTCACACACTCTATGATGGACAATGGATGATGGTGGTGGATGATGGTGTTCTGATGGTGGTGGGTGGTGGGTGAAGTGTGAGAGAGGTGGTGTGCCAAGGGATGAGTTGCAAGAGCACCAAGCACTCCTATTTATAGGCTGAACAGAAGCTCGGGCATGGCCCCGTGTCCATTGGGCACGGCCCCGTGTCCATCCTCTTCTCTTTCTTCATTAATTGCAGTTTGTTTGCATTAGTTGACCACGCCCTCGTGTCCGCTGAGCACGACCCCGTGTGCAGAAGCATATCTGTACTATCAAGATTTGCCTGGATTCCGCGAATCTTATAGTTGACCACGGCCCCATGTCCGCTGAGTACGGCCCCGTGGTGGGCGATGGAGGCTTATACAACTTTGTCTTTTCTGCTGACACTTGGGCACGCCCCGTGCTCATTGAGCACTGGGCGTGTTCAGCCCTCTGTTTCCTTGTTTTGCTTGGGAAGATGCTGTCGGGAGGTCGGGCATGCCACGTTTGTTCCTTTTCTTGTATTTATGTTAGATTTAGCTGCCTTTTTGCTTCTTTTGTTTATTTGAGCTCATCTAATCTTGAAAATACAAAAGGAAGACAAAAGCACACTTTTTCCAACATTAGTACTAAAAAAGGGTTAGTTTTATGCCACAATTGATGTAATTTATATGTTGCATTTTGTGCACATCAAATACCCCCACACTTGAATCTTAGCCTGTCCTCAAGCAAAACTCCTTATAATGTGGCTTTTTCACTCCCAAATGGAATGGGTAGAAGAGAAGGTTTTTGGGCTTGTCATAGAGTGTCAAGATTTCCAAGATTCTTTGTTAAGTTTTATTTTTATTTATTTACAATCCTATTCATCATGATTTATTAAAAACATTACATAAGATAAATTACTTATTAGGGCATAACATGCCTTTTTTAAAAATTTCATTTATATATGTGTTCACACACCTCACGGGGAATCACTCAACACTCGGCCGAAGATGTATTTTAGTGAATCACTCGAGAGCGGCATGGAACTTACTCCTACCATAAGCTTGCCAAGCAATCAATCCTCCTCCTTTTTAACTATATACCTTTGTAAATATCAAGAGGACTTTTTGGGTGAAGGGTTAGGCTTGGGCTAAAGGTGGGTGGTTGGGTTAGTGGTTAGTAAAATGGCGAAAAGCGTAAAAAGCATTGGTTTTTGAAAGACTTTTTATTTTTGAGAATTTATTTTATTTTGATGAACCATTTCTTTCAAACAAAGTTATTTTTGATAAACTTGTTTGTTTATTTGGTTTCATCATATTTTTTTTATAAGTCATAGGAAAAACCAAGCTTTGTTACTAAAAGAAAGGGTTAAAATGAAAAAGGGTTTAGGTGGGTAAAAAGGGTGTTTGTTTTGGGTTATGAAATGAAAAGGTTTAGGCTCAAAGGGGTTAACTAGGGGGATTTTGGGTAGGTGGTAAAAAAAAAGAAAAATAATGGTGTAGAAAGAAAAAAGGTAAGTCCTAATACCTCCATCATTTACTTACTCGGGTTTAAGTTGGTAAGGACCGGGAATGCATTGTCGTGGCAAGTTCTAGAGTTGTAAGAACCAAGCGGCTATTCACACAAGAAACGAAAAATGAGCATTTAGTGTAAAGATATGTATTTGTATGCTCAATAAGGGCTCAAAACTCACTTTTGTGGGAGTGAGTTTTTATGTGATCAAATATATATAATCAAATTTTAACTAAGTTTGTCATGCCGTTTCATAATTTTCTTATGTTGGTTCTTTTTTATCACGACGCTATCGGTTGTAAATTTGTAAAAATATAACCTTGTTAGAACTTGAAATTCCCAAATTAAACCTAGACAAGTAAAAAAATGAAAATTTTTTGAAAACTTTTGGGGTGATTAGCAGTTCCAATAGAGTTTTGTGTAAGGCTTGTGATTAGGACTTGACACACTTAAATTACACATTGTCCTCAATGTGTCCCAAAAATAAGTTTTTCGGTTGATTAAAATGTGTAAAAGTGGGTTAAAAACAAGATTTTATGTTACTGGGTAGCTGAACACGGGGTGGTGTTGGCTGAGCACGGCCCCGTGTCCAGACTGCCAATACCAAAAGTAAACAGAAGGTTGGGCATGGGGGCGTGTTCAGTGAGCATGGCCCCGTGTCCAGTTACCTGAACTGGGCATTTTCTGCAGAACCTCGGGCACGGGGCGTGTTGGGGTGAGCATGGCCCCGTGCTGAACTTGCTGTAATGAAGAAAAATTGTCGGGAGGCTCTGTTTTTGTGCATGGGGAGTGGGTTCAAGTTTCCCTTAGTAACCTCCACCATTTCGAGTGTGTTTTATTCCTGAAAAGTAAAACTAAACTAGAAAACATAAAAGTTAATCTAAACTAAAACTAAGGATAGTTCCGCGGAATGCCTCCGTGGTGCGCCCCGTTTATAAGGGTCCTTGGCTAGACCCACCTTATCAGGTGGTTCTGGCTCATTTTCAATTAGGGGGTCGTCATTGCCGATTGGATATTTCATTGATCGCTCAAGATCGATGCTCCTTTTGCATGCCCCTAATTGAAGAGGTAGATTGTTGTACTTCCGGTTTTTCAAAGCTTCGTGAGTTTTTACAAATGGTCGTCCCAACACTAGGGGAGCGTCATCAAGGATGACAAAGTCAGTTGGGATTACCATTTGATTTGTTTGAACCAAGACATCCTCAACTATACCGATTAATTGTATTACTTTCCGATTAGATAGAAAAATGGGTATTTGAAGTGGAGAAAAATCACTAATACTTAATTTTTCGAAAATGTAATTAGGCATTATGTTAACACAAAGATCTTTATCAATAGTGACATTACTAATAAAGGAATTTTGAAAAAAACATGGAACCGGTGTAATGTTGATTTCAAAAGGGTCTTCTTTTATTAGCGAAGTTTGATCGTTAGTTAACTTAACGCTTACCGTTTTGTCAATTTTAGTGTTAGTGTTTAACTCTTTTAAAAACTTAGCATGAGTGGGTACTAAACAATGATTTTTGAAAGAAGGTGACAAGAGATTAATTTCTTTAAAATTAGACTCTTCTTGAATTTTAACGTTATCGGACTTACCTTTTTCGTAGTTTAACTCATGTGTCGGTTCTTCACTTATTTGTTCTTCCATTTTCACCTCTTCAAATATTTCTTCGTTATTATTACAAGTTAATCCTTCTCTTGCACGGGATTCCTCTTCCCTTGCACGAGACTCTTTTATATAACGTTCAATAGATTTAAGGTGTCCTAATATCTTTTCGGTTACTTCGGTGATAGAGAAAGGATCGGGATCCTTAAAGCTTGAATCTGGTTATTCGATCCTTGGTTCCTCATAGTACTCATATGAAGTAGATGGTTCACACCATTGTTCTTCATTGTAAGTATATGATGGATAAGAGTCGTAATTTTGTTCTTCATAATACTCATATGAGGTGGGTTGTTCACGCCATGGTTCCTCATAATAAGCATATGAAGGTGGTGGCTCATATCTTGGTTCCTCAAAGTATGAGTATGAAGGCTCATACCTTGGTTCATCAAAATATGAGTATGAGGGAGAAGGTTCATACCTTTGGTCTTCATAGGATGTGTATGAAGTCGATGGCTCGTACCTGGGCTCCTCATAATAGGTGTATGAAGTGGATGGTTGAAGTGAGTTGTAACATTGAACCGAGTGCGGGTTACCACAATTAGTGCAATAGTCTCTCCTATAATCATCCTCCTCATAGGTGTAGTTGTAGCCTCCTGAGTATTGATCCATAAGAATCACTCAGCAGACCACAACAGAGTCTTGGGACCAGAAAACAAAAATAAAAGCGGAAACAGAGGCTGGACACGGCCCCGTGTTCAGTGGACACGGCCCCGTGTTCAGGATTTGTATCTGGGCGTTTTAATAAAAGTTACTGGTTTATGCAGCACGGGGGCGTGTTCAGTGAGCACGACCCCGTGGTCAGACTCTGTATCTGGGTGTTTTTATGAAAATATGCAGCACGACCCCGTGTTCAGTCAACACGGCCCCGTGTTCAGGCTACTGTAAATGCAAAACTAAACTAAAATACAGAAAAATGTGCGCGAGTTTTGAAAAACTGATTAGGCCGTCGATTTTAAGCTTTCTTAAAATCCTTGTGTCCCCGGCAACGGCGCCAAAAACTTGATGTGCGTTAGGTGTGATATATTTTAGGTGTATATTTTAAGCCCCTTTAGACTTTTAACCAAGTTTTAAATTTATAAAACACGATATTTACTAACACTAAACACACATATGGGCAAGTGCACCCATCGTGGACGTAGTATAGTGTTGGTAAGATACCGAGGTCGTCCAAGGACACAAGAGCTTTTAATACCGGTTTATCCTCAACGTCTAATCAAATCAAAAAGTTAGAAAAAGGTTTTTAAACTAGAAAAATAAAACTAACTAAAATGCTGAAAAATAAAAATAAAAACAGATAGACAAGATGAATCACTTAGATCCGACTCGTGTGTAGTGTAACCTTTGATTATTTCCGCACTTTTGCACTTGTTTAAGAGATTATCTTAGTTATTGTAGTAGGCCCCTCTTTTGAAGGTGACGTTACCCTCAACCCAGTAGTTTGAGTCAGCAAGGATACAATCCTAAAGGGCCGGATTATTGAAAGATAATTAATTAAGTTATCAATGCATAATGTGGTAGGCCCCTCTTTTGAAGGTGGCGTTACCCTCGGCTAAGTAGTCTGTCAGCGGGGATACAGTCCTAAGTAGCCGGGTTAAAGTTTTAATAGTAGTTTAAATTATGAGGGGGTCAAAGAGTTAGGACCCCCGCCATCCAATACCGTTGGGTATTGAAGGAGGTCCTTCTAAATTTGACCCAGGTCCTTTGCAGGATCTATACACTGAACAATGGCAAGACTCTTACCAAACCATTCCCTTAACCCCCAACCAGGTAGCCAACATACCTCCATATAGACCGTGGAGATATGAATGGTGAAAATCTTTTATTTTATATAGACAGTAAAATAATTCCAAGACACCACGGACAAACGATAAGGAAGAATCACCTTCAACATAAGAAACTAGTTATTAAAGTCATTAATACATAATCAATTAAAAAGTGCGAAAAGATTAAAAATAAAAAGTATTACACTAAACACTTGTCTTCACCAAGTGACGTAAGAGACTTAGGCAAACATGGCCTTTGATTGTCAAGAACTCTTACGATCAATCTTGGATCCCGAGACGACTCACACACTCTATGATGGACAATGGATGATGGTGGTGGATGATGGTGTTGTGATGGTGGTGGGTGGTGGGTGAAGTGTGAGAGAGGTGGTGTGCCAAGGGATGAGTTGCAAGAGCTCCAAGCACTCCTATTTATAGGCTGAACAGAAGCTCGGGCACGGCCCCATGTCCATTGGGCACGGCCCCGTGTCCATCCTCTTCTCTTTCTTCATTAATTGTAGTTTGTCTGCATTAGTTGACCATGCCCCCGTGTCTGCTGAGCACGACCCCGTGTGCAGAAGCATATCTGTACTATCAAGATTTGCCTGGATTCCGCGAATCTTATAGTTGACCACGGCCCCGTGTCCGCTGAGCACGGCCCCGTGGTGGGCGATGGAAGCTTATACAACTTTGTCTTTTCTGCTGACACTTGGGCACGCTCCCTTGCTCATTGAGCACGTGGCGTGTTCAGCCCTCTGTTTCCTTGTTTTGCTTGGGAAGATGCTGTCGGGAGGTCGGGCATGCCACGTTTGTTCCTTTTCTTGTATTTATGTTAGATTTAGCTGCCTTTTTGCTTCTTTTGTTTATTTGAGCTCATCTAATCCTGAAAATACAAAAGGAAGACAAAAGCACACCTTTTCCAACATTAGTACTAAAAACGGGTTAGTTTTATGCCACAATTGATGTAATTTATATATTGAATTTTGGACATCAGTTCCTTTTCATGAGGAGGACAAAATTTTCTTTCAACTATATCTTTAAAGTTGGTCCATTCCATATTATAGATTATGTCACTTCCTCTAGGCTGGAGAATGGTATTCTACCATTCTAAGGCTGTATTCTTAAAAAGATTAGAAGCAAACATAATTTTATCTTCATCTGCACATTCACTTATTTTTATGACTGTTTCTCTCTTTTCTATCCAGCGCAAGGCTGAAATGGCTCCTTCATTGCCTGAGCATTCTATTGGTTTGCAGGTCAAGAATTCTTTGTAAGAACAACCATGTGAGATGGTTCTTATAACAACCCTAAACTGACACCCTCGTAATATTTTTCGACACCCTAAAAATATTTAAAATATCCCAATATGTCCCTAAAAACACCCCATACGTGAAAACGGGCCCTGAATACCTTAAATATTATTAAAAATAATTAAAAATCAAATTTTTAAGTTGAGGCGGGCCGCGTAAGCCACACCTCAACCTTTACGCGGGCCGCGACAAGGTAAAACCTGGCGAAACCCTGGGCCGCCACGTGGCCCAACACCTGTTGAACCTACTAGCTGACCCGGATCAGCTACGCTGTTGACCAGCGTTGATGCGGGCCGCGTAGCCTCTAGGCTATACCTTACGCGGGCCGCGAGGAAGTCAGGTTTCAGCCCTATAAATTGCATGCAGTGGCCTTTAGTCGAATTCGTTCAGATTTCTTTTCTCAATCTCAAAATTAAAGTGTAGGCATTATACACGGGTATAATACCCCCCTAAATAGCGAGGTTCTGCTCCGTTGTAAGCATCATAACCCCTGGATATGTATTAGATACTCCGCCCGATTGATCTAGAGTTCCGTAATGGCTGTCGTGGTTCTGCATGACGTAGTCGTTGGAATGCCGTCTCGGGGAGGGTATTGCTAATGTTAAAATGGGTTATTATACTAACACGTGTGCATTTGTGTAAATTATAGATTATTCTCAGGAAATCCTTAGTGAAAATCCTAAGATAACAATGTGAGTAATCTCCTTTTTGCAAACTGTTTTTACAAAACCTCACTTAATTAATTATATATTAAGCAGTTATTGAGTATTTGTAAGGATACAATTATCGTCGGTAAATTTGGGGTTTTGTATACAAAATTTGTTACTGCCTTGCGAGGAGTAACATGACCATAAGTCGGAACGACAGTACCCTGGGTGGTAATTGGTATGACTTGGAAACAAATGTAATTACGTGAACGCCCTCAATACTGTACAATGGTTTTTATCAAAAACTTGATTGAACTGGGATTCACTCACCAGTATTTCCCATTGACAAAATGTTTTTAAAACGCGTTTCAGGTAACAAAATGTGAAAGCCAATTAGAAGCCAGCTGGACAGCACCGAAGGCTTGGAAAAGTGGCAATAAAGTTACCTAAAAGAAATAGATGTTTTTATTAAATAAAAATAGGATTTATTCCTACGAAAAAGTGTGTACTGAAAACTTAGGTTTTACCCACGTGTTTAATATTATGAAAGTGTGGTATTTTACTCTGATAAAGTATTTCCTAACTACGATGTTGATGAAAATTCCGCTGCCAAATTAGACTAAAACAGGATACCACCGAAACTGGCCGTGGCCGCCCGTTCCCGGGATTGTAATAGGGGGACGGGGGTTGCGACAGAAGGTGGTATCAGAGCTAAGCCACTGATTCAGCCACAGAAGTGTTCTGCTGACACCAAAATTCAAAGTGTTGGGAAATAAATTTCGAGAATACGTGCATAATTGTATTTTCTTGTTATGTGTTTTTTGACTATTTGTTGGGAAATAAATTTCGAGAATACGTGCATAATTGTATTTTCTTGTTATGTGTTTTTTGACTATTTGTTAGTTTACAGTATGAGCGACGAAGAACCATCTGACGCGTACCGTCAATTGTCTGGTTCGCCTAGAAGCGAAGGTGCCTCTTCTCAGCCTGCCCTCTCGGGGTACTCTGCTGATACGGAAGAAGGAATATTCGTATTTAAGGCTCAATCTGAAGAGTCATTTCCTCAGAAAAAGAGGGGATGGTTCAGTAGGGGAGCACACGAGCGTAGAAAGCGTATGAAAAAGTTACAAGACCAGAGAGCACTAGCCGCAGCTAAGAGAGAAACCGATGCTTATGCTCAGGATATGCTTAATAGGGGTATAGCCAATATCCACATCTTAGCAACCACTGCAGCTGATCCAAACCTGGAGCAAATGTTAGCACCCCAACCACAACCACCAATTCCTGACCAACCAATGGAGATACAAAACCCTGAAAATCAAGTAGAAATGCATGATTTCAATCCGGAGGAAATACCTAGGGTACGCGCACCAAATCCCTTAGACCCAAATTATGACCCATGGTGGGACGACAACAGGGACTATGTGCAACGTTACCCGATACACGAAGACTTGCCCATGCCGAACCTAGGAGCCTACCCAGAGTTAGGTCCTCTAGATCCCTATTACGATAATGGTGTATTCATTAGAGAGATTCTAGAAAATCCTTACCCATACCAGGCCTCTACACCTCCATACCAGGAACCCGCACCCCAGATTCTGAACCCAGTCCTAGAACCTGCACCCCCAATGAGTGCAAAAAACATACAAGAACTTAGGACATTTGGTGAGGAAATTTTAGAAAATAGTGAAAGGATGAGACAAGTGGGAGAGCGACTCGTCTGGAAGTACGACGAGCGCAATATGGATTTCTGGATGAATCCATATCCGTAGGAGTGATGGTGGAGAAGGTATATTAATAATAATAATAATAATAATAATAATAATAATAATAACAATAATAATAATAATAATAATAATAATAATAATAATAATAATATATGTGTGTATGTGTATGAAAAAAAAACTACAAATGCCTATTACTAGTAATGTAGCTTTAAATTTCAGTCGGTATTGTAATTTTAAATTTCAGTACTAGTGTGTAATAGATGCATATTATATGAATAGAGTAAAGTCGCAATGATCGACGCTTTTGACCAAAGTGTGTGGCCTGTGACTGGCTATATTTAAATATTATTTTGTGATGTTAATTCGTGGTAAATGTTTAAAATTCAGATGGACAACAAAGTGAACCAGGAAAACCAGAGTGACAACCACCCGAATAACGATAATATGAATAATGAGAATCCAAACAACAATAACAATGGAAACCAAGTGGATAATAGTGCCATCCAACACATAGTGGCACAAGGAATCATAGATGCGATGCCATTTATTATCCAAACTGTTAGAGAAGCTGATAATAAAAGTAAGCATAGCAGTAAGCGACCAACTGAACCTGAACACAGCGTGAACAATGGACCCGTACTTCAAGTGCCCATTCCCAAAAGAAGAAGAATTATGCCTTATGGTTGTTCTTATAAAGAATTCTGGTCCTGCAAACCAATAGAATTCTCAGGCAATGAAGGACCCATTGCAGCTCTACGCTGGATAGAAAAGACCGAGGTTGTTTTAAAAATAAGCAAATGTGCTGAAGAAGACAAGATAATGTTTGCTTCCAACCTGTTTAAGAACTCAGCATTAGAGTGGTGGAACACTATCCTCCATTCAAGAGGAAGTAATAGGGTATACAATATGGAATGGGCGGAATTCAAAAATATGGTAGAAAGGAAATTCTGCCCTCCCAATGAAAAGGAACAGATAGCAAATAAGTTTCTGAACCTTAGGATGACCGGGGTAGATAGTAAGGGCTATACTACCACATTCTTTGAATATGCTAGAATAGTACCAACCCTTGCATCACCTGAACCGGTATTAATCTCCCGTTACATCTGGGGATTAATTGGAGAAATTAGACATGTAGTCAAGGCAGCTAGACCCCAAACTATAGAAGAAACTGTAGAACTAGCATATACCTTGATAGATGAATTAATTCGTACTAGAGAAGTAGACCAGAGGAGAAACTTAACCCAAAGGCTTACTCAAGAATTCTGTTCTGGGAATTCCAACCGTAGGAACATAGGTTCTACCTCTGCACCATACTGCAAGGCCTGTAAAAAGAAGCATTCTGGAAGATGCTCCACTTACCGCAATTTCTACAAAGTACCAGGTCACAAGGAAGAAGATTGCAGGAGGAAACCTACTAATGGACTGTGCTTTAATTGTGGGGAAAAAGGTCACATCAAGCCAAATTGTCCGAAATTGGCTCCAACTGCAAACAACAAGAACACTAAAAATGCTAGAGCATTTGTTTTGACTGCAGATGAAGCCAAGATGATTCTAGACGTGATAGCCGGTACGTTTTTAGTTAATGATGTTTTTGCTAAAGTATTATTTGACTCTGGTGCAAACCAAAGTTTTATTCATACTTCGTTTTGCAAACTTTTAATTCAATCATTAACTAAACTCCCACAAGAATGTCTTGTAGAGACAACAAATGGAGAAACCGTTAGGATTTCTTTGCAGGGGGCAAGAGTAGAAATTAAATCAAAAATTTATTGCAAACCTTTACCCAATGAATCTGGCGGGATTTGATATTGTATTAGGAATGGATTGGTTAATAGCCAATAAAGCCAGTATTTTATGTGATCAAAAGTCAATCCAAATAAATTCACCAAGGGGTGAAAAGATCACAATTAAGGGAGATAAACCATCTAGATCCACTAAATTCATCTCTATGATGAAAACTGCAAGTTATATAAGAAAAGGATCTATAGTGTATTTGATTTTCATAATCACTAACACTAAAGGAAAAGAACTAAAAGACATTCCAGTAGTGTCTCAGTTTTCAGATGTCTTTCCAGAAGAATTGCCAGGGCTACCGCCAGATAGTGAAGTTGAATTCAGAATCCAGCTGCTACCAGGAACGACACCGATTGCCAAAGCACCTTATCGTTTAGCACCCGCCGAAATGCAGGAACTGAAGAAACAACTAGACGAATTATTGGAGAAAGGATTCATACAGCCAAGCTCATCGCCGTGGGGAGCACCTATTTTATTCGTCAAAAAGAAGGACGGATCAATGCGTATGTGCATTGATTATCGTGAATTGAATAAGGTCACGATTAAGAACCGGTACCCATTACCAAGGATCGATGATCTGTTCGATCAACTTCAAGGAGCTCGATTTTTCTCTAAAATCAATTTAAGATCAGGA
Source organism: Helianthus annuus (assembly GCF_002127325.2). Taxonomy (NCBI): domain Eukaryota; kingdom Viridiplantae; phylum Streptophyta; class Magnoliopsida; order Asterales; family Asteraceae; genus Helianthus; species Helianthus annuus. The sequence goes on along the minus strand of NC_035447.2, from coordinate 73,361,195 downwards.
TATCATCAACTAAAGGTACAGGAAGAGGACATTCCTAAACCCGCATTTAGAACAAGGTATGGCCATTATGAATTTACTGTCATGCCATTTGGTTTAACCAATGCCCCAGTCGAATTTATGGACATGATGAACCGAATATGTAAGCCATATTTGGATAAATTCATAATTGTTTTTATTGATGATATTCTCATTTACTCTAAAAGTAAAGAGGATCTTGCAAAGCATTTGCAAGCACTTTTAAGTCTATTAAGAAAGGAAAAGCTTTATGCTAAGTTTTTAAAGTGCGAGTTTTGGTTAGAACAGGTACAGTTTCTTGGAAACTTAGTTAACCATGAAGGAATTCATGTGGATCCAACAAAGATCGAGGCGATTACCAAATGTAAAACCTCTGAGTCACCAACCGAGGTTAGAAGATTCTTAGGATTGGCCGGTTATTATAGACGATTTATTCGAGATTTTTCTAGAATAGCCATTCTCTTAACCAAGTTAACCTATAAATCCATTAAGTTTGAATGGGGACCAAAACAGGAAGAAGCTTTTAGAATTCTTAAACAAAGATTAACCCATGCACCCATACTAGCATTACCAGAAGGAACTGAGGACTTTGTAGTCTATTGTGACGCTTCTAAGTTAGGTTATGGATGTGTATTAATGCAAAGCCAAAAGGTTATAGCTTACGCATCTAGACAACTTAAGAATCATGAAGAGAATTATTCAACCCATGATCTAGAATTAGGAGCCATAATTTTTGCTCTTAAGATTTGGAGACATTACCTTTATGGTAGTAAATTTACCATATTCACTGATCATGAGAGTTTAAGGTATGTTTTTGGGAAAAAAAGAACTGAATATGAGACAAAGACGCTGGATGGAGATACTTAGTGATTATGATTGTAATATCCAGTATCATGCAGGGAAAGCCAATGTAGTGGCTGACGCGTTAAGCTGAAAGTATCACGAAAAGCCAAAAAGGGTACGTTCTCTTAAATTAAATCTACAAGTAGATTTAAATGATCAAATTAAAAGAGCAAGAGAATCAGTAATCAAGGATGATACTGAAAAATTAAAAGGAATGATTAAGGAATTAGAACAAGGAATTGATGGAATTTGGAGATTCCATAAAAAGAGAATGTGGATACCAAAATTAGGAAACTTACGTCATCGTATATTAGAAGAAGCCCATAAGTCCAAGTATACGATGCATCCAGGAATGAAGAACGATATAGCAGCTTATGTTTCTAAATGTTTAACTTGTTCCCAAGTTAAAGCTGAACATCAGAAACCCTCAGGTTTATTACAACAACTAGAAATGCCAGTTTGGAAATGGGAATTGATAATAATGGATTTTGTTACCAAATTACCCAAAACAAGAAAAGGTAATGATACAATCTGGGTGATTGTAGATAGACTAACCAAGTCAGCTCATTTTCTACCAATAAAGAAACTTTCAGTATGGAACAATTAGCTAAATTGTATGTAAATGAAATCGTTTCATTACATGGAATACCTTTATCTATTGTGTCTGATAGGGATAGCCATTTTACCTCTCATTTTTGGTCAAGTTTCCAAAAAGCAATGGGAACTAAGTTGAATCTAAGCACAGCTTACCATCCTCAAACAGACGGTCAAAGCGAAAGGACAATTCAGACAATGGAAGATATGCTTAGAGCTTGTGTAATTGATTTTGGAGGTAACTGGGACGATCACTTACCTTTAATAGAATTTTCTTATAATAACAGTTATCACACAAATATCAATGCTGCACCATTCGAAGCACTTTATGGAGAAAAGTGCCGAACCACAGTCTATTGGGCAGAAATTGGGGAAAAGCAACTATCTGGACCTGAGATAGTGCAAGAAACAACTGACAAGATCATTCAAGTAAATGAACGACTAAAAGCAGCACGTGATCGACAAAAGAGCTACGCTGATAACAGTCGTAAGCCATTTGAATTTCAGGTAGGAGATAAAGTATTGTTAAAAGTCTCTCCCTGGAAAGGAGTAGTAAGATTTATCAAGAGGGGAAAGCTAAGTCCGAGGTATGTTGGACCTTTTGAGATTATTAGAAGAATAGGACCTGTAGCTTATCAGCTACAACTGCTAGAGGAAATGGCAGGAATACATGATGTATTCCATGTATCTAATCTCAAGAAATGCTTAGCTGATGAATCATTAATGGTACCTCTTAAGGATATAGAGGTAAATGAACAACTCAAATTTGTAGAAAGGCCCCTACAAATTGAAGACAGGAAGATTAAGAATCTCAAGCACAAGAGATTAGTTCTGGTCAAAGTAAAGTGGGACTCCAAAAGAGGACCAGAATATACATGGGAGCTTGAATCAGAAATGCAAAGAAAATATCCACACCTGTTCCAGTAGACCCCGAGGACGAGCTCTAAAACAAGGTGGAGAGGATATAACAACCTTAAACCGACACCCTCGTAATATTTTTCGACACCCTAAAAATATTTAAAATATCCCAATATGTCCCTAAAAACACCCCATACGTGAAAACGGGCCCTGAATACCTTAAATATTATTAAAAATAATTAAAAATCAAATTTTTAAGTTGAGGCGGGCCGCGTAAGCCACACCTCAACCTTTACGCGAGCCGCGACAAGGTAAAACCTGGCGAAACCCTGGGCCGCCACGTGGCCCAACACCTGTTGAACCTACTAGCTGACCCGGATTAGCTACGATGTTGACCAACGTTGACGTGGGCCACGTAGCCTCTAGGCTATACCTTACGCGGGCCGCGAGGAAGTCAGGTTTCAGCCCTATCAATTGCATGCAGTGGCCTTTAGTCGAATTCGTTCAGATTTCTTTTCTCAATCTCAAAATTAAAGTGTAGGCATTATACACGGGTATAATACCCCCCTAAATAGCGAGGTTCTGCTCCGTTGTAAGTATCATAACCCCTGGATACGTATTAGATACTCTGCCTGATTGATCTAGGGTTCCGTAACGGCTGTCGTGGTTCTGCCCGACGTAGTCATTGGAATGCCGTCTCGGGAAGGGTATTGCTAATGTTAATGTTGGACCAAGTTCCGACCCTAAACAGTCAGTTGAGAACGTTCATCTTCACATACGAAGGCGGAATCAACGTAAATGAAGTTACAACAGCTATTCCTTTCAATTCCTACTCTTTTATTGCTTACTGATACGATTTTGACAGAGTTCGGTTACACAAGCAATGGTCCAGTTCCGCTTCAACGTGCATACACAAATGACAACATCAGGTATTTATAGTGTGATTGGTTTCGCTCATATGGACTGCCATATGAGCGGAACTACTATGTTGAGATATAAGCAGACCACCTGATGACCACAAAAGCGGAACTACATCTAACTTATGACACAAAAGCGAACCTACAACATAAAATCCTAATTTTGACTTTCTAGACCCTATGTTGACCTATCTTGACCAAAGACTTAATGCAGACGTAGTCAACAGACATTCCATGCATCAACAGACTCCCCCTTGGATGTTGACGAAGTCTTCAGCTCCGAGTCTTCAGTCTTGGTCTTTTCTTCAACTCTCTATCTTCTCATCATAAGCACTCTATCTTTACAGGCTTCAGAATCATTTCCTGATTCTATCTTCCATCTTTCCTTCGATTGTTGATCCAGACTCCCCCTTTCACAGACTCCCCCTCTCGATATGCTAGAATCTGAGAAATCTGGTTCAAGCTTTGACAATTAGCTTTCGTTGGGAATAATGAAGTCCAAAAACCTGTTACTCAAGCAATAACATTACAATCTATCTTTTCAATAATAAATCACAAACTCAATCAGCTTTAGAAATCACTCAAGTATTCAGGTCCAAGTTAATGACCCTGATTACTCAATTAATCTACCAAGTTCAATTTAATGACCTTGGTTGATCATTTGACGAATCAAACTGATTTTGTAAAAACATTTTCACTTTTTATAAGAACAATGTAACAAGCATCAACTTAATGAAGTTGTTTTAACTTTTGAAAACATCTCAATCTCTGACAAAGTAAGCTCTCCTCATTCTTCAGCTCAGAACTTTCTTGCATCTGCTTCGATCTTCGAGAATCCAACGATCAACTCTCCACTTTGGTTTGTCAAAAATAAAGCAGAAATAAAATCTTTTTGGATTTTATAATGTGTTCTAACCTAAAAATGAAATGCAGAAAACTTAAATTGCAGAAAATAAAGAAATTGAACTATATACAAACTTATTTTTGGCGAGCGTGTCAGGGAATCATATCAGATTTTCAGACAAATTACTAGTACCGTTAAGCTTAATTACATATTCAGATTTAAACAATTCACCTCGATTGTCGATATACTGATCCATCTTAAATTCTCACACAGTTTTCAGTCTATTCAGGATACGATTTAGATGTTTTATGAACTTAGCTCAATTCATGTGTCCCACCTCTTGAATATACTCCCGTATCCAGAATCCCAATATTCAGTCTTACAGGTGAGTATGCTACAATGATATTTGTACATAAATTAGGTATGCGAGGGCCGAAGGATCTCAGGTCGATACTTCCATATGGGCAGAGAGATATCAGCTTCGACTTTTCAGTATGTCCCCTTTAGAGGATCTTTTAGCTACAACAGCAGCGACTATCAATTTTATTGTTTCATCTGCATGCTGAGGGTTTATGCTATGTTTCAAGCATTTGGTGAAAGTATTATCCAAGGACTAGGTCAGAACTTCCGTTCAGTAGAAGTCCCGGAATAATACCCCAGACATCATTGAGTATAAAAACCTAGTATATCAGAATACGAGACCTTTCAAACGAGATTTCAGGGGTTACCTATATATCCAAATAGTGTTCCCCACAAATTTCGCAAGTTTGAAATTTTAGGTTTATATCCCGAATAAATCTACTAAATGTGCGAAAACCTATCGACACATCATTAGTGAGACTGTTTAACTCATTTAGTCTTTACAAATCTTTAGCATACTGTAATTGTCTAGCCGATGTACTGTCATTTTCCCTATATACACAAGCTCTTTTTCAGATTTTATATTGTTTTTGTATTTTTGCATTTTTTACTGTTTTTGTATTTTCTGAAAATATATCTATAATACATCTGCCTACTCCCCCTAAATACCAAAACAAGTAAAAAATCGACAAACCATTGCAGATTGTTTCTCGTCTTCATCCGCAACAGTACTCTCATCAACGCCAATTATGTCGTCCAACACCGAAAGAAGCTTCATACCATTCAGTTTTAACAAATATTTAAACCGATTTTTATCAAAAGCTTTGGTATGTAAATCAGCTTTCTGTTCGTCAGTGTGGATTTTCTCAATTCGTTTCAACTTTTTCTTGAAGCAATCGCGAATAAAGCGATGACGAATCTCTATATGTTTAGTTTTGGTGTGATGTACTGGATTCTTTGTTATATTTATTGCAGCCTCATTATCAACAAACAGAGGTGTGCTAAGAAACTGCAAACCATAGTCGCGCATCTATTGCTGTATCCACAGGATCTGAGAGCAGCAACTGCTAGCAGAAACGTACTCCGCTTCACATGTAGATAGCGCCACAGACGTTTGTTTCTTACACTGCCAGGTAACCAATCTAGGTCCAAAGAACTGGCATCCTGCAGTTGTTGATTTGGTATTGACTTTGCAGCATCCGAAATCCGAATCGGAATACCCTTCGAGCGTAAAGTCGCCTTTTCTAGGATACCACAACCCCAATGTAGGAGTTCCCTTCAAGTAACGTAATATCCTCTTGACAATGATCATGTGCGAAGCTCTCGGGTTAGATTGATATCTTGATGCAAGGCACGTTGGGTACATGATATCAGGACGTGAAGCAGTTAGATACATCAAAGAACCTATCATGGAACGGAAGAACGTTTCATCAGCCCTATCTCCGGTGAGATCTGGGTGAATCCCATGATTAGTCGCAAGTGGGGTAGCAGTTGGAGTAGAACTTGACATTCCAAATTTCTCTAGAATATCATGCACGTACTTCGTCTGGTGAATGAAAATTCCCTCAGGCAGTTGTTCAACTTGTAGTCCCAGAAAGAATTTCATCCCCCCCATTGATGACATTTCGAATTTTTGCTTCATCACCTGTTCGAAATCTTTGCACAATTTCTCATTTGTTGACCCAAAAATTATATCGTCTACATAAATCTGAACTATCAGAAGATGTCCGTCGACCTCTTTAGTGAAGAGAGTGGCATCCACTTTTCCACGTATGAACTTGTTGGCTAGTAGGTGTTGAGACAAAGTCTCGTACCAAGCTCTCGGGGCCTGGTGTAAACCATATAGCGCTTTGTCCAATAAGTAGACCTTGTTTTTGTTGATTGGGTCAGTAAAGCCCGGCGGCTGACCAACATAAACCTCCTCTTTGACCTTTCCATAAAGAAACGCCGATTTTACATCCAACTGATAAACTTTGAAGTTCTTCCAAGATGCAAATGCTAGGAAAATTCTGATTGCCTCTAGTCGTGCCACATGAGCATAGACTTCTGTAAAATCAATCCCTTCCTGTTGACTAAAGCCCTGAACAATGAGTCGAGCTTTGTTCCTTACAACCACTCCTCTGTCGTCTCTCTTACACTTGAATACCCATTTTGTATCAATTTTCCTTTGACCATCCGGTAAATCCACTAACTTCCACACTCCCAACTTTTCAAACTGACTTAACTCTTCTTGCATTGCAATGACCCAAGAGTCTTCAGTAAGCGCCTCTTTATAAGTTCTCGGTTCGACCTGCGAAATGAAATAGCTTAATGAAAATTCAGTTTGTAAAGGTGCTACTGTAGAATAAAAACATGTTAAGCCCTGGTCTATTTGACGTCTTGTGCGAACGCCTGAATGCAATTCTCCTATGATCAACTCCTCTGGATGATAAGAAAGAGTTCGCGGCATCACTTCGCTTGGAACATCTACATTTCCCTCCAGATTAGTAACATTCTGATCTGCATCTTGGTCACCAACTTGATTTGTTTGACTTGATATCTGGATCTGCTCCCCCTCAGAATCTGAATCACCATGATCAAATACTGGCATGTTGTCAGCTTCTTGATTATCATTCACATCCGACTGATTACCAGGAGCAACTTCATCATCATGTTCACCAGCATTGGTAGGACCTGCTTCATCATCATTTGAAGTTTCCCAAGGTCTTCTAGAATACTCCGCTGGGAACCTTAGTTGCGACTCATACTCTCGCAAAATATCCAGCTCATCAAAGAAATCTTCATCGTCCTCTGATTCTTCTCTCATGTCAAACGAATCCCAAAGTTTGTCATAATGATATTTCCATGAATCACCAGGATTCTGCGGCGGCATAGTATAACTTTGACATTCAACATTTGCATCTTCAACAATCCGCTTCTCACTTGGAACGAAGACACGTCGTATTGGATTTGCATAGCCAACAAATATTCCCTCAGTGCACTTAGGACCAAACTTTCCATAAGGCTCTATAACTGTACAGGGTGACCCGAACGGTTCTAGATACTTCAAATTCGGTTTGCGATTATTGATCAGCTCAAAGCATGTTTTGTTGAAGTTTTTGACAGTGAGAACCCTGTTAAGTGTATAGCATGCGACAGAAACAGCTTCAGCCCAAAAATTTATCGGTAACTTTGAATCTGCGAGCATAGTTCTAGCCGTCTCGATTAGCGTCCGGTTTTTGCGTTCTGCGACTCCATTCTGCTGCGGAGTGTACGGAGCACTAAACTCATGCAAAATACCTCGTTCATCACAAAATTCTTCCATTTTGCTGTTCTTGAATTCAGTACCATTATCACTTCTAATTCTACTGATAGGCCTTTGGTACAGATTCTCAATCCTTTTAAACAACGCCATTAAACTGTCAAATGTTTCGTCTTTCGTTTTCAAGAAAGAAACCCACGAAAATCTGGAATAATCATCAGTTACGACCAAACAGTAATAATCTCCTGTAATACTCTTGACATTCACCAGGCCAAACAAATCCATGTGAAGTCTTTCCAGAGGTCTCAAAACTGAATTGACTTGCTTTGTAGGGTGTGACTTTTTCTTCTACTTGCCTTTAACACAACTAATGCACTCCCCTTCCAGATGAAAACCTTTGATATGAACTCCTGTGACCAAATCATTATGCACCAAGTGATTCATCTTCCTTAGGTGAATATGCCCCATTTTTCGGTGCCACAATCTTGATTCTTTTTCCGTTGCTCTAGACACAAAACAATGAGCCTGACCCGTGGTTGTAGTAGCTACGCTCATGTCCAACACATACAGATCATTGACTCTTGGTGCCCTCATGATGATCCATTCCTCAGGTATCACAAATCTCGGTTTCAAGATCAAACATTCTTTGTCAATGAAGTGAGTAGTATACATCCTGTCGCAGATCTGGGAGATACTCAGCAGATTATTCTCCAGCTCAGCAATGTAGTTAACTCTCTCAAACGTTACGATTCCGTTGGATAACGTTCCTTCACCTATAATCTTTCCTCCTTGATTACCAGCAAATCCTACGTAACCACCATTAATATTTTTCACATCATACAGTAATGCAGTCTTCCCTGTCATATGTCTTGAAGCTCCACTATCCATGATCCATCTGGATACAAGTTTTGGAAGATCCTGCACATAACAAACTTTGACTCTACCAACTTTAATAAAGACGCCGATTCCTGCTTCACGATCAAGGAAGCTCCGGTAATTCAAACTGTTTAGTCAAACATTGAGTCCACCCAGGCCTCATCAGCCTTAGGTGTAACCTTGACTGTTTTAACTCTCGCAATTTGAATTTTAAAGTTTTCAGACTTTAGAGGTGGAAAATTCGCCTCATAATCAACTTGAATTGATTCCTCAGAAGGTGAAACCTTTTTCTCTGTTTTCGGTTTCCAAACTTGTTGAGATAATGCAACCCGTTTGTAAAATTTGTTATTTTTAGTTACCAACTTCTTTACGGGTTCATTTTTCACTCTTTTTCTCAACAACGATTGGTGCTTTACCCTTCACTTCAACTTTCTTCTGTTGAGTCTTCACAGTTTCAGTCTTAGGCTTCACATTGGTACACTTTCGTGCAATGTGACCAACTTGATTACATCTGAAGCATGTTCGAGTATCAGCCACTCGACTAGTGCCTTCAGACTGAGACTCAGAAGCTCTTTTCTCAAAGAACTCTTTGTTTGATTTTGAAAAAATTTCTCTCTCTTCATCAGCAAGTGAACTCGAACTGTTCACAAACTTTTTCTTCTCAACAAATCTCATGTTTGGAACATTTCTTTTCTGATACGATTTACCCCCCTGATAACCACCCGACCAATTGTTTTTGTTTGTTATTATAAACACATGGTGGATAAACAGATTTCTTGTTGTAAACTTTTTCTTTCTCAAAACTCATTTTTATTTTCTTTTGACTCAAATTGTTCACTGCTAACAACTCAACTTCAACCAGTTTAAAAACATTTGTCAATTTGTTCATGTTTACATTCTCGATCGGAAACTCTGAATCCGAAAACAACTTATCTGAACCCAACATCTTGTACATGACAAGATTTGATTGTTCATTTAAGTTGTTCTTGGACTTTTGTTTCGGAATGTATTTGTCCAAGAAACACCCATCTTCCTCAGTAATGTCACTATCTGTTTTTAGCACATTTTCAACAACACCTTTTACAATATCATTTTGGACACTATCGTCATTGAAAGATGTGAACGTGACATCAATGTTCTCCGGAAGTTTAACTTCATTTTCTTCTCCAATTTCAGCCAACCTAGATTCCTTTTTCGTGTAATTATGCAAAATCGACGGTGGAACTTTGTGAAAACCCACCCCGGTTCCATCAGAATACACGTCTTCGCCAGCTTTGTTTTTGCCGATGGGTTTTGGAACTATGTGTTGCAAAACAAAGCTTGCGGAGCTATAGCTGTTAAGCTTCAACTGGATTCGCTCGTTTTCAATTTCAGCCTCTTGAACTTTAAGTTTCAAATTAGCGATTTCATCCAGTTGTTTGTTGATTGATTCTTCTTTTACTCTAAGCACTGCTTTTAAATGCTCGTTTTCTTTAAAAGTTTTACCATTTCGATCATCACTATCTTTTACTGTGCTCTTGAGTTTTTCAAATTTTTTAGAAATCTGACGGTTTTCAAGAATTAACTTTTCATTTTCTTGTTTAACTTTTTCATGTTCAATTTTATCAGTTTCAATTTGAACAGTTAATTCTTTAATCTGTTCAGTTGAAGCTTTAACTGTTTTGTCACGACCAAGAATTTGATTCTCAACGCTTCTGACCTTCGCTGTCAGATCTTCAACTTTCTTACTGTTAAGATACGTGACTGTATTACAAAACTTGCACTCTTTGTTGCAATTTTTGAAATCAGCATTTCCATCAATTTTCTTACCTGACGCATTTGTTAACAAGTTTGAACTGACCTGGCTTTTTGACTCAGACACGGAGTTAGAGTCTACCTCAAGTGCCTTAGCAGCCAGCACCTTGTCAGCCATTTTTCCCAGGTTCTCTGCAGTCAACTCCTGCGTTGTATCTATAACCCCAGTATCAATCTTCTTTGATTTATCTTGCTCTTCTTTCTCTTTTCTCTCTTTCTCTTCTTACTCTTTTTCATCACCAGTTCCCCACCACTTATTCTGCCAGTACTCATCTTCTTTTTGTATTCCTTGATGATGGCTTCAATATCCAGTGTTTTGTCGTCGATCGCAATGTTTCCATACGGATCAAGGTAGCATTCTCTGTCCGGATCCCATCTTCTTGCTCTCTGCGCTTCCAGATAGATACCAGAAAGTCTAATGATTTTGTTTTCAGCAATCATTTTTCTGTATCTATACTTCTGCTCTTCTGTTCGATTATCTTTCCATGGAATAGGTTCATTTTTCGCCATAAACGCGTAACCAACCGCGTCTTCCTCCGGTAGAACCTCTTTGCTCCAATCATAACCCTCATCATCATAGATCACTGCAAGTGCTATAGATTTCTCTTTGTTATCTTCAGCCTGCTTCAATCTAGGCGGCTCAGATTTATTCTGGTGATAAATCGCCGTCTTGTAGTAATCCTATCTGAAAGGATTCTCCGACTCATCAGCATAAGTGTTTATGCATTCTCGTTTGAAGTGACCTTTTTGTTTGCACTTAAAGCACGCCACCTTCGATTTATCAAAACCTAATTTTGTAGACGGACCACCAATTGACTTTCTGCCCGTTATTTCCATGAAACGCTGAGCACGACGAACAACACTAGCCATAGCCCAACGAATATCGATTAACTCCATTTCTTCAGGATCTATTTGATCATAGTCCTCTTTCGTCAGGTTTGTGTTACCGATCTTCCCAGCTACTAACCCTTCATATGATTCCAACACCGACGCTAAGAAGACCATCAGATGCTTAGCCGACTCCTCATCAAAATTCTGAGCATTCTTTAGATCTATTGCGATGTTGCATTGAAACTTAGCATTAGAATGACTTGCAGATGATGAAGATCCACTGTGATAACCACTGTGATTTCCACTGCTTTGACTACTTTGACTTTCTTTGCTTGCTGTCTACACATTCTCAGCAGAAAATGCAGTTTTGGGAGAAGTTGCTTTTGGCATCATGCTTTTTGGATAATACAAATCCAAATTCTGCTGGTAGGATGAGTGATTAACTTTGAATGTCTTCTTCAGCTCCAACTCATGACTCTCGAGTTTTTCAATCAGCAGATCTAAAGTTAACTTTTCTGGTGCCTTGATGGTATTCTTCAGCATTAAAGCGTAATATCTCCAATCCATCTCGTCTGGCAATGAATCAAACAACTTGTCAACAAGATCTTCTTTAGAATATCTGATATCATGTCTTGCTAACTCCAGCTTCAAATGACCAAACCTTTCTATCATTTTACAGACAGACTCATTCTTTAGACACCCAAAAAGATCAAACTCTTTTCTAAGAAGTTTTCTTTTGTTTTTGACAATTTCAGAACTTCCTAAGCACTTTGTTTCTAACTTCTTCCAGAGATCTTTCGCATTTGAATAATCTATCAAAGAAATAATATCCTCCCGAACCGACTGAAACAACAACGCTATACACTTCTGTTCAGCTACAAATGAATCAATCTCATCAGCTGACGTCAACATTTCACCAGATTTATCTCCATGTTCATAGCCGTTCTTCAAACTCTTCCAACTAGCAAATGCAAATGCCATCAACCAATCTTCAAACTTTCTCGACCATCTACTGTACTCTTCGATAGCCAATAGCTTTGGGGGTTTGTTGAACGTTCGAAAAGCACTTTCCGATTCCCAAGCTTCCTTTTTCTTCACAACCGTTGGATTTTCATTCACATTGCTCGATGAAGTATCATCGTTTCCGGAGTTTCCAGCAAACACGTACATGTCAGTGAACGGGTTCAAGAATATATCATCCATCTTGAATGTACCTGCAAAATCAACTAACACTTAGAAAAATTTTCCAAAATTTTTGAAAAATGTGACACAAAAGCGAAATATGATATGACTGAATTAGCGAAACCAGCTTGTGTGACAGATAAGCGAAAGTATCACTTGGACAAATAAGCGAAAGTGTATAATGTTCAAATAAGCGAAACTCACAGGTTCGTTCGAGCAGAACTAGATATGTCAGTATGAGCGGAACTATTCAATGTCACTAAGAGCGAACCTATCTTGTCCTTTCAAGCGGAACTATGTATTACGAATAAGCAGAACTAACTGGTTATTTTAAGCGGAACTAGGTATTACGAGCGGAAACTAACTGGTTATTTCAAGCGGAACTATGTATTACGAGCGGAAACTATAAGCGAAACTAGCTCTTTCAAGCGGAACCTCCGATTGTCCGTAAAAGCGGAACCTAGTTCTAACCAGTTTTCACCATGTTTTAGTCCGAATTTTAACTTGAAACCTTCTAGGGTTTGTTATTACTGTGTTTCACACGTTATAGTCAAAATTCAGGCCATTTCAACCGTAGGAACCAGTTCAAACTGAAAAAATATGAGAGAAAGTGAGTAGAAATGAGAGAATTCTGTAGAATCAAGCTGTAGTAGTATGAACTCCTCGTCCTGAGCTCTGATACCACTTGTTGGACCGATTTCCGACTCTAAACAGTCAGTTGAGAACGTTCATCTTCACATACGAAGGCGGAATCAACGTAAATGAAGTTACAACAGCTATTCCTTTCAATTCCTTCTCTTTTATTGCTTACTGATACAATTTTGACAGAGTTCGGTTACACAAGCAATGGTCCAGTTCCGCTTCAACGTGCATACACAAATGACAACATCAGGTATTTATAGAGTGATAGGTTTCGCTCATATGGACTGCCATATGAGCGGAACTACTACGTTGACATATAAGCGGACCACCTGATGACCACAAAAGCGGAACTACATCTAACTTATGACACAAAAGCGAACCTACAACATAAAATCCTAATTTTGACTTTGTAGACCCTATGTTGACCTATCTTGACCAAAGACTTAATGCAGACGTAGTCAACAGACATTCCATGCATCAACAGTTAAAATGGGTTATTATACTAACACGTGTGCATTTGTGTAAATTATAGATTATTCTTAGGAAATCGTTACTGAAAATCCTAAGACAACAATGTGAGTAATCTGCTTTTTGCAAACTGTTTTTACAAAACCTTACTTAATTAATTATATATTAAGCAGTTATTGAGTATTTGTAAGGATACAATTATCGTCGGTAAATTCAGGGTTTTGTATACAAAATTTGTTACTGCCTTGCGAGGAGTAACATGACCATAAGTCGGAACGACAGTACCGTGGGTGGTAATTGGTATGACTTGGAAACAAATGTAATTGCGTGAACGTCCTCAATACTGTACAATGGTTTTTATCAAAACTTGATTGAACTGGGATTCACTCACCAGTATTTCCCACTGACAAAATGTTTTTAAAACGCGTTTCAGGTAACAAAATGTGATAGCCAATTAGAAGCCAGCTGGACAGCACTGAAGGCTTGGAAAAGTGGAAATAAAGTTACCTAAAAAAAATAGATGTTTTTATTAAATAAAAATAGTATTTATTCCTATGAAAAAGTGTGTACTGAAAACTTGGGTTTTACCCATGTGTTTAATATTATGAAAGTGTGGTATTTTACTCTGATAAAATATTTCCTAACTACGATCCTGATGAAAATTCCGCTGCCAAATTAGACTAAAACAGGATACCACCGAAACTGGCCGCGGCCGCCCGTTCCCGTGGTTGTAATAGGGGGACGGGGGTTGTGACAGTTCTTCTTCTTTTTGGAATAGGAGCTTGGATCAAGGGTCCGTGATTTTCGTTCACGCTATGACTTGGTTCAGTAAATTGACGTTTACTTCCAATTGCAGAGTTATTATTTTCTGCTTCTTTAATAATCTTAATAATATATGGCATAGCATCTACGATTCCTTTTGCGACTATATGTTTAATGACACTTTTATTCACTTGGTTCTCGTTATTATCATTATTCTGGTTTTCCTGATTTACTTCGTTCGTGTAGGATCGTGTTGCGACCCAAACGAGTCGTTCAGAGGAGTTTTAATCTATTTCAAAGGCGGAAACAGAGAAATAGACTTCAAAATAGCTTGAATATCACTTTAAACTTCTTTTTGATTGATTTAACACTGATTACAATCACAGGACAAAGCGGCAGCACCTCGGTATCTAAATCATAAACTGTTTCACTGATTTCGCTTGAAGACCTATATATAGACTTGAGATTCCGCTTGAAAGTGTCAAGATGCATTTCAAGCGGAATTAACTAGGTTGATTTCGCTTGAAACTGCATATGCCACTTTCAAGCGGAATTAGCTCAAATATGCTTAAAACCTCCTATTTCCCTCGTACAACGTGCCCTGATCTAACAATTCTAATACAAGACTCGATTCAAGGCGAAGTCGACAGACGCATGCACCAACAGACTCCCCCTCGAATGTTGACGAATCTTAAGTGTCGAGTCTTCAACATCTTCAGTCTTTATCAGTCTTCGGGCTTCCAGAATCTCGACCTGGCTTTTGCCTTCCTCCAAATTCTTCTTTGTCTAGCAAACTCCCCTTTGAATTGTTCTGGGATCGAAAACTTGGCTCTCCTTTTGCTCAGTATCAGATCTCTTGATTCTTTAAGTTCATCAGTAGCATCAGTTCCAGGATCGTAACCTGGCCCTACCTTCATAGACTCTTCCTCACAATAAATTTCACAATTTTAACATTTTGAAAAATTTTCTTTTTGCTAACCACTTGAGAATCCAATCTCAAAATGATTTATCATTAAAAATTTCTGATGAAACACTTGTCAAAATATCAATTTTCTTTTCAAACATCTTCAAATAAACTTTCCCAAACATGTTCATCATGTTCAGCACTCGGAATTTTAAAAATCAGCTTTTCAACATCAGATGTCTAAAATCTTTTTGAATTTTTCAAAATTATGCGAAAACACACCGAAAATCTTTTTGGATTTTTGATATAATATGAAATGCAGTACAGAAATATTTACATACAATTTTTTTGTGAGTTTGTGTAAGAGGATCATATCAGTTTATGAGACAAATCACCAACACCGTTAAGCTTCATTTAATTTTAAGATCTAAACAATTCACTTAAATTGTCCGTATGCTGGTCCACTTAAATTTTCACACATAGTTCAGCTGTTTCGAGATACGATATTAATGTCTTAAGCACTTAAACTTATTCGCGTGTCCCACCATTTGAATATACTCCCGTATCCAGATCCCAATATTCAGTCTTATAGGTGAGTATACCTAGATGATATCTGTACGGGGTTAGATGCGAAACCGTGAGAGCTCAGGTCAGAACTTCCGTTCAGCAGAGAGATGAAGATTCGACTTTAGGTGTGTCCCCTTTAGAGGATCTTTTCTTCAACAGCATATGATTTAGCATTTTTGCAATGTTTTATCATTTTTATGCTGAGGGCGGTGCTATGTTTCAAGCAAAAACAGAAAGTATTATACGGGGACTAGGCCATTGCTTCCGCAAAATCAGAAGTCCCGGGATAATACCCCAGATATCACTGAGTATAAAGACCTAGTATCTCAGAAAGAGGGACCTTTCAAACAAGATTTCGGGGGTTACCTATATATCCAAGAAATTTTCCCCACGATATAAGCAAGTTTGAAATTTAGGTTTATATCTCGAATACAGTCTACTGAATGTGTAAAAACCTACTGGCACATCCACAGTGAGATTGTTTATCACAATTTTAACTTTCCATTTCTTTAGCATGTTGTGATAGTCCACTGATGTACTATCATTTCCTCTTTTTACAACAAAACTCATTTTTGATTTTATCATGTTTTTTGCTTTTTCAAATTTTCTACTATTTTTGGATTTTCTGAAATTTTTACTCCCCCTAAAATTCAAACACATTTAAAGAAAATTGAGACCAAATTGTACAAGAAAAATGACAACTGATATCTAATCGCTTCAATTCGCCATCCACTAGGCATAAACAATCAGAACTCCCCCTTTCAACAAACTATTTTCCCATTTAGATTTCAAAACACTTAAGTTTGTTTTAATCAAAATGGTTTTTCTGGAAAATATGTTTTGTTTTAACCACTTGTAGGTTCGGGGTTCATCATCTTGCTTTTTTAGAAATATCACATGTATGAAGATTACATCAAGTTCAACTTAATGACCTTGACGAATCACTAATAAGAGCAAACCACTGTATCAGATGTAGGAATAACACATCTACACAAATTCATTTTATCAATAAAGATGATGATTCCTGCTTCACACTTACCAACCTGGAAGCTCCGGCAAGTCCACAACCTGTAAAAATTTCAACAATTTTAAAATCTTTCACAAAAACTATTTTAACAAGAATGATGCCGATTCCTGCTCCACGATTACAAACTTGGGAGCTCCGGCAAGTCAGATTTTTAAGAGAAAAGAATTTCCACCCAAGTCTGACCAACCTTGGGTGATTTTAACTCTGATTCAGTTGGATTATAAGTTGCTTTCTTTGTAGCATAAAAATATTTAACCCCTTTGGCCTTTCCCTCGACCATTTTCTCAAAAATCTTTTTCACATTGCCATTAAAAGCTTTCTCAACATTAGATTCCTTCTCTTCAGAATAGAATTGATTTGAGATCTCAACCTTACCAACTTTTTGTTTAACATTTTCATCCTTCAAAGATGGAAAATCAACATCATCTACTGAAGGCACTGAATTCTCTTCTTTAATCTCAACTTGTGGCTCTTCTGGCTTTATGGAACCAGAATCATTGCCAGTTTTCTCATCAAACTTCTTAACAACCCACCTTTGGTTGTCCTTGGCTCTCTTTTTGTAAAAATTTTTCTTAGAACACTCACCAACTTCATAAGTTGAATTTTCAAAAATTTTGAACTTTTCAGTTGGTGGTTCAACATCGACAACTTTTTCTTTAAGTTTTTCAGAGACTCCCTGTTTTGTCTTTGTAGCTTGAGAACAGTTCCATGCAATGTGACCAACTTCATTGCACTTATAACAGGTTCTAGTCTTCTTTCGATGAAAAACTCCAGTCCCTATTCTCTTCTTTTCAGCAAGAAACTCCTGGTTTGATTGTCTCCAGAAAGGTTTTTTCTGTTCTTCCTCAGCACTTCCTCCTGAAACAAATTTTGTGTTTGTTTTAGAAATTTTATCATTTTTATAATTTTCAGGTGGAATAAAACCAAGACCTTTCTTTTTGAAATTACCATTATGGTTTGGTTTCTTTTGAAAACCAGAACCAGAATTGTAACCCTTTTTCTTGTTTAATCGCTGTTGAACTCTTAAAGTGTATTTTTTAGGTTTTTCAGTAAGATTTAAATCTTTTATTTCAGAAATATTAATTTCTGTCATTTTGAAAACCTTTTTAATCATTTCAATTCTAACACTTCTTATTGGAAATTCTTTATCAGAATATAATTTGTCAAAATCATTCAAAGTATATGCTACTTCGAATGTTTCATCATTCAAATTTGATTTTGATAACAAAAACTCTTTACTGTAAGCCCGGTTAACCGACGATTTTGGACTGTTGACTGACGAACTTGAACCTCCAGACTCAGACTTTGACTCAGACTCCTCATCTGTATCCAACACCTGATCGACCACCTTTTTTATTAACTCAGACTCATGATCAGTGTCAGACGATGTGAAAGTGACATCAATGTTTTCTGGTAATTCATCAGTTATATCAGACTTCAGTTTTATATTGACTGCCTTTTGAACTTGCTCCTCATTTGGTTTTCTGGGAGAATAACCTTCCCAGATTGGAGGCGGACACTTGTTATAGTTAACACTCGGTTTCTTACCAGTATCCTTCTTCTTTGGCTTCTCATCCTGAAATGCTTCAAAACCTGCAACAGTTGGATAAATTCGATCAATAAGATAATCAAAACTAGAATAACTCTTTAATAAGCGTCTGATTCTCTCATTCTCAATTTTCTCAGTCTCCAACTCTTGTTTCAGTTTGGCACATTCCTCAATGTAATAGTTTATAGCTTTTTTTGTTTTGTCATCATCGTTGCATTCATCATTGTCAAAGCGTCTTCTCTCTCAGAATTTGTCTTTTAAAGACCAGTTACTGTTCTATTCAATACATCATAAGACTCCTTCACGTAGTTGAGATTGAACAGTAATTATTCCTTCATCTTCTCAAGCTCAGCCAACTTCTCGTCTTTTGCTGCACATTCTTTGCAAGATTCTAGACACTTTGAGCAAGGCTTGATGACTTCCACAATTTTTTCTACTTTAATAATCTTTTCAGATTCAACAACTTTTTCAGCTTCAGTCACCTTTTCTGTTTCACCAACCTCCTCAGCAACAATTTTAACCTCTTCATTTTGAACAGTCTCTTCTTTTTGAATAATACTTTCAGACTTTATTTGCTTTTGTTCTTTTGCTTCTCGTCTCTCCTTCAGCTTCTCCAAGCGATCTGCAAAATAAAATTAAAAGCTTTCAGGAGATAGATGAGTTTTTGCAACATTAATATGTCTTTCTTCTTCATCATCATCACTGTCATCAGTTGGTTATTGATCAAACTCAATTGACTTATCAGAACTATCATCTGAAGAACCAGAATCAGATGGTGTTTGATCAAAAACAGTTGCTTTTTCTGAATTTTCATCTGAACTTAGTGAGGTTTCATCTGATGAGACAGACTTTTCTTCTTCATTTTTCACACTAACACCAATAGCTTTCATCACTCGGTAAACATATCTGGTTCTTTCACAATTTTAGCAATGGAAGCTTTAAACTCCCCTTTCTCATCCACAAACATATCCCAGCTAAAACCTTCAGGTAACCTTTCATCATCTTGATTGATTAGGCATGCTTTGCTGTCGGATGAAATGTATTTATCCCAGCTAAAATTTTCTGGATTCACTAAACATGCTCTCTTTGAAGAATCTTCTATCACTTTTCTACCATGAGCCACTTGTGGTTCTTGTTGTTGTTGTTGACCAACTTGTTGATATATGGCTTTCCGATAGTAGTCATCTTTTCCAAACGAATTCTTTGCTTCATTTGCTTCTCTATTCTTGCATTCCCTCTTGAAATGACCTTTCTCCCTGCATCGAAAACAAGTAACTTTAGATTTATCAAAACCTAAAGTAGAAACATGTGCATCAAGAAAATCATTTCTTCCAGTAATCATCTTGAACTTTTCAGCTCTTCTCAGGACACTAGCTAAACACCATTTGATGTCCATGAGCTCCATTTCTTCAGCGTCTATCTGATCGTAATCCTCCTTTGTCAGCATAGGATTTCCGATCCTCCCTGCAACCAGACCTTCATAGGATTGTAGCACAATTGCAAGTAATGACATATGATCTTTTGCAATTTCTTCAGAAAAGCTTTGACCTTCTGGAAGATTCAATGCAATGTTGCACTGTATTACACAACCACCACCTTTTGTACTTCGAGAATGGAAACTTGATGATGAACTCTTTGGATTGACACTTGGGTATGAAGAGAAACCACTGCTGCTATTAGGATTTTTATCAGCATTTTCAGATGAGTTTCCAGCACTAAACGCCGTTTGAATCTTCGGACTTCTTTCAACCTCTTGAACATTGCCTTTGTAGTACATTTTCACATCTTGTTGACCACTCGGATTACTCATCCTCGCAATCTTTTGCTGTTCCAGATCTTGACACTCAATCTTTTCGATAAACTGAGAAATTGTCAAACCATCATATACTCCAGTGTTCTTTAAGATCATCAAGTAAGTACCCCACTCTTTTTGAGGTAAAGCGTCAGCTAACTTGTCAACCCATTCCTCTCAATCTTTGGTTATGCTTAACATTGACATGGATCGCACTAAATGGCAATATCTTTCAATTAATTCCTTTGTATCTTCCCCGGGCAAACTGGTGAAGAGATCAAATTCTTTCTTAAGTAATGCCTTTTTACTTTTAATCATCTTTTCACTTCCCTCAAACTTGATTTTAAGAGCATCCCAAATTGATTTTGAAGTTTTGTCATGTTGAAGCAATACAAAGATGTCTTCTTTAATGGCTTGCTGAAGTAGACTAATCATCATCTTTTCAGCTTTGTACATGTCACGTTCTTTGTCATTGAATTCAGAGATTTCTGTTTCAACTTGCAGATCCGTACGTGGTAAAACATACTTCTTCAAATACACTCCCATGATCTAAAATGGTTAGCTTGAACCCAGTTTTCAAACCTATCTTTCCATCCGTAATACTCCTCAATGCTCATTAGCTTCGGGGGTTTTTGCATTGTTCCAGTCTCATTTTCCAAATTCATGTTTTGAGCAATGGAAGCCGGAGTAGTCGGAGATGTGGCAAATGCGTTATAAGATTCTTCACACATGATTCGGTAACACGTTTTTCAAAAACAGCACTTTTCAAGCGGAATAAGGTATTTCAAGCGAGATCACCCTTCAAGCGAAATCACTCTCCAAGCGAAATTAACCTGAAATAACAACTTCAAGCTAAATTAAGGTTTCAAGTGGAATAAGAAGTTCAAACGGAATCACTTGATTTCGTTTGAATTTCAAGCGGAATAACGGTTTGGAGCGGAATCACTAATTTCGTTTGAAACTATTCAAGCGGAATAGCCCATTAAAGCGAAATAAGACTATTTCAAGCGGAATCAGCCACGCGGAATCAAAGATGTTCGTTCAAGCGGAATTACCTTTTCTGTCACACCCCGACCACGTGGAACAACAAAACGTGGCGGAAACGTCGGGGAGTGTTGGGACAGAATCATTGTTTCATAACACATGGAAATTTAAATATTGTTTTATTGATTAAATGAACTCGTTGTTCTATTACAATCACATAAGTACAACTATGATCTTCCAAGTTTTAAAGTTGCTAAGGCACGAGTCCATCCTAAATGTAGCATGCATCAATAATCATCTCAAGACAGCACCTGAAACATGTGTAAAAATAGGTACGTCAGCATAAAAATGCCTGTGAGATACATAGGTTTTGTGAAAACGGAGTTCATGACTTATGTTTGAGAAAATGTTTAGTCATGAACTTTGTAAATTTGCTTTGTCTTGTAAATTATGTGAAAAACGATAGGATCAGATGATATGTATAAATAAGAGAATAATGTATGGTTAACTGAATAACCATGTAAAATGAGTTTGTATAAGTTAAGTTGTTTGAAAAACAATGTTTTAATAAAACGTTTATGGTATATATAAAATATACCTTGGTTTTAAGAAAGTTGAATAAAAATATATTTCAGTTCCAATATTGTTAACCCAAGTGTACTAAATAACGCCACGGTATGTAATGCAATGAAAACACTTATATATAAGAAGTACCAGCGGCGTATCTACCATGTTTTCATCACATTACACTCGTTCCGTTATCTAAACACTAACCAAAACTAAATCGTTTGATAGATAGTATATTAAATATACTTTAGTTGTTCAAAATAATAGTTTTCAGTAGTATATTACAAGTATACCTTGGATTTATAAATAACACATTAAACCATGTTTTAGTTTTGTAACTAACATATCAGTATATGCTTTGGATGTGATAAATAACATATTAAACTATGTTTTAGTTATGTAAGTAACATATCACAATATGCTTTGGATGATTACAAAATATATGTTGGTTCTGTACAATACCACACATGAGAGTATATCAAACTATACTTTTTGGGAGTATATCAAAATATACTTTAAAGGTGCGATTTAAGAATTCATTCAGACCTGGTGCATCAAACTACACCTTTGAGACTATAAGGATACCACAGAGGAAATCCCTATTTGGATGGAGAAACAAATTGGTTTCAGACATTCCATGACAACAGGAATGGGGTGTCTAGTCCTATAGCGCTATATCATACTACCAATCGGTCTGGTGAACAAAATAAGTACTATTCCAACAATTACTTTTGTAATTTTTGAGAAATCAGTGTTTAAACCATAGATAGTCATTTAGTTTGTCAAAAGATAAATACTATTATGTATAATCAATTATACTTTGGAAATCATGAAAATAACAGATAGGTACACATGCTTCACCCCAAAACAGTTCAGAAAACAGTAAAAGAGGGGAACTATGTACTCACCTGAGATTGCTTTGGATCCCTTGTATAATAACCGGATAATGCTAAAGATCACGGAATATCAACGGCACCTAATAGGTAGCTTATGTTAATATACCGGACCAAATCGGAAGGATCGGACAGTACGCGGGTTCGTAAACCAAACGAGTATGGAGACTCGTGTAATATGGCTTAGCAAAGCCTACATACTAAAATGAAACCTAATCTAAGTGCTTACTGTCCATCACGACCCGTTTAGGTAGCTTATGCTACCCTAACGCGTCGTTCGCGTAGAACGCGTCTGGAACGCCTAACATTGTGACCACAAGGTATAACCTCGGAAGGTTATAGCTATGGTCACCTAATGTGTTTGGTCAGGTCCTAATGACCGACCAAATGGGTCGGGTTCGAAAGCATAAGCGATGGTTTAGATCGCTTACCTTACGACCCTATATAAGCACTAAACTAAAAGTGACGAGCTAAGCATGTTAGAACATGCTTAACTAAGTTTAGAAACAGGTTTGACATCAAAACAAACGGCTTTGATGCCCACGAGTAGTTTGGTTACAAAATATGCAGGAATGCACATTTTGGCCGAAACTACGACTCGTCACTGAGCCTAGATAACGTGGTAATCAGTAGGTATGGTCACTATGGACCATAACCATCGTGATCACGCTCACGTTATGAAGTTCCATGAACTTCACATTGACCAAAAGCTGGTCAATGCAGAAAGTCAACAAAACGTTGACTTTCGGACTCGAAAAGCGAATAAAAGAACGAAAGAAGACTTACGGAGGGTCCCCGAGTGCAAATCAAGACCAAATAGCTCAGGTATGAAACAATGGTTTCAACTTAGAGCTTCAAGATCTGATTTTGTGATTTTTACACTAAAGGGGGGGGGGTATTTATAGGAAAACTTGAACCGTTAGGATCGTTTTATCGAATATCGTGCCTTGATCTCGTGCGTACATGTGTCCAAGTGGATAAGTTCAGTAAACTTGACCCTTGGCTCTTCATTGGGTGAAAAGGCATCGCCCTTTGATTAAACGAAAGGCCAGATTCTGCATTAAATGCAAAATCTTTCTGTCAGACATGTTCACGCGGCCCGCCTAAAGATTTGGCAAATCTTTACGCGCCCCGCCTAAGGTTCCCAGACCAGAATTTTCAATTTTGGTCCCTGCACTTTTAAGCCCCGTTAACCTCATTTCAAGGCTCTAAGATGAAGTTAAAGTGTAGGGGACTTGAAATATGCTCAAAAATATTCCGGATGTCGGTTCGTTTGGCCGTACGATCGCGATGTTCGCTTAATTACGACGGAATGCGCATAAGCGTGAAAGACGATCCAAATGACGCGACGAATGGATTTTTCTTATGCGAAACACTAAGGCATAATACAAGGATGCTTACATAAATTTTTGGATGTCCGGATGTATTCAGAACGTAAGTTATGCGCGAAAGTGCAAACTTAGGCACTTTTTGACACTTTTAGTCCCTGAATGATCCAAAAGTTTGTTTTAGCATACCAAACCCCTCAAAGCCTATTTCTAAGCTATGTAAAGGATATATATGGTATGTTTAACTTATGGACATGTTCCGAAATGTTCGTTACAGTTCAAATTGGCATACTTTCGCAGTTTGTCAAGTTTAGTCCCTGTAAGCGAATTAACTTGTTTTTGCCATACCAAAGCCTTCAAAACTTATTTCTAAGTTATGTAAAGGTTATTTAAGGTATGTTAAGTGTATGATGGTCTCCCGGAGTATTTGTCGCATTAAACTGAGTACGTTTATGCACCAGTTTGCGTATAATTCTCCAGAAAGCGTTGTAGAGTATGAAATTGAACAAGGATTGATATGTGCAAAGCATACACATATTTATACAAATCCCAAGTATGAAATACAATATTTCCTCGGTTTGGCATTTGTTTGATGGTTGAAGTGACACAGGTGTCACAGTCTCCCCTACTTTAGGAAATTTCGTGCCGAAATTTAATTCTAGAGGAAACTCGTGAGGACAGCTGTGAAGGTTTCGCCTTATAATAGATCCATTGAACCCTTAGGTAAAACCCTGGGCCATGTTAGGATTCTTAGCGAATTTGTTAACCCTCAGAGTGAATTCCTTGAAATAGTAAAACATGAAATTTTGAACTACTGATTGACGAACGTTTCTTATGAAGGCTTATCATAGGAAAACTTGGTGTGTGATTGAGATCAGAATTGGGGGAGTGTGAGAATAAATGACATTGGTCGAGGTCCGAGACTTCTCCCGTATCATTATTCTTGTCACTAGGTCTTAACACATGATGAAACTTCCTGTGGTTCCTGTGCACTGAATTCCATAATTATGTAGGCCTCCATAATTACGTAATTCCTTGCACAGTCCGCACAGTCCATTTCATAATCCGTAGGAAAAATTTCTTGAATAAATATGAAGCGATTTGACTAGACCACCAAAGGATCCTTTTAATTCGATCAACGAACGATCTCTTTAACTAGATCAACACATGATCTTCTTAACTAGACCGTCGTACGATCTCTTTAAATAGACCGCTTAAGGGATCATTTTTATATCATCACATGATATTTCTAATCAGATTTTCAAAATCAATCTGTTTAAGCAGACCTTTCAAGAGGTCCAATTATAGAACAATACTTTATTACACTGTTGAAATCCATTGAGGGTTTAAGATAGTATCTTTGGATATCCCATTATGAATCTCTCGTATGAAGATATGAAAGATTCTATGAGGATTTGGATGGATCACATACAACCACAAAACATGTAAGAAAATACATAAGCACAAATTTAGTTAACTTGATTCTTTATTTTGTTATCCTTAGGTATGGATATTAAGGCACACTAGGAATCCAACCTATGGATTTCATTTGGCACTTTAACGATTTATGAAGATCTATCTATAAAGATAGAGGGATTCTCAATAAGTGTTTGACTTTGTTTCTTAAAAGAAACGAGAGTTTAAGGTTCTTGGGGAGATCACAAGTGATCATAATATGACAGAACCATACGAGTAGTTTGTTTTTGGGTTGACATCATAAAGTTGCATCAAGCATTCACACAAACGCATAAACTTTGCATAAATAAAAACAACAAATCTTTATTTATGTGGCAACGGATTTGTCTTGAAGTGTCAAAAGATAGCAACTAAGGAAATACAAAACACTAATTGTTCACTGCTGCATCATTGTTCATGTTTGCCTCATTGATGTTGAACACTCGTCCACGCGCTGGAGGTATGTTAACAAGCCTTAGGCAATTGTTCCTGTAGTGGGTAAGGTCACCACAGTTATAACATGACCCTGGGGGAAACCGTGCTTGAACAGCAGCAGGGTTTGCAGCAGCTTGATTTGCATAACGACAATCATTGATCAAATGTCCCAACCGCCCACAGTGGGTACATTTGTGACACTGCTCTTGCTCTAGATGATGACGGTTGCATTTGTTGCACAACGGTGCAGTACCAACATAGTTTTGTCTTTTACGAGGTTGTGTTGGCTGGTTTGGTGCAACTTGTTTGTCTTGAGCAGTTACAGCGTAGCTTTAAGAGGCTTTGCGCTTTTTCTTCTTGGACACCTCAGCACTTTCTTCCTTTGGTTCCACATGAGCAGTCTTGTCAGATGGTCTTAGGTCGCCCTTCCGAAACAGCTTGCGCTTCCTGATTTGGGATTCAGTCAGAGTGGCAGCCAATTCAATGGCTTGTCTGACAGTAGTAGGGTTGCTGCCAGTAACGATGTCCTGAACTACGTCAGGAAGCCCATCAATGTATTTCTCAATCGCCTTAACCAGAGGCGTAACCATAGTAGGGCATAACAAGCTCAATTCCTCATAGCGATCAGTATAGGCTCGATGTTCCCCACTGTCTTGCTTTAAATCATCAAATTCCCTTTCTAGAGCCCTAAGCTCATGACGAGGACAGAACTCCTTCATCATAAGAGCCCTAAGCTCGGCCCAAGTCTGTGCTAATGCAACCTCTGCACCGCGGTCTCTCATAACCCCGTTCCACCATGTAAGAGCCCTCTTCTGAAACACACTCGAAGAAAACTCGACCTTGCGATTTTCAGGACACTGAACGTGACGGAAAGTATTCTCAATGCTCTCGAACCATTGAAGAAGACCAGTTGCTCCCTCAGAACCATTGAACTTGAGCGGTTTAGCTGAGTTAAAAATCTTGAAATTGCATGGAGCATTGTTGTTGTTGATGGCTTGAGTTATTTGAGCATAAAGAATTGGGAAGGCAGCAGCCATTTGTTGCGCGATGATTTCCGCCAGTTCGGCATTCGCCATCTGATTGTCGCGTCGAGGAGGCATTCTAAAAGAGGAAACATGAGAGGAAACGAGTGAGAGAATTAGACGAAAAGAATGAGATGGAACAAATCTGATGAAAGCAAGGATAGTGGCCGTCTGTCTGTTACTACAAAGCAACACACGACCTGGTGATTAATCAAAGCAAATAGGTCAAAAATAATGTATCGCGAAGACATGCTCGCCTATAAGTGGACACTCACCCCAAGAGTTCCCAGGTAAGAGTGACTGGTCCGATTATGTGGATTTGTACGAACACTCTAGCCTTAGACAGAAAACTCAGGGTACAGGCACCCACCCTTCCAGTTTGCATGTGTTCACAATATTTAGACCAACTTTGACGAGAGTTTTGAAAATTCAAAGGGGTTCAAAACCTTATAACAGAGGGTTCAAAACCTTATAACAGAGGGTTCAAAACCTAGTAATCAATCATCCTAGAACAGATGATTAGTTTTCAAAGTGGTTTTGAAATTTATGTTCTTGTTGCGGTCGTCGCCTAAGGATAGGTGACGGTGTTGTTTTATGACTAAACGCAAGTAAACTCGCGTTAGGGTCCTAGGAAGGTTATAGACTAGGTCAAAGCATTACTAATAACCTAATTCCCTATAACCATGAGCTCTGATACCAACTTTTCTGTCACACCCCGACCACGTGGAACAACAAAACGTGGCGGAAACGTCGGGGAGTGTTGGGACAGAATCATTGTTTCATAACACATGGAAATTTAAATATTGTTTTATTGATTAAATGAACTCGTTGTTCTATTACAATCACATAAGTACAACTATGATCTTCCAAGTTTTAAAGTTGCTAAGGCACGAGTCCATCCTAAATGTAGCATGCATCAATAATCATCTCAAGACAGCACCTGAAACATGTGTAAAAATAGGTACGTCAGCATAAAAATGCCTGTGAGATACATAGGTTTTGTGAAAACGGAGTTCATGACTTATGTTTGAGAAAATGTTTAGTCATGAACTTTGTAAATTTGCTTTGTCTTGTAAATTATGTGAAAAACGATAGGATCAGATGATATGTATAAATAAGAGAATAATGTATGGTTAACTGAATAACCATGTAAAATGAGTTTGTATAAGTTAAGTTGTTTGAAAAACAATGTTTTAATAAAACGTTTATGGTATATATAAAATATACCTTGGTTTTAAGAAAGTTGAATAAAAATATATTTCAGTTCCAATATTGTTAACCCAAGTGTACTAAATAACGCCACGGTATGTAATGCAATGAAAACACTTATATATAAGAAGTACCAGCGGCGTATCTACCATGTTTTCATCACATTACACTCGTTCCGTTATCTAAACACTAACCAAAACTAAATCGTTTGATAGATAGTATATTAAATATACTTTAGTTGTTCAAAATAATAGTTTTCAGTAGTATATTACAAGTATACCTTGGATTTATAAATAACACATTAAACCATGTTTTAGTTTTGTAACTAACATATCAGTATATGCTTTGGATGTGATAAATAACATATTAAACTATGTTTTAGTTATGTAAGTAACATATCACAATATGCTTTGGATGATTACAAAATATATGTTGGTTCTGTACAATACCACACATGAGAGTATATCAAACTATACTTTTTGGGAGTATATCAAAATATACTTTAAAGGTGCGATTTAAGAATTCATTCAGACCTGGTGCATCAAACTACACCTTTGAGACTATAAGGATACCACAGAGGAAATCCCTATTTGGATGGAGAAACAAATTGGTTTCAGACATTCCATGACAACAGGAATGGGGTGTCTAGTCCTATAGCGCTATATCATACTACCAATCGGTCTGGTGAACAAAATAAGTACTATTCCAACAATTACTTTTGTAATTTTTGAGAAATCAGTGTTTAAACCATAGATAGTCATTTAGTTTGTCAAAAGATAAATACTATTATGTATAATCAATTATACTTTGGAAATCATGAAAATAACAGATAGGTACACATGCTTCACCCCAAAACAGTTCAGAAAACAGTAAAAGAGGGGAACTATGTACTCACCTGAGATTGCTTTGGATCCCTTGTATAATAACCGGATAATGCTAAAGATCACGGAATATCAACGGCACCTAATAGGTAGCTTATGTTAATATACCGGACCAAATCGGAAGGATCGGACAGTACGCGGGTTCGTAAACCAAACGAGTATGGAGACTCGTGTAATATGGCTTAGCAAAGCCTACATACTAAAATGAAACCTAATCTAAGTGCTTACGGTCCATCACGACCCGTTTAGGTAGCTTATGCTACCCTAACGCGTCGTTCGCGTAGAACGCGTCTGGAACGCCTAACATTGTGACCACAAGGTATAACCTCGGAAGGTTATAGCTATGGTCACCTAATGTGTTTGGTCAGGTCCTAATGACCGACCAAATGGGTCGGGTTCGAAAGCATAAGCGATGGTTTAGATCGCTTACCTTACGACCCTATATAAGCACTAAACTAAAAGTGACGAGCTAAGCATGTTAGAACATGCTTAACTAAGTTTAGAAACAGGTTTGACATCAAAACAAACGGCTTTGATGCCCACGAGTAGTTTGGTTACAAAATATGCAGGAATGCACATTTTGGCCGAAACTACGACTCGTCACTGAGCCTAGATAACGTGGTAATCAGTAGGTATGGTCACTATGGACCATAACCATCGTGATCACGCTCACGTTATGAAGTTCCATGAACTTCACATTGACCAAAAGCTGGTCAA